>NC_052088.1:12844274-13446774 GCF_015852505.1 Tachyglossus aculeatus | reverse complement strand
TTATTATTAACCGCTTACTATGTGCAAAGCACTGTTCGAGGCGCTGGGGAGGAGACAAAGTAATAATTTATTAGGCACGGATAAAGTGCTGGGAGAAATACAAGACAAACGGATTGGACAGGAGCCCCACCATGGGACAGGGACTGTGTCTGACTTGATCTTGTATGGGCTCCAGCGCTTAGCACAGCACCTGGGCCCATAGTAAGCGCTTAACAGATACCGTTAAAACAAACATCACAGTCCCTAACCCACCTGATGCTGGCAGTCGTAACTGGAGGGAGGAGGATTTGATCCCCATTTTATAGGTAACTGAGGTACGGCGAAGGCCTTGGAAAGACGTTGAGAACCCACTCCTCATGTTCTGGTTTCTGATGTCTTAGCTCTCCCCGGCCCCACCAACCTTGAACTACTTACCCCATCAGAACACTCTTGATGACTGTTGCCGTCTCCGCTCGGTCCCTGGGATGGATTCCCTTTTGGTACATGCCCCTAGTGAGAAAGTTTGCTTTGGAGGAGTCACGTTTTCTTTATGTGCTTACAAAAATGCTAACGTGCTTACAAAAATACTAATTTACCCCTTTCACAAACAGCCGCAGAACGATTATATCGACTTACACCGCAAGAGGTATGGTTATCGCTTGGATTACCACGAGAGAAAGAGAAAGAAGGAAAGCCGGGAGGCTCACGAACGCTCAAAGAAGGCAAAGAAAATGATCGGTCTGAAGGCCAAACTCTACCACAAACAACGGCATGCTGAGAAGATACAGATGAAAAAGACGTGAGTTTCACCCACCATTGACGAAAACGGCTTGGGACTGTACAGGGGTGGCTTGAACATGCGTGAAATAATTATGCTTGGTTTTTTTTCTATAGAATCAAGATGCATGAGAAGAGAAACACCAAACGAAAGAACGATGAGAAAACGCCACAAGGAGCAGTACCTGCGTATCTGCTGGACAGAGAGGGCCAGTCCCGAGCTAAAGTCCTCTCCAACATGATTAAACAGAAACGGAAAGAAAAAGCTGTAAGTAACACAGTTGAACCGGTTTTAGTCATTACCAGTGTGCTAAATTGACATTAGGAAAGTAGAATGGTAGTTAACACTTCTGTAGGAATGCGTTTGACCAAAGGACAGAAGAGCAATAGAAGAGAATATGGGAGAAATAGCATTAAATCCAATGAATGTCTCCTGTTTTTAAATAGTACTTGAGTAAAAGATTTGTCCTGAGTGATTGCAAGTATAATAATTCTATTACCCGGTTAAAACAGTGGGGAATTAATGTCTTCCGTATACGATTTACCATGTCATTTTTAATCCCTTCTGTTTGTATACTGAGTAATGGCAAAGTTTGTGGCCCTGTATTTAAAACCAGTCGAATTAAAAATAAGTTCCATGAGGGTTGTTTTTCCGTGGAGTTAGAACATAAAATAATTTTCGTTTGAAGGGGAGCTTCAGTGTACTTAATTCTACAATTATCTTTGTTTTTACTATAAATTTTGGCTAGACCACTGTCAGGGAATAGTTTGGAAGCAGCATTGGAAAAAGTCTTAACATATGCTTTTCTTAGTGCGTCATTTAGCTAGAATATAACTCCCATATCAGAGCACTGTTAATGAATTTAAAGATGTACTGTAAATTGTCTTCCATCTCCTTGTGTCCTCAATAGACAGTTTATCGGAAATAACAGAGGGTTGAGGCATTTTCCTAACTTCTTAGAAGAGGGTCATGGCTAGAGATTCCATCAACCCTTTCCATCAGCAGCTTTCAGGACTGTTAGGAATAGTAAAGCCTTTTTTTCTTCAACACAGGTTAATTAACACAACTAAAATGATCACCCTGTCTTTATTCCATTGGCCATCTGTATGTTTTAGGGTAAATGGGAAGTCCCGTTACCAAAAGTCCGGGCACAGGGAGAAACAGAAGTCTTAAAGGTTATTCGTACAGGAAAGAGAAAGAAGAAGGCTTGGAAGAGAATGGTCACAAAAGTCTGTTTTGTTGGGGATGGCTTTACTCGAAAACCACCTAAATATGAACGATTCATCAGACCAATGGTAAGTCATATGTATGGTTCTACCAACTTAAAACTGTGTAACACTGTAGTGCTAGCCCTGACTACGTTTAACTATTCTAAGTCGTCTAACTTGCTGCCCCTAGTAATAATTTGAAAAAGACAACATTTAATTTCTTCCTTAACTTTTGCCTCTAAACTATAGCAGGCAGTGTTGGAAGTGATAGAGAATGATATGCTGGTCATTAACTTCAGCATACTCTATCAAAAGATTTAAAGTGAACAAGTTGATATTCCTAATTTTTTCTAATCAAAATTTCACCTAAAATCTTAGGGGGGAGAACTGTGCAAAGGCTAGTGCAGTGTGGCAAGGGAGTGGGGGCAAAGGAAGCTCCACACTGTCCACCATTCTTCTATCCTATTTATTTTATTTTGTTGGTATGTTTGGTTTTGTTCTCTGTCTCCCCCTTTTAGACTGTGAGCCCACTGTTGGGTAGGGACTGTCTATGTGTTGCCAATTTGTACTTCCCAAGCGCTTAGTACAGTGCTTTGCACATAGTAAGCGCTCAATAAATACGATTGATTGATTGATTGACAGGTGATTTAACAGTTTAAGTGTATGCTATGTCTAGTAGGTTTGCCTATACTAACCAGATTGAAGCCTGTTTGAGAAGAATACAAGGGAGAAGTAGGGGGAAGAGGGTTAGCAAATGTTGCAGGCTTCATTCTTATCCTTAACGGTAAAATGTTTATGCTAAATCTTACGGGAAACTGTTTTCAACCACTGCAATAGAATCTTCTCCAAAACCTTTTCCTTTAGTTCTCGTTTCTCCATAGTCCATGTGTCCTTGAGGGCAAACGAAAACAATGCATTAGAAGCTCGTGCTTTTCACAGTTCCTTCACACTTGATTCTAATATCTTTACACGTTTAACAGGGTTTACGCTTCAAAAAGGCTCATGTGACACATCCTGAGCTTAAAGCCACTTTCTGCCTACCTATACTTGGTGTAAAGAAGAATCCCTCTTCCCCTCTCTACACAACTTTGGGTGTAATCACCAAAGGTACCGTCATTGAGGTCAACGTGAGTGAACTGGGTCTTGTGACGCAAGGAGGCAAAGTCATCTGGGGTATGTATACTTTGAAATACATGGTGTTCCCCATAAGTTTGTTATATTTTAGAAAGATAGTAGTTGTATGTTTAACTTAATACAGCAAGACAATTTAGCCCTATTTGTATTGTACTTACATACTTACTATGTGCCTCAGAGTATACTGAGCAGAGGCAGATACAAAATAATCAGATTAGACACCAGCCCTGTCCTATACGGGGCTCAGTCTTTAGAAAGGAGTGGGATTTTACACCTCCCCACCACTTTTTACAGATGAGGGAATGGAGGCATAGAAGTTAAATAACTTGCCCAAGGTTCCACAGTAGGCAAGTGTCAGAGCTAGGATTAGAACCCAGGCCTTCTGACTCCGAGGCCTGAGCTCTTTCAACTAGGCCACGCTGCTTTCCTACTCCGACAATGCCCTTAGCCAGCTAGAATACAAGCATTGTCAGAAAAAAACCTTCGGGTATGCACCCAACTGCTGTTAAGGCACGTATACTGTAACTAGATTTCCTTAATATGGGGTTTGTCTGGAGCACCTAATGTGTATCTACAAAAATAAGCTATTCATATTCCAGATTTAATTCAATTTATCTACATAATGTACAGGTAGTTTTCAATCAGATCTCTGCTTATTCCAGACATTTAAGTTTCTTCTCCAAAACATTTTCTCTTTAGTTCCAGTTTCTTCATAGTCCATACGTATTTGGGGGCAAACAACAAATAGCAATACTTTAGAAGCTAATGCTTTAATCAATCGTATTTATTGAGCACTTACTGTGTGCAGAGCACTGTACTAAGCGCTTGGGAAGTACAAGCTGGCAACATATAGAGACAGTCCCTACCCAACAGTGGGCTCACTTTACACAGTTCCTTGTGTAACGGGATTTTAATTTCAGTACACTGCTCTGCACACAGTGTGCGCTCAATAAATACGATTGAATGGAAAAAGCTTGTGTTACACACCCTGAACTTAAAGCCACTTTCTGCCTACTTCTTTGTGGTGTAAAGAAGAATCCCTCTTCTCTCTACACTACTTTGGATAGAATTACCGCAAAAGGTAGCGGTTCAGATTTTCCCAACCTATTGTATATAAACAGACTACCACATTTACAAGGTGTATATCTTTAGTGCATATTTAAATTAGAGAGAGGTTTCAAACTAGCATAGTAGATTCAAGGGGAAGTGCTTCTGTTACTGGGGCTTTAAAGCGGAGTTTATGGAATTAAATTTAAATTAATATTTCTCTCATTTCCTCTTTAGGGAAATATGCTCAGGTTACCAACAATCCAGAAAATGATGGCTGCATCAATGCTGTGTTACTTGTTTAATATAACTTCAGCGAAGTATTGTTTTCAGAGAATCTACAACACGCCAAGAAAGTCCCCTGAAAAACTGTACTATTCCATCGGAGGAACAAATTAAAAAGGGACCTGCATTTACAAGTTTGTGTTTTGGGTCAGTTCCAACTTAGGGGTAAAGGAAAACTTGGCCACCCTTTCTAAAGGCTCAATTCGAGTCTCTATTTTCCATCTACACCCACTCCCTTGGATAATTACTTTACTCCCATGGCTTCTGTATGGATGCTTCCCAACTCTTTCTCTAAAGGCTCACATTTCCTCTTGCCTTCCAGGAATCCCTAATTGGATGTTCTGCTGATACCTCCAGTTTAACAGGTCCAAAACAAAACTCATCTTCCATACAAACCCTGTCCTCCCCCGACTTTCCTGTCACTTAACACTCTCCACTCTATCTCACAAGCCTACAACTGGCATTATCCTCAAGTCATATTCAATGCCATAAAATGTTGTCAGTTTTACCTTCACAATATCACTAAAATCTGCCCTTCCTCTCCATCCAGCCTGCTACTGTGTCCTTTAAGTACTTATCCATCCCGCCTAGCGTCCTGCATCAGTCTCCTTGCCGACCTCCCTGACTCTCCCCACTCCAATGCCATCATTATTATTATTACAGTTCTAAAACAGTGGAATAACACTACTCTTAAAATGATTCCAGCCAATTCCCCACATCTTGCAGGTCAAAAAAGCCAGAAGCACCAAACCTAAATGAGCTGTGGTTATTAATAGGAATGTAATATTTAAGCGCTTACTATTTGCCAAACACTACACTAAAAATGGGTAGATACAAGATGAGCAATGCCAACATTATTATTATTATTATTATGAGCAGGAAGGACACAGTCCCTGTCCCACATGGGACTTGTAGTATACGGGAACTGGAACCATTAATTCCTGTTACTAAGTCAGACCTGCCACTACATCGTTTGGTATCTAGAAGTTACGTTACAATATGATGAAGGTCCTTGTAGTAGAGCAGGAACAAAGTCAGGCTGTTTTTGAAACCCATGGCACCATCATTCTGTATAAGTTTTCTAAAGACTTCAGTCAATTCTAGTAGATAAACAGGTTTTCCTAATTGATTCAGTTTTCACCTGCATCTGTGTACCAACCAAACATTTAAGCGCTTAGTACAGTGCTCCAGCGGTTGGTAAAGTGCTTGGCACATAATAAATGCTTAAATTATTATTATTATTATTAGGAGAGGATAAAGGCAAGCTTGTTATGGGCAGCAAACCTGTCAACTCTGTTGCATTATACTTTCCCAAGAGCTTAGTACAGTGCTCTGAAAATGGCAAGCACTGAAATACCACTGATTGATTTACTAGGTTGAGAGCATTTCCTATTGGAAAGAATCAGTATAGCCTGAGAATTTATCTTTAATGCTCTTGAGAGAGAGAAATCAGCAATCTCAAAAAAATTCACATAGGAAAGATGTGGAAAAAATGTGGGAATCAAGGAATTAACTGGCTAAATTAAGATATTGGAGAAGCAGCGTGGCTCAGTGGAAAGAGCATGGGCTTTGGAGTCAGAGGTCATGGGTTCGAATCCCAGCTCCGCCACATGTCTGCTGTGTGACCTTGGGCAAGTCGCTTAACTTCTCTGAGCCTCAGTTCCCTCATCTGTAAAATGGGGATTAAGACTGTGGGCCCCACGTGGGACAACCTGATCACTTTGTACCCCCCCCGCAGTGCTTAGAACAGTGCTTTGCACATAGTAAGTGCTGAACAAATGCCAACATTATTTCCCCTTTTAGACTGTGAGCCCACTGTTGGGTAGGGACTGTCTCTATATGTTGCCAATTTGTACTTCCCAAGCGCTTAGTACAGTGCTCTGCACATAGTAAGCGCTCAGTAAATACAATTGATGATGATGATGATGATATTTTTCCTGATTAGCAAAGATATAATTGCTTCAACCCATCACTTGGTTTTGGACCCTCAGTGTCCAGTGAACATGAAGGGTTAGAGCCTGGATTCTGGTTCAGCCACTCCTGTGTAATGGATATTTAAGTATAATTTGTGCACAATTTAAGTTTCATGAGGATACCAGAAAAACCATAAAATGCCCTTCTGTGGTGAGACGCATTATAGGCTTCCATAAGAAAAAAGTACCTTTAGATTTATAAACCTAACCAGCAAGGGAAAGGGAGAACAGTGCTTTGCACATAGTTAGTGCTTAATAAATGCCATGATTATTATTATTAATAGAAAAATTCACATGTGGCTCCTATTAAAATTATTCAGCCAATAAAAGAAAGTTAGTACACTTGAACATACAGATTTTTTATAAAATTGAAAGGCAAATACCCAAATAAAGTACATTACTTGCCTCAAGTCAAAAGTAGGTTTTTGTCCAAATTATCCTAACAGAGACAAAACTCCATCTGGAGGCAGCATGCTCAACAAAATAGATAGGATGTGGTCTACTTGCGTTTGTAGAGGACAGAATGAGGATGAGTTCGATATAATGCATGGGTTAATTCCTCAATTCTCTGCTTTGGTTTGGTTCTTTGCTATCTGTGAAATAGGCTGAAAAAGGAACTTCTAGTTAAGGGAGAGGACAGAATCTCAAAACAGACCAAGAAACAATCACAAAATATAGGTTTAATCACTACTTTCAAAACATTTAAAAAGAATTTAAGGACAGTACAGGGAAAGAAAAATAGCTTTAAAGTACACTAACAAGGTTTGACAGTAATCTAGAAGAGCAACATGTTGCAACATGTTTAATAAGATTTAGAAACGGTACCACAAATTTATAAAACACCTAACAACATGTATGAGAAGAAAGGTATTTCCTTGAAAGTGAAGACTTAACGTGATAAAATCTTTTATTTTAGGATGGAGCACATAGAATGTAATGTGAACTAGTCAATTATTGCTTACAAATGCATAACAGGTATTTTGCAACTCTAAATCAAGTACAGTTAATGAATGAGTATGGAGATGAAGCACAAGAGGCTGCTGCCCGAGGTTGAAGAAGGGAAGAGATGTTTCATCTGATTACTTGGTGTGAGGGAAAAACTTGTTTCTGGGAAACATTAGGGTCCTTAAAACTGAGAAGCTGACCACATTTAAGACCAAGAATGTCATGTAAACACAATGACATTTCCAATAAGAGGCAAATCAGATCCTGTTATCAGTTTATAAGGGACACAGGAATACCAGCCACAACCTCAGGGTCCTTGGCAAAATTCAGTAACTGCAGGCTTAACTATGACAGGCATTGCAATCACAGGTTGTTTACTACCTTTAAGCTCTGCTCCTTGACTAAATAAAGAAAGGATAGTATTGTTTACTTTCCATTTCTCAGATATTGTTCCTCGGCTGAATTGCACAATTTGAAAGAAACACTCTACAGTCACATCAAGCTCTGCCTGGGTTGCTGATGAAACATAACTAATGAGTCTAATCATTTCAAACGGAAAGGCCTGAAGCTGCCAGAAACTTAATAGGTAGCAATGTAAAACAACTCCTTGCCCCAAAATGAATAATACTCTCCGTAATCTGTTTAAACATTTTTTTCCACACATTAAAAATTCTTATACAAGCCAGCTTTGGATGGGGTCATGCAGTTTCATGCTGAAACCAGATCCTTGAAATCACCAGAATCATTAACCCAACCTTAATATTCCTTTCAGTAAATGGAAGTAACATAATGTGTGCTTTCACTACCCATTTTGGCTACAGAGTTGCTGGGAAATTAGGAAGTGTGTCCACCAGGCAATGCCAACCTGTTTTGGACAAAGTGTGCTACCATGTGAAGAGAAATGGTTTGTGCATATGCACGTGGCATTGGGACGACTGAATTCCATAGCTTTAAATGTTCCTTGGCTTGGGGTTTTGCATAAACACAATCTCCACTTTCTATCTATAAATGGGTATATTTTGAAAGTGGAGATAACATCCAGTTGAGCTGTTTCCTTTTGTTTCTGAAATCCTGAATAGGGCCCACCTTGTTGGCAAAATTTATAAACAAGCTCTAATTTTCACTCTCTCTGTGATCTTTTCAATTTTTAAAAACATGCGAACAAAGCTAACTCATTTTGCTCAACATCCTCAATCTTTAAAAACGATTACATAAAACACCTATTCTTCCCCGTGATTCTTCTCTCCAAAGGCAGCATTTTTAAAAGGTTGGAGCAGCGAACCGTTCCGTAAAGATCATTTTATGACATTTGATGTGTCAGCTAACCGTACAATGAATGAACTGGGATTCAAATTAGCATTTGTCTTTCCATAGACCTGGTATATTTTCATTTTACTCCCTGCAGAAAACATCCTGTAAAAAATCTAATAAGGTTCATCCCACACTCTTTAATAAAACAATTTATTAATTATTGTATTTAATAAAATTAGCCAAATTCTCCTTGGTTTAAGTCTCTATATGAAAGCTAGCATTTTCATTTGACCTAAGCTTTTTGCATGCTACCCCTTAAACCTGGTGAAACTACCGCATACCACCTAAAAAAACAGTCTTTTAAAACTCGGTAAGCTATAAACCAGAGCCGACATGACATAAAAGCTTTTCTAAATGTGTGAATTGAAAGAGTTCACTTGAATACTCACAGGTTAAAAACAACCATAAACAAATTTGCACTTCAAAGAACTAGCTACCATATATGGACAACTATACATGGATACGAACAATTCAAAATTAGTGCAGCTTTCCCCAAAAAGGTCTGGGTTGGAAACTCAATAACTTCAGGCACACTAATTCCAGGCTAAACGTACGGTGAGCTGCTCCTAAGAATAATCCACACCCTTTTCAAGCAAATCAAAATACTTTAAAGGAACAGGGCATGATTCAAGTTAAATATGAAAATATGTAAATATTTAAAAACTGTACAGCCATAAAAATCACAGCAGGTTTTAAAATATATTTCAAAGCAAATAAAAAGGAAGATTAAGCAACTCAACTGAACGTTTTTGTAGTTGAGTCTAAAGTCGATATCGAACGATACATTATGAAGCAATATATTGCTATGACTACCTCACGAAATATGAAAAAAAAAATACCTAAAGCTTTTTTACTTCCTAGCAATACATCACCATCAGTCTTGATTGTTCTAGATCTCTGCCCAGTATGCTTAACAAACAGAAATAAATGGCCATTCTTAAAATATTGTTATTCAACTCTGACAATGAAGCGGAGAGCAGAAAGGAAATCAATCAATCAATCAATTGAAAGGAAAGGAAAGTGTTGAGAAGCTCTAAGAAATGGTTCAATGGTTTGCCTGCTGCACTGACTACCAACTATCAATACTGGATGCTTATTTGGGTACTCTAACTCCCAAAATATTAACCTGAAGGTAACCCTAAATTACCTCATTATAAACCATCTAAAGCTTTGGCATCAGCCCACAGCACCGACAGAGGTGACGTAAAATCGTGACCCTCAGATTTCTTCATATGGAGCAAAATGCTTTTTAATATTCACACGTCGGCCGTCTACTAATCTGGGTGTCTAGTGTGTCACAACAACCAATTGATTTGAAACCAAAAGTACACATTCAATGATGTAAGGGGCAACAGGATGTGTAGGTGGGCACCAAAGAACAGCCAGATTAGTCCATTTCTAGCAAGGGATTGATAGCTCCCAGCCTGCAGGTCTACGAGTGGGCAAGTCGAGGCAAGTCGACCTCTGGCCACATAGCTGGGGCACCGATGCCCACACCAAGTCGCCCAGAGTTTCCACTGCCCCTTTAGGGCTGCTCCCCAATTGGGACTCACTTCAGAAGTCAATGTGGTCATCTTGGGCCTCCCCAGCTCTCTTCTTCAACCGCCCTTTCCCGACTCCCCAGTTGGATGGAAGGGACACCTCATGGGGGTCCCAGAAGTCCAGTACTAGGACTTGAAACTTGCCCCCCGATCCCAGAAATAGGACTAGCTAGATTACCGGGCAATCGCTTGGGCTCCGGCTAGGTTTGCAAATGATGCCAGCAATTGAACGGTCAAAAAAACTGTACTCACTAGACCTAAATGGATGAATGAAACTTATCCTCATAAGAGCATATGCTAGTGCTAAAACATGGAATTAATAAATTATGTAAATGTTCACCACTAACGCAGAATTCAGGGTTAAAGGCCTGTCATTACTAACACCAGATGACGTTCCAGAATATAGTAAACAAAAGTGAAATTAGCTATATGTGCACCCACAGAATGAAGCTAACTACAATTACATAGTCCAAAACACCACCATTTATATACCTTTGACTTCATGCTTCCTTCAAATAATGCCATTTTCTTTCATTTAATGATACTTTGCAATGCCTGGATTTAGTCATGCTTAAATTTTAATAAAAGGTTTGCTACCTAACTCTACTAAAATAATACGATCCAGCAACACCTTTGCTTGACATTAAATGGCAAATTTTTATGATATTTGAATCAACTGGAAATTCCGTTGCTTTGACAGCAGCCTTTAAACTGTCTTAATTTTTAAAAAGCAATGGCCATTTATCTCCACCTGCTCAAGAAGATATATAATTTGATCTGGAGTGAAACTATATAAGTAAAAGATAAAATAAAATAGTACACAGAATGCACAAAATAGCCAGAAAAATGAAGAGAAAGCCTAGTGAATCCTGTCTCCTTAAAGAGGAAAAAAAAAAAATGCACCATAAATCCAATCCGAAATGTTGGAAAACATCTGTATCCTGTGCCCCACACTGTTTATTAATTACCATATTTTTTTTAAAAAAACTACAATAGCTTTGTTACAAAGAGGAGAACATAATACCTCCAGTTTTCCACCATTTAAGCTAGCTTAGCTTTTTTCTTCGCTGGTCCTTTGTACCCTTTGGCCTTTCTTCGTAAATTCCGCCTATCTACCACTGGCACTTCGACCTCGATTTCTTCCGAGCTGCTGTCTGCAGCTTTCTCCGCTGCCTGCGTGAAATGCTCGGGCTGCTCAGACGAGGCTTCCGACTGCTCTTCCAGCTGGTTCTTTTGTCCGGTACTCTGCTGGAACGGCACATCTTCAAGTTCGACCACTATCAGAGAACTCTGAGAAAGGACAGCGGGGGTCTCGTGGGGGTCAGGGACCACCTCCTCACCTTGATCTTCCAGGGAGGAAGTTGTGTTTGGTGACAGATTCTCAGAAATAGATTCTTCTGATGCTTCAGTGACCACAGAGTTTGAGAGGCCATTGTCAGACGGTTCTTCATTTGGGACAGCAGCAATCACGTCTGCACCCTCAGAAGGCGTTTTCTTTCTTGGGACCACTGAAAATTTCTCGTCAGGGCTCTCCTTTTCATCAGCTATGTTTTCCTCCACTAGCATTTCTGCATCAGGCGTGCGTACGGCCTGAAAAACAAGAAAGACTCAAAAAGTTACCGAATCCAGGGGGACTTTTCAGACACTAATACAAGAGGGTAAAGAGTCTCAGGAGCATGGGCACACGCTTTAATGGGTTGACAGTAGCAACATCCCAAATTTCTCATGAAATATTGGCTTGAAGCAGAACTTGTACATAATAATAATAATAATAATAATGTTGGCATTTGTTAAGCGCTTACTATGTGCAAAGCACTGTTCTAAGCGCTGGGGGGATACAAAGTGATCAGGTTGTCCCACGTGGGGCTCACAGTCTTAATCCCCATTTTACAGATGAGGTAACTGAGGCTCAGAGAAGTTAAGTGACTTGCCCAAGGTCACACAGCAGACATGTGGCAGAGCCGGGATTCGAACCCATGACCTCTGACTCCAAAGCCCGAGCTCTTTCCACTGAGCCCTGCTGCTTCTCTACCATGCATACCATACATACCATGCATATGTCGTTTGGAGAGCTATAAGAACACGTACATCCCCTGCATTATCATCATCTGGGAAAACTAAGGTTCTTTATTCATAGATACTAACAAGTACCTTTTGAGTCCATAAATGATATCCTTAAGTGTGCTATATTTTAAGAATGAGATACATTCCTACATCAAAAAAAATTTTTGACTCTAATCTCCCCCGCAACGTAAGCTGCCATTCAAATGCACAGATGTACCAGGGAGGTGAAATATTCAATTTTTTTTACAATTCTTTATGCATTCTAAAAAGGAAATATCACATCTCTGCAATAGTTAAGTTATATACAAGGTACAGAATGAGGCCTGAGGAGGATTTCTAGATCGAGACAAGTCTGAAGAATCATCAGCATTGTTACTGAAAAAAGAACCAGTGACAGTGTGATCTGGTATTTCCCTTACTTTTTCTTGTGCAAGATCCTCAGGAGGTTTTGAAGATTCAACAATTATTGGAACAAGTAGTGTTACAGATTCTTCAGTTGAGTGATCAGGCTGCAATTTTGCTTCTTCATCCAGAACATCACCAGTAGCTTCCTCTTCAGTCACTACTGTAGTTTTAACTGTGTCTTCTGTGAGCTCACCATTCACAGGCTCTAATTCTGATTCCTAGGGCATTCCAAAAAGAAAAAGTAAAGGTGCAGCCCCCAGCCTAGCGTTCCAAATAGTTTTAAAAGGATTCAGGAAGTGCCACCTAATTTTTTTTATGAATTAAGGAAAAAAATCACTTTTTCTAAAATGCTGGGTAACAGACATCCAATTTCAGAAACCAATTGCTATTCTAGTGTATTACATAAATGTATGACAGGCCACTGTGGCTCTTTTGACTGCTTAAGTTGTAAAAAAAAATTATTTTTGTCTCCTCCATTAACAGTTTAAGCTCTTTGGGGGCTGGTAACATGTCACAGAATGCACTTTACTAAAATGGGCCCTGAGCAACTACTAATGTAGCTGCTCCATAAATACCACAGAAATTAGAAAAATCAATACAGGAAACCTGGTTAGTGATCCTTTGCCCCTACCACTGAAAACAATATGCTGCAAGTAGCAACTATGTACTTCGGTTTCATCCTCTGATGGCTAGAACACTAAACAATGAAGACAGTTAAATAGCTTGCAGGTTTCCCTATTTAGAAATCTGACTTCTAAAACCAAGAACTCCTCAGGAACAAAGGGGTCAAGTTTCTCCAGGTGCATCAACATTTTGCTAGTCCAGGGACAATGCCTGTTTTTCCTCCATGCCCACTACTGTTCACCAAAGAGGCTGGCTTGCTTCTGTTCTTTGAGAGCTGCCCAAGTCTTGAGAGCATCAAAAGGGGATTGTCAAAAGTAAGTAGGTCAAGTTTTGCATGCACAGCCTTTCCTTCCAATGACATAAAACTACAGGGAACTAGGCTATTGGGAATTAATACACGTATAGTTCCCAACTATAAAATCATCCTGCAATAGTATGATAGGAAACTGAAGTCCATGGCTGTTTCTGACAAATGATTTGAGTCTGCTTTGGAATTTTTGTGGCTTTTTTTTTTTTTTGCTTAGTCTAAGATTTGCTGAACGGATAGCTATCATGTTTACCTGCCAAAAGAAAAAAAACAAGCCCAGAGGTTTTTTTTTTTCCTAAAAGTGGATTAATTCCAATCTTCTGGGCATCTTAGACTATGAGTTCCTCATGGGATAATAATAATAATAATAATTAATAATAATAATGGCATGTATTAAGCGCTATGTGTAAATCACTGTTCTAAGCGCTGGGGTAGATAAAAGGTAATCAGGTTGGATGCGGTCCCTACCCCACATGGGGCTCACAGTCTTAATCCCCATTTTACAGATGAGGTAACAGGCACAGAGAAGTTAAGTGACATGCCCAAAGTCACACAGCAGACAAGTGGCAGAGCTAGGATTAGAACCCAAGTCCTTCTCCTAAGCCCTAAGCCCATGCTCTCTCCACTTAGGCCACACTGCTTCTAAGAAATAACAGATGTCCCATCATACCACCATGTTGATTTAGTTCTAAATATCCCTTACATTTTTACATAGCAATTTTAAATTCTGTACAAGTTAATGTCTAGCTACAAAATAATCAATGGAAAATATCAAAAGCAAATGTTTAAAAATTAGAGACCTAATTTGTGCCAGTCTCTTACCCCTTTGTCATCTTGTTTTTCAGGGAGTGATGTACACAATCCTTGTGTCTCCAAATCTGACTGCTCTCTATCATCAGTTTCTTCCTCAAATTCAATCACATTTTCTTCAGGTTCTTCAATTACTTCTTCTGAGCTTTCAGACGTATATGCATTGGGCTCCAATCTATTAAAAAGTTTTCAAAAAAACGTTTACATGCTCCTTTCACTACTCTATAGTTTGGAAACATGTGGCCACAGGGAAAAGAAGAAAAATCTTCAAAACACTTGGCCCATTTTTCCTTGAAATTTTGAAGTACTGTATAGTTGTAGTAGTTTTTGCCCCCATTGGGGTAAAATATTACTGATTAATCAATGGTATTTATAAAGTGCTTACTATGTGCAAAGCACTGTATTAAGCACCTGGGAGAGTACAGCACAACAACAGACACACTTCCTGAACACCATGAGCTTAGAGTGATTAACATCTATTATATATGAAAGGATGTAATTTCAGTCAGTAAGAGCCAGAAGACATTTGGTTCTAACATTTCAAAATTTTGGGGCATTTTTAGTTAGGCACTTCTAAAATCAATTCAAACACTAGTCATTTCAGCAGAGGTAGCCTCATCCTATCACATGCTCTGACAAAGTGAAACAGTAGCAACAGAAATGGTATGCTTCTGCATATGTCAATTTACATGTCTTACTATTTATGCAACAATTTTGGTATCTATCTCCCCTGTTAGATTGGAAGCTCTATGAGGGCAGGGATCAGGTCTACTAAAGTTTTCCCCCAAACTCTTAGTATGGCGCATTCAGTAGGTGCTCAATAATACTATTAGTTGATTAGGAAGAGCCCTGCACAGCCAATTTGTCTATCAGATTTTACCTACACTGTCTTCTGTGCACCTATTTATTTATTTATTTTACTTGTACATATCCTATTTATTTTATTTTGTTAATAAGTTTTGTTTTGTTCTCTGTCTCCCCCTTCTAGACTGAGAGCCCACTGTTGGGTAGGGACCGTCTCTATATGTTGCCAACTTGTGCTTCCCAAGCGCTTAGTACAGTGCTCTGCACACAGTAAGCGCTCAATAAATACGATTAAAAAAAAAAATGGTATTTACTAAGTGCTTACTGTGTGCAGGGTACTGTTTTAAGCCCTGGGAAACACACAGGTGGGAATTAGATATGATCTCTGTCACTAGGGCACAATTCCATCCAACAAACATTAGGAACGGTGTCTTGTCTGAGCCTGCTCTAAGAATAGGTTTTCAGCTGAAGTGATCTAACTCCTAAAGCTTCCAAAGAAACAGTTACAATGGCTGCACTTCCACAAAATCCAACCCTCGGACCACAGTCCCAGAGCCCTTGGCACCTTAAATGGCCTTGAAAAGACTGTTGAAGCAGTGAGATCCCCCAGTGGGATTCAGCTGATAGTGACCATTCTGTGTCACAAACCCTGTCCTCCCTGTGACTTTCCCATCTCTGTAGACACCACCACCATCCTTCCTGTCTCACAAGTGTTTTCCTTGACTCCTCTCTCTCATTCAATCCACATATTGAATACATCACTAAATCCTGTTGGTTCTACCTTCAATCATAACTAAAATCTGTCCTTTCCTGTCCATCCAAACTGCTATCAAGTTAATACAGTCACTCATCCTATCCCACCTGGATTAATGCATCAGCCTCCTTGCTGACCTCCCAGCCTCCAGTCTCTCCCCACTCCAGTCCATACTTCACTCTGCTGCCCGGATCATTTTTCTATAAAAATGTTCCGGACATGTCACCACACTCCTCAAAAAACTCCAGTGATTGCCCATCCATCTCAGCATCACACAAAAACTCACCATTGGCTTTAAAGTACTCAGTCACTTTTCCCCCTCCTAACTTCATCTCACTACTTTCCTACTATAACGCTGCCAACACACTTTAACTCCTCTAATGCTAACCTTCTCACAATGCCTGGATCTCACCTACTTTGCCGCTCACCCCTTGTTCATGTCCTCACTCTGGCCTGGAACACCCTCCCTCTTCATATCTGACAATTACTTCCCCTCTCCCCACTCCGTCAAAGCCTTACTGAAGGTTTGTCACCTCCAAGAAGCCTTCCCTGACTGAGCCCCTCCTGTCCTCTTCTCCCACTCCCTTCTGCATCGCCTTGACTTGCTCCCTTTGTTCTTCTCCCCTCCCAGCCCCACAGCACTTATGCACATACCTGTAATGTGCTTATTTATATTAATGTCCAACTCTCCCCGCTGAGATTGTAATCTCATTCTGGGCAGGGAATGTGTCTTTACTGTTATTGTGTACTCTCCCAAGTTCTTAATACATTGCTCTGCACTCAGAAAGCACTCAATAACGTGATTGAATGTGTTAGCTTTCCTGGGATGTGGGAGAAATACAGGAGAGTCAGAAGAAGGGAAGAAAGGAGAGGGAGTTGCAACACCATTCTGTGTCTGGCTGAACTGGATAGTGCTGAATTATGTACAAGTATGATATATTGTTAGATCCCAAGAGGTATTCTAGATTGGATCCATAAAAATGTAGTGTTAAGCGAAGAAGCGCTAAAGTACAGTTTCCCATAGGAAATAATGTGCATTAAAGCGCTCCCCAAGATTAAAAAAGGACTGAAAAATATACTTCAAAAGTGATATGAACATATTAATAGATGTGTACAGCTAGTCTAAATATAGTGACGTGATCAGATAGCAATACAAATATCACCAATTCAGCAAAATCCTTAGAACAAAAAGCTCAAAGAGGGAAAGCGCTACATTAAGATATGATTTTCTGACAATAAAAAATTGAAGCAGGTCAGCTTTTTAAAAGTTTATTTTACCAGCTCAAGGGAAAAACAAAAACAACAACAACAAAAAAAAACAAACCCAGTGACATTTAAGGTGGTTTCCATTCAGGGATCTCAAAGCAGATACAATCCACATAGTTGAAGCCAGAGTACACAATGACCATGCAGACAGGCAGGTGTGAAACTAATCTTTCCCTAAGCCAGTGTTCTCCCCATCACACAGACACCCTTTACAGCAGAGGCACAGTGCAAATAGAGTCTGCAGGCCAAATACTACATAGCTTCTTCAGGCTAACCAAGGATGCAGTTAGCAACAACCTCCCGCCTCACTGCGACTTCTAGATTAGCAGTGAGTGGGGATTATTGAATATGTCCACAGCCGTCTTGGAGCCTGGAAGGAGTCACAATGGCAGAAATACAGTCACTTCTGCCTTTCAAATCACCTGCTTATCACCCTCTAAACTGTAAGCTTGTTGTGCGCAGAGAACGTGTCGTACTGTACTCTCCCAAGCACTTAGTACCGTGCTCTTCACACAGTAAGTGTTCAATAAATATGACTGACTGACTGCTGTTCATGTCAGTCAAAAGAATTAACCGCCTCCCCTAAGGAATTATTTTTATTGCTACACAAGACATCTGCTGCTCCAATTCACACAAAGTTCATCTGATGTAGAAGCAGCGTGGTCTAGTATAAAGGGCACAAGCCAGGGAATCATGGGACCTGGGTTCTAATCCCGGCTCTGTCACTCAAAAATCTCTAGCGATTGTCTATCCACCTCCATATCAAACAAAAACTCCTCACTTTAAAACGCTCCATCACCTTGCCCCCTCCTACCTCACTTTGCTTCTCTACTTCTACAACCTAGCCCGCGTACTTCACTCCTCTGGTGCTAATCTTCTCACTGTGACTCGCCTGTCTCATCACCGACCCCTGCCTCTTGCCTGGAATGCCCTCTTTCTTCAAATCCGACAGACAATTAGTCTTCCCCCCCTTCAAGGCCATATTGAAGGTGCATCTCCTCCAAGAGGCCTTCCCAGATAAAGCCCCACTTTTCCTCATCTCCCACTCCTTCTGCATCGCCCTGACTTCCTTCCTTTGCCCTTTCCTCCTCCCCACCCCCTCAGCCCCACAACATTTGTGTATGTATCTGTAATTTTATTTATTTGTACTGATGTCTGCTTATTTGTATTGATGTCTGTCTCCCCCCCTAGACTGTGAGCTCGTTGCGGGCAGGGACTGTCACTATTTATTGTTGTATTGTACTTTCCCCAAGCACATAGTAGTGCTCTGCACACAATAAGCACTTGATAAGTATGACTGAGTGAATGAATGTGAACCTTGGACAAGTCTTTCAACTTCTCTGTGTCTCAGCACTTAAATACCAGAATTATCATTACAGACAGCCTAGGCAGAATAGCATTTGTTCAAACAAACAAACAGGCACCAAATGCTATAAAATGTGCCTTACCTGCTCACTGAAGCTGCAGATGAAGTCTGGGGAACATTCTCATCCTCATCTTGGGGAGTACTAGGTTCTGAATCCTGAAACTTCTTTCCTATCTTGGGTCGCTTTAACTGACTGCTTCGCGTGCGGGTGGAAACGGGTGTTACATCCAACACTGTTAAAGAATAAAAGTAAAGCAAATCAAATTCAACAGCCACAGAAATACAGGAGACATACATGCTATGGCAGCAGACTCAATGTCCACATCGTGATTTTTCCATTCTTACTGCACTCATTTCCCTGTTCTTCTAAAGCCAGACTGGAAAGAATAACTGCCAGCTGCTGAGAAACACTCGGGAACTGTATTTCAGAAATTGACAGCAAAATGTCTTACCTCTAGAAGTGCTTGCATGGGCAAGCAAGGCATCTTTGCCTTTCAGATAATCGACCTAAAGTACAGAGATAAAAATCCAAATTTTATGCACTGATTAATATTCAAGTCTCTTCAAACATCTAAAATAATCTCTTGGGAATTAGCATGATTTTGCAGAAATGCTTTTTTTCTTTTCAATATCACTGTTTCCCCTTAAGACTCCTGAAGTTTTTTCTTGAATTGCTGAAATAAGCCCTACATAACTGTTCAGAGTCAATGTGGCTATGACCACAAAAATACCTGTCACATCACAAAGGCAAACATTTAAGAAGTGTTTTCTGTCTCTGATTATAGTATATAGTACGGCCACTTTTTCTAAAACTGCTATATAAAGATTAATTCCTCAAAGTATCCCAATGAGTTAAAATTATTATCCTCAGACCCACTTCACAGATAATTTCTTCACAATTCAACTGAGAGTGTCACAAAAATCAGTCAGAGGCAAAGTCAGGTTAAAAAGTCTGGTTTTTTGACTATGTACCATTCCCATATTTAGAGAGGTGCAAGTTTTTCACAAAAAAATGACTAGTTTATAAAGATAGATTTTCCCAGCCCCACTAGAGGGGCTGGAATTACAACTCTATATCACCCACACTCTCCAAAAGATGTTTAATATTGGTAAATAGTTTTTAAGGATGACAGAAGTTTAAATAATTTCTGACATCTTTGAAGGAATTTGTTTAAAAATGGCTGTCCTGGTTCATCTTAAGTAGATACCATCCTCACCCCCCAAAACCAACCCAAATAAAACACAATAAATTATCCTAGACACATTCCATAAAGGGAAAGACTATCAAACACTTCTAAATGATTCAGTGTACGTGTGGTCCAGGGAATACCTACACCAGTAAGTACAAGGTAAGTGCTCAAAAAATATGAATGACTGATCTGACAACACAAGTCTCTTTGGATACAGAGGGGCTATTATTGCAAGAAAGCAACCTCTCAATTTTAAGGGAGGGGGATAGGAAGGAGATTTATTTTGGATGTAAAAAATTAGATTTGTGACATGTTCAAGTTTGTGCAAAATACTCTAGAGGAATGAGTTCAAGTATAGTTTGTTCTCACTAAAATGATTCACACAAGACTGGTCAGGTCAATCATTCACCTCATAACTGTCATAGAAACTGCCCAGGACTCAAGTTTTTGCCTTACTCAAATCATAATTCTTGGCCTGATCTCATTAATATAGTCTCTTTCATCTGTAGAGCTTCCATAAAAGGAATTTTGCTTAGGAATGTCATCTCAGTGTTACGTAATAATGCAATTTTTAACGCACCTCTGAGCAAAGTTTTCATAGGTTGTAATTCATTTATTCCAAAAACAAATTTGGACTGAAAAAATGAAACTGAATGCTTCTCAAAATGTTACTTCTGAAGCGTTGATCTAAGAAAATTAATTGGATTTCATACAAATCTTTCCGCTTCAGTTTTTGAATGGGTTTCTCTACCCAAAAATCACATGCCAAAACCTTTTTGAAGTGGGAACAGAGCAATTAAGATGATGACGGCTGATGTGTCATTTATCCTCTTCACCAAAAATCTAGTCCCCACTAATTTTTAAAGTAAAATAAAAAGAGATACTAAAGGCAATCACCTCTGGTGAAGAATCAATTAGATTCTTTATTTTCAAGAATGCTCTATTTCTAGTGGTATAAGCAGTTTCAACTTAAGAACCCAACTGCACTTCTTCAGCCAAAAATTGTTTTAAATTCCCCCCCAAAATTAACAGCCATAAATATTTAACAGTTTTACTCACTATTCTTCTCATTTAATGAGTTCACAATTTCCTTATATTTTCCTAAGATGTTTAAAACGTACATAAATCATATCAATTTTTTTAAATAAGAGAACTACACTTTTATGCACACACAAGACAAACACACACACTGGGTACCTACAGTTAGCTGCATTTCACTAGGCTGGTTATCCCCACTTCCTAGTTCATATGCCGGGGTTGTTGCAATGACACATTCTTCAGTCTCGTTTTGAGAAGCCTCTGCTCTTAGAAGAATTCAAAAGAAAATGAAATCCACTCAGTAGGTAATATCTTATTGATTATAAGACATTTTTTGTTTGCAAAAATAGCAATGCTCTCAAGCATAACTCATATTGAAACCTACATAAAGAACAGTTCTTCCACAATGAGTGTTTTCATTGTGCATTTTGGATACATTGCTGGTAGGAAATTAAAGAAACTTGATCCGACATGTGTCAATCTGGGTAGAATGCACTGTTGTATTCCAGGGAAGTGGATGCAAACAGAACATAGTCTCTTTTCACTAGACTCTTGCACAATCATTGAAACGGATTTCTAGTTTCCCTCCACATGTTCTGATGGAAGCTTGATGGAATTTTATACTATTTCCCTAGGACTAAAACTGGGGTGGGAGGGAGTCCTACTTTTCATTTATCTTATCTAGATCCTTGACACGTTGAATGCTGATGGAGAAAGAGGATACCTACCAGAACTCTTGGGATACTTTGTGGCTTCTACTTAGACTTTTGTTATCAGGAGGATTCAGAAGGTGCGGTACTACTGTAGAAGTTCTAAAGTCATGAGCATATACATTTTTTTGATGCCCTAATTATTTAGAATCCCACATAACCCTGCTTACTGATTCTTCCTCCTGTTTTCCTATCCACAGGAGACATTAATGGGGAAGATGCCCAAGGCACATAAATTACCCCAGGTCCTTATAAGGTCTGCAGATTAGTGGCCTCAATTTTCAAGTTCAATAACCATGTCTGAATGGGGGCAGATGTTAGTATAAATATTTGCGTTTTGTGCCAGACTGCAAAAAGACATACTGGGTTAGATCTGTGATTTACCCAGATAAATATGTCTCCAAAAGCGGCATTAAAGGATACAAGAGAACAGTATTAGAATATCTACTGGCCTCCACACCCCTCCTCAAAGTTAGGATTGGCTGAACCTGCGAATAACCCTTACACTTTCCACTCTAAGCCTACTATGGATCACTGCTCCCCACCCTATCCCTTCCTGCTTTCTTTGCTTATACAGTCCCCTATTTTCTTCTCCATAAATTTTCTTTTTCTTCATCAGAACCCATGTTATCTTCCATTAATCCACTCTCTGGAGCACCCCATTATTTTCTCTTTTGGAACACTGACCTTTGGTTCTGTTTTTTCAAGTTTGAATCCTCTGCATTCCCCAATCCCCACCTTTTGTTTTTTGGTCATTTTCAATTGCTACATTCCCTCTGTCATCTCATTTTTTTCCTCTCCTATCACCTACATGTGTGTTTGTAGATTAGAATGAGGTGCAGAGGTGGAGTTGAAAGGTCCAAGTTACCCCAAGGTTCATCCTGTTAGGGGAGGCTTCTTGGGTGTCTCTGCAGACCTCGCTTCCCTCCAGCCCAGGAAGGGACAAGTGCCTTTGCTCCTTCTGTCTCCATCATCAGACTTGTTCAAGGGCACTTAAAGATTCAAGTGTCAATGAAGACTTTGTCTCCATGTAAGAACCACTGAAATCTCACTGGATGTAGTAAGCTCTTCCACGGAGCAAAATGCCATAAGACAGGGATAAACTGCACCAGGATGTCACAAAGCTGATTGAGTGGGCTGAAAACTGAGATCAACAGCAAGGCAACACAACTAGGGAAAGATCATTCAAATAACAATTACATATAAATGGGCTTGAAACTATCGATCACTACTCAGGACAAAGATTCATGTTTTTCTTGACTATCCTTTAAAATTACTGGTCCAAAATGCAATAGCTGCCAAAAAGGACAAGTGAATGTTGAGCATTACCTTTTTTAAAAAGTAAAGCAATGAACTCCTCAATTTGAAAATATTCTTTCTTACCTGTAATTTTGAGTGTTTCTCTCTGTAATGCATTAGTGATTGAAGTTCTCTGGTACCAGTGCCCAGCCCCTTCAATTTCCCAAAGAAGGTCATGATCTCCTGGGTACTTTTCAAAGTATTGCTTACAAGCTGAAACAGAAAATGTTCTGTTTAGTTGGGGGGCGGCGGGGGGGCGGGGAATTCTAGATTTCACTTTACTAAGTTGGTTTGTGTCTCAGAAGTGTGAGAGTTCACTAGACTCAAAACTAATGTGCTTTTGATTTTATTTTTACTTACGTAAGCTGCTTTCATAGGATTTATGCAAAATGTGAAGTTGTTAAATCTCCTGAAAGACATGCCCTTGGAAAGGTGGTCTAGATTTAACTCTGCCTAGTGATCAAGACCTATGACAGGAACTGTATTTGGGAGAGACCCTGAAAGAGTAATCACATACAATTAATTTTTAAAGCATTTTGTCCTCACGGAACAAGTCTTATTAAATTTAGAAAATGAAACTGAGAAACTGCAAACATTGGTTAGGAAAAGGCTGGGAAAGGACTACATAAATACACAATCTATGCGGACCCTAGAGGAGGTTGAAAAATACTATCTTTGAAGAGCAGCTAAAATGTGGGCTGAAGAAAAGTAAAAACCAGAAGATGAAAGAATTACCTTGTATAGTTAACTGGCAAAGTCAAGTCAACCCTGCTCTGCTGCCCCATAAACCTTGCTCTCTCTCTCTCTCTCTCTCTCTACAGTCCCAGCCACTGAGAGGACAGGTTTTCCAAAAAAAGACCCTTTCAGAAAGGCCTATTAACTGTGTCCAAAGACAGCAACAGTTCTTCCAAGTGGAGGCATGGCAAACTCACTTCTAGACAGACTACTGTTTTTACATTTACTGGCAGGTCTCACTTTAAAAGGGCTGAAAATGACAAAGTATTTATAAAATTAGCAATTTAATTCATGCATTCCCCAAGATACCATATATTTAAGTTTCTTGAAACTGCGCTTGTTCTTTGAGGCACATTTTCCAACAGAGGCATGTGTTATAAGTCAAGGTCCAAGTTGGAACCTCTAGAAAAGTAACACAGAATTGCTTTACATGCAATATACTCTAATGAAAAAGTATGAAAGCACAATGTTAAATGAGTTGTACTATGATGGTGAGCCTTTAGAAGAGGCTGTAGAAATAAACTTGTTCAGCTGACAGTCCAAGGGCTTTTTTTCTATTTTAGCATAGAATTTGTTCAGTTTACATTAAACACCATTTTTCTCTAAACTCTAAGCTTGTTATGGGTATTGTATTCTCCCAAGTGCTCTCCACATAGTAAGTGCTTAGATAAATACCACAGCTTGATTCTTTTCTTCTAAAAGCATTTTGTAGTAGACCATCTCCTCCTAAACACCTCTAAACTGTAAGATTGTTGTAGGCAGGGATTGTGTCTGTTTATTGTTGTACTGTACTCTGCTAAGCGCTTAGTACAGTGCTCCCCACACAGTAAACGCTATGAATGAACCTCTGAACCATCTCCGTTAGGGATCTTTTTCTTCAAATTTATATATTCATTTGCTTTCTTGAAAATGGACACAATACTTTCATCCCAAGATTTTAGGTGGTGAAGAAGCCACTATTTAATCTGTTTAGGCATCATACGATTCATTGGGTAGCTGAAGTTAAAAGAGAGCCTTGTTAGATTCCTCTGAAGGCGACACAGTTGACTAAACATCTGTATCTTCCATTTCTAAATGTAACTGTCTCTCCAGTTCAGCAATTTATTTGGTTATCTGCTTAGGCGGCCTCTTCAATACTCTGAAAATCTGATTCAAATGGTTGGGCACTGCTTCCTCCAAGATCCATTCACTGCTGAGTGCTTAATCTCAGCCAAAAGATGGATATACTTACCTATGATGACAGGCCAGAATGATGGGGCCGGTCAGGAGAATGTGAGGGGTAAGACATCAAGTAGTATAGATTGTATACCTATATAGATTGTATAGCTATAGATTGTATCTATTGTATAGATTGGGTTATAAATGTAACCCAAGGTAAGCCTGTATTACTAAATAGAACAAGCGGAAATGAGAATAGAACTACCTGAATGAATTTCAGCATTGAGGGAGAAGAAAGAAGAGCGGGAAGGAGAACACATGCATCTCATCACTTCTAAGTGGAAAAATCTGAAGTTCCATTTTTCACAGTGTGAACAATTTAGGTCCTCATAGAACCAGATGATCTTACCTGCTGTCAAACAACTGGGAGAGACAGAGGTTGGGGCTCCACCAGAAATCCCAGAGCAGCAGCATCATCAAAAGACCTTCCCCAATTTCCCAGTATCCTAAGCCATACAAACCTAAACTGTGCTTTCAGTTAACTTAATTTATACCCATCCTTAGCACTTTTGTATATGCCTTATAAATCTCCCCCACCTTAGACTGTAGCTACCAACTCTGTTGTACTATACTCTCCTAAGCACTCTGTACAGTGAGAAGCAGCATGGCTTGGTGGAAAGAGCATGGGCTTGGGAGTCAGAGGACGTGAGTTCTAATCCCGGCTCTGCCACTTGTCTGATGTGGAACCTTGGGCAAGCCACTTAACTTCTCCATGCCTCAGTTCCCTCACCTGTAAAATGGGGATGAAGACTGGGATCCCCACGCGGGACAACCTGATTACCTTGTATCTACCCTAGAGTTTAGAACAGTGCTTGGCACATAGTAAGCACTTATTATAATGTAATAATAATAATAATAATAATAATAATATTATGCTTTGTACACAGTAAACACAATTAATTCCATTGATGGACTCATGTAAATATTTATGTTTGTCTTCCCCATTAGATTATAAGATCCTTTTAGGTGGATCATGTGTCACTGCTTGAGTCTGTACTTCCTAAATTCCTACCATAAGGATGTGCACCTATCACCTCAAAACTGGAGCAGGAAAAGTGAAGGAGGGGCATGATTTCACACACACACACACACACACACACACACACACACCCCACCCCCCCAAGTAGACTGCCTGCAGCCTTGGACCCCAATTTTGGCAATTTCCTCTAGATGGTCTATGCAGTTTTTGTGTCTCTACTAGGAGTGACCCAAAATATGCACCAACACTGGTACTTTTTTAAGCAGAATCCATTTACCAGTGCACATAAAAGATGACAATGGATATCGTAAGCCAAGCATATCATCTGTAAAGGAATCCACAAAGTCCTCCAACATCAGGAGCCCCAAATCTCTTCCGCGATGCTTCTTTCTCACAAACATCGTATCAAGCACTGGCAGTTGGTAGCTCTGTGTCAGGAATGAGGTACATTTGCTTCCTGTAATAAAGCGGTAATAGTCTTTCAACTTTTGGACACAATGCAGTCACTGAATACTTGAAACATAGTCGATTGAGTCATTTAAAGCCTTGAAAAGAGCAAAAATACCCTCTCAGTCACCACTCATATGGGGTAAAACCTGTGACCAAAATGAAGAAATATTTAACATTAGATTTTTACAAAAATTAAGAGTAGAGCCCCCAGTAGAATAAATTTTGTATTTACAATCCCACAAAATTTGAAGAAAAGCTGAACTTTAAAATAAAATAAAAAACGTTAAATCTTGATCGTCTGATTAAAATGGGGGGAAAATTGCTGGAAAGCATTACTTATGCGCTCTTCATCTGTTACTTTTTTCCCACCCCACTCTTCCCAAGTTCCTCTTGCTCTTCACTCCTGGCTCTGACTCCGACACTGCCGCCCCCCTCCCCCCAACATTCATTCATTCAATCGTATTTATTGAGCGCTTACTATGTGCAGAGCACTGTACTAAGCACTTAACATCCGTTTGTTTGTAATATTGTATTTGTTAAGCACTTACTATGTGCCGGGCAGTGTACCAAGAGCTGGGGTAGATATAAGTTAATCAGGCTGGACAAGCCAATGTCCCATAAAAGAGGCTAATCCCCATTTTGCAGATGAGGTAAGACACAGAGAAGTTAAGTGACTTACCCAAGATCACACAGCAGACAAATGGTGAGCTGGGATTATAACCCAGATTCTTTTGATTCCCAGGCCTGTGCTCTATCCACTAGGTCACACTGCTTCTCGTGCTGTTCATTCATTCAATCGTATTTATTAAGCGCTTACTGTGTGCAGAGCACTGTACTAAGCACTTGGGAAAGTATAATAAAATATATAGTGACATTCCCTGCCCAAAATGAGCTCATAGGCTAGAGGTGGAGGGAGATAGACATCAATATAAATAAATAAAATGCTGTTCCTACAGCCTACAACTCCTTCTGCCCCCACAATCATTTCAAATCTGCCAGGCCTCAGCTCTTCCAGCCTGCAAAATCCTCCTCTAAGAAGCCTTCCCCCAATTAATCCCCAACCCAATCGCCATCCTAAATGCATAAGTACTTATGTATTTAAACCTAGCCTCAGCGGTGAGGCATATTCAGTTAATCAGCAACTATCTGTTCTTTCTGCTCAACACTTTGTATACAATTCTTTGTCTACCCCAACAGTACTACTCCAATGGACTGTAAGTTTTTTGAAAGTAGGGAACATGGGTTTTGCCTCTGGTACTCCCTCCGAAGTGCTTACAAAGCTGCTCAATAAATATCATTGGCTTAATTTGCTCCTATTTTGAAGGTGTGTGAAGTAAGATTCATGCAGGTGCAGAGGCAAAAAGGACCCAAAACTACTTAACAGTGGTAATTTGTGTACTTTTCAATACCCACGGCCCCTCCGTTCCCACGGGGCCAAATTTACCACCCTTCAAATTTTGTTAAATACTGAGCAATCCTAACACTGCTCAAGATATATATTTTTTATAAAATTCCTTAATCTTTAACTTGTAAGGTAAAAGAATA
Source organism: Tachyglossus aculeatus (assembly GCF_015852505.1). Taxonomy (NCBI): domain Eukaryota; kingdom Metazoa; phylum Chordata; class Mammalia; order Monotremata; family Tachyglossidae; genus Tachyglossus; species Tachyglossus aculeatus. The sequence continues at coordinate 13,419,009 of NC_052088.1, read as the reverse complement.
AGCCTCTCAGTACCAATACAGTTATTTCAGAATTCCACTGAATATAAATCCTACATGCTAGGACTTTTAAAGGGGAAAAAAAAGGTCGGGGGGGGGAGGTGGAGAAGGATGTTATCTTAACTACTCCTTAACTACTCACCTGTAGGTTTAACAGAATAAAACCCCACAGCCTCTCCTTTCTTCCACAGAATTTTGGCAAAGTCGGTACTGTTATGGCACAGGAAGGGGATCTCATTTCTGTCCATTTCCTGTTTTCTATATATAATTCGATTCAGAACATAGAGAACCACTCTCTCTCCAAGACTTCTCACCTTCAGGGAGAGAGAAAAAGATCATTTCACAAGAAACATGAGTTAGGAATCCATTCAAGTTTATTTGTTTCCCTGCCCCATTTGAATAGAAATACCATTCCAACAAACTGGGGAAGCAAGGAGGATAGCCAGCTTTCCCTAGAGGAGTTAGTTGGGGGATCCCACAAACCCCAAACCATCTACTCAGAAAAGCAGAAGTCCCCATCCCTCCAGGAGTTGAGGGAGGGGCACCTAAATCCAGTTTCCTTATCTTTCTTCTAGTAACAAGAAAGCTGGACACTGCCTCCATTGGGAATCCTACAGAATATCCCAGAAGGCAAAGAGGGAAAGCTCTGAGGTGGGATAAAATTATTCTTCCAGACCTGACAGAATCCCGCAGGAGACCCTTCTCACACTGCAGTACCCTGTGGAACACTAACTGCTGAGCAGGACCATTAGGGACTTGTCCCCTTTAATTGCCCCTCCTCCCTGTAACACACTATAGGAAATTCAACCTCGTATAAGACTACATAATAAATGTCTGAAAGCATTAATAAACTTCATTTCATTTGCAAAGATTCCAGAAAAGAGCAGCCCAACATTAAGACTAATAATAGGTGTAGGGACATTAGCTTTCCAGGCTCTATTATGAGATGGACCAAGCCACCTATTCATACCGCTGTCTCAGTCGCCCTGTGTTAAAAATAATTACGTGCAACGTGACAAAAATGGTAAATCAGAATTGTAACTAAAGAAATTTAGTTTTATTATTCAATCATATTTACTGAGCGCTTACTGTGTGCAGAGCACTGTAGCGCTTGGGAAGTACAAGTTGGCAACATATAGAGACAGTCCCTAACCAACAACGGGCTCACAGTCTAGAAGGGGGAGACAGACAACAAAACAAAACATGTAATAGAAGTAAAGCTAGATGCACATCATTAACAAAATAAAATAAGTAGAATAGTAAATATATACAAGTAAAATAGAGTAATAAATCTGTACAAACATATATACAGGTGCTGTGGAGAGGGGAAGGAGGTAGGGCCGGGGGGTGGGGAGGGGGAGAGGAAGGAGGGGGCTCAGTGTGGAAGGCCTCCTGGAGGAGGTGAGCTCTCAGTAGGGCTTTGAAGGAAGGAAGAGAGCTAGCTTGGAGGATGTGTGGAGGGAGGGCATTCCAGGCCAGGGGGGAAGACGTTGGGCCGGGGGGTCGACGGCGGGACAGGTGAGAACGAGGCACAGTGAGGAGGTTAGCGGCAGAGGAGCGGAGGGTGTGGGCTGGGCTGTAGAAGGAGAGAAGGGAGGTGAGGTAGGAGGGGGCGAGGGGATGGACAGCCTTGAAGCCGAGAGTGAGAAGGTTTTGCCTGATGCGTAGGTTGACTGGTAGCCACTGGAGATTTTTGAGGAGGGGAGTAACATGTCCAGAGCGTTTCTTCACAAAGATGATCTGGGCAGCAGCGTGAAGTACAGACTGAAGTGGGGAGAGACAGGAGGATGGGAGATCAGAGAGGAGGCTGATGCAGTAATCCAGTCGGGATAGGATGAGCGATTGAACCAGCAGGGTAGCGGTTTGGATGGAGAGGAAAGGGCGGATCTTGGCGATGTTGCAGAGGTGAGACCAGCAGGTTTTGGTGACGGATTGGATGTGAGGGGTGAACGAGAGAGCAGAGTCGAGGATGACACCAAGGTTGCGGGCTTATGAGACGGGAAGGATGGTAGTGCCGTCTACAGTGATGGGAAACTCAGGGAGAGGGCAGGGTTTGGGAGGGAAGATAAGGAGTTCAGTCTTGGACATATTGAGTTTTAGATGGCGGGCAGACATCCAGATGGAGATGTCCTAAAGGCAAGAGGAGACACGAGCCTGAAGGGAGGGAGATTACCTGCTGAAGCCCCTCTCTGGACGTTACCAATGTTCTTATAATGTCATCAATAGCCCACCACTGATCTGCAAGGTACAGGGCTACAGCTTAAATAGAAACAGATCAAAAAGAAGAGTATTACCACTTTTTTTCCCCAAATCCCTTGGGGAAATAAATACATATTGTGTGTGTGTGTGTATATATATACACACATATTTAATGTTTCTTTTTAGTATTTGTTACCAACCTTATTAACACCCTCATAAATTCTAAAACCAAAGCCCATATGCTTAAAATATATATGTAGACTGTAAACATCTTGGGGACAGGTATGGTGTCTAATAACTCTACTGTAAACACTCAAGTGCTTAATACAGTGCTCTGCACAGAGTAAGCATTCAATACTACTACTAACTGTTCAAATTTCAATGTAGCCCTGTAATTTTTTGGAGGGGGGCGGTGATACAGATACTTTGTAAGATTCTTTCCTAGAGAAACTGCTAACTCTTAATTTACCTCAGACTAGAACAATGGCAACCCAAATTGGAGATGTGGCTAAAGAAATAATAAAGAACTGAGTTCAGCAGGCAGCTGAGTAATTAGACTTTTTTAAATTGTAGTTTGGACGAAATTCATTATTAGCAAAGAGTACAAGTGATAAAATCCTGGTTATTTATAAAAGAAAAACCCTTTTATTACGAACAATAATTAAGAGAGAGACCTGTGAGTGAATCCTCTGGGGCAAAAAGAGCAAGAACTTTGTGAGTCTGGTCTCCACCGTAGAGAGGTACGAAGCCTACAGTTGACAGGCTAATAGGAATCTGAAATGAGAATGCATTGCTATTTAGTGAAAAGTTAACTGACAGAATAGACAATAGTACAATATACACAGCACCTTGAAGAGGGAACAGAGAGTCTGTTTAGTATGCCCAGAAATATCTGTACATTACCAACCTGCCATCTGTTTGCTTTAAAAAATTCTATTTATTTGTGTGTTCATTGTTCACCTTAAATGTATGTCATTTGTTTCAAGAGAAACAGCATGGCCTAGTGGATAGAGTACAGCCCTGGGAGTCAGAAGGACCTGGATTCTAATCCCGGCTATGCCACTTTGCTGTGTGGCCTTAGGCAAGACATTTAACTTCTCTGTACCTCAGCTACCTCATCTGTAAAACGGGGATTAAGACTGTGAGTACCATGTGGGACATGGGCTTTGGAAAGGCAAAATACAGGGATGCTATTTTAAAAACTCCAAACCAAAAACAACATATGGTATATTCCTAAACAAGATGAGGCACAGTTTATGTGCAACGCACTGAAGATGACAAAATATCAAGGATAATGCCAAGTTATATGGAAACAAATAAATTGACTTTGTGGCACAGAAAGGAACTAGGGATAAAAGTCCAACTTTTATAGACTGAAATAATCAGATGAGACTGATCGTCATACTGGTAACTACCTATTAGGTATGCAATCCACTCTGGGTCCTGGGGCAGAGAGCTGAGAAGCAGTGTTGTCTAGAAGAAAAAGAGAGCAGGCTTGGAAGTCAAAGGAACTGGGTTATTAGCCCAGTTCTGCACTTGCCTGCTGTGTGAAGTTAGGCAATTCACTTAACATCTCTGTGCTTCAGTTACCTCATCAGCAAAATGAGGATTCAATCCTGTAGGACCTGATTACCTTGTATCTACCCCAGTGCTTAGTACAGTGCTTGGCACAAAGCAAGCACTTGACAAATCACAATTATTACTGTCTGGGTCGCCATTTCCCTCTCTTCATGCGGTCACCATTGCCAACTTGAGAGCTGAGATGGGACTAGAGGGCTAATGAGGCTTAAAGTCCTCTGGGATTGTAGTCAGAGATAGCTTGCAAAACACACACACACACACACACACACACACACACACGCGCACACACACACACACACCCCACCCCCCCCCCACCCCCAATCCCCTCCCCACAGCAATAGCACCTAAAGCACAAACGACCTCCAACCAACCCCTTCACTCCACTGCTGGAATTGAGGGCTTAATTGCCATCCCAGAACCACACTAGGATAGTTGGGGGTTCCTCCACTCCCTCACCCCAGCATCACGTCATTGGAAGGAGTCTTTAGATTAAATCCACAAAATACAGGTAACAAAAGATTTTAATTCTAACCCAGCTACGTTTAGAATTCAAAAAATATGGTTGAGAATCATTACTGATACATGATTCATTCTCTATAGCAGAAAATAAACTTGATTAAAGTGTAACAGACTTTAGGATAATCTTTTAAATTCAAAAATGGAAGGCGATCCACTAGACTGAAACATGCACTTCTGATTTGCTTTATAAATTCAACTAAATATGGAGGTTGAAAGATGCTTAGCATTCCTTACGGAAATGTTGAGAAGAGTCAAGCACTCTGGATTGTGTGGGTCACGACACCGGAGATCTGACAAGTAGTCTTCAGCAGAATTTTCCAGTTCTTCATGACTGCAATTATCCAACAGGTCCACAGGGAATGCCATCCCTTGAATGAATGAGGATTAAATGTCATAAACGATCTACAAATAAGAGAATTCTGACCACCTTTTTAGAAGAAGAGGAAAAAAAAAAAAAAAGAAGTTGCTAGGCACAAGTCACCTGCACTGCAAGAATTCTTTTCAAGTCAAATGGCTGCAAGAAATATGGGTAGTAAAATTATGCTCTCTTCAAAAACAAGTTATATAAGAGCCGACTGTTTAGTCACCGTCCTCGCATTGTAGTTCTTGCTAAGAGATAGGATAAGCAGCTACATTTTCCTCAATTGCTTCCAAGTCTTCCAAAATTGTAAAAATTCTGAACAATATTTTAAACGAAGATACTTCAGTACTGCCACACCCTCTTTAATAAAATCTGCATCCTCTTTTTAAAGGACAAAACACAACCTCAGTTTCCTACCTGGATATCAGTTTAAGAGATTTGTAATAAGCGCAGAGTCCTCAAGTGTGTTGTTCTTATGTTGAATTTGCCTCGGATTCAGTTCAATGGCTTGCACAGAGTTAGGTGCTTAGCACCTTCCCTTACCTAACCCTCTCCTCCCACTAAACCTTCCCATCACCGATGGTAAGACCACCATCCTCCCCACCTCTCAAGCTTACAACCTTGGCACTATCCTTGAATCCACTCTACCTTTTAACACTCATAACCAGACAGTTACCAAATCCTCTGCGTTTTCTTTAGGATACCTCCAGAATCTGCCCCTTTATCATCCAAACTGCCACCATGCTGGTCATAACCCTACTCAATGACTACATCAGTATCCTCCCTGACCGCCCCGATTCCAGTCACTCCCTACTCAAGACCTCACTTCACTCCGCTGCCCAGTTAATTTTTCTAAAACCACTGATGATGGCAGTAAGGGCTTACTATGTGCAAAGCACTGTTCTAAGCACTGGGGAGGTTACAAGGTGATCAGGTTGTCCCACGGGGGGGCTCACAGTCTTAATCCCCATTTTTCAGATGAGGTAACAGGCACAGAGAAGTTAAGTGACTTGCCCAAAGTCACACAGCCGGTAAGTGGCAGAGCTGGGATTAGAACCCCTGACCTCTCTTTTAATTGTGGTATCCACTGAATGCTTTTGGGCCAAGCACTGTTCTTAGCACTGGGTAAAAAGATACGTAGGACACGGTCCCTATCCCACCACATGCGACTCTCAGTCTAAAGGGGAGGGAGAACAGGAATTTCCCCATTTTACAGATGATGAAACTGAGGCAGAGAGAAATCAAGTGACTTGGCCAAGATCACACAGCAGGCAATTGGTAAGCTAGGATTAGAACCCAGGCCCTCTGACTATGCTCTTTCCACTACGCTAAGCTGTGTACATCTCCCCACGCTGAAACCGACAATGGGTGACCAATCCTCTCTGCATCAAACAGAAACTCCTGACCACTGGGGATAAGGTACTCAATCAGCTTTCTTCTGCCTACTTATCCTCACTCATCAATCAATCAATCGTATTTATTGAGCGCTTACTGTGTGCAGAATCTTCCACTTCACCCCACACTTCTTTCCTCTTAGGCCGACTTACTCACTGTGCCTCGTTTCTGTCTCGCCACCGTCTTGCTCAGACCCTTCCTTCTGCCTGGAACTCCCCCACTTTCTCATGGGGCAGTCCACTACTTTCCCTATCTTCCTTCTGAAATCACATCTCCTATAGGAAGCCTTCCCTGGTTAAATTTATCATTTTCCTCACCCCCCCAAAATTGCCATTTCAGCACTTCCAGATCACATCACCCCCTTCGCTGATGTATATCTCTTTATGCTCTATTGTTCCATCCTACCTGAAATTTGTTGTAGTGTTTATCTACTTTTCTAGATTGTAAGTTCATTAAGGGCAGAAATCTATTTCTTCTGATGACCTGACACCTGTCCACATGTTTTGTTTTATCTGTCTATCCCTCCTAGACTGTGAGCCCACTGTTGGCTCACTGTCTCTATATATTGCCAACTTGTACTTCCCAAGTGCTTAGTACAGTGCTCTGCACACAGTACGCCCTCAATACGAATGAATGAATCATATTTATTGAGCGCTTACTGTGTGCAGAGCACTGTACTAAGCGCGGGGGTGATTACGCTATAACTGCATTGATAGACACGTACACCGTCAACAAGATTACAGCCCAGAGGGGGAGACAGACTTTAATATAAATAAATTACAGATATGTACATAAATGCTGTGGGGCTGAGGGTAGAATGCTCTGTGCACAGTAGGTGCTTAATTTTATTGGCTGGTCAACTGAATGATTGTGAGGGTTGCTGCTGTGTTAGAAAGCCATTTTAAAAACCAATGCCTCAACAATTTATTGGTGCAAAAGAATAACAATTATATTGGTACTTGTTAAGCACTTACCTTGTGCCAGTCACTGTACTAAAGTGCTGGGGCGGCTACAAGAAAATTGAGTTGGATGTAGTCCCTGCCCTACATGGGGTTCACAATCCCAATCCTCATTTTACAGACGATGTAACAGGCACAGAGAAATGAAGTGACTTGCCCAAGGTCACACAGCATCCAAGAAAAAAAAGGGATTAAAGAGGGGTGGAAGGGCAAAAGCCAAAGGCATTTCTGATCTATTCTTAAACCTAGTTCTTTGGGCAACTACTGCCATGGATTCAGTCGCTGATCCTATTTAGTACTGATTGTGATATCTGTTCAATGCTTACTACATACCAAGCACTGGGTAAGATACAATACGATCAGATCAGACACCATCCTTGTCCTACATGGGGTTTACAGTCCAAGGGAAAAGAAGAAAAGGCATTTAATTCCCGTTTTAAAAATGAGGAAACAGGGGCACAGAAAAATTCAGTGACTTGTCCAAGGTCACACAGCAGTCAAGTAGTGCAGCCGAGATTGAAATCTGGTATGGATTAGCTCCATTCGTTGGCATAAGATTGTCCTAAAATGTCTACTAGGTTTATAGGCCACCCAAGAAAGTTTTGGAAGCAGCAGCACAATATTTAAATAAAAACACTATTCCTGTATGTTGTATCAAAGGCCCCCACTGATGGTGAAAAATAATCCTTCACTACCATCTAGATATCAAAAGGCTTTTTTCAAGGTGCTATATATGCACATATTATGGAAAATATAATACAGTAACATTTTTGAATGTTGGAGCTCTTTGAATACAAGTGCTACCCTAATTTTAGATATGGTGTTACCAGTACTATAGTTGAAATTGATACTTCAGCTTCCTCAATCCAGGGAGAGCTCAGCTGCACATCAACAGATACAGAATGCTGTTTCAGGGGTGATTTTGGAAAAGTCTAGGGAAGTCTGACTCTTTCTCTAAGGCAAAAGCAAAAATACAAATGAGAAAAGGCAAGAAATCAAAATGGCTTAGAAATTCTTGACTGGACCGAAGTTCAAAAGGGAAGGAAAAGCATCCCTATATTATTTTCCTAAACAATGATGTGAAGCACCAAAAACTAAGTTCTTGAACAAGAGCACAAACATTCTACTTTAACAATATGGGAGGAGCGTGGGTGAGTGAAAAGAGCACGCGTCTAAGAGTTAGAGGACCTGGGTTCTAATCCCGGCCCTGTCACTTGTCTGCTGTGTGACCTTGGGCTATTCACTTCCCTTTTCTGTGCCTCAGTTACCTCATCTGTAAAACGGGGATTATGACTGTGAAACCTCTATGGGAAAGGGACTGCATCCAACATAGTTATTCTGTATCTATCCCAGAGCTTAGCAGAGTTCCCAGCACAAAGTAAGTGCTTAAGTACCATTTAAATAATTGGCTGCTAAAAGGAGGAATAAATTCAAAGAGTAAATGCATTAACTGAAATATAAATTGCAAGCCAATATAAGAATATTCCCAATAAGTTCATGACTACAGATATAAATACAGCACCATTAAAGAGAAAAAAGCCCTCCCTCTTCATGTTATTTTTTATAAATGCCCTCACCTTAAAAAAAATTACAAAACAAAAACGTGTTACAGGACTTGCAATGTACTATCTGGTTTATGATTATGTTTAATGTTATTAAGTATTGTTAATAAGTATAATAAGAATTACTTAATATTATTTTGCCTGGATTATCTTTTTACAGAAACATTCGGGGTACGTCACCCCCCTCCTCAAAAATCTCCAGTGGTTGCCCATCCACCTCTGTATCAAACAAAAACTCCTCACCATTGGCTTTAAAGCTCTCCATCACCTTGCCCCCTCCTACCTCACCTCCCTTCTCTCCTTCTATAACACTGTCCACGCACTCCGCTCCTCTGGTGCTCACCTTCTCACTGTGCCTCCATCTCGCCTGTCTCACCGTCAATCCCTGGCCCAAGCCCTACCTCTGGGCTGGATCACCCTCCCTCCTCAAATCCACCGCACAATTACTCTCCTCCCTTCAAAGCCTTACTAAAGGCACATCTCCAAAAGGCCTTCCCAGATTAAGCCCCACTTTTCCTCATCTCCCATTCCCTTCCACATCACCCTGACTTGCTCCCTTTGCTCTTCCCCCTCTCCCGACCCCACAGCACCCATGTATATAAACCTATTATTTTATTTATATTTATTTTTATTGCTGTATGTTTACTTGTTTTTATGTCAGTCTCTCCCCCTCTGGACTGTGAGCTCGTTGTGGGAAGAGACTGTCTCTACTGCTGTAGTGTACTTTCCCAAGAAAGTCCAAGGGAAAAGAAGAAAAGGCATTTAATTCCCATTAATTAGTACAGAGTTTAGTACAGAGTTTCCCAAGAGTTTAGTACAGTGCTCTGCACACAGTAAGCGCTCAATACAATTGAATGAATTATTAGTACAGAGTTTAGTACAGAGTTTCCCAAGAGTTTAGTACAGTGCTCTGCACACAGTAAGCGCTCAATACAATTGAATGAATTATTCTTTTGTTTATATACTAATACCTTAGAAACCTGCAATTAAAATATTCCTAAGTAGGTGCATAAAATGACAATTATTAAACAACACACTGAGAGCTGGAGTGATCACCAAGAGACTCCGTTCTTTTGGTGAGCTTGGGGCAACACAATCAGGCCTTCCCAACTGTAAAATCAGTTGCATTTTCAGCATGAGTCAACTGGGCAGTGCTCACGATGAATACGGCTGAGGGAGGTGCATGGGAAACAGGGTAGAAATGCCAAAGAACTATGAGCCAGAAAGCAGCCGCAGATTGCCATTACCCTACCCCCCCACGCACCCCCCCAGACATACTAAGGGCTCGGGGCTCAATTCTGCACATGGGTGCTGGGGGAAGGACATCCATAGTCCAAAAGTAGCAAATGACTCCAGGAATTACAAATCCCAAACTATCGATCTTCCCCCACATCACTGGCGGCACTCATGCTAGGAGCTACAACCACATCAAGTCAAGAGGCAGTTAAAAAAAAAAGGTTACAGGGGAAAAAATTAATTAGAATGAATGTCAAATTCCCCTATTTCCATCTTCATTACCCTTTCATTTGGAAAAATAGAAATAAAAAGTGGAACAGTTATCTCCCCTTGGAAATCAAGAATATATCCTGGCTATTTCTTTCCTCTTGCATTTTCTTCTCCTTTTGAAAGATTTACTGGTAAATATATTTTAAAATTTGATTTCCTGAACTTGTTTTTACTGTAGAGATGTGCCCACAGACTGAGTGCAACAAATACATTTGTGGAAATATCGAGGTACACACTTAGGATGAGTCTGCTGCACAATGAATGATCCTTTAAGCTCTCTGAGGTGATGCTACTGTCCAGCTCTCTCCCCGAGAGAGCCATGGGTCTGTGCCTTCCTGAGTAAAGATGGCTAGGAAGGTAACTTTATGCAGGTGGGAGTTCCTGTGACAAATCATCGCGGGTCAACAATCGAGAAAGCTTAAAAAAATAAAATACAGAGATGTCCAAGCCATGTATGTTCCCAATCTTTGTTGCGGTACTGGAATTGATCTTTCTTGCCCTTTAAAAAAATATTCTTGTATTTGTTCTGTCGCCATTTAGATTTTTGCCCCTCAAGCCCCTTTTGAAGGATTGCTTCCATTGTCTTAATTGTGAATTGATTGTGGGGGGGCTGTAAAGATTGGTGCATTCTGGATAGCACCCCTGCCACGACAGCCACAAGAGGAAAAGACTAGCCAGGGGAGGAGAGGGAGTACTATCCATGAACCATCAGTTCACCACTTTCTCTGCCTTCAAAACCCTCCTAAAACCATATCTCCAAGAGGCCTTTCCTCAATAAACCCTCATTTCCCCAATCCACCCTACCCTCCGTATCTTAGCTATACGCTGTGTGACCTTGGACAAGTCCCTTCACTTGTCTATGCCTCATTTACTTAATCTGGAAAATGGGGATTAAGAGTGTGAGCCCCATGTGGGATAGAAACTGTGTACAACCTGATTCACCTTGCACCTACCCCAGCACTTAGAACAGTGCTTGGCACACAGTAGCGCTTAACACTATTACAATTATAATAGTCCCTTTATCAATCAATGGTATTTATTGAGCACTTTCTGTGTGGAGACCACTGAGGGCAGGGAACATCAACTTCTATCAATTCTGTTACATTATACCTTCCCAATCACTTAGTACAGTGCTCAGCACTCAGTAAGCTCTCAGAAAATAAGATTGGTTGATAAATACAGCCAATTAGGGAGAGGAGAAATAGTACAGTATAAGAATATTTATGTAAGTATTGCGGGGCTGCGGTGAGTTTCAAAAAGTGCTTAACAGATATACAGCCAAGTGCCGAGTTGATGCAGACGGGAAGGCAGATAGGAGGAAAAAGGACATAGCCTGGGAAAGCCTCTTGGAGGAGATGTGATTTTTAGGAGGATTTTGAAGGTGGGAAGGGCAATGGACTGTCAGATGTGAAGGGGAAGGGAGTTCCAGGACTGCGGGCAAGGGGTCAGTGGTGAAACAGGTACAAAAAGTAGGTTGGTGTTAGAGGAGTGGAGTGTGTGGGTTGGGTCTATATATTGGTCTCTTTCAGTGCAAAATTCTACCAAGGAAAAGCATTCACCTCAGGGATCTTGTATACTATCATATTGCAATCACCCAAGCACTCAATACTATGCTCTGCACACAATAAGCACTCAATAAATACCACTGAATGAGCTAAAAGTTATTGCATGTACTGCCGCTCCTAGTGGGGCAAACAGATTCCCAGCACATTTCCTGGACCTACAAAAAGTGGGTCCAGCAACAACTTTCCAAGGTTAGAAGGGGGTGAAGCCATCAGTTTACATGAAGCTTAAAATGTTATGATTAAAGTTTTTGGCACAAAGATATTGTTGCAGAAATTTCAGATAAATTAGGTATCTGGAGTAAGTTTGTGGGGCAGTGGTCGTTTGTTTTATTCTGCTAGGGGGAAAGAAGGGAATGGAGGCAGAGCAGTTCCCAAGATAAAGCTGATTACTTCTCTCACCTTGTTTTCATTTCAGCCTTGTGTATGGCATGACTGTAAAGCTGTCAGGTCAGATCCGTGTCATGTTCTATGTGATTTTGTGCTATTCGTAAGATAACCATCCAATTGGCTCAGCTCTATCCTGGCTCAATGAGAAAGCCTGTTGTAGCCTTAAGCAACTTAATTCACCAAAAGCATTCATATGGAATGGAGAGTGAAGTGGAAAAGAATGTCCAAATTAAAATTTTAAAGAGAAGCAATGCTTTACTCATAACAAATCTTTATATCTTCAATTTACCTTCTTATCTCTTGCATAAGAGCTTTAAAGAAATCTATTTGCATAGGATTCACACTTTTAGAAACCATTTGCTCAAAAAATTTTCCTGGAAAATTATGTTCTTTAAAAAAAAAGTACCCTTTATAAATCTATAGGTCCAAAAGGTTTGAAAGAACCTTAGAAAAAACACAACACAATGCATTTCTCCCCAGTTTTCTTGCCCCAATAATCAGTACTAGTATCAATAGTAACTATAAAGGAAGTCTCTTTAGATAATTGTTTTTCAAAGCTGTTTGCTATTTCATTATTTTTTTTTTTTTGAAGAGGTAGCGTGGCCTAGTGGGTAAGAGCACAGGTCGGAAGGTCAGAGCACACGAGTTCTAATTCCAGCTCCACCACTCTTCTGCTAGTGTGACCTTGAGCAAGTCACTTCACTTCTCTGGGCCTCAGTTACCTCATCTGGAAAATGGGGATTAATACTGTGACCCCCATGTGGGACATGGAGTATGTCCAACCTGATTAGCTTGTATCTACCCCAGTACTAAGTACAGCGCCTAGCACACAGCAAGCACAAATTCCATACCAAAAAAAAAAATAAAAATGGGGATACAGTATCTATTCTCCCTCCTAAGCAGAGACAAGGGCTGTGTCTAATCTCATTAAATGGAATCGACCCTAGCACTTAGGACAGTGCTTGACACATAGTAAGACCTTAAATATTACTGCTATAACAAGTCCTTTCTAGACCCCCTGCAATTTGGCTTCCGCCTCCTCCATCCCACTGAAACTGCTCTCTTCTTTTGCTAACTTTCTCCTCCTTTAATGGATTTACTGATATTTATCTTTTATAAACCTGTCCGTTATCAATTGCATTTATTGAGTGCTATGTGCAGAGCATTGTATTAAGTACTTGGGAAAGTACAATATAAGAACAGACACATTTTCTGCCCACTAATTTACAGCCTAGAGGGGGAGACAGACAATAATATAAATAAATTTCAGATACATACATAAGTGCTGTGGGGCTCAGGTGGGGTGGTGAGCAAGTCAGGAGGATGCAGAAGGGAGTGGGGGAAAAGGAAATGAGGTATTAGTCAGGGAAGGCCTCTTGGAGGAGATGTGCCTTCAGTAAAGCTTTGAAAGTGGGGAGAGTAATTGTCTGTCAGATATGAAGAGGAAGGGTGTTACCGGCCAGAGGCAGGACATGGGCAAGAGGTCGCTGGGGAGATAGACAAGATCCAGGAACAGTGAGTAGGTTGGTATCTGTGTGCTTCCTATGTTGGTGTCATCCTCGACTCCGCTCTCTTGTTTACCCCTCACATCCAATCCGTCACCAAAACCTGCCGGTCTCACCTCCACAACATCACCAAGATCCTTCCTTTCCTCCCCACCCAAACCGCTACCTTGCTGGTTCAATCTCTCATCCTATCCCAACTCGATTACTGCATCAGCCTCCTCTCTGATCTCCCATCCTCCTGTCTCTCCCCACTTCAGTCTATACTTCACTCTGCTGCCCGGATCATCTTTGGGCAGAAATGCTCTGGGCATGTTACTCCCCTCCTCAAAAATCTCCAGTGGCTGCCTGTCAACTTACTAATCAAGCAAAAACTCCTCACTCGCGGCTTCAAGGCTGTCCATCACCTCACCCCCTCCTACCTCACCTCCCTTCTCTCCTTCTACAGCCCAGCCCGCACCCTCCACTCCTCTGCCGCCACTGACCTCCTCACTGTACCTTGTTCTCGCCTGTCCCGCCATCGACCCCAGGCCCACGCCCTTCCCCTGGCCTGGAATGCCCTCCCTCCACACATCCGCCAAGCTAGCTCTCCTCCTCCCTTCAAATCTCTACTGAGGGCTCACCTCCTCCAGGAGGCCTTCCCAGACTGAGCCCCCTTTTTCCTCTACTCATCCCACCCCCCCACCCTACCTCCTTCCCTTCCCCACAGCACTTGTATATATATATATATGTACAGATTTATTACTTTATTTTATTTGTACACACTTACTATTTTATTTTGTTAATGGTGTGCATATAGCTTTAATTCTGTTTGTACTGACGATTTTGACACCTGTCTCCATGTTTTGTTTTGTTGTCTGTCTCCCCCTTCTATACTGTGAGCCCTTTGTTGGGTAGGGACCATCTCTATATGTTGCCGACTTGTACTTCCCAAGCACTTGGTACAGTGTTCTGCACACAGTAAGCGCTCAATAAATATGACTGAATGAATGAATGACTGAATGGAAAGCACTATACTAAGCATACAAGAGTTGGTAGAAATGTTCTCTGTCTACAAGGAGTTTATAGTCTACAGGAGGAGCTAGACAAAATAAATTATGGCTATTCATGTAAGTGCTACGGGGTGAATAGCAAATCCTTAAAGGGTACGGCTCCAAATGTAGGTGACCAAGAAGGGAGAGGGAGGGAGATAATCACCAATGACCTCCTCCTTGCCAAATCCAATGGACTCTACTCCATGCTAAGTCTCCTTGGCCTCTTAGCTGCTTTGACACCATAGGCCATGCCCCTCCTAGAAATACTATCAAACCTTGATTTCATTGACACTGTCCTCTCCTGACTTTCTTTGTCTCTGGCCACTCCTCCTCAATCTCTCTAACCAGCTCTTCTCTGGCCTCCTACCCACAAACTGTGTAGGTTCAGATCTGGGTACCCTTCTATTCTCCAGCTACACCCACTCTCTTGAGGACACATGTATTCTCATGGCTTCAAATACCTTCTCCATGTGGATGATTTACAATCTATTTTCCTCAAACCCTGATTTCTCCTGTAATTTCACATTTCCTTCTACCTAGAAGATATCCCTACCTGTATGTTCCACCATCAACTCAATTTCTCATCTTCCCTCTGATGCTCTCTCCTGCCCTCCAGTCTTTGCCATTACTATCTTACAAGCTCACAACCCTGTCATTATCCTTTACTCGTCCCCCTCCAAACTGCTTATGCAGCCTGTTACTAAATTTTGGAGATTCTATTTCACCATTAATAGTATTTATTGAGCACTTACTGTGTGCAGAGCACTGTACTAAATGCTTGAGAGAGTACAATTCAGAGTTGGTGGGCATGTTCCCTGGCTATGAGCTTATTTCCCCAACATCTCCAGAATCTGTCCCTTCCTCTCCATTATTTTTTTTAGTGGTAATGGTTAAGTCCTTACTATGTACCAGGAACTGTACTTAGCACTGGGATAGATACAAGCTAATCAGATTGGACACTGTCCACATCCCACATGGGGCTCACAGTCTTAATCCCCATTTTACAGATGAGACAACTGAGGCACAGAGAAGTTAACTGACTTTCCGAAGGTCACACGGCAGACACATTGCAGAGTGGGGATTAGAATCCAGGTCAGGTGTTTCTGACTCTCCATTCAAGGGGCTACCACACTGAGTCAAAAGCCTGCCATGCCCCATCTTGACATGTGCAGCCACCTCCTCACTAACCTCCTTGCCTCCAGTTATCCCTTCTCAAATCTATACTTCACTTGGCTGCGCAGATCATTTTTCAGAAAACATTCAGTCCACATTTTGCTACTCAACAAACCTCCAAAGGCTTCCCATCCACCTCTGCATCAAGCAGAACCTTGTCAATCATCACTCTCTCCCCCAACTTTTTCCTCACTCCTCTCCCACTTCAACCCAGTCCACACATACTGCTCCTCTAATGCCAACCTACCTCACTGTAGCTCTTTCTCTCGCTGTTGCCCCTTAATTTACTGTAACTCAGTCCAGTCAAAGTCTATATCAGTGAAATCCCCTGCACTTTCTCCCTTATTTTACTTTTGCCTTAGAAGATTTAGACTTAGATTTAGACTTTACTAGACATTTTAAAAAAACACCCCTGAAACAGCACTATGTAACTTGTGCAACTGAGCTAGCTCTTCCCTTGATCAAGGAAGCCTAGAAGCAACATAGCAAAAATATCCATTTCAACTATAGTACTGGTAATACCATATCAAAAATTAGTGTAGCACTAACAAATGCTAATTTATTTTTTACATTATACGCATACATAGGACATTGAAAGCAGTCTTTGCTTGTCTAAGTGGCAATGAAAGGTTGTTCTTACCTTCTGAATGCCTCCCTCACTTTCCCCTTCAAAGCAGAGTAGTTGCAACTCCACTTGCATGTCATTTTACTTCTCTGTGCCTCAGTTAACCTCACCAGTTTTAAAAAAAGTCAATCAATAGTACATACGGAGTGCTTTGTGCCCTCAAAGAGTTTTACAAATAGAGGAGACATTAAAATAAATTACAAATCAATTATTGAAAACAACTGAATACTATGGAGGTGGGAATGGGAGTACTTATGTGCTTAGGGGGCAGCTTTAACGTGGACAAGATCAGATTTAAAATAAACCAAATTTTTTTTTTTTTTATTAGGAAGAGGAAAAAGCTTAGGGAACACATCTGCTGAAAATGGCACACCTCCCATAGGCAACTGTGCATACATCCCTGGGGGTTATATGGTGGTTTTATCGTCATGGATATGCCAGGGAGGAGCCTCAGAAAGCCCAGAGGAAGGCACCTTCAATTAGGCATGTCCCACATCCCACCAGGCAGGCACTGGCCAGGTCTTGTTTTCTGCTTTCCTCACAGCTCCAAATGGCTTCTAAATCTGGGTGAGTAAAATACAGACCGAGCTTCTTCCAACAAAGAGTAAATATAATCTGATGAACTCTACTGCAGAGACGCTCAGTCCTGAGACCCTTAGACCAAGAACCTGCAAGAAGGAACTGACTTGCCATTCACACCCTGCCTGCTGTGTTCCCTCTAGGTCTGTCACCTAAACCTCTGGGCAGATTAGAGACCTGAAAGGTGGTGCTCTGAAGAAGGCAGCCCTCTTCTGAAGGCAGCAAATCCAGTCCATCGGGATTCAGTACCACAAAGTACATGGCAAGTGTCATCCTCCTTTCCGGAGCAACAATCTCATAGGGTCCCTATGTACAATTGTAATTTTTTGGTATTGTTTTTCTACTGGTCATGACATTGTAACGTTAAAATCATCATGCATGGTCCTCTAATGAGCTGGTTTAATTAAATCAATTTTATTTGAGCACTGACTGTTTGGAAAGGACTGTGCTACATCCTTGGGAGAGCATAATACAACTGAGGTGGTAGAGATGTTCCCCGTCCAAAGGGAGCTTTTAGTCTAGAGGAACATTAATGTGACAGAGGTTGAGTAGCATTAGGAGTTTTAAATTTTTCTAGCCAACCAGTGACATTTAGTAATAATAATAATATTTGTTAAGCACTTATTAGGTGCCAAGCACCATACTTAGCACGGGGGTAGATGTAAAACTAATCAGGTCCCAAATGGAGTTCACAGTCTAAATAGGAGGGAACAAAGGTGTTGAATACCCATTTGCAGTTGAGGAATCAAGCACAGACAAGTAAAGTGATTTGCCCAAGGTCACAGCAGGGAAGTGACAAAGCTGAGAGTAGAACTCAGGTCCTCTAGTTCCCCAGCCTGTGCTTTATCCACTACATCATGCTGCTTCACACTTACTGGGTGCAGAACACTGTACTAAGCACCTGGGAGAGTACAAAGTAAGTTGCCTCATTAGCAACCAAAGGATCAATAACTTGGGCCATTTATTGGAATAAAGCTTTCTTAGATAAGAGGGTATCCCACTACCAGAACATCTGCTCATTTTTTTTTTTGCACTGGTAATAATAGGCTGCACTGAGCCACTCACACTCTTACCTAATTCCCAGTGTGTATGCAACACATTTGAGTGAGGTTAATAAAACAGTATGTGGCTGAGGGATACAATAACTCTTTGGGCAGTCACTTCTGTGTTCTACCTTCACATCTCCAACAGTCACCCCTTCCTCTCCATCCAAACTACTGTCATGCTGTGAGCTTTATCAGCCTTCTCCCTTCAGTCTCTCTCCCCATTCCAGTCCATAGGGGAAGCAGCGTGGCTCAGTAGAAAGAGCGCAGGCTTGGGAGTCAGAGGTCATGGGTTCGAATCCCAGCTCTGACACTGGTCAGCTGTGTAACCTTGGGCAAGCCACTTAACTTCTCTGTGCCTCAGTTACCTCATCTGTAAAATGGGGATTAAGACTGAGAGCCCCACATGGGATAACGATCACCTTGTATCTTCCCCAGCGCTTAGAACAGTGTTTTGCACATGATAAGCACTTAAATACCACCATTATTAAACTTCGTTCTACTTCAAAGACCATTTTTCTAGTTTTCAATTTCTAAGAAATTCTGCACACATCTCCCCAATCCTCAAAACAAATGCCAATGATACCCCATCTCTCTCTGCATCCTACTCCTTTCCAACCACTACCCAACCCAAATACTTCATTTACCCAATACCAACCTACCTTCTCTGCCTCAACTGTGCACACATTGCTCACACCCTCCTTTCTGCCTGGAACTCTGTTTCCCTTCATAGCTGACAGAGCACCACTCTTCCCATCTTCAAAGCTCCATTATAATCATTTCTCCTCCCCACCTTCCCCTGGTTAACCTCTCACTTCACTTCCCGAGACGTCTATGCCCGATTCCGTACCTCTTAAGCACGTTCATACTCATCCCACAGAGCTTATGTGCCTAAACCTATTTTCTCTGTTGTTTCGCCTATCTATAGTTTTTCTTAATGTTTGCCTCCCCCACTAGACTGTAAGCTCCTTGAGGGCAAGATCATCACTACCAACTGTATTGGACTTTCCCAAGAATTTAGTATAGTGCTCTGCACACAGTAAGAGAATCAATCATATTTATTGAACACTTATGTGCAGAGCAATATACTAAGCATTTGGAAGGATACGATACAAAAGAATTAGCAGGCACGTTTCCTGCCCATAATGAGTTTACAGTGTAGAAGGGGAGCCAGACATTAAGGAGCGTGGCCTAATGGACACAGCCTGGGAGTCAGAAGGACCTGGGCTCTCATCCCAGCTCCGCCACTTGGGCACGTAACAACTTCTCTGGGCCTCAGTTACCTCAGCTGTAGAATGGGGATTAAGACTGTGAGCCCCATGTGGGATATGGACTGTGCCCAAACTGATTAGTTCATATCTACCCCAAGGTTTAGAACCTGGCACACACAAGTACGCTTAACAAACACCATCAAAAAGTGTTCAATAAATGCCATTACTTGATTGCCCTCAACAGCAGACAGCACTCTCCCTGATTTGCTTCAAATAGGTAAAATAAAACAAGTTACACTACCAGACCTCGAAAAATACAATCCCCAACTCATGCCCGGATTATATTTTTAGGACCACCAGAGCTGTTAAGAAGTCCCAGTTGTCCAGGTCCCTTCAAGCCTATTGCCAGTAAAAAGTCAAAATTTTGTAGTTATTAAAGTTATTTTTCAATGAGCAATGTTTGTCATTAAGTTTTTGGTTAGGTACAGCTTTGTAAAATTACTACCCTGTATTCTGTTCAAAACTTTCAGGTCTGTAAATCAAATAATGGTTTCCAGATTCCATTTTCTATTGGCCTATTCATCATACATCGATATTGGTCTCCAATAGTGGCCTTTCATTACTCATTGGCTCTTTATACAGGTTTTTGTTGTTTTTCTTAAATGAAAAATTCACAGGGCATATCTAGACATCATAGAGGTTCAGGGTTTGATCAATAAATCAGTAGCATTTAATACAATACAGTGCATAGCATACAGGTTCTGAGTAAGTGCTTGGGAGCAAAAAGATACAATCCCTGCCCTCGAGGAGTTTAAAAACCTACAGGAGGGGGAGAGAGTCAGAAACTTTAGTTACAGGTGGGAGTGAAGTAGTAAATTATGTAAGATAGACAATAAATGCCTCTAGGGTTGGGAGAACTTGAAGTATTTCCGGGCATGGAAGGGCTGAAGTACTAGTTGGGGATATAAAGCTATCAACATAGAGATATATAGATCTTTGCTGATTTCCTACTTCAGACTCCTCTAACGCCAAACTACTCACTGCACCTCGATCCTGTCTGTATCTCAGCACCAACACCTTGCCCAATCCTGCCTCTGGCCTGGAACTCCTTCCATATTCATTCACTCGATGGTATTTAGTGAGTGCTCACTTTGTGCAAAGCACTGTACTTAGCACTTGGGAGAGTACAATATAACAACATTCCTCCCCACAATGAGCTCATGGTCTTCATATCTGATAGACTGTGACCAGCCCAACCTTCTAAATCTTATTGAAATCACATCTCCTCCAAGAGGCCTTTCCCAATTACGTCCTAATTTCTCCTGCTCCCTCTCCCTTCTGCACTGTCCTTGCACTTAAATTTGTACTCTTTATTTGCCTACCCTCATGTATGTACACATCCATAATTTAATGTCTGTCTCCCCCTCTAGATTGTAAGTTGCCTATCGGCAGAGAACACAGAGAACCCTTCCCCACAGCACCTGTATATATGTATATATGGTTGTACATATTTATTACTCTATTTATTTATTTATCTTGTACATTTCTATCCTATTTATTTTATTTTGTTGGTATGTTTGGTTCTGTTCTCTGTCTCCCCCTTTTAGACTGTGAGCCCACTGTTGGGTAGGGACTGTCTCTATGTGTTGCCAATTTGTACTTCCCAAGCGCTTAGTACAGTGCTCTGCACATAGTAAGCGCTCAATAAATACGATTGATTGATTGATTGATTGATCTACCAACTCTGTTATACCGTATTCTCCCACGCATTTAGTACAGTGCTCTGCACGTAGTAAGCGCTCAATAAATACAATTGAAAGGAGGTAATCACAGGAAATGAAATGCCTCCAAGAAGAAATGTGATCACACGAATATGGTTTGGAAGTCCTGGATTCCAACTGACATAGAACACAGTCCAGTCACAGTGGGTTCCTTCATAATTTGGTTATTTAGAAAAAGACATATTTTTCCCCTTCTGATTTCAGGATCCTGAGGCATGTAAATCTCTTGTCTTGCCTCACTCTATTGTCAATGTTTGCATTGTTATTGGGGCCATTCCCTCAGAGAGAGATCTGGGAAGCTTTCCCCTCTTCCACTTTGGAAGAATCCATCCATTCCCTCCCATCTGCAACTCCAGTCAGATAGAGGGAAGAGACCACATAACCTTTAGACTTATGCAAAGTGCACACCAAAGAGTTTTAGTTCTACTGCTCAAACTTCTCACAATGCAGACACAAGGAGACCAAATGCAAATCCCAAGCCCAAATCTCCTTCTAGACTCACAGTGAGTAGGGATTATCTCTATTTGTTGCTGAATTGTACTTCCCAAGCGCTTAGAACAGTGCTCTGCACACAGTAAGCGCTCAATAAATATGATTGAATGAATGAAATGCAATTTAATGAGAGAAAACTAAGGTGGATGAGTGATATGAGGCAGTGTGGGAGTTGAGGGAAGACAATTATAAAGCGGCTTAGATGCTAGCTATCTACTTTCTATACTTTAAACTGCAGGGGAAAATTTAGACCACTACAGCCATAAAATTATACTAATCACAACAAAAAAACCAAACAGGAATGATTGAGGATTTTCCATTACAAACATCCACTTGAAAACACTGACAAATTCCAGGATAATAAAAGATGGGAATAAAGTGAATCAAAAGGAAAAAAGATCCAAATGAATAAAATAGGAAATTATCAGAACTTTTAAAAAAAAGTATAGGCTGGAACAATATTTACTTTTCAGGTAATACAAATCTTCAAGTTAAAGGAGAGCTGGAATTTGATGCTCATCAGCAATACTCTCCTCAGCATATATGTGTACTCATTTACTTTGATTACTAACTGTAAATATTTTTGCTCGTCTCTTCCATTGGAATGTAAACTTCAAGTGGGGAGAAACATGCTACTTTTTTATTCTGTACTTCCCAAGCACGTAGTACAGTGCACCACACCCACTGGACGCTCAATAAGTGTTACTACTACTACAAAAAAAACCAACCCTAATGACTCCAAATACGGATGCTACTCCTTTATTTTACTGTCCCTAAGCAAATCACACACTCATGTACAAATCGACCCCTTATGTTAAATCTAAAAATATTTCTAGGATTATACAAATATGAGGCAGTGGTGGGAAAAGGTGTCTAATTGTTTATAGTACACTCATCTGCTCCTAGAACATACAGTTTTAAACTGATTAAGTAGTAGAAAAATCTCTGATCCAGAAATATCAGTAACTACTCTGTGACCTAGATTTCTTCAAACACATTTGTAATCTGCTACAAGCAGCTTACACTGTCCAAGGCTGCTCACAGGAAGATAAAAATCAAAACCACCAAATACCTCACAAATAATCCCATCCCTTGTAGTTTGGATGGCTCAATAAGAATCTTTCCTTCAATATTGAAATACTTCACTTTCTTAATCCTTGTAGCTACCCAATGTTCAATCCTTTTTACATACAAAATTTCCAATTTTATGCTGTCAGTTGTGCATTAAAAAAAAAATCAGTACCATGAACATAGTGGAAAAAAGCACAATCCTGAGAGTCAGGAGACCTGGGTTCTAATCCTAGCTCTGTCAACTGTCTGCTTTGTGAACTTGGGTAAGTAACTTACTTTGTCTTTGTTTCCTGGTTACTTCATCTGTAAAATGGGGATAAATACCTGTTCTCCCCACCCCTTAGACTATGAATCCCTTATGGGACATGGATTGTATCAAACCTGATTATCTTGTAACTACTCCACGCTTAGTATGGGGTTTGGCACATAATTACTTAATATTACAGCAAATACCAAATAATAATTATTTCAAGTGTATTCCATTTAACAACATTGCTGAACCAAAGTTAAAAAAAAATCCCTGATATAATTACCAAGAAATAACTCAGGGCATCCCTTTTATCAACATATACACATCAGAAATCCCCCAACTACTACCTCTAACACTCCTGTGCCAAATTACAAACTCCTGTAGCATTGCTAAAAAAATCAACTTACATAACCTGCTATTTAAGCATTAACTCATCTACATTTCTATTTTTCTTCTCCCTACTATCTATAAATTGTTTACTTGTCTACTTCTCCCACTAGAATGAAAGCTCCTGGAGTCCAGGAATTGTCTTCTAATTCTGTTGAACTCTCCCAAGCACTTAATACAATGCTCTGCACAACAGTAGGTATGCCAACACTAATTTAAAAAAAATCAATAGGTGTGTATTAGAATGACCTTACCTCATTACAAAGCTGTCTCTTCTTATAATATACACTAGCCTATACTCAGGTCAGTCTACTTTCTTATACTCCCATTCACCCAGTTCTCCTTCCAAGCTGTCTCAGTTCCTGCATGTCACAACAAATCTTGTTCTTTCTTTCTTTTTTTAAGGTAAAGAAAGGAGTCACAGGTCAAGGCTCAATCAATAAATTCAGAAACTTACATGTCTCAATTCAAAAAATCTTAGATCAAGGATTGCGTCAGATGAATGGCCCACTGTCTAGTATCTCGGACTCCACGAAGGCTATGGATTTTTTAGAACTGTACAATGGCCACCTTCCTAAACATCATAACAGTCAGGGATGAAATGTCCAACATCCCCTAACATTTTCCTTTTGCATCCCAAACTACTCTTCTAGGAATCTATAATTACGCACTCTTCCACAAATTCATCCAAACTCCTTCTGAACCTATTGAAGTTTTCAGGCTGTACAGTCTCTAGTAGCAAAAAATTCCATTTTCACTTCCTAATCCCCTATAAAGACACTGCCACAAACAACCATTAATTCTCTGCTCAAGTAGTTTGCTGTCTCCTAATGATCTATTCCCATCAAGGGACTGACAAATTCATTACCCTAAAAAATACACTTTGACCTCATTTATAATTTCATTCCCTTTCCCTGATCTTCCTCTTTGTCTCAATTATTCCCTTCTTTGTTGCTCTGGCAGATATAGGTATTCGTAGCTTTCTCTATCAAACTGACTTACAGAAGATCTAGAAATGTCAGTATTTTTCTCCCAGTCCTGCTAAAGGCTAAGTGGATCACTGACAAGTTCCATGTTCACCAACAGCTTTCTCCTAAAATTTACGACTCTTTTCAGAGGTTTGGCAATTTTGCCTTCAGAACTTTCTCCTGTTCTTGCTAAATGTTCAGTTTGGTGCCCTATGGTAGATGATTATTATTAAGTATTTACTATGTGCCAAGCACTAAGGTGGATACAAGATAAACTAAGACACAGAGAAATTAAGTTACTTGTTCAAGGTCACACAAATGGCAAGTGAAAGAGCTGGGACTAGAACCCAGGTTCTCTGACTCCCAAGCCTGTATTCTTTCTACAAGGTCATGCTGCTTCTCTAATGTTCACCTACAGTGGCAACTTTCTCCATTTTCTTATGGCTTCAGCTCATGTCAAGAGTACCAGGATTTTGGGTTAAATACCCAAAAGTAAATCTGTCTTCACACAAGTTAGATTTCATAACAAAAAAGTTCATCCCTTCAAGATGACCAATATCGCAGTACACCATTATTACAGACTGGTAGGTAAGATGTTAGCATGAAATAATTCTGAAGTAAAATTTTTCCCCCCAAGCACTGAAGAACCGCTCTCCCACTAGATTGTAAGCTTCATGAAAACAGAGAACATGAGTAGTGATCTTCACTGTACTCACCAAAACCTTGTTACAGTGCTCTGCACACAGTAGGTGCTCAAATACTACTGATTAGCTAAAGGATACATCCCTGTGTCAATAATATTTTTTCAGAGATGGAAACCAAAACATGCAAGTCAAAAATATGTGACTATTTATAAAATACCAAGAGACCAGTAATCAAGCCATATTAATTCTGTTAAATATTTCTTCAAAGAATTTAGCCAGAGATCAATTTAAACCATAAAGTTACTACCTACAGTTCACACCTCTGAACTGATGGTTCTACTCTAAATCAGGAACTGCATTCAGTTTTCCCATAATAGGGGTTTTCAACAAACATTTTGATAAGGACATGCTTAAGGAATTAGCAAAGCATCTCTGACAATGCAAACCTGTGCTGCATTTTTGAAGAAAATTACTATGCACATGTGTGTGACATAACTGGTGAGTCCTACAGCTCGAATTTTCACAAAAATGCAACCTTAATGTTATAAGAGAACTGGCTTGAAACCACATAATACTGAAGAATAATCCTCAAAGTAAAGTTGATCAACAAGACTGAGTATGTTCTAAGGGCAGAGCTCTGAACTAGAAACTGGGGAACAATCAAATCAATCAATGGTAGTTATTGAGTGCTTACTATGAGCAAAGCACTGTACTAAAGATGGGAGAGTACAACAGAATTAGCAGATACATTCCCTGACCATAACAAGTTTAGAGAAGCAGCATGGCTCAGTGGAAACAGAGGTCATGGGTTCAAATCCCTGCTCCACCAATTGTCAGCTGTGTGACTTTGGGCAAGTCACTTCACTTCTCTGTGCCTCAGTTCCCTCATCTGTAAAATGGGATTAAGACTGTGAGCCCCCGGTGGGACCTGATCACCTTGTAACTTCCCCAGTGCTTAGCACATAGTAAGCACTTAATAATGCCACTATTGTTATTATTATTACAGCCTAGAGGGAACAAAAAAAAAAAATCAAAGACACAATCTTTGTCCTGAAGGTACTTAAAAATCTAAAAGCCTACTTATAAGATTCAAAGTTTAAAAGGAGAAATCACATCACCCTAGAAATGTATCTGCCAGGAGTCTTTTCTGTCCATTTTCAGAATCTTTAAGGATAACGGCAAAAATCTTCTCCGGGTAGGATTAAATTTATAGACTTTCTTTCTTGGAAATAGTTTTGTTGTAGAGTATTTAAAATTAGTCTTAAATGTTATTTCCAAGTTTATCAATTAAAATGATGTAAATTGGAAGTTTGGGAATGCAATTTGAAATTAATTTGCTTTCCCACCATTCACTGAACACAATATGAAAGAGTTGGTAGAAATGTTCCCTGCCCATGGGTAATTTACAGTCTCTGTAAATAAGTTACTGTAAATTTACATTTACAGTAGGTTTCCATTCACTAAACAAACCAGTGTGAGGCTAAGAGTTTCTTAAGTGTTAGCCTACCTGACAAACCTTTGGGCTTTTTGGAATTCTACAATGGGGTTTCTAACCCTACCAAAATTCCCTAAACTCAAAACATCTCTACTGTTCATGATTTGGTATACTTGGAAACAAAAAAGAATCTTACATTTCAGTTAACAGGAAATACATAATCCAAGTGTTTATCCACCAACTCCCTAGGCTAGAAAGAGATTGTCTATTTTAGAAAAGCACCAATTTCAAACTTGTCTAGCTTAAGTATATGCAGATTCCTCTAAATATAGAAGGCATTTAAGTCACTTAAAACATTACTAAATATCAAAATGTCAAACTGATTTAAAAACATTTTTAATGCCCCAAATACAGTATTAAACAGCTGCTTTTCAAAATCACCCAATATGAGGGAGTTACATTCTAACCCGTGATAAGTCTATGAAGGTTTCCATCAAACCAGGCACAATGAAAACTGAGTTTAAAGAGTTCAGCATCAGAATTTATTGAGCACAGAGTTGTAAATCTAATGGCGATCAAAAATGCGGCCCAAAATAATTTCCCCAATAATACCACTTACTATATACAAAGCACTGCACTACACAGTAAGCACTGGGGTAGATACAAGATTATGAGGTCAGACACAGTCCCTGCTCATTTCAGGCATACAGTCTTCACTTTTAGCAGAGGAAGAAAAAATATTAACACACTCTCTCTTACTATAATTCATAGAATACAGTTTCACATCAAAGTTCACCCCTTACTGCCACTCACATAAAGGATGTGAGGAGATGATACCACTGGACAAAGCATCAAAGGCATCACGGAGAAACGCCTGAAAAGAGGGCACCTCACCCACAGATTCTTGAAATAGGATGGAAAAACAGCCTTTGGCCATTCCCAGTCCAAATGATCCTTCAAAAGCTAGGTTTCTTCCAAATAATTCAAGTTTAAGGAACCTCGCCTTCTCCTTCAAGTGACATTAGGTTTGTTTCTGGGGCCAACCTCAACCAATGACCAGGTTGGCCCCAGAAACCAACAGAGCTTCCAGAGACGGGTGCTGGGCTGCCCCAACCTGTGATGCTGCAATTAAAAAAAAAAAAAATCCTACACTTCCCATTGCAGGCAAACCTGCTCATCAATGGTTTTGGCATTTTCAGTAATTAATAGGGGGGAGATACTATTTGATTATTTTTACTTTTTATTATTACCATTGAGCAGTAGTATTGGTACTTATTAAGTACCCACTGGGACTACATTTTGGAAAGTAAAGACACGATTTTACATGTTCCATATATGGAATCACCGAAGCATTAAATTTTGCTGTCATACTTGGAGGACTAAATACTCCATCGTAAGGAGTCTCATTATACCTATTTATATGAAAGAACAATGACAATGCTCAGAATCATTCCTCCATCCCAACACAATAATAATATTTGTTAAGCACTTCTTATGTACCAAGCACCACATGGGATTTACAGCCTAAGGGGGAGAACAAATATTTACTCTGCAAAACCTGCCCAGAGAAGTTCAGTAACTTTCTCAATGTAACACAGCACACAAGTGGTGGAGCCAGGATTAGAATCCATGTCTCCTGACTCACGGGCCCATGCTCTTCCCACTATGCCAGGCTGCTCCCCATCAGCAGTAGTTAAAATGAACAGCTTCTGACACTAAAAAGTTACCATAAAAAAAATCTACCAATTTACTTTCCTATGTAACTGGACTATGGCCTTTTCACTATGAACTTTTCTTTATTGTTAATGGCTCCATCAACTGTACAGAACCCAACCACAACTTTGTTTTGACTATCAGGAAAGAATATTCTGTAAAATCCATCCCAAGCTTGGCAGCTGAAGTTGCAAGAACCGTGACTGATGTCAACCACATTTATAAATTAATTTGGATTCATTGTTGAGGGTCTCCCCATAAACTCAATTTGCATGGATGCAACACTTTCTTCATTCCAGACTTAAAAAGTTCTATATGTAACATAAAAGGATAACATAGTTTACCAAAAGCGTATAATTCAGTGTCTGAGAAAATTTGAGAGGGAGTGGGAGTGATACACAAATTAAGAATGTCAACTATGAACAAGAGTAAGTTTTCAGAATCCCATTGGACTCGGGAGTCTTTGGGAATCCGAGTTCAGTTTAAACAGCGTGGCTTAGTGGAAAGAGCACGGGCTTGGGAGTCAGAGGTTGTGGGTTCTAATCCCTGCTCCGCCACTTATCTGTGTGACTTTGGGAAAGTCACTTAACTTCTCTGGGCCTCAGTTACCTCATCTGTAAAATGGGGATCAAGATTGTGAGCCTCAAGTGGGACAACCTAATAACCTTGTATCTATCCCAGTACTTAGAACAGTGTTTGGCACATAGTAAGCACTTTAACAAATATAAACATCATTATTATTTCTAAATTGTCCTTAAGGAGGGTTGGTCCCTTGACTTGGGGCCCTATGGTTATATTTCCTTGAATATCCCACTCTCCGTGTTTTGGGGAAAGACGAAAGAATGGGAAAAGGCCAGGGAAATGGCCTAGAAATCAGAGGACCTAGGTTCATTCATTCAATCGTATTTACTGAGCGCTGTGTGCAGAGCACTGTACTAAGCGCTTGGGAAGTACAAGTTGGCAACATATAGAGACGGTCCCTACCCAACAGTAGGTTCTAATCCTAACTCTGCCACCTGTCTACTGTGGAAACTTGGGCAAGTCACTTCACTTCTCTGGGCCTCAGGTACCTCATCTGTAAAATGAGGATTAAAACTAGGAGCCCCAAGTGGACTGTGTCCAACCTGAATAGTTCGTATCTATCCCAGCGTTTAGTACAGTGTCTGGCACCACTGTAAGCACTTAACTACCACATTAAAAAAAAACAATCCATCCACCCCCATCCTTCTTTCTGGTGCTGCAGAAATTCAGAAGGGGGAAAGAGGAGAGCCTAGGCCTCGCTACCAAATCTTTAGGGAGGTCAGTACATCCACGGCCCTATTTTTTTGCCCACCTCTTCATCTGGGAGCACAACGTTTGGTTCACCTCTTCCCCCCTGGGGAGCTGTTGAGGGGGGCTAATTTGGGCCCTGGCAGGAAACAGGGACAAAGCAGTCGCTCCCCTCGATTCCTCTCTTTCCCCGAGGCCGTCAGAGTGGACGGCCAAAGTTGGCCAAAGTTGAGTTGACCAAAGCCCCTGGACCCGGTGACCCCCGTCCCTCCATCCGGGGTCCCAAGGTAAAAAGGGGAGAGGGAGAGGAGGAAGAGGAGGACAAGGACGAGGAGGAGGACGTGGAGGAGGACGAGGAGGAGGAGGAGGACGAGGAGAAGGACGAGGAGGAGGATGAGGAGGAGCACGAGGAGGAGGACAAGGACGAGGAGGAGGAGGACGAGGAGGAGGAGGAGGAGGAGGAGGACGAGCCCTTTTAGACTGTGAGCCCACTGTTGGGTAGGGACTGTCTCTATGTGATGCCAATTTGTACTTCCCAAGCGCTTAGTACAGTGCTCTGCACATAGTAAGCGCTCAATAAATACGATTGATTGATTGATTGAGAACGAGGAGGAGGAGGACGACGACGAGGAGGAGGTTGAGGAGGAGGACGAGGAGGAGGACGAGGAGGAGGACGAAGAGGAGGACGAAGAGGACGAAGAGGAGAACGAGGACTTAGAGGAGGACGAAGAGGAGGAAGAGGAGGATGAGGACGAAGAGGATGAAGAGGAAGACGAGGATGAAGAGGAAGAAGAGGATGAAGAGGAAGAAGAGGAGGAGGACGACGACACGGAGGAGTTTGAGAAGGAGGACGACGAGGAGGCGGACGACGAGGAGGAGGAGACTGTAAGCCCACTGTTGGGTAGGGACTGTCTCTATATGTTGCCAACTTGTACTTCCCAAGCGCTTGGTACAGTGCTCTGCACACAGTAAGCGCTCAATAAATACGATTGAATGAATGAATGAGCTCTGCCAATCCCAGCTCTGCCAACTGTCAGCTGTGTGACTTTGGGCAAGTCACTTCACTGGGCCTCAGTTCCCTCATCTGTAAAATGGGGATGAAGACTGTGAGCCCCCCGTGGGACAACCTGATCACCCTGTAACCTCCCCAGCGCTTAGAACAGTGCTTTGCACATAGTAAGCGCTTAATAAACGCCATCATTATTATTATTATTATGAGGAGGAGGAGGAGGGCCGCCACCTGGCCACCCCCGACTGTGGCGAGGAAGCAAGGCTCCAGGGCTATTGTTTCCAGCAGGGAGCCACGGGCACGACCGCTGCGCTGGGGGCGGGGAATAATAATAATAATAATAATAATAATAATAATAATATAATAATAATAATAATAGCATTTGTTAGGCGTTTATTCTGTGCCAAGTGCTGGGGGGATCCAAGGTAATCAGGTTGCCCCACATGGGGCTCCCAGTCTTCATCCCCGTTTTTCAGGCAGGCCTCGGTCGGCGTGGGAAACTAGCGGGGGGCGACGAGAATTGAGGGGCAAGGCTCGGGGGGCGACACGGGGAGGACATTCCCTCACACAAAATGGAGGAGCCAAAGCCAAGCTCCTCGTACCTGAGGGGAGACGCGTGCCGCGCCGCCCCCCCCACCCCCCGGGCCTTCCCTCCCTCCCTCCCTCCGTCCGCGGCTGCAGGTGAGCGGGGGCCCCCCTCCACAGCCCGACGACGGCTCGGCTCGTCGCTGCGGTCCGGTCCGGTCCGGTCCGGTTCGATCCGGCCCGCGCTCACCTCGGCCGGGCGGACGCCTCCCTCGGAGCCGCCGGCGATGGATGGAGCCGCTCGTGGTCGCCTCCGGCCGACCGACCACCCCGAGCCCAACGGCAACGCCAACGCCGCCCGCCGTTGACGCAGTCCGCTCCGCAACGCCTCCAGCCTTTAAAGCCGTACCTCCCCTCAGCCCGCGGGGCTGGGGGACACCCCGCTCCTCACACACCGGCCGGCCGACCGGCCTCCTCAGCCCCGGGGGACGGCGGATGGCCTCCGCCTCGGACGCGGGGGAACGGAGATGATGTCTCCTCCTCGTCGTCGTCCTCCTCCTCCGACACCGGGGCAGTGGGGGATACCTTTGCCTCAGACACCGGGGCAGGAGAGATGGCCTCCTCCTCCTCCTTCTCCTCAGCCACGGGGGAGGGGAGATGCCTCCTCCTCCTCCTCCTTCTCCTCAGCCATGGGGGAGGGGAGATGCCTCCTCCTCCTCCTCCTTCTCCTCAGCCACGGGGGAGGGGAGATGCCTCCTCCTCCTCCTCCTTCTCCTCAGCCACGGGGGAGGGGAGATGCCTCCTCCTCCTCCTTCTCCTCAGCCACGGGGGAGGGGAGATGCCTCCTCCTCCTCCTTCTCCTCAGCCACGGGGGAGGGGAGATGCCTCCTCCTCCTCCTCCTCAGGCGCAAGGGAGGGGAGATGCCTCCTCCTCAACCACGGTGGAGGGGGAAATACCTCCTCCTTTTCCTCCTCCTTCTCCTCTTTCTTCTTCTTCTTCTCAGCCCCGGGGGACGACAGATGGCCTCCGCCTGGGCCTCGGGAAAAGGGAGATGATGTCTCCTCCTCCTCCTCAGGATACCTTTACCTCAGACACTGGGGTGGCGGGGGGAGAGATGGCCGCCTCAGCGACGGGGGAGGGGAGATGCCTCCTCCTCCTCCTCCTTAGATACTGGGGAGGGATGGGGAGATGCCTCCGCCTCAGCCACGGGGGTGGAATGGCCTCCTCCTCTTCCTCCGCCACTGGGGAGGAGAGATGCCTCCTCCTCCTCCTCCTCCTCCTCCTCAGGCACCAGGGATGGGAAAGGCCTCCTCCTCCTCTTCCACCACCATGGGGGAGGAAAGCTGCCACAACCACTGAGGGAGAGGAGCCACCTCAACTTGCACCCCCAATGGCCACTGTGGGGTGAAGGAGCAGAGGACACCTGGGCTACGGGGGGGGAATCAATCAGTCAATCGTATTTATTGAGCGCTTACTGTGTGCAGAGCACTGTGCTAAGCGCTTGGGAAGTACAAGTCGGCAACACATACAGTCCCTACCCAACAGCGGGCTCACAGTCTAGAAGGGGGAGACAGCGAACAAAACCAAACATGCTAACAAAATAAAATAAATAGAATAGATATGTACAAGATAAATAAATAGAGTAATAAATATGTACAAACATATAGACATATATACAGGTGCTGTGGGGAAGGGAAGGAGGTAAGATGGGGGGATGGAGAGGGGGACGAGGGGGAGAGGAAGGAAGGGGCTCAGTCTGGGAAGGCCTCCTGGAGGAGGTGAGCTCTGGGGGGACCGCAGCCATGGCCACGGGCCAGAGGGAGGTGAGAGGAGACCCCCTCAACCTCAGGTCCTGGCGGGGGAACCCCATTTCCTAGGCTAGGCCAACCCCTCTCCCGCACCAACACCTGCAGTGGGTGCGCTCCTGATCAATCAATCAATCAATCGTATTTATTGAGCGCTTACTATGTGCAGAGCACTGTACTAAGCGCTTGGGAAGTACAAATTGGCATCACATAGAGACAGTCCCTACCCAACAGTGGGCTCACAGTCTAAAAGGGGGAGATGGTAATGAAATGCTAGATTGTCCGCAATTTTCACATGCTGGCCCTTTAAAGGCCCTTTAAAATCAAATCCCTAGGCCCCTGCTCCTGTTTATCCCTCATCCCAGGGCTCCCCCTTTCCCAGCTCACCGTTCTGTGGCTTTGCGCCAGACCAAACTGGAAAAAACCCGACTGGACTGCAGTGGACTCTATCAATCAATCAATCATATTTATTCAGCACTTACTGTGTGCAGAGCGCTGTACTAAGCGCTTGGGAAGTACAAGTTGGCAACATACAGAGGCAGTCCCTACCCAACAGTGGGCTCACAGTCTAGAAGGGGGAGACAGAGAACAAAACCAAACATATTAACAAAATAAAATAAATAAAATAGATATGTACATGTAAAATAAATAAATAACCTCTACCGAGGTTGACGGCAACAGCACAGCTCTCCTCCACCTCTGGGCCTCCCTGCCCAGGGAGAATATACTCGTGGACCATCCCTGTAGATCTGGAATAATAGCCCAATTTTCTTTTACTTTTTTTGTTTGATAGACCTAGAGAGTATTTGAAAAATGAAACAGTTCCATCATTCCTTCGCACTGGATGCATTTTCACAAGTCAAATTTGCTCATTTTAATTTGGAGCCTGGTAAACAGAAGTTTGGGATCAAAATATTTGTATTTAGGCTACGATGGTAACCCTCAATAATCTTGGAGGAATAATGGACGCCCGGATTACCTGAATAGGGCTTCTATATTTTGCATACCTCAATTAAACAATCTGTCCATCAGTAGTATTTACTGAACACCTACTGAATGCTAAGCACTGTACTAAGCACTTGGAAGAATACAAAATAAGTTAAGACATGCTTCCCACTCTCAAGGAGTTTACAATCTAATAGAGTGGACAAGCAAGACAAAAATATTCACAAATAGTGGGAGCAGGAAAGGATATGATAAGTAATTCAAATCCATCTAGATAGCTGAACAAATGGGCTGTACAAAAACATATATAAATATATATATATATATGTTCATAAAGGCTGAGGATAGGACTAAATACTTAAGTACTAATGGTACCTTTTAACATATATTCAGTTCTAGAACTTGCAATTTATACAAAATAAATCAAGTCCAATCAAGAACTATTAAGTCCACAACTGTAGGAGGAGGAGGGGTAGAAGTAATAAAGATATCTACTGTATGCTCTTCACAAAGTACAACAGAACCACAAGACAGAGTGTCCCTGTGCACAAAAATTTTACACTCTAATGCAGAGGAAAACAAAAATATTAACAAACGGGGTAATCACAGTTGAGCATACACATGTACACATGTATGACATCAAGGGAGGGTATAAATAAATATGCAAGGGCTTAAAGGTTGCTGATAAGGAATGTAATTTACATCAATTTCAAAATTTAAATTTACATGCAAGACTTGTGTTCATAATTTTTTCCATTTTATTACAATAGGCTATTTTCTAAGATTACAGATACAAAAATTGACTATTTGTTAGGAATAGCTGGTATACATTCACTGTTAACATTAATTTTGTTTAATGTGCTTTATCCTACTTTTACTAGCTTCCCCTTTAATCTCTATAGACTTACATTTTTCTCTCCGAAACGCAGGAGAAAAAACTTTATAAATATGAACTGGTGGTGTTCAGTTTCTGGAAAAAACTGTCTTTTTTTAGTTAATATTTTCCAAAGTTGGAATATTTGAATGAGCTTGCAATGCAAATCTTCACTAGGTAAGATCTTCATTACCTCCACAATATCGCCAAGTTCCGCCCTTTCCGTCCTTTCCTCTCCATCCAAACTGCTACCGTGCTGGTTCAATCTCTCATCCTATTCCGTTTGGATTACTGCATCAGCCTCCTCTCTGATCTCTCTGATCTCCCATCCTCCTGTCTCTCCCCACTTCAGTCTATATTTCACTCTGCTGCCCGGATCATCTCTGTGCAGAAACACTTCTGAGCACGTTACTCCCCTACTCAAAAATCTCCAGTAGCTGCCCGACTGAGCCCCTTTTTCCCTCTCCTCCTCCCCATCCTCCCTGCCCTACCTCCTTCCCCTCCCCACAGCACTTGTATATATATTTGTACAGATTTATTACTCTATTTTACTTGTATATACTTACTATTATATTTATTTTGTTAATGATGTGCATATAGCTTTAATTCTATGTGTTCTGATGATTTTGACACCTGTCTACATGTTTTGTTTTGTTGTCTGTCTTCCCCTTCAAGACTGTGAGCCCGTTGTTGGGTAGGGACCGTCTCTATACGTGGCCGACTTGTACTTCCCAAGCGCTATGCACATAGTAAGCACTCAATAAATACGATTGAATGAATGAATGAATGATAATAATACTAATACCGGTGGTATTTGTTAAGTGCTTACTGTGTGCCGAGCATTCTTGCAGTTAGAACAGTGCTTGGCACATAGTAAGTGCATCATTACTATTATTATTATTACTAAGCATTGAGGCAGATACAAGATAAACAGGTTGGTCACAGTCCCTGTATACATCTTAAGCACTTTGAAAATCACCCCAGCTTCAAGATACATATGTAAATATTCTCATATTCTACTATTTCTCCTATCCCTAATCTATTTTAATGTCTATCTCCCCTTGTAGATTGGAAGCTCCTTGCAGGAGGTTGCAACTCAGTTGTCTTGTACTGTTCCAAGCACTTAGTACGGTGCTCTGCATACAGTAAATGCACAGTAAATACCTTTGGTTGATTGGTCAGGATTTTTTGACTAATACAACAATTAATGGGGAGCTAAAGGATGAGAGTGATATTATTAGTTTACTAGTATATTAATATAGATTAATGGGTATGGAGGATTCACCAGTGCATTCCTAAAATAATTAAAATGTGGGAAATATGTAAAAATAGCCAAAAATATCCTGGGAAATTGTTGTCCAGGGATCGGTGACTTGCATGCTGTCTGGTGGCAGTGAATTAAGAGGACGGGAACTGGTGTTCTGTGATTTCTTTCTAAATTTCATTTTAATGCCTATTTATTTTCATTTTGGAACAGCAACCCCAAACCTCAGAAGAAACTCATCAGGCAGGAAAATCCCGAAGATTCACTTTGATTAAATTACAAAAAAAAAAAACAACCCTCAGAGAAAGTCACATCCCTTCCTTGCCACTGTCCTGGAGCAGTGATTCCCCAAAGGACTTCTGTTTTTATGAACAACCCTGCTATTTAACAAAATCCTCCAAGAAAACAAATGTGCCGTAAAGCAATCTGGGTGGAGTATGATCAAAGAAAGGTGCCCAGAGACTCCGGTACACCAATCAAACAAACTTTAGCAAAGCTGCACCTCTATCAAATACTCCTCAGAGTGATTTACTTGTTAAAGCTTGATGAGTCAATCAGTGGTGTTTACTGCATACCTACTGTGTGCGGAGCACTGTTCTAAGCACTTGGGAGAATACACTAGAGTATGTAAACAAGAGACACTGAAATAATTTACAGAGGGGATGAGTAGAAGGAGGAAGAGGAGTAGTTCAGGGAAAGGAGGTGTAAAGAAAAGAATTTGAGCTCAAGTAATAGGGTATGTAAGACATGTACTTAAGTGCTACAGGAGGTTCATTCATTCAATTCATTCATTCAATCGTATTTATTGCGTGCTTACTGTGTGCAGAGCACTGTAGCCTCTAATTTCCCCATCCTATACACCCTCTTGCTTCACCCATGCACTTAGGTCTGTACGCTTTTCCCATTTTGGTACTCACCCTAACTCCTACCCCCGGAACTATACTCTGCCATTGCCTCTGGCTATAATTCATTTTAATATCTGTCTTCCTCCCTCATTTAGGTAGTAAGCTCCTCCTTGCTCCCCGGATCATCTTTCTACAAAAACGTTCAGGATGTATCACCCATCCCTCCTCAAAAATCTCCAGTAGTTGCCCATCCACCTCCGTACCACAAAAAGTCCTCACCTTTGGCTTTGAAGCACTCTATCACCTTGCCACCTCACTTCGCTTCTCTCCTTCTACAGTGTAGACTGCATACTTCGTTCCTGTAGTGACAACCTTCTCACTGTGCCTCAATCTCACCGGCCTCGCCGCGGATCCCTGGTCCACATCCTGCCTCTGACCTGGAATGTCCTCCCTCCTCAAATCCAACAGACAACTACTCTCCCTCCAACCCCCTTCAAAGTCTTATTAAAGGCACATCTCTTCCAAGAGGCCTTCCCAGACTACGCCCCACTTTTTCTCATTTCCCACTCGCTTCTGTGATGCCCTGACTCGCTCCCTTTGCTCTTCCCCCCCACCTCCCAGCCCCGCAGCATTTATGTATATATCTGTAATTTATTTGTATTGATGTCTGTCTCCCCCCCTCTAGACTGTAAGCTTGTTGTGGGCAAGGAATGTCACTGTTCATTGTTGTCTTGTACTTTCCCAAGCGCTTAGTACAATGCTCTGCACACAATAAGCACTTAAGAAATACAATTGAATGAATGAATACCAACTCTATTGTACTCTGCTGGCAAAGAGCAGGTGGGAGAGCATTTGGGGGGCAGGAGAAAGATGAGGAAGCAAGGGTTGAGGGGATGATGAAGAGACTTTTGGACATTGATATCTGACGGCTTCTGGTTTACCAACAAAGCAGTTGGTGAAGGAATAAAGCAGTGTGGCTTAGTGAAAAGAGCATGGGCTTGGGAGTTAGAAGTCATGGGTTCTAATCCCTCCTCTGCCACTTGTCAGCTGTTTGACTCTGAGCAAGTCATTTCACATCTCTGTGCCTCATCTGTAAAATGGGGATTAAGACTGTGAGCAGCGTGGCTCAGTGGAAAACAGCACGGGCTTTGGAGTCAGAGGTCATGGGTTCAAATTCTGATTCCGCCAATTGTCAGCTGTGTGCCTTTGGGCAAGTCACTTAACTTCTCTGTGCCTCAGTTCCCTCATCTGTAAAATGGGGATGAAGACTGAGCTCCCCGTGGGACAACCAGATCACCTTGTAACCTCCCCAGCACTCAGAACAATGCTTTGCACATAGTAAGCACTTAATAAATGCCATTATTATTATTATTATGTGGGACAACCTTAATATCTTGTATCTACCCCCATGCTTAGAACAGTGCTTGGAACATAGTAAGCACTTAACAAATACTATTATTATTATTATGTGCTTAATATGTGCCAGGCACTGTTCTAAGCACTAGGGTAGATTCATTCATTCAATCGTATTTATTGAGCGTTTATTGTGTGCAGAGCACTATACTAAGCGCTTGGGAAGTACAAGTTGGCAACATATACAGACAGTCCCTACCCAACAGCAGGCTCACAGTCTAGAAGGGGGTAGATACAAACTAATGAGGTTGGACACAGTCCCATCCCACATAGGGCTCACAATCTTAATCCCCATTTTACAGATGAGGAAATTGAGGCATAGAGAAGTGAAGCGACTTGCCCAGGGTTTTAGACAGTGGAGGGGCTGGTGGCTAGGGAGGGATCAGGAGGGAGTTGAAGGTTCGGAAGAGCTGGTTAGAGTTGTGGGCATGTGAGTCAATGAGGAAGGAGTAGTGGAGGTGTTGGGCAGAAAACAGCTGAGTTACAGCACAGAAGTGTGACTTTGCAGTGGGAGCCCTTGGCCTGGATCCTGGATTTCTCCCAGCTATGTTCAGATGCACAGACACAAGAGCAGAAGACACAGACTGTGGCAACAATCCAAAACTGTGGGTTGGAGGTGGGAGAGTGACTGATCAATCAGTTAATTAATCAATAGCATTTATTGAATGTTTGCCATGTGCTGAGCACTGTACTCAATGCTTGGGAGAATCTTTGTCTTTCTCTTTGTCCAGAAACGGATTGTCTTTGTCCAGAAACGCTCTGGGCATGTTACTCCCCTCCTCAAAAATCTCCAGTGGCTACCAATGAATCTGCGCATCAGGCAGAAACTCCTCACCCTGGGCTTCAAGGCTGTCCATCCCCTCGCCCCCTCCTACCTCACCTCCCTTCTCTCCTTCTACAGCCCAGTCCGCACCCTCTGCTCCTCTGCCGCTAATCTCCTCACCGTACCTCATTCTCGCCTGTCCCGCCATCGACCCCCGGCCCACGTCCTCCCCCGGGCCTGGAATGCCCTCCTTCCCTCTGCCCATCCGCCAAGCTAGCTCTCTTCCTCCCTTTAAGGCCCTACTGAGAGCTCACCTCCTCCAGGAGGCCTTCCCAGACTGAGCCCCTTCCTTCCTCTCCCCCTCGTCCCCCTCTCCACCCCCCCATCTTACCCCCTTCCCTTCCCCACAGCACCTGTATATATGTATATATGTTTGTACATATTTATTACTCTATCTATTTATTTATTTTACTTATACATATCTATTCTATTTATTTTATTTTGTTACTATGTTTGGTTTTGTTCTCTGTCTCCCCCTTTAAGACTGTGAGCCCACTGTTGGGTAGGGACTGTCTCTATATGTTGCCAACTTGTACTTCCCAAGCGCTTAGTACAGTGCTCTGCACACAGTAAGTGCTCAATAAATACAATTGATTGATTGATTGAGAATACAATACAGAGTTGGCAGACACATTCCCTGCCCACAGTGAGCTTACAGTCTAGAGGGCGATGAAGGCGACAGGGATCAAGGGAGTTGAGATTGGTAAAGAGGGAGCAGCTTCGGGCATGTGAGTTTGTTTGATCCCTTCTCAGACTAAGTGTTACTTTTCCTCAGCTCCCACTCCCTTCCAAGTCACCCTGACTCTCTCCCTTTGCTCTGCCCCAGACCAAACCCCATCCCACAGCACATATATATGGATGCCTGTTTACATGTACCCCCCCCACCCCCACCAGAATATGAGCCCACTGTAGGCAGGGATTGCCTCTATTTGCTGCATTGTACTTTCCAAGCTCTTAGAACAGTGCTCTGCACACAGTAAACGCTCAATAAATACGACAATAAATTGAATGAATGAAGGAATCAGAGGTAAGGAGAGGACCAGTTTGATTGATTATGGTATTTATTCAGCAC
Organism: Tachyglossus aculeatus; assembly: GCF_015852505.1. Lineage (NCBI taxonomy): Eukaryota > Metazoa > Chordata > Mammalia > Monotremata > Tachyglossidae > Tachyglossus > Tachyglossus aculeatus. The sequence goes on along the minus strand of NC_052088.1, from coordinate 13,379,225 downwards.
ATACTCTCCTGAGAACTGTGCCAAGCAACTGAGCAAGTAAGCAATGGTATCGGGAAGCAGCATGGCCTAATGGATAGAGCATGGACCCCCTTTCCTCATCTCCCACTCCCTTCTGCATCGTTGGACTTTCTCCCTTTGCTCTTCACCCCTTCCAGCCTCACAGCAATTATGCAAATTACATATCTAATTTATTTATTTGTATCGATGTCTGTCTCCCCCACTCTAGACTGTAAGCTCTTTGTGGGCAGAGGATGTGTCTGTTTATTGTTGTATTGTACTCTCTTAAGTGCTGAGTACAGTGCTCTGCACACAGTAAGGACTCAATAAATACAACTGAATGAACGAATAATCCTGGCTCCACCACTTGTCTACTGTGTAAGCTTGGGCAAGTCACTTAACTTCTCAGTGCTCAGTTCCCTCATCTGTAAAATGGGGATTAAGACTGTGAGCCCCATGTGGGACAGCGACTGTGTCCAACCTCATTAGCTTGTATCTAACCCAGCACTTAGAAAAGTGCTTGACACATAGTAAGCACTTAAATACTACCATCATCTTCATCATCATTTACTGAGCACTTATTGTGTGCATTTATTCATTCATTCAATTGTATTTATTGAGCACTTACTGCATGCAGAGCACTGTACTGGGCACTTGGAAAGTACAATTTGGCAACAGGTAGAGAGAATCCCTACCCAACAACGGGCTCACAGTCTAGAAGGGGGAGACAGACAACAAAACAAAACAAGTAGACAGGTGTCAATACCATCAAAATACATAAATAGAATTATAGATTCATTCATTCATTCCATTGTATTTATTGAGTGCTTACTGTGTGCAGAGCACTGGACTAAGTGCTTGGGAAATACAAATCGGCAACATATAGTGACGGTCCCTTACCAACAACGGGCTCACAGTCTAGAAGGGGGAGACAAAAAACAACAACAAGTAGACAGGTGTCAATACCATCAGAATAAATAGAATTGTAGCAATATACACATCATTAATAAAATAGAGTAATAAGTATGCACACATATACACAAGTGCTGTGGGGAGGGGAAGAGGGTAGGGCAGAGGGAGGGATTGGGGGTGATGGGGAGGGGAGGAGGAGGAGAAGAAAAGGGGGGCTTAGTCTAGGAAGACCTTCTGGAGGAGGTGAGTTCTCAGTAGGGCTTTAAAGGGAGGAAGAGAGCTAGTTTGGCAGATGTGTGGAGGGAGGGTCTTCCAGGCCAGGGGGAGGACGTGGGACGGGGGTCAATGGCGGAGCAGGTGAGAACAAGGCCCAGTGAGGAGGTTAGTGGCGACAGAGGAGCGGAGGGTGCGGGCTGGGCTGTAGAAGGAGAGAAGAGAGGTGAGGTAGGAGGGGGTGAGGTGATGGAGAGCTTTGAAGCAAATAGTGAGGAGGTTTTGCTTCATGCAAAGGTTGATAGGCAACCAATGGAGAACTGTACTAAGTCCCTGGGAGAGTACATTCAATAGAGTTGGTAGACACATTCCCTGCCCACGGGGAGCTTACAGTCTAAGTCCTGGGGCAGATACAAATAAACAGTTCAGCACAGTCTCTGGCCCATAAAGGGCTGAGGGGGAAAATAGGGCAGAGTGGATAAAGCACGTGGCTGGGAGTCAGAAGATCATGGGTTCTAATCCCGGCTCCACCAATTTTTTTTAATGGTATTTGTTAAGCTCTTACTATGTGCAAAGCACTGTTCTAAGTGCTGTTGCCTGCTGTGTGACCTTGAGCAAGTCACTTCACTTCTCGGGGCCTCAGTTACCTCATCTAGAAAATGGGGTTCATCCATTCATTCAATCGTATTTATTGAGCGCTTACTGTGTGCAGAACACTGTACTAAGCGCTTGGAAAGTACAATTAGGTAACAGACAGAGAAGGTCCCTATCCAACAACTGGCTCACAGTCTAGAAGGGGGAGACAGACAACAAAACCAAACAAGTAGGTAGTGTGACCCCTGGATGGCTCCTTCTCTCATCAGGGTCCCGGTGGGGAGAGGGCTGTCCTTCCGGCCTCCCCTGCAAACTTTCCTTTCGCTTAGTCCAGTGCTCTGCACACCGTAAGCGCTCAATAAATATGACTGAGTGAATGAACGATTGAATGAATGAACTTTCCGGGGTTGTGCATTTAGCTTTAATTCTACTTGTTCTGACGACTTGACACCTGCCCACATGTTTTGTTTTGTTGCCTGTCTCCCCCTTCTAGATGTGAGCCCGTTGTTGGGTAGGGGCCGTCACTATATGTTGCCAACTTGTACTTCCCAAGCGCTTAGTCCAGTGCTCTGCACACAGTAAGTGCTCAATAAATACGATTGAATGTATAAATGAATGAAATTCCCCCTCACCTCCCGGAGAACAAAATGGAGGAGGGGTTCGGCTGTTTGGCCGCCCCCTCTCCCAGCTGGACCCCAGAACGCCTCCCCCCTTTGGCCCCCGACCGGGCCCAATCGAGCTGAGTGAGACTGTGAGCCCCTCCTGGGACAGGGATCATGTCCAACCTAATTTGCTTCTATCCACCCCAGTGCTTAGTACAGTGCCTGACACACAGTAAGCAATTAACAAATACCATAATAATAATAATCATTGTTATATAAACACACAGTACATATTCTTATATATTTACGTTATATCTAATATAATATGTTATAATAGTATTATTATAAGAAGCATAGAAAAAGGTGCAAGTTCCTGGAGGACAGGGATCCTGTCTATTAACTGTACTGGTCTCTCCCACGTGCTTAGTCTTCTGCACACTGAAGGACCTCAATAATAATAATAATACTAATAATAATGTTGGCATTTGTTAAGCACTTACTATGTGCGAAGCACCGTTCTAAGCGCTGGGGGGGATACAAAGTGATCAGGTTGTCCCATGTGGGGTTCACAGTCTTAATCCCCATTTTACAGATGAGGGAACTGAGGCTCAGAGAAGTTAAGTGACTTGCCCAAGGTCACACAGCAGACATGTGGCAGAGCCAGGATTCGAACCCATGCCCTCTGACTCCAAAGCCCAGGCTCTTTCCGCTGAGCCACGCTGCTTCTCAGCAATAAATGCAATAAAAGCAATAAATGCTTCTCAATAAATGCAATTGATTGGATTGATGGAAAGACTGTTAACAATGACTGTTAAACAATAGGATCTTAATGTCCCAGGGCTTGGGTGGTGCTATTCAGATAGCAGGAGCTCTGTCCTTTAAGACAGAGGAATGCTGCCTGAAGGCACTGAATGTGATAAAGGGCATATAACTCTGGTGTGGTGTGGGAACTAGTTTGTATTTGAGGAGATCAAAATAACAGTAACAACAACAATAATAATTTGTTAAAAACTTACTATGTGCCAGGCACAGTACTAAGCACTGGGGTAGATGCAAGCAAATCGGGTTGGACACGGTCCCCGTCCCATATGGGGCGCCCAGTCTTAATCCCCATTTTACAGATGAGGGAACTGAGGCACAGAGGAGTTAAGTGACTTGACCAAATAATAATAATAATAATGTAGACACCTGTCTACATGTTTTGTTGTCTGTCTCCCCCTTCTAGCCTGTGAGCCCGTTGTTGGGTAGGGACCGTCTCTATATGTTGCTGATTTGTACTTCCCAAGCACTTAGTACAGTGTTCTGCACACAGTAAGCGCTCAATAAATACGAATGAAAGAATGAATGAATGTTCTCAGGGCGCAGGATAGAGGGAGAATCTTGCTCTTTCAGTTCTGTGGTAGGTCCTAAAATAGAAGCTCTGGAATATTTTCTTCAGAATATCTTCATGTTGCTGTAATCCTTCCCTCTTTACGGATTGATTTTACTTATTTGGAAATATGAGTGCAGATGGAAACATTTTCATTAAATCATAGCTCAATGCCATCCCCCTCCTTACCCGTGAATGTGGCTATTGTCACTTTGAATTTAACAAATGCTCCCTCTCTCTCGCTGTACTAATTAAACCAGTGGCCTGAAATAATGTTCCTTACTGGCTCTCTCCGGCAGGATTCTCATTTAGACTCCCTGAAAAATTCTTTCTCCAGTTCATTTTGTTCTTGGGGCTGTGCTATAATAAATGTCCTACTTTGTTCCTCCTGTCCAAGGTAATGAGATGCCCCATAGCAGACAGTCCTTTCATGGGAGGATTCCAGGTGGAGAGAACATTGCCTGAAATCAGTGTCTCTATTAATCAGAGAAAAACTGAGCAGCACAATGTGGTGATAGCCACAACAAACTCAAAAGCAAGAGTCAGAGCTCATCAGTTGTGTGGGCTGATCCAAAACCTTTTGAAGTGTTGAAAAGGAAGCATTTAGCATACCTCAGCGGCTCTGGAAGGTAGTCTTTCCAATTTCTAATGAGTTCAAAAGGGAAATATTTTTATAAAAGTCTTCATCATCATCATCATCAATCGTATTTATTGATGATGATGATGAAGATGTTTGTTTCCTAAATTAGTCAATCATATTTATGGATCACTTACTGTGTGCAGGGCTCTGTGCTAAATGCTTGGGAGAGCACAATTTAACAATAAACACATTCCTTGCCCACAATGAGCTTTCAGTCTAGATGGAGAGATAGATATTAATATAAATAAATTACAGATATGTGCATAAGTGCTACGGGGCTGGGAAGAGGGATGAATAAAGGGAGAAAAAATAATGGTATTTAAGTTCTTTCTGCTAGGCACTGGACCAGGCGCTGGGGTGTATACACATAAATCAGGTTGGCACAGTGAATGTGTGGTGTGGTGTATGCAAGGGAAGGTCTTAAAATAATGATAGTATTTATTAAGCATTTACTATGTGCAAAGCACTGTTCTACAGTAGCCTATTAGATTGAAGCTCCCTTGAGGTAGGGACTGTGTATGTTGCTTCTATTGTGCACTGCCAGATGCTTACTAGAGTGCTCTGTTTACAGTAGTATTGACTGGCTCACCCAACCAGAAGTTCTGCTTCTTCCCTTTCCCCTGGTCTGAACCCACCTAATCGATTATCTTATATAACTACATTGACACACAGTAAGTACTTGATAAATAAAGTGAGCAACTAAGATTTATAGCATTCTTAAGCAGAGGAGTCTGCCCTTCAGCGCCATGCTACGCTCTCCTCCGAAGAGGCGATCACATTCCACAGATTCAGAGTCCGAGGTCATGGGTTCTAATCCCTGCTCTGCCACTTGTCAGCTGTGTGACTTTGGGCAAGTCACTTCACTTCTGTGTGCCTCAGTTCCCTCATCTTCAAAATGGGGATTAAGACTGTGAGCCCCACATGAGACAACCTGATCACCTTGTACCCCCCCCCCCCCCCAGCGCTTAGATCAGTGCTTGGCACATAGTAAGCACTTAACAAATATTATTATTATTATTCAGCACCATCGAGTGCTAACGCCTCTGAAGGGGCAGGAGAACTACAGGAGTCAATTGGCAAGTTGGGAGGAAGAGGGGGCAAGTGGCAGGATGCAAGGCTTGATGCCAGCAGTGAGGGTAGCCTTGGGGGACCAAGGAAGCCCACTAGATGAAGAAGCAAGTTGAGCTGTGTGTGTGAGAGAGACAGACACAGAGGGAGACAGAGTGTGTGTGTGTGTATGTCTCCTAGATCAATCAATCAATCAATCAATCATATTTATTGAGCGCTTACTATGTGCAGAGCACTGTACTAAGCGCTTGGGAAGTACAAATTGGCAACATATAGAGACAGTCCCTACCCAACAGTGGGCTCACAGTCTAAAAGGGGGAGACAGAGAACAAAACCAAACATACTAACAAAATAAAATAAATAGAATAGATATGTACAAATAAAATAAATAAATAAATAGAGTAAAAAATATGTACAAACATATATACATATATACAGGTGCTGTGGGGAAGGGAAGGAGGTAAGATGGGGGGATGGAGAGGAAGGAAGGGGCTCAGTCTGGGAAGGTCTCCTGGAGGAGGTGAGCTCTCAGCAGGGCCTCGAAGGGAGGAAGAGAGCTAGCTTGGCAGATGGGCAGAGGGAAGGAGGGCATTCCAGGCCCGGGGGATGACCTGGGCCGGGGGTCGATGGCGGGACAGGCGAGAGCGAGGTACGGTGAGGAGATCAGCGGTGATAGATAGAACTCAATTCTGTTTTCCATAGATCTAGCACCCCCATGTGCTATTTTATGGGACACCTTCAATATCAAAGTGAGATCATGAGCTATAATAATAATAATCATGGCATTCATTAAGCACTTACTATGTGCCAGGCACTGTTCTAAACACTGGGGTGGATACAAGCAAATCAGGTTAGACACAGTCCCTGTCCCATGTGGGGCTAACAGTCTCAAACCCCATTTTACAAATGAGGTAACTGAGGCATAGAGAAGCAAAGTGACTTGCCCACGGTTACACAGCAGACAAGTGGCGGAGCCGGGGTTAGAACCCATGACCTTCTGACTGTCAGACCCCATGCTCTATCCACTATGCCATGCTGCTTCTGGATTGCCCCCTAGCAACGAAGCTCTGCTCACCTTAAAACCCAGCTCTGCTGAGTGGGACAGGTGAAGAGAATGAGCAACACCAGGATTCCCAGACAACTGCTGAATGGACAGTTGAAACTGAGTAACCTTTAAAGGATGTGGGAAAAAGAGCATCAGATAATTCAGCATTGCAGTTGAAAACTGCGAGTCCATAGCCGAGGATGGACCAGCAAGACTGGCAAGAAAGCAAAGGCTCTTTTTGAGCTAAGGCAGGGATCATGTCTACCAATTCTGCTATATTGTATTTTCCCAAGCACTTAAAAGAGTGTTTTACATCCAATCAATCAATCATATTTATTGAGCACTTACTGTGTGCAGAGCACTGTACTAAGCGCTTGGGAAGTACAAGTTGGCAACATATACAGTCCCTAGTAAGTACTAAATAAAAATAGATAAATGATTGAAAGACAAGGAATAAAAGAGAAAATAGAGCTGAGAGCTGTAAACATAAACATAAAAACTCAACAAGGGGCAGCTTTTTCGTGCACACGATGGGTCCAAGACTGTGGGTCCCGCTTTAGCCTTTTCAGTCACACCCCGCCTCCAGCCCCACAACATTTATGTACAGATCCTTATTCTCTGCTGCTACCCCTATCTGTAATTTTTAAAACTGTGTGTCTCCTCCAATAGACTGTATGCTCCTCGAGGGCAGGGATTCTGTCTACCAATTCTAATGTACGGCACTTTCTCAAGTGCTTAGTACAGTGCTCTGCACCTGGTTAGCACTCAGTAAATGCCATTATTGAGGGATTGTTTGATCGACTGATAGACAGCTGAAACTTCCAAGCCTACAGGACTTAAATTATCTTCCCTTTCAGGCTCTTTCTGGTCACACATACACACTTGGGTGGTTTCACTAACGGCAGTGTCTTCTAATAGGAAGAACAATTACACAAACCTATAATGCAGCCCCAAACATGTTCTGCCACCCACCAGGAGGGAAATACCTTGCAACTCTTGTATGTTGCTCTCAATTCATCTACTTCCTTCTACCTCTTAATACTGCCCTAACGTCCTCTCTTTTCAATGATCATGAGTAGCAGAGAAAAATAGGGTACTGGCACTGAGCATCCCCTTCGTTTGTCCGCAGCCTGATTTCATGTAACCCTTGCCTGATTTATTTCAATTCCCATAGCTGTTTAAATGAGCTCTGAAATAAACCTACCCATGATTGCCACAAGATGTCAATAGAACCAAAGGACTACGAAGACCTGTTTCACTAGCATCACTAAATAATAATAATAATGATAGCATTTGTTAAGCGCTTACTCTGTGTGAAGCACTGTTCTACGCACTGGGATGGATACAAGGTGATCAGGTTGTCCCACGTGGAGCTCACAGTCTTCACCCCCATCTTACGGATGAGGTAACTGAGGCACAGAGAAGTTAAGTGACTCGTCCAAAGTCACGCAGCTGACAGGCGGCAGAGCCGGGATTAGAACCCATGACCTCTGCCTCCCAAGCCCGTGCTCTTCCCACTGAGCCACACTGCTTGTGCTCTAGCAGGAGGGATCACAAACTACAGATGATGATGATAATGATAATAATATTTGTTAAGCACTTGCTATGTGCCAAGCACTGTAGTAAGCAAGGGGTTAAATAGAAGATAATCAGGTCGAACACAGTCCTTGTCTCACACAGGTCTTGAGGTCTAAGCAGGAGGGAGAAAAGGTATTGAAATCCCATTCTATAGGTGAGGAAACTGAGGCCCAGCCCAAGGTCACACAGCAGGCAAGTGGCAAAGCCGGGAGTGGAACCCAGATCCTCTGACTGCCAGGCCTGTGTTCATTCATTCATTCAATCTTATTTATTCAGCACTTACTGTGTGCAGAGCACTGTACTAAGCACTTGGGAAGTACAAATTGGCAACATACAGACATGGTCCCTACCCAACAGTGGGCTCACAGTCTAGAAGGGGGAGATGGACAACAAAACAAAACAAGGAGACAGGTGTCAATACCATCAGAATAAATAGAATTATAGCTATATACACATCATTAATAAAATAGAGTAATAAATATGTACAAATATGGCCAAGTTTTCAGTGTATGCTACATGAGAGAGAAGATAAACCAAGCCAGCTATGTGTTTAGATGCATCAGTATCCCTTTGAAAGTTTTATGAGGATTATTATAGTATTCCATATCCCCTTCCCAAACAAAATACAGATTTTGTTCAAGGCATTGCACAAATACAGTACAGGATTTACACTCCACAAGGGCAAGGATCGTGTCTCCTAGTTTGAATGTACTCTCCTGTGTGCTTAGTACTGTGCTTGGACACAGTGGGTGCTCAATAAGTACCATCAGTTGATTGACTGATTGCCCAATCTGATTACCCTGTAACACTTAGTAAATACCTGAATCAAAGGAAGCAGGATGGGGATAGGACTGACAGGAGGGCTCCAAAGAGCTAATTATTCAGTTCCCCTGAACCAAAAGGGAGGAGGGGAAATATCTGAAAGATACAGTAAAACATCCTTGGACAGTGTTGTGTCCCAACTGGAAACGGGGAGTCAGTTAATCAATCAAGCAATCAATTGCACTTATTCATCAATCGTATTTATTGAGCGCTTACTATGTGCAGAGCACTGTACTAAGCGCTTGGGAAGTACAAATTGGCAACATATAGAGACAGTCCCTACCCAACAGTGGGCTCACAGTCTAAAAGGGGGAGACAGAGAACAAAACCAAACATACTAACAAAATAAAATAAATAGAATAGATATGTACAAATAAAATAAATAAATAGAGTAATAAATATGTACAAACATATATACATATATACAATATATACTTATTGAGCCCTTACAGCGTGCAGGGCACTGTACTGAGCACTTAGAAGAGTACAACATAACAATATAACTGGCACATTCCCTGCCGACAACGCACTTACAGTCTAGAGGGGCTGTTGCTGCAATTGTTACCTTCATCTTCCCGTAGGGATGGGGAAGCGAGCTGTCACCTGGGGCTATTCCCAGGATCCTCCCACCCCATCAGGAGCTGAGTCTCTGGAGGATAAAGCTGCTTCTCTCCCCTCAACCCTCTCCACCTAGATGTGAGCAGTTGGTTGCCCTGGGCAAGCAGTATTTCATGGCCCAAAGCTGAGGGGTTAAGTGATTTAGGCTCAGTTTTCCTGTAATGCAGCGGTTGTGTTAAGGAAGACTAGCATGTGGCACTCACCTTGTGTCTGATGTTGGGTACATGAGTAAGGCATTTCATTCATTCATTCAATCGTATTTATTGAGCGCCTACTGTGTGCAGAGCACTGTACTAAGCACTTGGGAAGTACAGGTCAGCAACATATAGAGACGGTCCCTACCCAACAACGGGCTCACAGTCTAGAAGGGGGAGACAGACAACAAGACAAAACATGTGGACAGGTGTCAAGTCGTCAGGACAAATAGAATTAAAGTTAAATGCACATCATTAACAAAATAAATAGAATAGTATATATATATACAAGTAAAATAGAGTAATAAATCTGTACAAACATATATACAGGTGCTGTGGGGAGGGGAAAGAGGTAGGGCGGGGGGGGATGGGGAGGAGGAGAGGAAAAAGGGGGCTCAGTCTGGGAAGGGCCTCTTGGAGGAGGTGAGCTCTCAGTAGGGCTTTGAAGGGAGGAAGAGAGCTAGTTCTTTCCAATCGATCAATCAATCAATGGTATTTATTGGGTGCTTACTATGTGGAGAGCACTGTATTAACCTCCTGGAAGAGTACAGTGCAACAGAATTAGAAGTTACATTCCCTTCCTATAGCGAGTTTACAGTTTGGGGGGGAGACAGACATTAATATAAATAAGGAATTCATAATATGTACTGTAGAGATATATGACACCACATCACCGTATACATCCGCGCATCACGCTGTGTCCAGACAGCAGAGCATTATTGAAAAAATACTCCCTAATTAGCTGTTATGCATTCTGGGAGAAACAAGGGTACTTGCTGCTTCAGTAGTGCCCCTCCTTGAAACGGCCCTTTCCCTGTTTTTGCCAGAATTACTCTGAATTACTCAGGGAAGCATCGTAGCCTAGTGGATAGAGCACAGGCCTGGGAGTCTGAAGGACCTGGGTTCTAATCCCAACTCTGTCTCTCGTATGCTGTATGACCTTGGGTAAGACACTTAACATCTCTGGGCCGCTGCTACCTGATCTGTAGAATGGGGATTAAGGCTGTGAGCCCCGTGTAGGACATGGACTGTGTCCAACCTGATTACCTTGTATGTATCCCAGCCCTTAGAACAGTGCCTGACACATAGTGTTTATCAAATACTATTAAAAAATGTGCCATCTGTTTTTCATAAATCTATACCTGCTCTAATGTCTTTATATTGAGTCAGAGAGGTCCCATGATAGGGTAACCGACTTTGACTCTATTGGAAGTAAAAATTTATTTATCTCCCGACACCACCACCACCTTACCACTCCCAATGATGCCAAGGCGTCATTTCCCAACAAGAAATAGTTTCTTTTTCCTCACTGGATGCCTGATGTTGAAAGGAGGTAATGGCTTTGTTCCTGCACACTTCAGTTGCCTAATCAATCAATCATACTGAGCACTGAACTAAGCACAATATACAATACAATATACAAAGTACAATATACAGAGTACAATATAGCAAAGTTGGTAGGCACAGTCCCTGCCCACAACAAGCTTACATTCTAGGGGGGAAGAGAGGCATTGTTATATTTAAATAATGCCAGTCTGAATTATTTATCAAAAAAGTTCTGCCAGGAAAGAGAAGCAGCTTGACCTAGTGGAAAGAGCACGGGCTTGGGAGTCTGAAGGACGTGGGTTCTAATACTGATTCCTCCACTTGCCTGCTGTGTGACCTTAGGCAAGTCATGTCAATTCTCTGGGCCTCAGTTCCCTCCTCTGTAAAATGGAGATTATGACTGCGAGCCTCAAGTGGGATGTGGACTGTGTCCAACCTAATTAGCGTGTATCTACCCAGTGCCTAGTACTATGTGCCTGACACAGAGTAAGCATTTAACAAATATCATAAAAGAGAGAGGTGTTCTTGCAGCACAAAGCTATGAGCATCAAATTATAAAGGTCAGGGAACTGCTCTGTCAACTAGGCATTCTGGGGCAGGCATTGCACTGCGCTCTTTAAATGAGCCTCTCAGAGCCACCCCAAAGATCCTAAAGTTACATTCTGATGAGAGTAACTGCACCAAGACTTAGCCTTGCAGAAATGAGCTTTTATTGAAATCGTATGGAAACACAACATGTCTGGCAATAACCATTGTGTGATGCCGTTTTTTTTCTCTGGAGAGAGGAGAGGAGGGGAAGGGGAAGGAGAAATAAGTGAATGCCTTCAGGACCCTTGTCAGAGACATTGCCCATTCCATGGCTGCAGGCTTCAGACATTAGGCTGCCCTGAGGCAGGGAAAAATTGTCACCCTCCTCCCTAGGGTAGTTGTCTCAATGCACAAGATTGCCACAATGCACGTGATGCTATGTGTGTTATATGGGACTCAGAGCATAACATAATAAATTAATCAATCAATCAATGGTATTTATTGATCGGGTACTATGTGCAGAGCAGTATACTAAGTGCTTGGGACAGTACAATGCAACAAAGTTGGCAGACATATTCCTTGCCCACAGTGAGCTACGGCATCATATGGAAGCCTCCCAGAAACATGCTGAATCAATCAATCAATCAATCGTATTTATTGAGCGCTTACTGTGTGCAGAGCACTGTACTAAGCGCTTGGGAAGTACAAGTTGGCAACATATAGAGACAGTGTGTTTCAGAGTGGAGAGGTGGGTCCCTTCCCCTCCCAGACCCCTGTCAATCACAGGTACCACTTCTGACTCCGGGGTGACAGCAACTATGCCCAATCTCACTAGCTTACATTTGGCACATAATATGTGCTTACCAAACACCATAATTAAATGCCCAGGGGTCTAGCTTTGACTATTATAATCATGCTAAGAGACTGGCTCTTTCTTCATGAATACTCTGGGTGAAAGAATGTGTCTGAATAGGGGCATTTCTGTACTGTAAAGAAGAGTGGGGGGAGGGAAAAACCAAACACTTTACATGCCCAAGGTGTGCTGTGAAGCAGGGACACTCTAGAAAAAACAAGAAATTTACATTTATATGACTTTAAGTGAAAAGGCAGATGAATGCTCCCATTCCTATTTGCTGGAGTGGGTTTATGCCATGCAAACTTTAACTCACTGAAACTACTGCTTTGGGTGTCAGCCAAAACCACGGAAGGAAGGGTTTAACAACAGGCTGGCATGACGTGTTCTGGATTTGCAATAGCTGAATAACTTTCCATGCAAATTCAAGGGCAGTGTCAACTGGTCCAACATGGCATCCCCAGAGGAGGGGGACGGGGAAACAATAATAATAATAATGATGATATTTGTTTGCACTGTTGTAAGCACAGGGGGGCATACAAAGTGATCAGGTTGTCCCACGTCTTAGTCCCTGTTTTACGGATGAGGGAACTGAGGCACAGAGAAGTGAAGTGACTTACCAAAAGTCACACAGCTGACAAGTGGTGGAGTCAGGATTAGAATGAATGACCTCTGACGCCCAAGCCCGTGCTCTTTCCACTGAGCCACGCTGCTTCTCCTAGTGATTTTCTTTTCTCCCATGAACACATTCTGGGAGGTCACTGGAGACTTTGTGCATGCTTAGGTTAATCCACTGCTTACTGCTGGAGGAGGGAGGAAAAGGAACTAGGAGCTCCTTCTAGACTGTAAGCTTGTTGGGGCAGGGTTGCTAATATTAATACTAATAATTATGATGGTATTTGTTAAGCATTTAATTTGTGCCAGGCACTGTACTAAGTGCTGGGGTGGATACTAGAAAATCAGGTTGGGCACAGTCCCTTTCCTACGTGGGGCTCACAATCTCAATCTCCATTTTACAAATCAATCAATCAATCAATCAGTCGTATTTATTGAGCGCTTACTATATGCAGAGCACTGTACTAAGCGCTTGGGAAGTACAAATTGGCATCACATAGAGACAGTCCCTGCCCAACAGTGGGCTCACAGTCTAAAAGGGGGAGACAGAGAACAGAACCAAACATACCAACAAAATAAAATAAGTAGGATAGAAATGTACAAGTAAAATAAATAAATAAATAAATAAATAGAGTAATAAATATGTACAACCATATATACATATATACAGGTGCTGTGGGGAAGGGAAGGAGGTAAGATGGGGGGATGGAGAGGGGGACGAGGGGGAGAGGAAAGAAGGGAGGTAACTGAGGCCCAGAGATCTTAAATGACCTGCCCAAAGTCACACGGCGGATGTGGCGGAGCCGGAATTAGAGCCCTGGCCTGTGCTCTATCCACTACACCAAGCTGCTTCTCTTCCGAGTGTGTAGTACAGTGCCTTGCGCACAGTAAGTGCTCAACAAGTATGATTGACTGACTCAAACTCAAGATAACAAATCAGCCCATAAACCTGGAGGATGTTAGCAAAAGTCCATCAATTCTTGGCTCCTCTCTCATTGTTATCTTTGACTCCTCTCTCTCATTCAACCTACATATTCAATCCATCACTAAATCCTGTCAGTCCCACCTTCACAACATCGCTAAAATCCACCCTTTCCTCTCCATCCAAACTGCTACCACATTAATCCAATCACTCATCCTATCCCGCCTGGATTACTGCATCAGCTGCCTTGCTGACCCTCCAGCCTCCTGCTTCTTCCCACTCCAGTCCATCATTATCATCATCATCATCATCATCATCATAATAATAATAATAATGGCATTTATTAAGTGCTTACTATGTGCAAAGCACTGTTCTAAGCGCTGGGGAGGTTACAAGGTGATCAGGTTGTCCCACGGGGGGCTCACAGTCTTAATCCCCATTTAACAGATGAGGTAACTGAGGCCCAGAGAAGTGAAGTGACTTGCCCAAAGTCACACAGCTGACTGTTGGCGGAGCTGGGATTTGAACCCCTGACCTCTGACTCCAAAGCCCGGGCTCTTTCCACTGAGCCACGCTGCTTCCCCTTCACTCTTCCATACTTCACTCTGCTGCCCGGATCATTTTTCTACAAAAACGTTGCGGCTCCAGTTGATTAAGATTAACTGACTCCCTATTTTCAGTTGGGATGCAACATTGTCCAGAGGTATTTATTGGCTGCTTACTATCTGGAGAGCACTGTATTAACCTCTCGGAAGAGTATAATACAACAGAATTAGAAGTTACATTCCTTTCCTGTAATGAGTTTACGCTCTAGAGGGGGAGACAGACATTAATATAAATGTCACCTCACTCCTCAGAAAACTCCAGTGGTTGCCCATACACCACTGCATCAATCAAAAACTCCTCACCATTGGCTTTAAAGCAGTCAATCACTGCTTTAAATTGACCTCTCTTACTTAATCTCGCTACTGTCTTACTACAACCCAGCCCACACACTTCGCTCCTCTAATGCCAACCTTCTCACTGTGCCTCGAACTCGCCTATCTCATCACCAAGCCCTCACCCAGGTCCTCATAGTCTTAATCCCCATTTTGCAGATGAGGGAACTGAGGCAAAGAGAAGGGAAGTGACTTGCCCAAGGGCAACTCAGAAGGTAAGTGGCAGAGCCGGGATTAGAACCCAGGTCCTTTGCCTCCCAGGTCTGTGGTCTCTCCTCTAAGCCACGGCTGTTGACCCCAACAATCATAATTCATTCATTCATTCAATCGTATTTATTGAGCGCTTACTGTGTGCAGAGCACTGTACTAAGCGCTTGGGAAGTACAAGTTGGCAACATATAGAGACGGTCCCTACCCAACAGCAGGCTCACAGTCTAGAAGGCGGGTTCACAGTCTAGAAGTATTGTTGGGCTTTCACCATAAGTGTCCCCAGTAATACATTCCCAGAGTTTTCCATTTGGTAACATCTCTTTTCCAAAACATCTCTTTTGCAAATATATTCTACTGAAAAAGCAGGCCCTGGATATGATCTATATGTGGCAATCAATAAAGAAACCTAATTGAATCAGACTTGAACCGAATCAACCACAAGAGGGCAATACCTCTATTCCTATGGCAATACCTAATGGATTAAAATCAGTAATATCGTAATTAATAGATGCCAAAAGTAAATGTATTGTGATTTCTCTCAAAAAGGGTGGCATCTCCCATTTTCCACTACAAGGGAGCTAGCTCCATATTGGGTCTATTGAGTCGAACAGCTTAATAGGACCAATTCTGAATCTGCAGCCGATTCTGTGGGAACAGAACAACTCAGGCATTCTGCAGGCCTTCCGAGTGCTGTGGTGCCCTTCTGTTTCCTTTCACTAGCACTGAGGTAGTCTTAAGGGCCGCCAAAGTGAGGGGCGGGATGGTGGGGAGAAGAGGGGTAAGCACCTCACTCTGTTTTCAACCTACCTCCTTAAAAACACATGCTGATTAAAGACATCCACTGACAAAATGCCATCCTGGAAAATGGATTCAATTAACTCTCCTACTGACACTGGTGAGAATTCATCGAGTAGCAATTTCCTGGTAGAATCTTTTAACACTTAACAAAGTTCAATTGATTTCTGTTTTTGCCTTCTCTCCTCTTCTTTCTCCTCTTCCTCCCATTCCCTCCAAGAGTGGGAATTTGAAAGCCCCAAACCATCTCCAGGGTGTTGGTTTGAGGGACACTCTATCATCCCATTGGATTGTCTCCACACCTCCATTCTGTGTTAACCCACCACCTGAGGTAACTGGTCACTCCTCTAAGTGCAGGTTTCCAGGTGGATTTTTCTGAAAGACTACACTGAGAATTTAAATGCTCCATTACCTTTTAATGGCTGTCTAAACAGCGAGCCCTTTGGCCTTTGTGTTTTCTAAGATGGACCCACACAGTTGTCACAAATCATGCATTCATATGCTAGTGGTACTCAGGACAAAAGCTTTTAGGAGACTTTAGAGAGATTTCTAACCATTTTCTGACTAAAGATACATTCTGTAAGCCGAGGGAACTCTATCACCATGAACATCTTGTTGTTTTCCTATCATCCTGGGACTCAGAGTCCATTTTTTAAGGAATTTGTTAAGCACTGACTATGTACCAGGCACTATTCTAAGTACAGGGGTAGTTACAAGCTAAGCAGGTTGGACACAGTGTATGCCCCACATGGGGCTCAAAGCCTTCATCCCCATTTAACAGATGAGATAACTGAGGCCCAGAAAAGTTAAATGACTTGCTCAAAGTCACATCACAGACAAGTGGCATTGCCGGGATTAGAACCCAGGCCTTCTGACGCTCAGCCCCGTGATCTATCCTGTTGGTCATGCTCCTTCCCTTAATACTTCAGTGAGCTCCAATAAAAAAGGCCCTCTGTCAGGCAAAGACATAAACTGTATTTGTTTGCAGGGAAAACTTTATTGTTTTGCCTGCAAACACATATGTAAGCCTGAATGGCCAACCTTGAGAATCTGTGGGGTAGAATGAATCACCGAGAACTTGAACACATGTTTCCACCCGCCTCACCTCCTCTATCCACCAGCAAAGATAACACTTGGTCTATTATTAAATTTCTGCTCAGTAGTCCTACTGAACTGAAGAGGAGTGTTATTGGCTGCTTCTTCTACTGCTTCTCATTTATCCATTTTTATAACTTTCACCCAGTTAGTCCTCTCCATTTTGGATGTAGTGGTGGTGTGGAGGGGTGAGCAGAGGGCTAAACTAAGCAATTTGCAAAGGTAAGAAGTTGGGGTGACAGAGCTGAAATGCCACCCTGCATGCTCATTTCTCCTTAGCCTCCTGCAATCCGGCTTCCACCCCTTTCACTTCACCCCTTTCACTTCAAGAAGATGGCCCTCCCGCTTCTAGACTGTGAGCCCGTTGTTGGGTAGGGACCGTATGTATATGTTGCTGACTTGTACTTCCCAAGCGCTTAGTACAGTGCTCTGCACACAGTAAGGCTCAATAAATACGATTGAATGAATGAATTAAAGTAGCATACAGGAACCTAGATTAGCATACACAACTAATGGGAAAAGCAAGGGACTAGGAGTCAGAACACCTGGGTGCTAGTCTCAGCTCTGCCGCTGGCCCGCCACCTTGGGCAAATCTCTCAACCATATCTGTAATTTTTTTATTTATATTAATGTCTGTCTCCCCCTCTAGACTGTAAACTCATTATGGACAGGGAATGTGTCTTGTTTGTGTTACACTGTACTCTCCCAAGTGCTTAGTACAGTGCTCTGCACACAGTAAATGCTCAATAAATTTGATTGTATTCTCCAAAGTGCTTAGTACAGTACTCCACACACAGTAAATGCTCAATAAATTTCATTGACTCAACCATACTGGGTCTCAGCTTCTTATTGGTAAAACAGTGATAAGTTACTTGCCTTCCCTACCTCTTAGAATGTAAGTCATCTAGCATCTACCCCAGTGCTTGACACAGAGCAAATGCTTTAAAAGTAACCATAATTATGTGCCTTTCTATAGGTTCTGGAAGCTATATAATAACCAAATCAAATTCACAATGAGCCTGACTCTCCCTCTTTCTGGGGGTGTAGTCGCTCAACCCCTAAAGCCACATTCCATTTTTGGGGGGACCCCATGGAGGGTGAGGGTGGCCAGCCCCCTGAGATGGGTCATCTTTTGTGTCTTCCTTAATAATAATAATTGCATTTGTTAAGTGCTTACTATGTGCAAAGCACTCTTCTAAGGGCTGGGGGGATACAATCTGATCAGGTTGTCCCACGTGGGGCTCACAGTCTTAATCCCCGTTTTACAGATGAGGTAACTGAGGCTTAGAGAAGTTAAGTGACTTGCCCAAAGTCACACAGCTGACAAATGGCAGAGCCGGGATTTGAACCCATGACCTCTGACTCCAAAGCCCATGCTCTTTCCACTGAGCCATGCTGCTTCCCCAAGCAACAACACACTGCAGATTTCATAAAGCAAAAGACAATAATTTATAAGAATAAACTGTGTACAAGAGAACCTGTGTCCAACTCTGTCTTCTCTGCCCCTGGCTCTGTTCCACTCTGTGCTGCAGTTCTTCATGATTCTCCTGGAACACCCTTCCCTGAAAGGGATTCTAGACTATAAACTCGTTGTGGGCAGGGAATGTGTCTGTTACATTGTTACCCTGTACTTTCCCAAGCGCTTTGTACAATAAATAAACAAACAATAATAATAATAATAAATAAATAAGCCCTCTGCTCAATAAATATGATCAAGTTGGGAGAGTACAATGCAACTGAGTTGGTAGACATATTCCCTGCCCTTAAGGAGCTTGCAGTCTAGAGGAGCTGGAGTGGCAAAGGCAGGTAGGGTGTGTGCCAAGGGTGAGAGTCAAGAGCAAGGGACAATTAGGAGCACAAGCTGCAGTGTAAGGGGTGTAGCATTATCCCTCTCCCCATAAAATGCTGAAAAATCTGAGGGGTCCTTTAGTATTCTTGTTCCAGGGGTAGGGTACAGTGAGGTGGGAGGGTGGAGGAAAAGCAAGGAGGGGGAAAGAGGAGCTTGTAGTACACTCTCTTTCCCTGGAAAACTCATGGACTAAAAGTGCACACATGGGCCCCACAACCCAAATCACATGGGGAAATGCCACCAGACCCAGAGTCCTATATACGATTAACCGTGCCAAATGAAACCACTCCTAAGCCTACACACCAAATGTTCTTGCATGTGTTTCCATAATGTAATTGGGTTAATCTACGGCTCTCACCAAGCAGCAACTGGTTCCTTTTTGAGTCTGACTCCTGTCTAGATTCCCATTGCTCCGTCTCCAGGCAATTTCAAGATGCCGCTCTTTATAGGCCCTGGTCCTGGGCCAAAGCCTTTCCAGTTGAGACAAATCTAATGCCTTAAGCCTTCTGAACAGAGTGGGGCAGGGGAGTCCTGAGACTAAAGGAGCCCAGGGTCCATGTCCACACTGCATAGCGTCCCCAACACGGGCCAGATCCAAAGAACAACTTCTTCAGGCCCGGAAACTACACCTCGGAGTTCGTTCCTTCAGGGTACTAGGTGACCGCTGAGTGAATCAATCAATCAATCAATCAATCATGTTTACTGAGCACTTACTGTGTGCAAAGCACTGTACTAAGCACTTGGGAGAGAACAATATAACATCAGACACATTCCCTGCTCACAATGAGCTCCCAGTCTAGAGGGGGAGACAGACATCAATAAAAATAAATAAATAAATAAATAAATAAATAGATAAATAAATAAATAAATAAACAAATAAATAAATAACAGATATATACATATGTGATATAATAAGGGATGAATATGGGAACAAGTATGAGAGGCGCAGAAGGGGATGGGAGAAGAGGAGAGGAGAGCTCAGTCAGGGAAGGCTTCCTGGAGGAGATGTGCCGTCAATAAGGCTTTTAAGTGGGGAAAAACAATTATCTGTCTGATATGAGGAGGGAGGGTGTTCCAGGCCAGAGGTAGGATGTGGGCGAGAAGTCAGCGGCAAGATTGACGAGATCAAGGTACAGTGAGAAGGTTAGCACCAGAGGAACGAAGTGTATATGTTGCCAACTTGTACTTCCCAAGCACTTAGTACAGTGCTCTGCATACAGTAAGCACTCAATAAATACGATTAAATGAATGAATAAACCTGTGTGTCCATTTGATGGACTGCTTCTGTGCATTCAGGGTCCTGGTGGCTTGAGATGATTAATTTGGGGCCCTAACTCTTTTTACCAGAACTGATCACACATTAGGGAAAATTTGCCTTTAGAACACATTACGTTTTAATGATATGGGTTCAATATATGGCTCAAAAGAGAGCCTTTGTGACTGTTTGGGGGGGGCAATAAAATTCAGGTGGTGGTCAGTTGGAGTTGAAATGTAGTCTCCTTGAGGGTAGGGACTGTGTCTCTTACTCTTTCATACTCTTCCAAGCGCGTAGTGGATAGTGATCTGCACCAAATAGGCATTCAGGCAACTGCTGATTGATTCTGGGGGTGAAGAGATGAAGAAGGGCAGAGAGGTGGGGCCCAGTCTCCTTCAGCCAAGAGTGACCTTGGACCCTTTCCAAGCTTAACCCCAGGAATTGCTTGCTTGAAGTCAGTGGTATGGAGGTAGTGGGAGTGTGCATGTTGTGTTGGAGAATTCCCAAGCACTAATACTCCGACCCATTCAGATCAGGTGATGAAGCAGTGCGGCCTAGTGGATAAAGCCCAGGACTGAGAGTCAGAGGGGCCTGTGTTCTAATCCCAGCTCTGCCACTAGTCTGCTCTGTGACCTTGGGCAAGTCATTTCACTTCCTCTGTGCCTCAGTGACTTCATCTGTAAAATGGGGATTAAGACTGTGAGCCCCATATGGGTCATGGACTGTGTCCAACCTGAGAGAAGTTAAGTGACTTGCCCAAGATCACACAGCAGACATATGGTGGAGTCGGGATTCGAACCCATGACCTCTGCCTCCAAAGCTCGTGCTGTTTCCACTGAGCCACGCTGCTGAGCACTTACTTTGTGCACAGCACCGTACTAAACACTTAGGTACAAAGCATTTAGGGGACATGATCTCTGCCCTCGAGGAGCTTACGGTGTAGCAGAGGAGACTAGACATTTAGGAGAGCGGGGTGCAGGTAATGGGGGAGCCGGGCAGTGTCCAACTTCCTTCCCTCCCACATTTTCCCAGTCAGACAGCCCTCAGATTTTGCCAGCATTGAGGAATGCGATCCAAATATGAAATTGTCACCCCTAATTGGAAGCAGCATGGCATAGTGCTTGTACATATCTATTCTGTTTATTTTCTTTTAGACTGTGAGCCCACTGTTGGGTAGGGACTGTATATGTTGCCAACTTGTACTTCCCAAGCGCTTAATACAGTGCTCTGCACATAGTAAGCGCTCAATAAATACGATTGATGATGATGATGATTATCTTGGATCTACCCCAGTGCTTAGTACAGTGCCTGGCACATCGCAAGTGATGCAGACAACCCTTTCTGTCTAGGCAGCCCTCTTCTGGGTGCAGTTAGGGTATGAGGTCCTTTAGGGCCTGGGAATGTTGTACTTTCCCAAGAGCTTAGCAGTACATTGCATTGCACTCAGTGGGCTTTCAATAAATTCATTCATTCAATCATATTTATTGAGTGCTTACTGTGTGCAAAGCACTGTACTATGTACTTGGAAGAGTACAATATAACAACACACAGACATATTCCTGACCACAACGAGCTCACAATCTAAAGGGGGAGACAGACATTAATATAAATAAATGGATAAATAAATAAATAAATAAATTACAAACAGCGTGGCTCAGTGGAAAGAGCCTAGGCTTGGGAGTCAGAGGTCATGGGTTCTAATCCTGGGTCCACCACTTGTCTGTTGTGTGACCTTGGGCAAGTCACTTAACTTCTCTGTGCCTCAGTTACCTCATTTGTAAAATGGGGATGAAGACTGGGAGCCTCATGTGGGACAACCTGATGACCTTGTATTTACTCCAGCGCTCAGAACAGTGCTTGGCACAGAGTAAGCGCTTATCAAATACCAACATTATTATTATCATTACATATGTGCTGTGGGAATGGGAGGAAGAATGAATGAAGGATCAAGTAAGAGTGGCGCAGAAGGGAGTGGGAGAAGAGGAGAAGAGGGCTTAGGCAGGGAAGGCTTCTTGGAGGAGATGGTTCTTCAATAAGGTTTTAAAGTGGGAGAGAGAAATTATCTGTCTGATACGAGGAGGGAGGGAGTTCCAGGCCAGAGGTAGGATAGCAACGCCCTCCTTAGCAACTGGGAGGGGGATACCAGTCAACCAACAAATCACTGCAACCTCTTGAGGGCACGGGATCCTGGTTTGCTATTTGTACTGCAGTCTCTGAAGCACTTTGTATAGTTGAGGACTTACTGAGGACTTATTGAGTGGCAAACACTGTGCTAAATGGAAGGGACAGAACCACAGACGTGAGGTCACATGCAGTCTGGTGGGGGATTTATAAATTTGTGCTTAAGGGAAGGGTGCAGAAACAGATTGCTGAAGTAGATAACTGCCAATCAATCAATCAATCGTATTTACTGAGCGCTTACTGTGTGCAGAGCACTGTACTAAGCGCTTGGGAAGTACAAGTTGGCAACATAAAGCCACCAGCAGTAGCACAGCCACCTGTGCTTTCTTGCCTCGAGGCAAGAGAGAGATTAGAAGCAACATGGCTTAGTGGAAAGAACACAGGCCTGGGAGTCAGAGGACCGGGTTCTAATTCCGCCTCTGCCAATTACTTGCTGTATGACCTCGGGTAAGTCACTTCACTTCTCTGTGCCTCAGTTTCCTCAACTGCAAAATGGGCACTCAAAATCCATTCTGCCTTCTCATTAGAATGTGAGCTCCATGCAGGAAAAGGACTGCATCCAACCTAATTAATTGTACCTATCCCAGTGCTGAGAATAATGTTTGGCACATAGCAAGCTCTTACTAAATACCATATCAAAAAATAAAGGCTACTGCATTGTCCTGAAATGCTCTCTTGGTAGTAGTAATGGCATAAAACTCTTAACCATTGGCTTTAAAGCACATAATCACTTTGTCCCCTCCTACCTCACCTCGCTACTTTCCTACTACAACCCAGCCCGCACACTTCATTCCTATGATGCTAACTTTCTCACTGTACCTCAGTCTCATCTATCTCACCGCCGACCTCTCACCCGCATCCTACCTCTGGCCTGGAACTCCCTCCCTCCTCGTATCAGACAGATAATTTCTCTCTCCCACTTTAAAACCTTACTGAAGACCCATCTCCTCCAAGAAACCTTCCCTGCCTAAGCCCTCTTCTCCTCTTCTCCCACTCCCTTCTGTGCCACTCTTACTTGATCCTTCATTCATTCTCCCTCCCATTCCCACAGCACATATGTAATAATAATAATAATGTTGGTATTTGTTAAGTGCTTACTCTGTGCCAAGCACTGTTCTAAGCGCTGGAGTAGATACGAGGTCATCAGGTTGTCCCACGTGGGGCTCACAGTCTTCATCCCCATTTTACAGATGAGGTAACTGAGGCACAGAGAAGTTAAGTGACTTGCCCAAGGACACACAACAGACAAGTGGTGGAGGCAGGATTAGAACCCATGACCTCTGACTCCCAAGCCTAGGCTCTTTCCACTGAGCCACGCTGTTTGTAATTTATTTATTTATGCATTTATTTATATTAATGTCTGCCTCCCCCTTTAGATTGTGAGCTTGTTGTGATCAGGAATATGTCTGTTTGTTGTTATATTGTACTAAAAGAAGAGAGGAAATCAACAAGTGGCTCCGGACTTCCCAGAAGAGATTGGGAGAGGTCACTTTCTAAACTGGGAAGAAGAGTTCAAAGCAGGATTTAGTGGCCAGCCCTCAAATTCCTTTTCTTGGCATGGCCCTGCTTCCTGACTTTCCATCAGTCAATCAATGGTATTTATTGAGCATTTACTGGGTGGAGAACACTATACTAAGCACTTGGAAGAGTACAGTGTAACAGCATTGGTAGACACATTCCCTGCCCCCAGTGAATTTACTGTCTAGAGGGGAACTTTCCTTCCAAATGGTGTCAGGGTACAAGAGGGCTCTTCAAGGAAGTCCCTTAGGGAAGTGGCGCTTTGTTCTTCCACAAAGAAGAAGTTTCTTCACTTAAAAATATGGATGACTGAGCATGTCTTAGGGTATACAGAAGCTGAGTTTGCACGGGTCAAAATTAGATTGGCTTTGTGGAAAGAGCACAGGCTTGGGAGTCAGAGGATCTAGGTTCTATTCCCAGCTCCACCACTTCTCTGCTGTGTGACCCTGAGCAAGTCACTTAAATTCTCTGTGCTTCAGTTGTCTCATCTGTAAAATGGGGGGAATTAAGACTGTGAGACCCATGTGGGACATGGACGGTGTTCAGCTTGATTAACTTGTATCTACCCCAGCACTTAGTACATTTCTTGGCACATAGTAAGCACTTAACTAATACCATTAAAATGCAATCAATGCTCGTTTCCACCAAAAATTCTGCATTTCTTAAGGGCCTACTCTCAAACTGGGTTTTCAGGCTGTCAAATTTTGCCATAATGTCTTGTGATCAACTGAAGGCTGTTTGTTTGAACCTGTGCAGACCTGGCCCTAAAACTGGGAGGTTTTCATTCATTCATTCATTCAATTGTATTTATTGAGCACTTACTGTGTGCAGTGCACTGTAGTAAACGCTTGGGAAGTACAAGTTGGCAACATATAGAGACGGTCCCTACCCAACAACGGGCTCACAGTCTCTGTGCCCCTCCTCTCACCCCACTGTCACCCCACTGCAAGCCTGCTTGGATTCCTTGGGTGGCACTTCTAGACTGTGAGCCTGTTGTTGGATAGGGACCGTCTCTATATATTGCCAACTTGTACTTTCCAAGTGCTTAGTACAGTGCTCTGCACACAGTAAGTGCTCAGTAAATACCATTGAATGAATGAATGAATGAATGGGCCTCATGCACTCCAACAGTCCAAAATGCTGCCTGTCAATCAGGTACCTAAAAAGTGCAGTGAAGCACAAGGAGCGTTGCAGTTAAAAGTAAATTAGAAATAGGTCATTATGATTGTTCTATTCCATTTGTTAAATGTCAGTGGGGTGCTTAGGGCTATAAAGAATGATGAGTAATCACACTTCCTGTCCAAGCTGTTTACCATTTAAAGTAAAAAGGGCAGCGTGATATTAGAGATGGAAATCTGTGCTAATTGGTTATATCCTACAACGATGAATTATTGGGTTAGATTTTATCATGAATTGACATGGACCACAGGATGATGTGGTATTCGGAGGCACAGTTAACTGGAAGCACAGTTAACATGTGACTTTAACTCTTATTTCTGTCCTGTTATTTCCCTACTCTGGTCACGCTGGGGAAGCAACATTGACATTGCCTAGAGGAAATTGAACAGATCTGGGAGTCTGGGGACTTGGGTTCTAATCCCACCTTTTCCGCTGCCTGCTGTGACCTTGGGCAAGTCATTTAACTTCTCTAATAATTCATTCATTCAATCGTATTTATTGAGCGCTTACTGTGTGCAGAGCACTGTACTAAGCACTTGGGAAGTACAAGTTGGCAACATATAGAGACGGTCCCTACCCAACAGCGGGCTCACAGTCTAGGAGCGGGAGACAGAGAACAAAACAAAACATATTAACAAAATAAAATAAATAGAATAAATACATACAAATAAAATAAAGTAATAAATACATACAAACTTATATACATATATACAGGTGCTGTGGGGAGGGGAAGGATACTGTTATTATTTCTGTTATCAGAGAGAGCAGGGCTCATCGGGGAGGTGCGGAGGGAGGCAGCCTAAGTTTTGCGTGCTAGTTTTCCAACATCCTTAGGTTCGGGAAAACATCGACGAACCACCCCAAACCGTCAAGCTTCTCAAACCTTTGCCTCGGTGACCGGCTGTCTGCCACTTCCAGCGTCTGAGGGTGTTTACGTCCCACGTTCCTGTGAGAGAGCGTTCTTCCACAACCACTACCGTCCCCAGCACACGCAGGAAGGTCTTCAGATTGACCTTGACCTAATAAAGAATGACCTTGACCTAATAATGATAATTATGGCATTTGTTAAGCACTTAGTATGTGCCAGGCACTGTTCTAAGTGCTGGGGTAGATACAAGTTAATCAGGGAGGACCCGTCCCTGTCCCACATGGGGCTCACACTCCTAATCCCTGTTTTACAGGTGAAGTAAGTGAGGCCCAGAGATGTTAAATGACTTGCCCAAAAGACATTTGGCAGAGCCAGGATTAGAACCCTGGTCCTTCTTACTTCCAGGTCCATGAGCTATCCACCAAGACACGCTGTTTCACGCTGCCTCACGCTCCGTGCCTCAGTTCCCGCATCAGCAAAATGGGGATTCAACACCTGTTTTCCCTCCTACTTAGACTGTGAATATCTTGTATCTACCCCAGTGCTTAGTACCATGCTTGGCATGTAGTAAATGATTAACAAATACCACAACTATTATTATTCCCACCTGAAGTTATGTACATGTCTGTAAATTATTTATTTATATTAATTTCTGTCTCCCCCACTGTGGGTAGGGAATGTGTCTACCAACTCTGTTGTATTGTACTCTCCCAAGCACTTAGTCAGTGCTCTGCACACAGTAAGTGCTCAATAAATTACCACTGATTGAATGATTAATTATCTCAGTAGTACTAATCACCAAGTAATAACTATTGGTTAGTCTCTGGGTTCAAGCAAGCAATAAGTATTGAGGAACACTCAAGCAAGAAAGACTGTTATCTGAAATAAGTAAGAAGGACATTCATTCATTCATTCAATCGTATTTATTGAGCACTTACTGTGTGCAGAGCACTATACTAAGCGCTTGGGAAGTACAAGTTGGCAACATATAGAGACGGTCCCTACAACGGGCTCACAGTCTAGAAGTGGGAGACAGACAACAAAACAAAACATGTGGAAGGGTGTCAAGTCACCGGAAAAAATAGAATTAAAGCTAGATGCACATCATTATGTTGCCAACTTGTACTTCCCAAGTGCTTAGTACAGTGCTCTGCACACAGTAAGTGCTCAATAAATACGATTGAATGAATGAATCATTAACAAAATAAATAGAATAGTAAATATGTACAAGTAAAATAAATAGAGTAATAAATCTGTACAAACAAATATACAGGTGCTGTGGGGAGGGGAAGGAGGTAGGGACATCAATAAATACGACTGACTGAATGAATGAATGAATGACATCTACCCAGGAAACCAAAGTTTAGGAGGGCAAATCTTGGCTCCACCCACTAAGGGGTCATGTGAGTGGGTAAATTAAATATGATTGAATGAATGAATGAATGATTAAATTGCTTGAATTTTCCCATTTACAAAAGCAGAAGATGAACCTTCCAGCTGCCAAAGATGGTTTTGGGGTGTGCCTGATGGAGTGTTGAACTCCAAGTTCTTTAAGATGCTTCAGACCATGATTCCAAGCCACGGGACAGCAGTTGCTATCCTTGTGGCGCTTGGTAAGAGCTGGTCTAACTTGGGCTATAAGGGGAATTAATTGAGGAGAAATTCAGGGTCCCTGCAGACACCTCCTAATCACTCAGAATTTAGCAGCCAATAGGAGAGAAAAATGGAAAAGCTAAATCACATCCAAATCCCTAATAATAATGATGGTATTTGTTAAGCGCTTACTATGTGCCAAGCACTGTTCCAAGCACTGGGGTAGATACAAGGTAATCAGGTTGCCCCACGCGGAGCTCACAGTCTTAACCCCCACTTTACAGATGAGGTAACTGAGGCACAGAGAGGTCAAGTGACTTGCTCAGAGTCACACAACTGACAGGTTCTGGAGTTGAGATTAGAACCCACGACCTCTGACTCCCAAGCCCGTGCTCTTTCCACTGAGCCATGCTCCATCTTAGGCATTTCCGTTGAGGTACACATTCACTATTTCTATTTCTGTCTCCACAGTTATAGTGAAACCCCCTTGAGGACAGAGAAAATGTGCTGTGATTCCACCGTATCTCCCAAGTGCCCAGTACAGTGCACTGCACTCAGCAAGGAGCCAGTAATTACCATTGCTGCTTCTACTACTTTTTTTTTTATGGTACTTTTTTTTTATGGCGCTTACTAGGTACCAAGCATTGTTCTAAGCGCTGGGGTAGACACAAGTTAATCAGGTTGGACACAGTCCCTGTCCCACATGGGACTCACACTCTTAACCCCATTTTACAGAGGAGGTAACGAGGCCCAGAGAAGTGACTTGCTCAAGGTCACATAGCAGACATATGGCAGAGCCAGGATTAGAACAGATCCTTCTAACTCCAAGGCCCATGCTCTATTGGGAAATCTGCCACTGATTAATAACAACAAAAGTCCTGCCCAGATTGTACAGAGCTGAGATGAAGCCCTCTAGATGGAAGTTTGTTGTGGGCAGGGAACTTGTCTGCCGACTCTGCTGTACTGTACTCTCCCAAGTACTTCGTACAACACCCTACACATAGTAAGTCCTCAAGAACAGTGCTTTGCACATAGTAAGCGCTTAATAAATGTTATCATAAAAATAAAATAAATGCCATTGATGATGAAGCCCGCTCTTCAAGTTTGTAGATTCGTATTGTTCCACCCGGATGAAGATGGCTTCCACTCATCATAGCCCCAAAATGTTGATTCCAATCCCTGCCTGTTTTAACCTTGGTCTAGACTGATGCCAAGCTAGACAATTCCAGTGTAGCGGTTCCCCGCCCTTGGCTTCTGGGAACTGTTTGAAGACTTTGGCATTTGCCCTTCTGTTTTTTGGATCGATTATTGTTTTTGTTTTGTTTTTTAAAAGCACCAGCTTTCGCATTGCTATTTTGGAACCTGGACTGGATGGTGCCGCTAAGAGTCAGTCAGCAATGGAAATGGAACTCAATTGCTCGAGGAACCCTGGCTGAATTACCGCCAAACCATTTGCGCTCAATCATGTGATTTTCCAAACACCGGGGCCAAGAGTCAGCTGGGACAGTGTGTGGGGAGCTTCAGAAAGTGGGGATTGTGTTCTTGAAGAACTCTGGGGAATGGGAAAATCATATTAGATTAACCATTGATTAAATGGCAATTAATGGGTTAGGGGAGTTAGGGGTTCCAAGAGCCACCATGACTGACATTTTTTGATACAAATTCCCATAATATTGTTATTTCCACCACTATTAGATGCTTTACACATTGGCTCCTCTTAGGAACCTGATCCCCCCCCTTCCTTTGCTCCTCCTCCCCTCCCCATCGCCCCTACTCCCTCCCTCTGCTCTATCCCCTTCCCCTCCCCACAGCACTTGTTTATATTTGTACATATTTATTAACGTATTTATTTTATTAATGATGTGTATATATCTATAATTCTATTTATCTATTTTGATGGTATTGATGCTTGTCTAATTGTTTTGTTTTGTTGTCTGTCTCCCCCTTCTAGACGTGAGCTCGTTGTTGAGTAGGGACTGTCTCTGTTGCTGAATTGTACTTTCCAAGTGCTTAGTACAGTGCTCTGCACACAGTAAGCACTCAATAAATACAATTGAATGAATGAAAAGGGGGTGTATTTCACTGCATTAATACTCTACTAAAATCACATCTCTTCCAAGACTAATCTCTTCCCCGGACATGTATCTTCCCTGACTAATGTCTCATCTCACCACCCCATTCTCCCCTCCTACTGTGTCACTCATGCATTTGAGTCCCTTCCCCCTAAGAACTTAGATCTTCATCCATACCCCCAACAGCATCTATTTTCCTGTCTTGAAACTCTGCTGCTTCCCTACCTGTAATTTATTTTAGTGTCAGTCTTTCCTGCTTTATTCTAAGCTTCTTGAGAGTAAGGACTATGTCCTACTAACTGTTGTTCTCTCCCAAAGACTTAGTACAGTGCTCTGCACACAGGAAATGTTCAAGAAATACCACTGCATGAATAAATTTGTAAAAACACAAAAAACACAAACCTCTGCTGTATGGTTAGGCAGAGGCAGAGGGTGGGAAGTGTAGCAGCATCAGGCCTTGACTGATGCTACCCTCATGCACACACAACTGTTTCTTCCTACATCAAATCTGTTTGTGTCAACTTGTGAATTGTGTTATCCCTAAATGAAGAAGAAGGAAGAAGAGGGAAGAGAAAAGAAGAAGAAAAAGTGGAAAGAAGGAGGAGGGGAAGAAGGAGAGGAAAACAGAGGAGAAAGAGGAGGAGGAGAAGAAGGAGAACAAAAAAACCCAAAGAATTGTGGTATTTGTTAAGCACTTACTATGGACAAATGACTCTATTAAGCTCCAGGGGTAGACACAAGATAATAAGGTTGGACACACTCTCTGCTCCACATGGGCTCACAGTCTAAGCAGGAGACAGAACAAGTATTGAATCCCCATTTTACAGATGAGGGAACTGAGGCAAAGAGAAGTTAAGTGACTTTTCCAAGGTCACACAGCAGGCAAAAGGCAGAGCCAGAATTAGAACCCAGGTCCTCTGACTCCCCAGACCATTTTCTTTCCTCTAAAAATAATAATTATAATTATGGTATTTGTTAAGCACTTACGATATGCCAGGAACACTAGGCCATACTATTTTTTAACACATCCACTAATAACTGGGCTGGAAGGACAAAGAAAAGGGGCTGGGAATTTGTTTGGAGGCTCGCCTCTTTGCAAGCGCTTAATAAATGCCATCATTATTATTATATTATTATTCATTAACAACATTTCACCTGGAGTGGAAATGAGAGTGAGATATGTTTCCTGACCCCTTTACTCCCCCTCTTCATTTTGTTTCACTTCTGATGCAAACCAGTCTTACACAGAGATTCCCAAGCATCTAGAAGCCCATACACATTTTTATCGGCCCACCAAGTGGTGGAGCTACAGACATCTAGCTCCTCAACTCAAAAAGTCAGTTAGAATAACTCAAAAATGGGGCCAGGGAATTCAGGCAGTAAGGAGCTACATCAATCAAACTTGATATGCCATTTTTCTTCTGCCATTTTCTGCCCTTTTTCCGTGGCGTGCCACTACTGGGAGATCAAGTAAAGGAAGGTTCTGAGGCCTGGACATTCAAGGAGAGGCCCAAATCAACCCCTCTTTCTTTATGTTTGTTAAGCACTTTCTATTCATTCATTCATTCAATTGTATTTATTGAGCGCTTACTGTGTGCAGAGCACTGTACTAAGCGCTTGGGAAGTACAAGCATTGGAGTAGATACAAACTAATCAGGTTACACATAGACCCCGTCCCGCATGGGGCTCACAGTTTTAATCCCCATTTTACAGATGAGGCAACTGAGACACAGAGAAGTTAAGGGACTTGCCCAAGATCACACAGAAGCCAAGTCACGGAGCCGGGATGAGACAAAAGGTGGAACCCCCTCTCAGGAATTGTCAGCCTTTGGGGTCTGGTCTGGATCGGGATAGGTTTTCGGGGTGGCAGATCCCCTGGACCAACCTCAATATGGATTCAGACCCTCTTGAGATTCTAGCTGTCCTTGTCTCCTCTGCATTGTGAGTTGACTGGGCTGGACTGAATACTCTCTTCAGCACCTGCTCTGGCACCTGTGTCTCTTCAGTCTCTTTGACACACCTGTTGCCTCTTCCGATGCGCAAGATTGGCACCCTCCGCCCAGCAGCCAATCATCAGAGAGAGGACCCACCAGCCGCAGCAAAGCAAGCATCTTTCACTCTCACCGGCACCTAAGAATTCGGCCTGGGAGAAAGGCAACCTGGTCGGCAATCTGGATCAATCAATCAATCATTTTTACTGAGCCTTTGCTATGTGCGGAACACTGTACTAAGTGCCTGGGAGAGTACCACACAACAGAATGAGAAGAATAACAAGTTTACAGTCTAGCTGTGGTCTGAACCCTTGGTCTCCCCCTCAAGATTGTGTCTCCTTTTTAGGACTGTAAGCTCTGGGATGCACTTTCAACTAGGCCACACACTGCTTCTCAATCTCAGGAAACTCGACGCAGGTCTATGGACTACAGTTGAAATCAAATCAGCTTGCATCAATTGTGCTACTAGGTTTGTGCTTCTCCTTTGATTCTCCTAAAAGTCTCTAGTCTGTCTCATTTCAAGATTTCGTTGAGCTAAATGAAAGTGGCAGCTCAGTGGATATGGAGGTATCTGTCCAACAGGCAAAATATGCTGAAATAGGGGCCCTCACCTAGCTGGTAGCTCACTGTGGGAAAAGAATGTGTCTATTGTTGTACTCTCCCAAGCGCTTAGTACAGTGTTCTGCACACAGTAAGCTCTCAGTAAACACAAGTGACTGACTGACTGGTAGCTTCTATCTCTAATTTTGGGGATTTGCCACATTTCTGGCCGGGGCCAGCGACCCGGATCTACAATGGAATATTCTATTTCTGTTTTTGCTGCTACAGTGCAAGAATGAAAACAGGGCAGGTCGCTTGACCTTTGAAATAATACTTTACGCAACATAGGAGTCATGAGATTTAGTGCCTTTGAAGCACTTTGAGATCTCAGGAGGAAAGATGCTGTGCGTGCAGTTTCCGCACTGGGACTGGTAGCAGTGCAGGTCAGCCCACAGAGCTTAGGTAAAGTCACCTCAAGGCACAGCGGGGTCGCTAAAATCTGCTCTTTCAGAGGTGGGAGGAAGCAAAAGAGGAAGGAAAAAAAAAAGCAGAGAGAAAGCCAGAGAAGAAAGAGCACATACACAACACACACACACACACAGAGAGAGAGAGAGAGAGAGAGAGAGAGAGAGAGAGAGAGAGAGAGAGAGAGAGAGAAAGACCCAGGGAGAGGACAAAAAGAGACGAGTTGTGTGTACTTGACAGGTCACTTACTGTGTTCAGCTCACTGTATTAAATGCTTGCGAGAGTACAATATAAAAATAGATAGACACATTCCCTGACCACAATGAGCTTACAGTCTAGAGAGGGAGGTTCTCACCCTTGGGCTTTATCTCGCCCAAGCACTGGGAAGAAGGGACAAGGAGCAAGGTTTAAGGTGTGGTCTGGAGAGAAACCTCTCCCATACTGGGTCCAAAAATAACAGAGGGTGTCAGTGTACTCGGAGTTGGGTGAGTTAAGGGGGTGGAACCTACCTTCAGGCCAAAGTGGAATACGGGGACACACTCTACCTCTCAGCCCTGCTCCCTGCTGGCTCATATTATTAAAGAAAATGCAGTACGGTAACAGTAGAGTTTCCTTCGTGTTTTTCCGAGAAAATCCTGCTGCTGGTGAGACTGTATCCATGCAGGGGAGTGTCACTCAGAGAAGGACCCTTATACACTGTGTCTGAGAAGATACAGTCATACGCCTTTTCTACCCCCTGCTGTTCAGGGTTAGGTTTTTTTTTTATGGTATTTGGTAAGTGCTTACTATGGGCTGAGCACTGGAGTAGACATATGCTAATCAGGTTGGATACAGTCCATGTCCCACACGGGGCTCACAGCTTTAATCTCCATTTTACAGAAGTGGTAACAGAGGCACAGAGAGATGAAATGACTTGCCCAAGGTCCCAAGAAGACAAGCGGTGGAGGCAGAATTAGAACCCAGATCCTCTAACTCCCAGGGCCATGCTCTTTCTATCCTATTTATTTTATTTTGTTGGTATGTTTGGTTCTGTTCTCTGTCTCCCCCTTTTAGACTGTGAGCCCACTGTTGGGTAGGGACTGTCTCTATGTGTTGCCAATTTGTACTTCCCAAGCGCTTAGTACAGTGCTCTGCACATAGTAAGCGCTCAATAAATACGATTGATTGATTGATTGATTTCCACTAGGCCACGCTAGTTCTCAAAGTCTAAGAGGGAAAAGGCAAGCCCTACTGGCAGGAGGGCTAGCACTTGAGTTGGTTTTGTAGTAATGGTGATGGTTTGCTCTGAGCCATTCACACTTCCTCCCCCTGCTCCCCCTTGCCCAGATGCACACACTGCAGGAGGGCTGACAGAAGGAACAGGTGCAGTCTGATGTCACAGACCAGAATCTCGCTGACACCTCCATTTTCACATCATGCTCTTTTCAAACTGTGACTGTTTTCTGGGATGGGTGGGCGGGGTGTGAGAGGTTGCAAGAGAGCTAGTTGTGCTTTTCTTGGTTGCGCCCTCCTGGTTTCCACTCACTCTAGAAAAGCTTCTTGGAGGAAGCGTCTTTCAGTAAAATGGAGAGCTGAACCAAAGCAGAACTGGGGTTGGCTCATTTTTCCATCAACCAAAGCCCAGACAGAGCTGCCCGTGGTAGGGTGGGGGTAGCACAGAGTTGATCTCACCCCTGATGGCCTGGGAAGGGAAAGAGGAAGCTGGCACACCTGGTCTCATGTCATCCTCAGAAAGAGAATTTGGCTTTTTCTCCATAGCCACCAAAACCCTGAACCAGCCTGACTCATTCAATTTGTTCAACAAGCAGGTGGCCTAGTGAATAGAGCCCAGGCGTGGGAGCCCAAAGGACCAGGGTTCTAATCCCTGCTCCACCACTTTTCTGCTGTGTGACCTTGGGCAAGTCACTTCACTTCCCTGGGCCTTGGTAACCTCATCTACAAAATGGGGATGAAGACCGTGAGCCCTCTTTGGTACAGGGACTGTGTCCAACCTGATTACCTTGTATCTACCCCAGTGCTTAGTACAGTACCTGGCACATAGTAAGTGCTGTCTTCCCCAGGCTTTATGCAGTGCAATCTGCTGTTGGAGGTGCTGGGTTCCAACCCCCAAAACAGAAACCCTAAGGCCCTTTGTCTCTAGATGACCAAGGGGGCTTTGAGGAGGCGTCTTCTCCCAACAAATCCAGGCCAAGACAGGTTCTGGTTGGGGGATGCCTGAGAACTGGGATGAGAGCCCCAGTTCCAACTGGTCTTCTTCAGGGCAACTGGGAACACGGAAAGGCCCAGAACTGTCCCAGCCCCGTGGAGGTCTCAGAACCCACCGCTGTGCCCAGCCCACCCAGTTATGCCAAATGAAATACCCCCAAGCTGAGGGCATCCTGGAAATCCACCTCAGGATTGGGGAAGATTCTTTCAGTGTGAGAAGCAGGCTGGCTTAATGGAAAGAGCATGGGCCTACGTGTCAGAAGGACCTGGGTTCTAAACTCCGCTCTGCCACTTGTCTACTGTGTGATCTTGGGTAAGTTAGTTAACTTCTCTGTGCTTTAGTTACTTCATCTGTAAAATGGGGATTTAGACTGTGAGCCCTGTCTGGGACTCGGATTGGGTCCAACCTGATTAGCTTGTATCCACCCCAGTGCTTAATATAGTGTCTGGCACGTAGAAAACACTTAACAAATGCCATAAAAATAAAAGGAGACCAGCAACCTCATTTTGGCAGCTGGGCTTTTCTGGCAGGAAAGCATGGAGAAAATATGCTCTTGCATTTTATCACACCTCTGGCCCTATTTTCATCCCAGCTTAAATGGTCTCTAGTATTCAGGTAGATGCTTAATTACGGCTCATTAACTTTTCAGGCCCTTCAGGTGCCATTTCTGGATACCTCAAGCAGGGAACAGGATTCTATTTAAGCTCCATCTATGAATATTTGAATGGGAACCAGTGCATATCTTTGTTTTAAATATACCCTCTGTCCCTCACTACACCCACGGGTATAATCATTCAATACCCGGAGGTGGGAGAAGGGGAAGGAGAGGCAGTGGTGCCATTTTTCTGTGGAATTCATTCATTCATTCAATCATATTTATTGAGTGCTTACTGTGTGCAGAGTGCATTGTAGAATGCATACCGGTGCATGTCTGGTGAGGAACAGTAATACCTAGAATTTGTGTAGCACTTTCACTTTCCAAAGCACTTTCACATTACTTACCTAATTTTTGTTCCCACACTATCGCTGTAAGGTAAAGACAGTTGTTAATAATAAAAATTATGGTATTTGTTAAGCGCTTACTACATGTCAGGCACTCTACTAACCATTGGGGTGGATACAAGCAAACCAGGTTGGACACAGATTCTGTCCTGCATGGGGCTCACGGTCTTAATTTTACAGATGAGGTAACTGAAGCACTGAGAAGTGACGTGACTTGCCCAAGCCCACACAGAAGACATGTGGCGGAGCCGGGATTAGAACCCATGACCTGCGGGCTCCCAGGCCCATGCTCTATCCACCACGCCATGCTGCTTCTCCAGTTATTATCCTCATTTTGAAGATGAGGAAACTGAGGCACAGAGAAGTCAAAGGGTTTACCTGAGGTCCCATAGGAGGCCGGTGGCAGAGCAGGATTAGAACTCAGGCCCCGTGAATCCCAGAAGTAGGCTCATTCCCCTAGCCCATGCAGCCTCTCTAAGCTTCATATTTAAAGAGGATAATACTGATGGTGGCCTTATTCCTTTGTTTGAATGTGACTGTAGATGGATACAACACCGATCATTCTTTTCATACGGTGCACATGCTTTTGGCGACAGCCATTCCTTGCAATCAATCAGTAAATAAATGATATCTACTGAGCGCCTATGGTGTGCAGAGGACTGTAATAAGCATTTGGGAGAGTACAATACAATAAAGTTGGTAGATACCTTCCTGGCCGACAATGAGTTTGCAGTCCGGAGGGAAATCTGTAAAATAAATTACAGATATGTACGTAAGTGTTGTGGAGCTGAGGGTGGGGTTCAAATTCCTTCTTTTTAATTATTAATCCATAAGAGAGAGCACGAAGGGGGCAGATGGGAGAAGGGAATGAAGGAAGGGGTAGTTCTGCTTTTTAATAATTTTCACTTTTTCACCCTTCTTTTCCCTTACTCCTCCACGTGTCCCCTCCGTCCTGCCCCCTCAGGACTGGCACCCCTCGATCCCCTGGCTCAGTTCAGTCTGGGCCTGAGTTTGGCCCATGTGGCATAAGCCCAGACAGGGAATTGCATGGGGATTTACCTAAAACTCTCCTGGTGATGTGAGCTGGTCTGCCTTGGGGTCTGCTTTGTTGCACCAACTTGACTGGAAGCTCATTATGGGCAGGGACTGTGCCTGGTTATTGTTATACTGTATTCTTCCAAGTGTTTAGTACAGTGCTCTGAACACAGTAAGTGCTCAATAAATACCACTGACTGACTGACTAACTCTGATGACCATTTATAGTGGATATGTTGCCTTCGCAAGGAAGCCCCTCCCTCCCCCGGCCTCCCAACACTCACTAGGTCGGGGGTGGTTGCCGAGGAAGGAAAAGACACCCAGGAAAGGAACAAGACATCAGAGCCTGGGTTGAGGCATAATAATGATGATGATGATGATGATGTTAGTTATTAAATATTTACTAGACCGAGAGACTGTAAGCTCCTTGGGAGCAGGGATGCGTCCACTAACTCCATTATATTGTACACTCTCAAGTACAGAGGAGCAGTGTGGCTCAGTGGAAGTAGCATGGGCTTGGGAGCCAGAGGTCATGGGTTCTAATCCAGGCTCCACCACTTGTCAGCTGTGTGACTTTGGGCAAGTCACTTAACTTCTCTGGGCCTCAGTGACCTCATCTGTAAAATGGGGATGAAGACTGTGAGCCCCACTTGGGACAACCTGATCACCTTGTATCCCCCCAGTGCTTAGAACAGTGCTTTGCACATAGTAAGCGCTTAACAAATGCCATCATTATTACAGAGCTCTGTACTCACTGTTTAATCGCTCAATAAATATGACTGATTGATGTGCCAGGCAGTGTACTAAATGCTGGGGTACTAAATGCTGATTACAAGTTAATCAGATAGGATTCAGTCTCTCTCCCTTATGGGGCTCACAGTCAAAGAGGGAAGAAAAACAGGCATATCATCCCCATTTTACAGATGAGAAGACTGGCTAAGTGACTTGTGCAAGGTCCTCCAGCAGCCATCATTTCCTTTGCTCTTCCACACTGGCTTTGCACTTGAAGTTGGATCCCTTAAACTCTTGATCTTCACCTCACCCTCAACCCCACAGCACTTATGTACATATCCTTATACTCTGTTGCTGCCCTTATCTGTAATTTAATTTGCTGCCTGCCTTCCCCTCTAGATTGTAAACTCCTTTCATTCATTCATTCATTCAATCGTATTTATTGAGCGCTTACTGTGTGCAGAGCACTGTACTAAGCACTTGGGAAGTACAAGTTGGCAACATATAGAGACGGTCCCTACCCAACAGCAGGCTCACAGTCTAGAAGGGGGAGACAGACAACAAAACAAAACATATTAACAAAATAAAATAAACAGAATATGTACAAGTAAAATAAATAAATAGGGTAATAAATATGCACAAACATATATACATATATACAGGTGCTGTGGTGAGGGGAAGGAGGTAAGGTAGGGGGATGGGGAGGAGGAGGAGGGGGAGAGGAAGGAGTGGGCTCTGTCTGGGAAGGCCTCCTGGAGAAGGTGAGCTCTCAGTAGGGCTTTGAAGGGAGGAAGAGAGCTAGCTTGGCAGATGTGTGGAGGGAAGGCATTCCAGGCCAGGGGGATGACGTGGGCCGGGGTTGATGGCGGGACAGGCAAGAACGAGGCACAGTGAGGAGATTAGTGGCAGAGGAGCGGAGGGTGTGGGCTGGGCTGTAGAAGGAGAGAAGGGAGGTGAGGTAGGAGGGGGCAAGGTGATGGACAGCCTTGAAGCCGAGGGTGAGGAGTTTTTGCCTGATGCGTAGGTTGACTGGTAGCCATTGGAGATTTTTGAGGAGGGGAGTAACATGCCCAGAGCGTTTCTGCACAAAGATGATCCGGGCAGCAGCGTGAAGTGTAGATTGAAATGGGGAGAGACAGGAGGATGGGAGATCAGAGAGGAGGCTGATGCAGTAATCCAGTTGGGATAGGATGAGAGATTGAACCAGCAGAGTAGTGGTTTGGATGGAGAGGAAAAGGCAGATCTTGGCGATGTTGCGGAGGTGAGACTGGCAGGTTTTGGTGATGGATTGGATGTGAGGGGTGAACAAGAGAGCAGAGTCGCAGATGACACCAAGGTTGCGGGCTTGTGAGATGGGAAGGATGGTAGTGCCGTCAACAGTGATGGGAAAGTCAGGGAGCGGGCAGGGTTTGGGAGGGAAGATAAGGAGTTCAGTCTTGGACATGTTGAGTTTTAGATGGCGGGCAAACATCCAGATGGAGATGTCTTGAAGACAGGAGGAGACACGAGCCTGAAGGGAGGGAGAGAGAGCAGGGGCAGAGATGTAGATTTGGGTGTCGTCAGGGTAGAGATGATAGTTGAAGCCGTGGGAGCGAATGAGTTCACCAAGAGAGTGAGTGTATATAGAGAACAGAAGGGGACCAAGAACTGACCCTTGAGGAACTCCCACAGTAAGGGGATGGGAGGGGGAGGAGGAACCGGCAAAAGAGACTGAGAATGAACGGCCGGAGGGATGAGGAGAACCAGGTGGACAGGGATCTTGTCTATCAACTTTATTGTATCATACTCTCCCAAGCGCTAAGTACAGGGCTTTGCATACAAGAAGCACTCACTAAATGCCATTGACTGATTGATTGATTGATTGACTGATTGATTGATTGATTGAAGGGATGTAATTGGCACCAGAACCCAGAACTCCCAACTGCCAGTCCTGTGTTTTTTTCCATTGGGGGGAGGGAGACTCAGTACGGCTGCCAGCATGTAGTGCTCTGAGCAGCCAGGCTGAGAAATAAAGAGATCATGGCCTGGCGAAGAGCTGTGTGTGTGAGTCATTCCTTGCCTGAAAGATTTCCAGCCAAGAAGGTCTCGGGAACCAATATCGCTTTTCTCGACCTGTCTTTTTAAAAGCAAAGGGCCCGTGTTTTTAATCCAATTACACAGACCTGACTCGCACTGGTTTGTTTGTAGAGAAATGGACAACGTCATCCCCCAGATGTGCCATGGGGAGGGAAGTCTGGAGATGCTGGGCCTAAATCCTGGCACAAACTGAGCCCTGCTTACACACCTCCAGACTAGTGAGAGCTAAGTTGGCAGCCCTGGTTTTCCGGGCCGTGTGGGAAAGCACCTGGAGTGGGTGTGGACTTCCACAGACAGTTCCAAGGAAGCTGGAGGAGTTAATCAGGAGAACCTGATAGTTTCCACTCCTCATGGCCTATTCGTTTCCATAAATAGTATGAATGCCCTATACTGTGGGCATGGGAAAGAGGGGGCCACCCAGACCCTAGGAGCCAGTCTGGCAGCTTGAGGCTGGGGTGGGAACAGGGAGAGGACAGCCCCCAAGGAGCCAATGGGCCAGAAAGACACCACTTAGGGTCTTTTCTTTTAATGTCTTTGGTAAGTGCTTACTATGTGTCAAACACTTTTCTAAGTGCTCGGGAAGATACAAGGTAATCAGGTTGGACACAGTCCCTGTCCCAAATGGGGCTCACAGTCTAAGTACTAAATCCTCATTTTACAGTTGAGGAAACTGAGGCACAGAGAAGTTAAGTGGCTTGCCCAAGGTCATAAAGCAGGCAAGTGGCAGAGGTGGGATTAGAACCCAAGTTCTCTGATCCCTAGGCTCATGCCCTTTCCACTAATAATAATAGTAATTATGGAATTTGTGAAGTGCTTACTATGTGCCACACACTATACTAATCGCTGAGGTGGATACAATCAGGTAGGACACAGTCTTTGTCCCACCTGGGGCTCACAGTCTTAATCCCCATTTTGCAGATGAGGTAACTGAGGCACAGAGAAGTGAAGTCACTCAACCAAGGTCACACAAGAGACAAGTGGCAGAGAAGGGATTAGAACCCAGGTCCTCCTGACTCCAAGAACCCTGCTATATCCACTAAGTCATGCTGCTTCTCTAACTACTCTATGCTGCAGGAAACACTCAGGTCACATCAGAGACTTGGGGATGAGTGAGACTGGGGTCCAGTTCAAAGCGCTTTGGGGGTGATCACCCCCTTGTCCTGACAGGGTTGGCATTTTATATTCCAATCACTCTCCAGCTACCCTTTCTGTGGCTGGAACGTGTTCTTCGGGACTCTGCTCCTAGCCAGCCATGGAGTTTACCAGTCCCATAGTTTAAGCACTGGGCCTTCTGAGATCTGCTTACAACTGATTTAAGCCTTTTCACTGTCAATCAAATTTACTGAGTGCTTACTGTATGTAAAGCACTGTGCTAAGCGCTTGGGAGAGTACAGAGGAGGTATACATGTTCCCTGCTCACAACAAGCTGATAGGCTCTGAACTTTGGAGAATGGAATAAATGACTTCAGTATATGACATCTTCAACCCTAGGAGGGGTCAGGGACATCTGTGGTGATTTCCAGGGAACTGCAATAAGTAACAAAGCTAATAATTCATATGTGGTTACAGTGGTTACTTAGCTCTAGAAGAACATGGGGGAAAAACACTATTAGTCATAGCCTTCTGCTTCTATTAAATCCAAATGGAACAGAAAATAAATATTGTCAAAGAATATTGTTGACACTGTGGACCACCCCCTTCTCCTCAACACGCTATCCAGCCTTGGCTTCACAGACTCTATCCTCTCCTGGTTCTCCTCTTATCTCTCTGGCCACTCATTATCAGTCTCTTTTGCGTGCTCCTCTTCCCCCTCCCATCCCCTTACTGTAAGGGTTCCTCAAGGGTCAGTTCTTGGTCCCCTTCTGTTCTCTATCTACACTCACTCCCTTGGTGAACTCATTCATTCCCACGGCTTCAACTATCATCTCTACCCTGATGACACCCAAACCTACATCTCTGCCCCTGCTCTCTCTCCCTCCCTCCAGGCTCATATCTCCTCCTGCCTTCAGGACATCTCCATCTGCATGTCTGCCCGCCATCTAAAACTCAACATGTCCAAGACTGAACTCTTTATCTTCCCTCCCACACCCTGCCCGCTCCCTGAATTTCCCATCACTGTTGATGGCACTACCATCCTTCCCGTCTCACAAGCCCGCAAGCTTGGTGTCATCCACGACTCTGCTCTCTCATTCACCCCTCACATCCAATCCGTCACCAAAACCGGCCGGTCTCTCCTCTGCAACATCGCCAAGATCCGCCCTTTCCTCTCCATCCAAACCACTACTCTGCTGGTTCAATCTCTCATCCTATCCCGGCTGGATTACTGCATTATCCTCCTCTCTGATCTCCCATCCTCCTGTCTCTTCCGACTTCAATCCATACTTCATGCTGCTGCCCAGATCATCTTTGTGCAGAAACGCTCTGGGCGTGTTACTCCCCTCCTCAAAAATCTCCAGTGGCTACCAATCAACCTATGCATCAGGCAAAAACTCCTCACCCTCAGCTTCAAGGCTGTCCATCACCTTGCCCCCTCCTACCTCATCTCCCTTCTCTCCTTCTCCAGCCCAGCCCGCACCCTCTGCTCCTCTGCCGCTAATCTCCTCCCTGTGCCTCGTTCTTGC
The DNA here is from genome assembly GCF_015852505.1 of Tachyglossus aculeatus. Lineage (NCBI taxonomy): Eukaryota > Metazoa > Chordata > Mammalia > Monotremata > Tachyglossidae > Tachyglossus > Tachyglossus aculeatus. The sequence goes on along the minus strand of NC_052088.1, from coordinate 13,337,108 downwards.
CTGTCCCGCCATCAACCCTGGCCCACGTCATCCCCCTGGCCTGGAATGCCCTCAATCAATCAATCAATCATATTTATTGAGCACTTACGGTGTGCAGAGCACTGTACTAAGTGCTTGGGAAGTACACGTTGGCAACACATAGAGACGGTCCCTGCCCAACAGTGGGCTCACAGTCTAGAAGGGGGTGACAGAGAACAAAACCAAACATATTAACAAAATAAAATAAATAGAATAGGTATGTACAAGTAAAATAAATAAATAATTAGAGTAATAAATACGTACAAACATATATACATATATACAGGTGCTGTGGGGAAGGGAGGGAGGTAAGGCGGGAGGGATGGAGAGGGGGAGGAATGGGAGAGGAAGGAGGGGGCTCAGTCTGGGAAGGCCTCCTGGAGGAGGTGAGCTCTCAGTAGGGCCTTGAAGGGAGGAAGAGAGCTAGCTTGGCGGATGTGGGGACGGGGGTCATTCCAGGCCAGGGGGTGTATGGTGGATGTGTAGCGGGCCAAAAGCGAGTCAAATTGAGGAGCTGGATGTTCCCCGATACTGCAGGTGCGAGATCCAATTTTTCTTCATCAAACCGAGTAACTAAGCAGAAGCCAGCGTGAGGCCAAAATGAAAGGGTTCTGCTGAAGCGGTAGCAAGCCGAGACTAGGTGGCTACACCTTCACGCCTCCTAAAGATGATTTCTTCCTTTGTCATCGGCAGGCATTGACTGAAAACGTTAGTCTGTGGGGTGTGATGAAACCAATCCAATAATCTGCTTTTAACACCCAACTCCTCCTCTAAACTCCTTGTGGGCAGGGGTCACATCTACCAACTCTGTTGGAGTGTACCCTCCTGAGCGTTTTGTACGGGGCTCTCCACAAAGCAAGCGAGCGCTCAGTACATACCAGAGATCAATTGATAACCATAGATAGATAAGCAGTATGGCATAGGGACAGGGCACGGGCCTGGGAGTCACAGGGTTTGCTGCCATTCGTCTGCTGCATGGGGACAGGGCACGGACCTGGGAGTCACAAGGTTTGCTGCCATTTGTCTGCTGCATAGGGTTAGGGCACGGGCCTGGGAGTCACAGGGTTTGCTGCCATTCGTCTGCTGCATGGGGACAGGGCACGGTCCTGGGAGTCACAAGGTTTGCTGCCATTTGTCTGCTGCATGGGGACAGAGCACGGGCCTGGGAGTCACAAGGTTTGCTGCCATTTGTCTGCTGCATGGGGACAGGGCACGGGCCTGGGAGTCACAAGGTTTGCGGCCATCTCTGTTGATGGCACTACCATCCTTCCCGTCTCACAAGCCCGCAACCTTGGTGTCATCCTCGACTCCGCTCTCTCATTCACCCCTCACATCCAAGCCGTCACCAAAACCTGCCGGTCTCAGCTCCGCAACATTGCCAAGATCCGCCCTTTCCTCTCCATCCCAACCGCTACCCTGCTCAATCAAGCTGTCATCCTGTCCCGTCTGGACTACCGCATCAGCCTTCTCTCTGATCTCCCATCCTCATGTCTCTCTCCACTTCAATCCATACTTCATGCTGCTGCCCAGATTATCTTTGTCCAGAAATGCTCTGGGCATGTTACTCCCCTCCTTAGAAATCTCCAGTGGCTACCAATCAATCTGCGCATCAGGCAGAAACTCCTCACCCTGGGCTTCAAGGCTGTCCATCACCTCGCCCCCTCCTACCTCACCTCCCTTCTCTCCTTCTACAGCCCAGCCCGCAACCTCCGCTCCTCCGCCGCTAATCTCCTCCCCGTACCTCGCTCTCGCCTGTCCCGCCATCGACCCCCGGCCCACGTCATCCCCCGGGCCTGGAAAGCCCTCCCTCTGCCCACCCGCCAAGCTAGCTCTCTTCCTCCCTTCAAGGCCCTATTGAGAGCTCACCTCCTCCACGAGGCCTTCCCAGACTGAGCCCCTTCCTTCCTCTCCCCCTCGCCCCTCTCCATCACCCCCTTCTTACCTCCTTCCCTTCTCCACAGCACCTGTATATATGTATATATGTTTGTACATATTTATTACTCTATTTATTTATTTATTTTACTTGTACATAGCTATTCTATTTATTTTATTTTGTTAGTATGTTTGGTTTTGTTCTCTGTCTCCCCCTTTTAGACTGTGAGCCCACTGTTGGGTAGGGACTGTCTCTATATGTTGCTAACTTGTACTTCCCAAGCGCTTAGTACAGTGCTCTGCACATAGTAAGCGCTCAATAAATACGATTGATGATGATGATGCCATTTGTCTGCTGCATGGGGACAGGGCACGGGCCTGGGAGTCACAAGGTTTGCTGCCATTTGTCTGCTGCATGGGGACAGAGCACGGGCCTGGGAGTCACAGGGTTTGCTGCCATTTGTCTGCTGCATGGGGACAGGGCACGGGCCTGGGAGTCACAAGCTTTGCTGCCATTTCTCTGCTGCATGGGGACAGGGCACAGGCCTGGGAGTCACAAGGTTTGCTGCCATTCGTCTGCCGCATGGGGACAGGGCACGGGCTTGGGAGTCACAAGGTTTGCTGCCATTTGTCTGCTGCATGGGGACAGGGCACGGGCCTGGGAGTCACAAGCTTTGCTGCCATTTCTCTGCTGCATGGGGACAGGGCACAGGCCTGGGAGTCACAAGGTTTACTGCCATTTGTCCGCTGCATGGGGACAGGGCACGGGCCTGGGAGTCACAAGGTTTGCTGCCATTTGCCTGCCGCATGGGGACAGGGTACGTGCCTGGGAGTCACAAGGTTTGCTGCCATTTGTCTGCCGCATGGGGACAGGGCACGGGCCTGGGAGTCACAGGTTTGCTGCCATTTGCCTGCCGCAAGGGGACAGGGCACGGGCCTGGGAGTCACAAGGTTTGCTGCCATTTGCCTGCTGCATGGGGACAGGGCATGGGCCTGGGAGTCACAAGGTTTGCTGCCATTCGTCTGCTGCATGGGGACAGGGCACAGGCCTGGGAGTCACAAGGTTTGCTGCCATTCGTCTGCCTCATGGGGACAGGGCACGGGCCTGGGAGTCGCAAGGTTTGCTGCCATTCGTCTGCTGCACGGGGACAGGGCACGGGCCTGGGAGTCACAAGGTTTGCTGCCATTCGTCTGCGGCATGGGGACAGGGCACAGGCCTGGGAGTCACAAGGTTTGCTGCCATTTGCCTGCCGCATGACCTTGGACGAGTCACCCAACTCCTCTGTGCCTCAGTGACTTGCCCAAGGTCACCCAGCTGAGAATTGGCAGAGCTGGGATTAGATCTACTCGTACATATTTACTTACTTGTACATATTTAGTTGTACATATTTACTTATTTGTACATATTTACTATTCTATTTATTTTATTTTGTTAATATGTTTTGTTTTGTTGTCTGTCTCCCCCTTCTAGACTGTGAGCCCGCTGTTGGGTAGGGACCGTCTCTAAATGTGGGCCAACTTGGACTTCCCAAGCGCTTAGTACAGTGCTCTGCATACAGTAAGCGCTCAATAAATACGATTGAATAAATGAATGAATGAACCTCCCCTCCCCACAGCACCTGTATATATGTACGCATGCATTTATTACTCTACTTGTTTCATTTGTACATATTTATTCTATTTATTTTATTTTGCTAATATGTTTTGTTTTGTTGTCTGTCTCCCCCTTCTAGACTGTGAGCCCACTGTTGGGTAGGGACCCTCCCTCCACACATCTGCCAAGCTAGCTCTCTTCCTTCCTTCAAAGCCCTACTGAGAGCTCACCTCCTCCAGGAGGCCTTCCCAGACTGAGCCCCCTCCTTCCACTCCCCTTCCTCGCCCTCCCCATCCCCCCAGCCTTACCTCCTTCCCCTCCCCACAGTACCTGTATATATGTATATATGTTTGTACGTATTTATTACTCTATTTATTTATTTTACTTGTACATATTTATTCTATTTATTTTATTTTGTTAATATGTTTTGTTTTGTTGTCTGTCTCCCCCTTCTAGACTGTAAGCCCACTGTTGGGTAGGGACCATCTCTATATGTTGCCAACTTGTACTTCCCAAGCCCTTAGTACAGTGCTCTGCACACTCAATAAATACGATTGAATGAATGAATGAATGAAAGAACCTCAACCCATGTCCCAAACAAATCAGGCCACTGAAACTTACCAGATTTTCTTGTCTGTTACCTTCTGCTCCTTTTCTCTGGTAACAACTGCTCTGTATCCTTGAGGGATAATAGGGAAGTGTGTACCCTCAAAGGGGTATTTCAGAAGGAGTTTATAAAGCAAGCAGTGGCCACCCCTGTATCTCACTGTTTTGCTCATTCACACAGTTAGTGAGGCCTGATGTTTAGAACAGGACTTTGTTATGGTACTGGTTAAGGGCTTACTGTGTGCCAGGCACTGTACTGGGGTAGATAATAGTAATAATAATGATGGTATTTGTTAAGCACTTACTATGTGCAAAGCACTGTTCTAAGCACTGCAGAGGTTAAAAGGTAATCAGGCTGCCCCACGGGGGACTCACAGTTTTAATCCCCATTTTACAGATGAGGTAACTGAGGCCCAGAGAAGTTAAGTGACTTGCCCAAAGTCACACAGCTGACGGAGGAGCTAGGATTTGAACCCATGACCTCTGACTCCAAAGCCTGGGCTCTTTCCACTGAGCCATGCTGCTTCTCCAAGATGCAAGGTACTCAGATTGGACGCAGTCTCTGTCCATACAGGGCTCACAGTCTTAATCCCCATTTCACAGATGAGGTAACAGAGGCACAGTGAAGTTAAGTGACTTGCACAGGGTCACAAAGCAGGCAAGAGGCAGAGCTGGGATTAGAACCCAGATCCTCTGAGTTAAGAGAAGTAGCATGGCCTACTGGGTAGAGCACAGGCTTGGGAGTCAGAAGGACTGGGTTCTAATCCCGGCTTCTTCACTTCCAGCTGTGTGACCTTGGGCAAGTCACTTCACTTCTCTGTGACTCAGTTCCCTCATCTGTAAAATGGGGATTAAGACTGTGAGCCCCATGTGGGACAGGGACCGAGTCCAACCTGATGATCTTGTATCTACCCCACTGCTTAGTACAGTGCCTGGCAGGCAGTAAGCACTACACAAATACCACAATTATCATTATCATTATTATTATCTCTGTCTCCTAGGCCCACGCTCTTTCCACTATGTTCCACACTGATTATCTTGGCACAAAGCATTTAATAAAAGCTATAATAATAATAATAATAACCGAATTAGGAGATCTCAGGTCTAATCCTGGCTCTGCCACGTGCCTGTTCTGTGGCCCTGGGCAAGTCACCTAACTCTCTCGGCTTGATTTCCTCATCTGTAAAATGAGGATTAAATACAAGCTCTCCTCTCTCCCAGAGCTTATAAGGGCCAGGGACTGTTCTCAATCTGATTATCTTGTATTTACCCCAATGCATAGCAAAGGACTTGGCACATATTCAATACTTAGCAATAAGTACCATCATTATTTTTATTAGATCTTGGCTTAAGAAGTCTTAACCAATGAGCCTCGTCCAGGCAAAAAGTGGCATTTAAAAACAAAATGAAACAAAACATTCTGCACTGCATGAGCCCCTTGTGGGACAACCTGATTGCCTTGTAACCTACCCAGTGTTTAGACCATTGCTCTGCACATAGTAAATGCTTAATAAATGCCATCATTATTATTATCATCAAGTTCTGTGTTTAAATTTTCAACTGTATTAAAATGCATCCATTGATGCGAGTGAAATCAGGGTCTCTGAGAGTGGAGACTCAGAAGAAAAATGGAACCATGTGACAGGATTGAGGGGCTAGTTTTCTTCTGGGCTTTAACACTTCCTAGCAGAAAATGGGTCTCGCATTTTAAAAAATTGGCTTTAGTACGCAATAAAACATTAGTTGCCCACTGCCTCTCCTTACAGCTGAGGGAGAATTCCTCGGATGGGGGATTCTATGAAAGGGAGACCCCGAGGAAGGAAGTATTCACGGAAGGGGGACCACTTGGAAGGATCAGCAGAGAATGACTACACGGGCACGGGCTTGACATCCTTCAACTTGCTGAGAACTTTTTCTGCCTTAGAGCCACAGTGTTGTCAAAAGCAGTTCCTCAGCTTTCTGCTTCCCTCTCATTCTCTGCTTGGTCTTTCTCAAATGATGGGGCTGAAAGCAGAGTCAGGCCCTTTTCAATCCAGTTTCAGTTGGTCAACAGAGATCAAAGACAGCAGCAGCTCAAATGTCTCACACTCATGTTCAAGGATGCCAAAATCTACCTAGTGGCTTGGGTGCTCTCTCAATTAACCAAACGATGGTATTTATTGATTTCCACTATGTGCAGAGCATTATACTACGTGCTTGAAAGCACTTGAGAGAATACTTTAGAAGAAAAAGACAACACGATCCCTGTCCACAAGGAGCCTGGGACAATGCCTATATTACTCCAGGAATCAATGAATCAGTCAATCAGTGGTATTTCTTGAGTGCTTACTATATACTAAGCACTGTACTGAGCAGCTGGAAGAGTACAACACAACAGAATTAGCGGACATGATCCCCGCCCATAACGAGCTTAGAGTCTAGAGGAAAGAAAGCATGAAAGGAGCATTGAAAGGGTTCTCTATATAGGGTCCCCCGCCAACCAATTAACCCAGCTAGCCCAGTTAATTGCCAAACTGAGAGAGGGAGAAAGGGGGCCCTTTCTGAGGGTGGGATCGGTGAAATGGTGAGAGAGGATACTGGTCTAGGAGTCGGATGAGCTGGGCATTCATCCCAGCTCTGTTACTTGCCTGCTTTGTAATTTTAAGGTAAGTCACTGAAGCGCTCTATTCCTCAGTTTCCCCCTTTGCATAATGAGGATATTAATACCTGCCTTTCCCTACCTCACAGGGATGTTGCGAGGACAAAAACAGCTTTAGCATTCTCCCCTACCTCAAAGTCCTACTAAAATCATGACCTGCTCCAAGAAGTCTTCCCACACTAACCTCTCATTTCCCCCACCCCATTTGTTCTCCTTTCTGTGTTGCCTATGCACTGAGGTCTGTACCCCTTAAGCAATCAACCTATGGTATTTATTGAGCACCTTCTGGGTGAAGAGCAGCATACTACACACTTGGGGGAGCCTAAAACAATGGAGTTGGTAAACCCACTCCCTGCCCAAAAGGCGCTTACAGTCTTAAGCATTCTGATACTCCACTCTCAGTCCCACACACTTATGTACATCTTTACATCATTCTGCTTCCCCTACCTGTAATTTATTTTCATGTCTCTTTTCCCCCACTAGATTATAAGGTCCTTGAGGGCAGGGATCGTATTTACCAACTCTGTTGTATTTTCCCCAGAGCTTTGTACAGCACTCTGCACACAGTAAGTGCTCAATTAATACCACTGCTTGTCTGATTGATTAATGGGGTGGGGGTCTGGACACCTGGATTCTGTACGGGTTGGGGGATATGAGATGTGGAAGCTCTCCCCAAGTTCCCTCTAGACTGTAAGCTCATTGTGGGCAGGCAATGTGTCTGCTAATTCTGTTGTACCATACTCTGCAAGTGCTTAATATAGTCCTCCGCACATAGTGAGTGCTCAATAAATACCATTGATTGAATGGCTGTATAAAATCAAAGTATTACATATCTTCCAGCAAAACTCTCCAAACCTCAGAGATTCTGCAGAGAATTTGACCAGGACCTAATAATAATTAATAATAATTATAATAATAATTATGGCATCTGTTAAGCACTTACTATGTGCCAAGCACTATTCTAAGTACTGGGGTAGATACAAGGTAATCAGGTTGTCCCACATGGGGCTCACAATATTAACTGATTCCTGTTTTACAGATAACATAACTGAGGCACAGAGAAGTTAGGTGGCTTACCCAAGGTCACACAGCAGACAAGTGGCAGAGCCAGGATTAGAACCCACGTCCTCTGACTCCCAAGCCCATGCTCTTTCCACTAAGGTACACTGCTGCAACCTATATTTGGAAGGCAGAAAGTGATCCAAGGAGGTCCAGATTTATTCTTTATTAAGGGCCTCTGAGCTACTCTTGTTTAAAAGATTTGCAATTTAAAATGGAAAAAGCATCCAGAACAATGAGCTTCACTTTTGCCCACCTGCAGCACGGTTCATTAAGAAGGAGCCAGACCCATTTTTGATTAACATTATTAGCAATTGACGTGAATTAGCCGGCTGTTTAGCTGGTGTTGAACAAATAAGCCAAACAAACAGGGGCCCTGATATGTCAACTACTACAGCGTAATCAATCAATCAGCGGTTTTTATTGAGCACTTACTACTTGCAGAGCACTGTACTAAGTGCTGGGGAGAGCACAGTACAAAAGAATTATCAGATGTTCCCTGCCCATAACAAGCTTACAGTCTAGAGGAGTGTACAACCGAAGAACACAGAGAAGAGTATGTAGAGAAATAACAGACCACACGGAGACCTGTGTTCGTAAACATTAAATACATTTCCATGCACCTGGAAGGAAAACAAAACAGCTTATGGAGCTGAGGGGGAGAAAAGTGGGAAGGGCACCCTCCTTTCTCCTCCACCCACACCTTTCCTCACCACAGAAAGCACACTCGGTTTCTTTTCAAGACCTACTGTTAAGCCTCTTTTTAAAGTGGTATTTGTTAAGTGCTTATGATGTGCCAGGCACAGTACTAAGCACTGGGTAGATAAAAGCTAATCAGATTGGTCACGGTCTAGGCCCCACATGGGGCCTCACAGTCTTAATCTCCATTTTCCAGATGAGGAAACTGAGACCCAGAGAAATGAAAGTGACTTGTGCAAGATCACACAGCTGACAAGAAGTGGAGACGAGATTAGAACCCAGATCCTTCCGACTCCCAGGCCCGGGCTCTATCCACTAGGCCACGTTGCTTCTCTTTTCTACTCTGTGGTACCCACGTGTTCTCTTACCCTCCTTTTCCCCTGGGGCAGAGAGGCCCAAGGAGGTTGGGTTTGTTGATTTTCCTCCAGTTATGCTCTCCATTGTAACTGGGCAGTGTCAATGAGAGCTGCCAGCATTTGTGGAGAATACAGGCACGGAAGCATTTCCTCTGTCACACGCGGCCGGCACCTTTAGAAGACGTAAGCTCTTACAGGCAGTGTCCAGTGGCATCATTTTGCTCTTCAAAAGGAAAATTTCCCTGTGCCGCTCATGCCCCCTGAGACGCCAGTCTGCATCTTTCAAAAACGAGAAACTTCAGACATTCCTGGACCCTGTGGGGCTTAATTCCTGATTTCCCTGCCTGATGCGATCTGGCTGGCACCAGTGACGCCTTTATAGATGGAACTGTGAATCATCTGACTGGAAGTCTTCCTGTCTGCACTGCTTGCAGTTCATTGATTGCACTGAGTGCTTTATAGTCACAACCCACAGAGAAAATTGCATACACGCTTACGCTTCAGTCTCCCCAACTGTCAAAACACAAATGAGTAACCTTTGCTTCTAAAATCAAACCAGCTACCATCATCCCAGGAAAAACCTCATCTACTGATTTTCACTTTTTCCCTTGCTTCAACGTGGGTACTTTCCCCTCGTGCTACCGGGTAGGAATAGTATTCTTGAGTCTTGTTTTGGGTCTCCAACTGGGAGATGGGGTCGGGCTGGAGACCCTGGCTTCTAATAGTAGTAGTAGTGGCAGCAGCAATGGCATTTATTGATCAATCAATCAATCCTATTTCTTGAGGATTCACTCTGTGCAGAGCACTGTACTAAGAATTTGATCACCCAGTGTATTGATTGATCACCAGTGTACTCTTTCCCAGTGGTTAGTGGAGCGTTTGGTACCCAGAAGGCTCTTAATAAATAGTATAATGACTACTGAAGCAGCATGGCCTTGTGGGAAAGAGCACAGACTTGGGAGTCAGAGGATCTGGATTCTAATCCCGACTCCACAACTTAACTGCTGTGTGACCTTAAGCAAGTCACTTAATTTTGTGCCTCAGTTCTCTCATCTGCAAAATGGGGATTCAATACCTGTGCTCCCTCCTACTTACAATATGAGCCCCATGTGGGACCTGATTATCTTGTATCTACACCAGTGCTTGGCACATAGTAAGCACTTAACAAATACCACAATTATTATTATTATTACTGGGTGCTATATATGGTTATAAGCACAACAGGAACATATGACATGTTCCCTACCCTCAAGAAGTTTGCAAGAGCTTTAGACTAGGCACATCTCCAACCTTTTTCAGGTGCTCATAAGCTTTTGTTAATGCACCATTGATACTTTCTTCCCTCTGCCCTTCTGTAGCTCTACTGGGGATTAGAAATCTGCAGAGTTCAGATGTGGCACACCCCATCTATGGTATTTAATTGAGCACCTACTATGAGTAGAGTACTGTACTTGGCACTCGGGAAAATATAAGAGAAGCAACATTCAAGTACTCTCCCCCCTTCTAAGCTTTATTGAAGGCACTTCTCCTCAAAGAGGCCTTCCCTGACTAAGCCCTCCTTTCCTCTTTTCCCACTCTCTTCTGCATCACCCTGACTTGCTCCCTTTATTCATCCCCCATCTCAGCCCTACAGCACTCGAGTGCACATCTATAATTCATTTATTTACATTAATGTCTGTCTACCCCTCTAGACTGTAAGCTTGTTGTTGTTGGGAAATACGTCTGTTTATTGTTATATTGTACTCTCCCAAGCGCTTAGCACAGTGCTCTGCACGCAGTAAGTGCTCAATAAATATGATCAAATGAAGCAAAAGACACATATTCTGCCCTCAGGAAAACAAAAATAAATTACAAAGAGTAGGAGCAGAAAGAAGAATACGGATGTAACAGGAAATAGTGTGAATGTGTTAGGATGAAAAAGCATACAGATTAAAATATAACCAATGCTGAAATTAGGGAGAAAATAGATGAAGCTTTCTTCTCCAGTGAGCCAGAAGATTGCAACCATGGCTATAATAGGCGTTGCCTATGGGTGACTTAGCTCTGTCAACTCATAATAATAATAATAACAATAATAATGATATTTGTTAAGTGCTTACTATGTGCCAGGCACTGTAATAATAATAATAATAATAATAATAATAATAGCCTTTGTTAAGCACTTACTATGTGCAAAGCACTGTTCTAAGCACTGGTGAGGATACAAGGTGATCAGGTTGTCCCATGTGGGGCTCACAGTCTTAATCCCCATTTTACAGATGAGGTAACTGAGGCACAGAGAAGTTAAGTGACTTGCCTAAAGTCACACAGCTGACAATTGGCAGAGCCGGGATTTGAACCCACTGTACTGCGTGCTGGGATAGGTACAAGCAAATCGGGTTGGACACAGGCTCTGTCCCTCACTGGGCTCACAGTCTTAATCCCCATTTTACAGATGAAGTAACTGAGGCACAGAAAAGTTAATTGACTTGCCCAAGGCCACACAGCAGATAAGTGGTGGAACTGGGATGAGATCTATCAAGGGCATTTATTGAGCACTTGCATATGTGCTAAGCACTGTATAACTGTGCTTGGGAGAGAACAACAAAGACACATTCTTTGCCCTCCTGGTACTTACACTCCAAATGGGAAATTTGCCCCCCCCCCCCAAAAAAAAAATTACAGAAAGTGGGAGCAGGGGGAAGAATAAAGGTGTAACAAGAAATGGCATGAACATGTCAAGATGAAAAAGCATTATTAAAACACATACATGCTAAAAACTGGAAGAAAATAGAGGAAGGCTTCTTCTCTTTCAATTAGCCCAAAGATTTCAATCATCCATTGCCTATAGATTATTTCTAGTAATGGCATTTATTGAGCACCTACTAAGTGCTAAGCACTATACAAAGTGCTTGGGAGAGTACAGCAGAAGCAAAACACATTGCCCATAATAAGGCATAGTAGGAATAATTACAACTTATACTGTTTAAGGGACTGCAGGCATTCATCATATGGCCAACTTCCCTTTAATTTCAGAGGTCAGTGCTCCCCAAGAGATCCTTCCAAGCCAAGGTTGTCTTGGGATCTCTGACTCAGTATTTGTTCACCAGCTTCACCTTGGTACCTTCCTATTAGCAGGAGCAAGGAGAAGGGAAATAGGTATGTCGGTAATTTTATTTATTTGTATTGATGTCTGTCTCCCGCCCTCTAGACTGAGCTTGGGCAGGGATTGTCAATCTTTATTGTTGTCCTTTCCAAAGTGCTTGGTATCAATCAATCAATCGTATTTATTGAGCACTTACTGTGTGCAGAGCACTGTACTAAGCGCTTGGGAAGTACAAGTTGACAACTGCTTGGTAGAGTGCTCTGCACACAGTAAGTGCTTAATAAATAAGATTGAGTGAATATTCAGTTGGTGCAGGACCTAAGGAGGTGGGCTTCTTTTAAAAAGAGAAAGCAGTTTTAAGTTCTGTAATCAGTGGCAAGCCAGTTATCATAGAACAGTGTCCAGCACTTAGCACAGTGCGTGGCAATCAATCATATTTATTGAGCGCTTACTGTGTGCAGAGCACTGTACTAAGCGCTTGAATGAGTGCTTAACAAATACCATAATCACTATTATTATTATTATCTTTCACCATGCCAAATCTCCCCAGCTCTTTCCTCACATCTATCAGAACTGAGGAGCTGGTTTTGCATTTCACACCTCATTGTCTTTAAGGGGCTTGTGAGACCACTGAGGCAGACACTTACCTTCCAGCCTCAGGGGAAGGGGGCATCTTGGGGACAGCAAGGCCCAATCACTCAGTTGACTCTTTGACTGCCTAGAGAGGCCTCAGAAGGCCACAAACCTTAGCCCTCCACTGCCTCTCTAGAGAGCTGGAGTGCAAACAATTGTCTGGTCACTCAACCGTGACTTCTGTGCCAGTTCTGTTCACCTCATCTGGTGTCCTTCTTCCTCCTCTCCCCTGCTTAATATATGTCAAGCACTGCTCTAAGTACGCAGGTAAATACAAGTTTATCAGGTTGGACACAGCCTCTGCCCCACATGGGATTCACAATCTATGTAGGAGAGAGATCAGGCACTGAATCCTCCATTACAGTTAAGAAAACTGTACTAAGTGCTTGGGAGAGATCAGCACAACAGAGTTTGTAGTAATGTTCCCTGCCCACAGAGAGCTTACACCCCTCTCCTTCACCTTAATCACAAGCTCAGCTCCCCCATATAAATTCCAATCAATCAATCGTATTTATTGAGCACCTATTTTGTGCTGAACACTGCACTAAGCATATGGGAGGGTACAATGAACTAGAGTTGGCAGACGCATTCTCTGCCCATGAATTCCATTCATTTCTCCCCTTAAACATTTTTTTCAGTCCTTATTCATTACCTCTGCCCCACTCCCTCCCCTCCTTCAAGTCACACTACCCCATCAACTACTGGGGTACTTAGGTATAGATCTGCTCTTTTTGGTCACTCATTTAATTAATTGTTTACTGAGACTATTTTAATCTTTTGTTTCTATTCTGTACTCTTTTCCCGCTGCGTATTTGGTAAAGTGTATCTGCTTATCTCCCCCATTAGACTATAAGTTCCTATCTGGAAGGATAGTATCTTTGGAAAAGCAGGGTGGTCTACTGGAAAGACCACAGGCCTGGGAGTCAGAAGACCTGGGTTCTAATCCCATCTCTGCCACTTACCTGCTCTGTGACCTTGAGCAAGTCACTTTACTTTTCTGTGTCTCAGTTCACTCATGTGCAAAACAGGGACTCAATACCTGTGCTCCCTCCTACTTAGATTGTGAGCCCCATGTGGGACCTGCTTATCTTGTATCTACCCCTAGTACAGTGTTCAGCACATAGTAGATGCTTAACAAATTATTATTTGTTGGCAGAGCCTGGGTGCAACAAGGCTTCTAGTAGAGGTGGAGCTGAGGTCAAGACACTAAAGACAAAGAAGGAAACTTGCCTGGGAACTACACTTTCCAGATGATAAAGGCCTATATCTCCCCAAATGAGCTGGAAATCAGAGCGACTCAAGTTGGATGGAGTCATTCAAATCCAGAAAAGAGAAGTCACCCTCTCTCTCTCAGCATTTTTTGCTGCTTAGCCAGGCTAAAAACCTTGATCCATGTCAGCTCAGTACAGAAGCTCAGAAATCATTTTTTGGGCTCTAAGGAACTTTGCTTGTCAAGTTAGAATGGTTAATGTGTTTTTAAAAGTCTATATATCTAGTAGAATGTAATACTTTTGATCGGTTTTTGCTGTTCCTTTTTTGTCTTCCTGTCCATTAAGTTAACCTACTGGGCCTTAGTTATAAGAGTCTGGGAAATGTCTGAAGCACTATGACTTTCTCTCATGCCCCTCTCTAGAGAACTCGGATAGACCCAGCTCTCACTGAGTACCACTTGGATAATAACTTCATCCTATGGCTCAGAATAGTAACCCAAGGCATCTTAAAGTCCAGTATTTATTTCCTTCTCTTGTATGTTTTTCCAAGCACCTTGTTCAATGCTTTTCTCACTGAACATGCTTAGTAAATCGTTAAATCATTATCAGCATTAATAATGATGATAATAGGAATCACGAGGATCCTCCCTTTAGGTTCCATAATGTTCAGGATGGTGAAATCCTAGTCACATATGCAGATATGGCTGGAAAGACTTATATGTGAACAGCAATTCATGCCACTATGTGCATATAAAGTCAGGGGTTCTAATCCCGGCTCTGAGGCTTTTCTGCTGTGTGACCTTGGGCAAGTCACTTCACTTCTCTGGTCCTCAGTTACCTCATCTGTAAAATGGGTATTGAGACTGTGAGCCCCAAGTGGGACAACGACTGTGTCCAACCCGATTTGCTTGTATCCACCCCAGCGCTTAATACGGTGCCTGTCACGTAGTAAGCACTTAACAAATACTATTATTATTATTATTATCAAGATAATAGTCCTTTGTTATGCTGAGGCATTTGACAGTTTTCAGGACCTGTTGCTATTTTCAAATCTGCCTCTTGGTCTCCCATTCTTCCCAGAGTCTCTGCTCAAAAAGAGAAACCTCTCTCCACTGTGTCTTTAAGGGTTTATGCCTACTGGTTTACTTGCCGCTGCTTGGGTATTTGTTGCTATCAAATATTCACTTCCTATGTTTCACCTGGCAAAGTTTGATGGCAGCAATAAACCACCTCAGTGATGAGGAGCTACCTCTGTCCCAGAATCTCCCATTACCAGTGATACAATCCTGGTATTTGATGTTGAGTATGACTCACAGGTGGTGATGAGTAAACAGCCCCAAAACTCAGCCGTGATTTCTGTGGTAAGCGCAGGTCTCATGTCTGAAGAAAAGGCTGGATGAGACCTTGGCTTGTTATTTCCAAATTCTATCGCTCTCCCAAAAGACATGGAGACGTTTGGGATTTGATGTTCCAATTCTTTGCCTATCTATGCATCGCTGGCTATTGAGCTGCCTAGGTAGGCAGAATGCAGTGGCGGCGTGGTTGTGCTGCAGATGAAAATCTTTGTTTGCGTGAAGAGGTTTCTGGAGTAGAAACTGGTACATAGCCACTTTCTTCAGACTTATTGTCAGTCCGTAGCACTGTGCTGACTCTGCAAAACGATTCATAATCATTTGCATGTCTTCTAGGGTTTATGCCTCCAGAGCACAATTGTCAGCATTCTGCAGTTCCAGGATGACTTATGAGTAATGTGAACAGCGCCAGAGAGAATACAGATTTATTCATCCACAATTGTGAACTCGCTCATTCCTGATGTATATAATTAAAGAATTCAATTTATAGTGCTGAGGATTCCAGCCCCCATCTAGGGAGAAATTGGCATTATCCCAGTGAGTGCACATCTGGTTATCAATCAATCAATCAATCGTATTTATTGAGTGCTTACTGTGTGCAGAGCACTGTACTAAGCGCTTGGGAAGTACAAGTTGGCAACATATAGAGAGTTGGCAACATATACAACATATACAAGTTGGCAACATTATCAGTTAATGAACCCCCAGTCTGGAAGGCTGAGGTTCACCAGATCCTTACCCCCCAAAATGCTACCTGGTTTTAGGAACACCTGTTCTTTCTTGAGGATGCAAATTAGAACTGGGGAAGAAGATACACCCATCTCCTGCCTGCCACAGATTAGCCCTGAACCCCATCTCCTATAGCTTATTAGTAATAATAATAATAATAATAACTTAATTGTGGTATTTGTTAATAGCTTACTATGTGCCAGGCACTGCACTAAACACTGGGGTAGATACAGGATAATAAGGTTGGATTCAGTCCCTGTCCTCATAGGGCTCATAGTCTTAATCCCCATTTTACCGATGAGGAAACTGAATCACAGAGAAGTGAAGTGACTTCCCAAGGCCACACAGCAGACAAGTGGCAGAGCCAGAATTAGAACCCAGGTCCTCTGATTCTCAGGCCCAGGCTCCTTCTGTTAAGCCACGCTGCTTCAAACCCACTTCACTTCTCTGTGCCTCAGTTCTGTTATCTGCAAAACAGGGATTAAGACCGTGAGCCCCATGTGGGACAGGGACTGTGTCCAAACTGATTAGCTTGTTTCTACCCCAGTGCTTAGTGCAGTGCCTAGGGCATAGTAAGTGCTAAACAAATACGTTAAAAAAAAAAGACCTATGGCATGATTTACCCGAGACAGCAGCCAGCATCTGAAAGAGACACCAGCTGTTGCCATAAATATTGTCTTTAATCCATTGTCTATTTAATACAGCAGCAAATCTGGTTACCACCTTAAGAGACAGTTTGCTTTATTAAGGAAAAAACAGGGCAAAATGGGAGGCTCAAAGACCGTTGCATTCTCCTCTCCCAATGTCTCTCCCATGCTGATGGCGAAGTGACAGCCCCTAGCCATCATATCAATAGATTCACATTCAACACATCCCCTGTACACCCGGGACTGAGGATCACAAGCACATGGGCCTCCTGTTTATACTCTTCCCTCTAGGTCTGTAGGATCGGCTCATTACGTTAATTATCCTTCCATTAAGCTTTCACCTCAGACCCATTAGGCAAGCCAACCCTTGGCATCCCTGGGAAGCTTTTAGAGAGGCACACAGTGCCGGATTTCTCCAGCCCTCCAGCTGACAGGAATGCCTTCCTTAGGTGGCAATGATAGCTCCTCTGAACTAATATGTTCTTGAAACCGCCTGCACTGTGTTTTAATTGCTTTGAAAGAACTAAATGGACATTTAAAGCCCAGGTTCCAGCAGGTGTTTAGATCACCACAGAGGCCGTGCTGGGCTGTTGCTCTATGGGCTTCTGCTTGGGGGTCCTTCCTGAGCTGGAACGGGGGTCTTGGTGTAGAGGGAGGCTGGCCACTTGTTCAGCTTTATACTGGACAGTCTTGTTTTTCAGCTGGTCTGTCTCCACCTTATAATAATAATAATAATAATAATAATAATAATAATGGCATTTATTAAGCACTTACTATGTGCAAAGCACTGTTTTAAGCGCTGGGGAGGTTACAAGGTGATCAGGTTGTCCCACGTGGGGCTCACAGTCTTAATCCCCAGTTTCCAGGTAAGGGAACTGAGGCACAGAGAAGTTAAGTGACTTGCCCAAAGTCACAGAGCTGACAAGTGGAGGAGCCGGGATTTGAACCCATGACCTCTGTCTCCAAAGCCCGTGCTCTTTCCACTGAGCCACTCTGCTTCTCTGCTGCTGCTGCTTATGGGAAGCAGCATGGTGTAGTGGATAGAGCATGGGCCTGGGAACCGGAAGGTCATTCGTTCTAATCCTGGCTCTGCCACTTGTCTGCTGTGTGACCTTGGGCAAGTCACTTCTTTGGGCCTCAGTTACCTCATCTGGAAAATGGGGATTAAGACTGTGAGCCCCACATGGAACAAAGAGCGTGTCCAACCCGATTTGCTTTTATTCACCCAAGAGCTTAGTACAGTGCCTGGCACATAGTAAGCACTCAACAAATACCATCATCATCATCGTCACCTGGACATCCGGTATCCCATCTTAAAACCCCCAGCCTCCCTCCGCCGAGTCTCATGGCTCAAAAGTGACAGGGACATTCCCAGGGACCTGTGGGAAATTGGATGGACTTCCACAAGATGGTGTGTGTGACATCATCGTATATCACGTGTTACTCTGGTCATGCAGTGTGGGTTGCTTTTGGGTCCACCTGGCTGTTATCCACAAGGGCCATCTGTGAACATCCTCTCCAGAAGAGTGGGTAGGCAGGCTGGGACAGGTCAAACATAACTTGGTCGATTTTTTTTTAATGTTATTTGTTAAGCACCTACTATGTTCCGGGCACTGTATTAAGCCTTGGGGTAGGGACAAGCTGATCAGTTTGGACATAGATCATGTCCCACATGGGGCTCACAGTCTCAATCCCCATTTTTCAGATGAAGGAACTGAGGTACGGAGAAATGAAATGACTTCCCGAGGCCACACAGCACACAATTGCTGGAGCCATGATTAAAGCCCGAGTCCTTCCTACTCCCAGGCCTGTGCTCCCAGCTCATGCAACTTCTCTAAGCACGCTGCTCTGCTCATGCTAACTGTGGGCAAGTCCCACCACTCTCTTTTCAGGGAGATTCCCAAAGAAATAGCAAGACAGTCCATTGTCGGGGAGAATTGGGGGGTGTTAATAAAAATTCATTGAATCTGATTAACTGTTAGCCTCAACATTACAAACCAGGGTGATGCTCATTCCTTTGGAAGGATCCCCTGCCTGTCTTCCACCCTCATGATATCTCACATCCAAGCCATCACCTCACATCCAAGCCATCACCAAAACCTGCCAGCCTCAGCTCCGCAACATTGCCAAAATCCGCCCTTTCCTCTCCATCCAAACCGCTACCCTGCTCGTTCAAGCTCACATCCTATCCCGTCTGGACTACTGCATCAGCCTTCTCTCTGATCTCCCATCCTCTTGTCTCTCCCCACTTCAATCCATACTTCACGCCGCTGCCCGGATTGTCTTTGTCCAGAAATGCTCTGGACATGTTACTTCCCTCCTCAAAAATCTCCAGTGGCTACCAATCAATCTGCGCATCAGGCAGAAACTCCTCACTCTGGGCTTCAAGGCTGTCCATCACCTCACCCCCTCCTACCTCACCTCCCTTCTCTCCTTCTACAGCCCAGCCCGCACCCTCCGCTCCTCTGCCGCTAATCTCCTCACCGTGCTTCGTTCTTGCCTGTCCCGCCGTCGACCCCCATCCCACATCATCCCCCTGGCCTGGAATGCCCTCCCTCCCAACATCCACCAAGCTAGCTCTCTTCCTCCCTTCAAGGCCCTACTGAGAGCTCACCTCCTCCAGGAGGTCTTCCCAGACTGAGCCCCCTCCTTCCTCTCCCCCTCCTCCCCCTCTCCATTCCCCTCGCCTTACCTCCTTCCCTTCCCCACAGCACCCGTATATATGTACATATGTTTGTACATATTTATTACTCTATTTATTTTACTTGTACATATCTATTCTATTTATTTTATTAATATGTTTGGTTTTGTTCTCTGTCTCCCCCTTCTAGACTGTGAGCCTACTGTTGGGTAGGGACCGTCTCTATATGCTGCCAACTTGTACTTCCCAAGAGCTTAGTACAGTGCTCTGCACACAGTAAGCACTCAATAAATATGATTGATTGTTTGATTGCTTGTTTTAGTTTGGGCCAAGGCTGAACTGGCCCACTGGGAGCTGGAGGAATTCCTCATGGATCAATGTAGCTTGTAGCCTCCTGTGAGCAGCTCACAGATGCTCCTTTATGTACCTTATTGAAGGCACATCTTACTGAAGGCACACCTCCTCCAAGAGGTCTTCCCTGACTAAGCCTTCCTTTCCTTTTCTCCCTCTCCCTTCTATGTCACCCTAACTTGCTCTCCTCATTCATCCCCCTTCCTTGCCCCACAGCGTTTTTATACATATCTGTAACATTTTTGATGAAGGTATTTGTTAAGCGCTTACTATGTGCCAAGCACTATTCTAAGCGCTGGGGTAGATACAAGGTAATCAGGTTGTCCCACGCAGGGCTCACGGTCTTTATCCCCATTTTATGGATGAGAGAACTGAGGCACAGAGAAGTTAAGTGACTTGTCCAATGTCACACAGCTGACAAGTGGCGGAGCTGGGATTAGAACCCATGACCTCTGACTCTCAAGTCTGGGCTCTTTCCACTAATGCCTGTCTCCCCCAGGCAATGTGTCTATTATACTGTTATATTGCACTCTCCCAATCACATAATGCAGTGGGTTGCACAGAGTAAACACTCAATAAGGGATTGTCTCTATTGCTTAATTGTACTTTCCAAGTGCTTAGTACAGTGCTCTGCACACACTAAGTGCTCAATAAATACGATTGAATGAATGAATAAATATGATTGACTGACTTTAACGGGGTGAGTATAGCAGGGTGGCTCAAAGACTGTGAGCCCACTGTTGGGTAGGGACTGTCTCTATATGTTGCCAGCTTGTACTTCCCAAGCGCTTAGTACAGTGCTCTGCACACAGTAAGCGCTCAATAAATATGATTGATTGATTGATGGATTGATTGATTGGAAGTCACTGCTCCCAGAGGGCCCCAACTATGGCCACGTCAGGGGTCCTTCTTCCCGCCTCTCATCTCGGCTCCAGCTATTGCTGGAGACTGAAAACAGCTCTGAGGGTTTGAGTGGGTGAAGTGGGATGTGGGCACTGGGGTAGGGGTGGGTGACCAGTCAGGAGAGGGAGGAAAGGGATGAGCTTTGGGTTGGATTCAACTGCTCTGCCTCCACCAACCCCTCGACCTTACCCTGTAATAAAGATGGTTTTCCCAAAGCTGACACTGAAGCAAAGGCGTTATCGTTGTCCTCCAAGCCAGCAGGGACTGTGTCTGTTTATTGTTCTATTGTACTCTCCCAAGCGCTTAGTATAGCACTCTGCACAAAGTAGGAGCTCAATAGATACGATCAAATGACATTCTGTAAGCAAAAGGGGCTGCCAGGGAGTTCATTGTGACTCTGGGCAAGTCACTTCACTTCCCTGAGCCTCAGTTCCCTCATCTGTAAAATGGGGATTAAAACTGTCAGCCCCCCGTGGGACAACCTGATCACCTTGTAACCTCCCCAGCGCTTAGAACAATGCTTTGCACATAGTAAGCTCTCTGATCACCTTGTAACCTCCCCAGCGCTTAGAACAGTGCTTTGCACATAGTAACCGCTCTTAACAAATACTATTATTATTATTATTATTCAGTTTGTGCCCAAATGGAAGTGAGAAAGGAAGGAGAAGGGGCAAGAGAATGAATGATAAATTCTATTCCCTTTAATTAGACTCTGAGCCCCACGTGGGACATGGACTGTGTCCATCCTGAATATCTACCCCAGCACTTAGTACAATGCATGGCATGTAGAATGCGCTTAACAAATGTCATTTTTATTAATAATAATAAAACGCTCATGTTTGTAAGAGGTTGTTCTGGCTACCTACTTGGACTGTGATCCTCGCATGAGATCCGCACTCTGTCGGATCTCTCCTTCTTTCCTCTCCCCATCGTCCCCCTCTCCATCCCCCCGTCTTACCTCCTTCCCTTCCCCACAGCACCTGTATATATGTATATATGGTTGTACATATTTATTACTCTATTTATTTATTTATTTATTTATTTTACTTGTACATTTCTATCCTACTTATTTTATTTTGTTGGTATGTTTGGTTCTGTTCTCTGTCTCCCCCTTTTAGACTGTGAGCCCACTGTTGGGTAGGGACTGTCTCTATGTGATGCCAATTTGTACTTCCCAAGCGCTTAGTACAGTGCTCTGCACATAGTAAGCGCTCAATAAATACGATTGATTGATTGATTGATCTCGGTATCTGGTATCTAACCAGTGCTTCGCCCAATGTTTGACCCACAGAACGGATCCATTAAATGTCATTAAAAGAGCAAGTGGACCCAGGCCTTGAGAATGGACTTAAACTAAGCTAAGGCCCCTTGATGTCAATGCCCAGGCTGTCTGCAGTCAATATGTCTGCCCGTCTTCCTGAGGACTTGCAAGTATTGACCGAACAGTCGAGTCTATACGAAAACTGTGCACATGACTAGCAGAAAGTAGGTTAACGTCACCAGGAGAGAGAAGGCAAAGCTGTCATTTGAAAATTACTTTCCTAATATTCTTTGAATTCTCTTGCTTCAGCAGATGCTGGCTCAGGGGGAACCTAGAGAATATGAAAGTTTTGCTCCCAGAATGTACCTGTTCTCTGAGAAATGCTTGCATTTCAATTGCTCTAAATTCTAACGAGTATAAAGTTTTCTGCTCTGACACAACTGAGCACTGGAAATCGTGGCTACCCAACTCTCCTCCTGATGCTTGGATAAGCTGCTCTGAACCGAGCACCGACTTTTGCTTCGGGTCTCTGACAGAGATCGAGCCTGAAATATAACATTGCTCTTATTGCCAGTGAGAGGCTCAGCCTCGTGGTTGCCACCAAACACCACCCTGACATGGCGGGACAAGCGACCACCTCGACCTACTCTGTAAAATGACGCCCATTACGTAAGAAAGGGTATTTTGAGGACACAAGGAAAAAGTTCTCTGTTGAAGTTCACAGAACCTACAGAGTTTTTGAGCCTTTAGTGGCCAGGTGGTCCTCTGAATCACTCCTTCCCCCAGACTCAGATACTTGCTCCAGAGCCTTTGCGTTCTTCTCCCAGGTCCCTGTGAATGCCTCTGGGCCGCACTTACCTCATCTGTAAAATGGGGATTAAAACTGTGAGCCAACCTGATTAGCTTGAGCTAACCAGAGCTTAGAACAGGGCCTGACACAGAGAAAGTTCTTAACAAATACCATTTAAAAACAAAAACAATAACAAAACCACGGGTACCACTTCTGAGCTGTGGCACTTCATTCATTCACTCAGTCGTATTTATTGAGTGCTTACTGTGTGCAGAGCACTGTACTAAGTACTTGGGAAGTACAAATCGGCAACCTATAGAGACGGTCCCTACCTAACAATGGGCTCAGAGTCTTGGGGTCAGAAACTGAGGTGAAGGAAAGCTGGGTGCTGAAAATATAAATGCCAGCCACGGAGGACTCAGTGCCATAGAAGCAGTGTGGCCTAGTGGAAAGAACACAGATTAGGGAGTCAGGAGCTCTGGATTCTAATCCTGACTCTACCACTTGCCTATTGAGTGACCTTGGGCAAGTCAATCAATTGATTAATCCATCAGTGGTATCTATTGAGTGGTTATTATGTGCAGAGCATTGTACTAAGGCACTTGTACAATTGCACAATTGTACAATGCAATAGAGTTGGTAAACACCATCCTTGCCCACAGGAGCTTACAGTACTTCTCTGTGCCTCAGTTTCCTCATTAATAAATGGGGATTGAATTCCTGTTCTCCCTCTCCTTTAGACTGAGCCCCTTGTGGGTCAGGGACTATGGTCAATCTGATTATCTCAAATCTACCCCAGTGCATAGTATGGAGGTTGGCACACAGTAAGCCCTTAACAGATAGCACCATTATTATTATATCCGAACCAGACAGGTGAAAACCGAGACCGGCTGAAACCGAGACTGTCTACTGTAAAACTGGACAGATGACCACGTAACTGCAGTGTAACCCAGACAAAAAGTCATTCTAGTGTCCTTTCCTTTGACTCCTTCCCCAGGCTGACAAGGAAGGAATGAATCATTTTCATAAATTATTGAAACCAAATAAACTTTCTGGATCCAGAAATAAATAGCAGCTCAGCGGCTGTTGTATTATTCACCCTCCACGTGCTGATTGGAAATGTATGCTAAAGAGCGCAAACAGGGAAGCAAATGTTTATTCATGGGGAGTTGTCGTCTGGGGAGGGGTGACCACACACAAGGCGGTTCATTCCCATGCAGGCCCCCTTTTTTAACGGTATTTGTTCAGAATGATGATAATGATAATAATTATGGTATTTGTTAAGCACTTACTAAGTGCCGGTGCTGGGGCCTTAATCCCCATACTACAGACGAGGAAACGGAGGCCAAGAGAAGTGAAGTGACTTGTCTTAGGTCACACAGTGGACACGCAGCGGAGCTGGAACTAGAACCCAATCCTCGGCCTCTCAGGCCTGTGACCCCTTCCCAGAGGGTCATTTGTTCTGAAGCTGGTTGCGGAGCCTGAGCAGTGTAACCCTTATTTTCCCTTTCTTGCTGTCTCCAAGGAATGCGGAGGAGGCTTGAAGGAACTGGCCAGCCTTCCGGAGCTCTTGATTCACTGTTCTCATCTCCATCATGAGAAGCAGCACGGTGTAATAGATGAAGTATAATGGATAATCAATCAATCAATCGTATTTATTGAGCGCTTACTGTGTGCAGAGCACTTTACTAAGAGCTTGGGAAGTACAAGTTGGCAACATATAGAGACAGTCCCTACTCAACAGTGGGCTCACAGTCTAAAAGTACGATCCTGGGAGTCGGAAGGCCATGGGTCCTAATTCCAGCTCTGCCGCTTGTCTGCTTTGTGGCCTTGGGCAAGTCACTTCACTTCTCTGTGCCTTAGTTACCTCATCTGTAAAATGGGGATTAAGACTATGAGCCCTATGCCGAACAGGGACTGTGGCCAACCCGATGTGCTTGTAGCCACCCCAGCGCTTATTACAGCAGCTGGCACATAGTAAGCACTTAACAAATACCATTATTATTATTATTAGTCAGTGGTATTTATGGAGCACATACTGAGCGCAGAACTCAATACTTAGGGCTTGGCAGAGTACAACAGAATCAACCAGTCGCATTTATTAAGCATTTACTGTGAACAGAGCACCATAGAGAAGCAGCATGGCTCAGTGGAACGAGCACAGGCTTTGGAGTCAGAGATCATGGGTTCAAATCCCCCCTCCGCCAATTGTCAGCTGTGTGACCTTGGGCAAGTCACTTCTCTGTGCCTCAGTTACCTCATCTGTAAAATGAGGATTAAGACTGTAAGCCCCCCGTGGGACAACCTGATCACCTTGTAACCTCCCCAGCGCTTAGAACAGTGCTTTGCACATAGTAAGTGCTTATTAAATGCATTATTATTTTTATTATTATACTAAAGCGCTTGGGAGAGTACAATAAAACAGAGTCAGTAGACACATTCTGTGCCCATGATGCACTTATAGTCTATAGAGTTACTAAGCCTATAGCCAGGTGGTCCGCTCAATCACACCCTTCTTCCACCCCAACATTTTCTCCAGGATCTTTGTGTCCCTCTCCCAGATCCCTGTGGGCAAGGGTTTTACTTAAAAGCTGTGGCACTTCCAAGCTTGCAATCTAATGAGAGAGGCAGACCAACAAAATTATTTACAAAGAGAGGGAGCGGTAGGAAAGAGAAGGCAGATGAGATAGGGAGTAGAGTGAACGTGCCAGGACGGAACAGCAGAATAAATAATTGAGTGTGCGATCGAATAAGTGCATGTAGGTAAATGCTAAGGGTGGCTCCCTTGCTGCCTCTCTCCGAGATCCTGGAAACTTCTGTGGCCTCCCTGGCTTTCCATTTCTCTGTGGGAATAACTGTAAAACCCCAGTTGGTTGGAGGAAGCAAAGAGTTGTTGGATTTTTAAAGTTCAGAACATCCAGCTGCTCAGGTGAGGGCAATGGATTTGTGAATAGGTGAAGATTGAAACAAAAGCCCAATATTCTCTTATCCTCCTACTGGTTGGGGGGCTCATTTCCTCACTCTTTTCCCTTTCCGAAACCTATGTTTAAATTGTAGAAACTATGTGTAACTCGAAAAACCCCCAAAAAACCCTGTATTTTGCTTGGAGGTGAGATCCACAAACAATACACAGAAAATGCCACAGACACAAGCAGAAATATAGGTACGAAGGTACCCAGACAGTGATGCAGACACAAGGACAGTGATACAAACCCAAAGACAGTGATGCAGACACATGAGAAGTGATGCAGACACACGAAACCTTGGGCTGCAACTTGGCATGTGGACACCTGGACACACTGGCAATGAAATGACACACAGATATTTTACACGCATATTTTACTCCTCTTCTACGCTTACAAAAGGAGACCCCAAACTTCTTACTATTTTATGTTAATAAAATGTAATTTGTACATTATTCAGTGGCAGTTTCACTCTCTTGATGCGTTGGCTGCTCTGTTAACAACTACGGTATTTGTTAAGCACTTACTTTGCGCCAAAGATTGTTCTAAGCACCTGAGTAGATACAAGATCAACAGGTCAGACCCAGTCCCTATTTAATAATAATAATAATAATAATAATGGCATTTATTAAGTGCTTACTATGTGCAAAGCACTGTTCTAAGCGCTGGTGAGGTTACAAGGTGATCAGGTTGTCCCACGTGGAGCTCACAGTCTTAATCCCCATTTTACAGATGAGGTAACTGAGAAGTTGTGACTTGCCGAAAGTCACACAGCTGACAATTGGTGGAGTCGGGATTCAAACCCATGACCTCTGACGCCAAAGCCCGTGCTCTTTCCACTGAGCCATGCTGCTTCTCTATTTCACATGGATTTTGCAGTCTGAGCACTAGGTAACAAGGAGCAGGGGAGGGTGAGATTGATCTGACCCCAAGTCTTGCAGTGGCTGGATTGTCTTTTTTCTGGAGCTGTCATGTGAGGAACGGAGTATATTTTTCTAGAGAAAGCAGACTGGCACAAAGGTGGGGAGTGAATGGGAGTCATACTGATGATGCTTAATCTACAAAGAACAAATGAACTCATAGACTTTGAAGGCGATCCTAGTCATTTGGCTAAACACAAGAAAGAGCATAAAATCCGAGTCAGGAGAGGTGAGTTCTAGTCCAGAGGTGCAGCATGCCTAGCAGATAGAGCACAGGGATCTGATCTATTTTGCACGAACCCCGTGTTCACCACAGCGTCTGGCATGTATTTGGTGTTCAATAAACACCATAGCTCCATTTTTCTTTTCAAATGAGCCGAATTGATGGGTGCCCAGCAGTGGGTCATTCCTCCGTGCCATGAGCAATGCTTGGCTCTGGAGGTCAGCCCTCCAAATTGAGAACCCACTAGTGAACTTCACCTCCAGTGAGTTGAAATTTTGACTCCTAATGCTGCGTAACCCTGAAGTGGGTCCCTGTGATGATTTTCAGAATATGGATCCACCCGAGTATTAAATTTTCCATTTCCCCAGCCCACGTTGAACATTTAAATTTTTCCAATCCCTAATTATGCTCCAAAGTCCTAGACTTAAATATTTATTTCACGTTCCTTTGATGAGAGTTAGTGATTGCCAAGGGCTCTTTTAATCACGTCTCATAGGATGGGTCTGTCACACAGGTTCCTTGGTTGCTTAGATTTCTCTTTCTCTAATAATAACAATGATGGTATTTGTTAAGTGCTTACTATGTGTCAAGCACTGTTCTAAGCACTGGGGTAGATAGAGACTAATCCGGTTGGACACAGTCCCTGTGCAACATTCATTCATTCATTCAATCGTATTTATTGAGCGCTTACTGTGTGCAGAGCACTGCACTAAGCGCTTGGGAAGTACAAGTTGGCAACAGATAGAGACGGTCCCTACCCAACAGCAGGCTCACAGTCTAGACGGGGGAGACAGACAACGAAACAAAACATGGGGCTCACAGTCTTAGTCCCCATTCGACAGGTGGGGTAACTGAGGCACAGAGAAGTTGAGTGACTTGCCCAAGGTCATGAAGCAGACAAGCGGAGGAGCTGGGACTAGAACCCAGTTTCATCTGAATCCCAAGCCCATGTTCTACCCACTAGGCCATACTGTTTCACTACAGACTGGGCTGGTGGAGAGGATCCCCGCTTGGGCCTACCTCAGCTTTTGCAGTATGTCAGGCCCTCCTCCACGCCAGGGAGATGGCTACCATTCTCTGCATGGGTTGGACCAAGAGGCTTACCCTAATCCAACTGCCCCAGATGCTAACATTACAGGGGGGATTCAGGGGCATCACAGAGGACTGCAAGGGAACCTCAACCCTTTCTATATTACATGGCCGGATGCAGAGTGGTGATCAATCAATCAATCACATTTATCGAGCACTTACGGTGTGTAGAGCACTGAACTAAGTGGCTGGGAGAGTACAACACAACAACCTCCCCCTTTTAGACTGTGAGCCCACTGTTGGGTAGGGACTGTCTCTATATGTTGCCAACTTGTACTTCCCAAGAGCTTAGTACAGTGCTCTGCACACAGTAAGCGCTCAATAAATACGATTGATTGATTGATTGATGGATATAGCAGGTGCATTCCGTGCCCACAGCAAGCAATTGAAAAGCAGCATGGTCTAGTGGCTAGACCACGGGCCTAAGAGTCAGAGAATCTGGGAGCTAATCCCAGATCTTCCACTTGTCTAGTGTGTGACCTTGGGCAAGTCACTTCACTTTTTTTTTTGTTTTAAATGGTATTAGTTAAGTGCCAGACACTGTACTGTGTGCTGGGGTCAGTAAAATCTAATCAGGTTAGATACAGTCCATGTCTCACTTGGCACTCACAGTATTAATCCCATTTTACAGCGGTCACTGAGGCACAGTGAAGTGCCTTGCCCAAGGACACATAGCAGACTTGTATGGTAACTTGGCTGGGCCACAGTTACCTCTTCTGTAAAATGGGGATTAAGACTGTGAGCCTTATGGGGACATGGACTGTGTCCAGCCAATCAATCAATCAATCGTATTTATTGAGCGCTTACTGTGTGCAGAGCACTGTACTAAGCACTTGGGAAGTACAAGTTGGAAACATATAGAGACAGTCCCTACCCAACAGTGGTCTCACAGTCAAAAAGGGGGAGACAGAGAACAAAACCAAACATACTAACAAAATAAAATAAATAGAATAGATATGTACAAGTAAAATGAATAGAGTAATAAATATGTACAAACATATATACATATATACAATATATACATATATACAGAGTCTAAAAGGGGGAGACAGAGAACAAAACCAAACATACTAACAAAATAAAATAAATAGAATAGATATGTACAAGTAAAATAGAGTAATAAATATGTACAAACATATATCCATATATACAATATATACATATATAGCCAGAGTAGTTGTATCTAGAGAAGCAGCGTGGCTCAGTGGAAAGAGCCCGGGGTTTGGAGTCAGAGGTCATGGGTTCTAGTCCCGCCTCCGCCATTTGTCAGCTGTGTGACTTTGGGCAAGTCACTTCACTTCTCTGGGCCTCAGTTACGTCATCTGTAAAATGGGGATTAAGACTGTGAGCCCCCCGTGGGGCAACCTGATCACCTTGCAACCTCCCCAGTGCTTAGAACAGTGCTTTCTTTGCACATAGTAAGCACTTAATAAATGCCATTATTATTATTATCCCCCAGTGCTTGGTACAGTGTATGAAAACATAGTAAGTGCTTAAAAAATGCCTTTAAAAAAAATCCATTGATAGCAGCAGAGGCACAATCATTTCATTCACTCATTCATTCGATCATATTTACTGAGCGCTTACTGTGTGCAGAGCACTCTACTAAGCACTTGGAAAGTACAGTTTCTTGACACACACTTTGTGCAAAGCCTCATACCGAGCTCTGGAAGATTACACCTGTTCTCCTCAAGCACGGCGTTACTTTTCCACAGAACCCTGTGTCCAGGAAAATGACACCTGTCTACTTGCTTTGTTGTCTTTCTCCCCCTTCTACACTGTGAGCCTCTTGTTGGGTAGGGAACGTCTCTATATGTTGCCGATTTGTACTTCCCAAGCGCTTAGTACAGTGCCCTACACACAGTAAGCGCTCAATAAATACGATTGAATGAATGAATGGTGCTATAGTATGCTCCGAGTCCTCCAGCGCAGGCAAGCTGATGTGAGAGTACATCATATCCAAGCAGACTCGAGAAGTCAGATGAGAGCTCCCTAACTTCCCCTTAGCCTTCCAGCTACAGCACGTTGAGGGTAGGGACCGTAGGTACCAAATCTGTTATACTGAACTCTCCAAAGTGCTTAGTACAGTGCTCTGCACACAGTAAGCCCTCAATAAATAACATCAATTAATTGAAACTGGATGTGCATGGAGAGGCCCCTTTGCCCCCTGGATGCACATTATTTGAACCTCCTTCCTTTTCCCACAGCACCTGTATATATATTTATATATGTTTGTACATATTTATTACTCTATTTATTCATTTATTTATTTTACTTGTACCTATCTATTCTATTTATTTGATTTTGTTAGTATGTTTGGTTTTGTTCTCTGTCTACCCCTTCTAGACTGTGAGCCCACTGTTGGGTAGGGACTGTCTCTATATGTTGACAGCTTGTACTTCCCAAGCGCTTAGTACAGTACTCTGCACACAGTAAGCACTCAATAGATATGATTGATTGATTGATCAGACACTGAGGGGAAAGTCAGCCATTAGAATTCTTCTCGAAACCAGTCAGAATCATTCAATCAACCAATGGTATCTGCTAAGCACTTACAGTACTAAAGTGCCTGGTAAAATGCAATATTTTGGAATTGGTAGATGCAGTCCCTAACCATAAAGAGCTTATAGTCTGTAAAGGGAGACAAATATTAAAGTAAATTACAAATGGGGGAGAGTATAAGATATGTAGTTAAGTGCTGTAGGGCTGGGGTTTTCAGAGAGCTTAAGGAGTACACTGCCAAGTGCATAGTCATCATTGAGCCCACTGTTGGGTAGGAACTGTCACTATATGTTGCCAACTTGTACTTCCCAAGCGCTTAGTACAGTGCTCTGCACACAGTAAGTGCTCAATAAATACGATTGATGATGATGATTGAGGGGAGGGTGGATGCAGGGTTGAGGGCTTAGTCAGGGAAGGCCTCTTGGAGGAGATGTGATTTTTGGAGGAGAGTAGTAGACTCTCAGGTAATAATAATAATGATGGCATTTATTAAGCGCTTACTATGTGCAAAGCACTGTTCTAAGCACTGGGGAGGTTACAAGGTGATTGGGTTGTCCCACGGGGGGCTCACAGTCTTCATCCCCATATTACAGATGAAGGAACTGAGGCCCAGAGAAGTGAAGTGACTTGCCCAAAGTCACACAGCTGACAAGTGGCGGAGCCGGGACTAGAACCCACGACCTCTGACTCCAAAGCTCGGGCTCTTTCCACTGAGCCACGCTGCTTTGAAGGTATGAAAGGGAAGGAAGTTCCAGGTCTGAGGGAGGACATGGGCAAGGGATCAGCTGTGGGATGGAAGAAATCGAGGTTCAGACAGTAATTGACGATTCAAAGTCTTACTCTGGAACCGGAGCTCTGTTTCCTGCTCATTTCCTGTGCCAACGACTTCTTCTATCTCTCCAGATTTTCCCTCCCCACCCCCTGGACCCGGTTTGGTGGTATTTGGTGAACAACAGCTCTGCTCTCCTCCCGGCCACACCCTTGTGCCTTTATCTCTGGCAGCTTTGGGACAAGGCATGGGGAGGGAGACCTGGAAGCATTACCTTACCTGTTTTACCTGTTGTCAATCTGCCCACACTGGGAGTCTAGGTTGTTTATCATACTTTTCCTGGGTTGAGACGGATCAGTTGGTATTCTGGCCATGGGGATGGGTCATGTTCATCTCTCTTACAAATCCATAGAGTTCCAGTGTTACGATTACTGAGACAGATAGGTTATCCTCACCACAATGCCATTATTGACTTCCTGAGCCTCTCCCTTCCTAAGGGTGTGGAAAATCTGATACCCTAATGTCGGCAGTGTTTTTGTTTTCCGACTACTTTGTTATCCAAGTACTTTCTGTGTGCAGAGCACTGTAGTGGGCACTTGGGGAGCGCACAGAAGAAAACAAAGTTTCAATTTCGGCCCTCAAAGAACTTACCATCCAATGGAGGGGACTAGATATTAGTTGTTGACTAAGAATGAGAGACTAAATTTATTAAAAAATCAGAACAAGCAGATACATGAATGATGAGGTATTAAGTGCTTAGAACAGTGCTCTGAACACAGTACCTGCTCAATAAATACCATTGATGAGGAGGAGGAAGTTGTTAAGTGGCTGGTAGGTTGGGGGGTAAATCTGGGGATGCTTCCCGAAGGTGGTGGCTTTGAAGGAGGGTAGGGTTATGGTTTAGTGAAGCTGAGGGGGTAGGACATTATACATTTGGGGTGGGGGACACACCAAGCCTCTGCTTTCGAAAGGGACTGGGCCAGAGGGAAGGGAAAGGGCAAGCATTTTTAGCTCCACATACTTTTTTTTATTATGGTATTTATAAAACACTTGCTAAGTGCTAGGGTAGGTACAAGATCATTCGATTAGACAGTCTCTGTCCCACATGGGCCTCACACTCTAAGAGCAGCAAGGTTCTGATCTCAATTTTACAGATGAAACAGAAGCACAAGCAGGCTCCCTCCCCCTCTCCTCCTCCCTCTCCCCCTCATCATCATCATCATCAATCGTATTTATTGAGCGCTTACTGTGTGCAGAGCACTGTACTAAGCGCTTGGGAAATACAAGTTGGCAACATATAGAGACAGTCCCTACCCAACAGTGGGCTCACAGTCTAAAAGGGGGAGACAGAGAACAAAACCAAACATACTAACAAAATAAAATAAATAGGATATGTGCAAGTAAAATAAATACATAGAGTAATAAATACGTACAAACATACCCTCCCCATCCCCCTGCCTTACCTCCTTCCCATCCCCACAGCATCTGTATATATGTATGTACATATTTATTACTCTTACTTGTACATATTTATTCTATTTATTTTATTTTGTTAATATGTTTTGTTTTGCTGTCTGTCTCCCCCTTCTAGACTGTGAACCCGCTGTTGGGTAGGGACCGTCTCTAGATGTTGCCAACTTGTACTTCCCAAGCGCTTAGTACAGTGCTCTGCACACAGTAAGCGCTCAATACAATTGAATGAATGAATGAAGCAGACTCAGTGACCTAACCAAGAACACCCAGGAGGCAAGTGACAGAGTTGGGACTAAAACCTAGGTCTTTTGGCTCCCAATCACATGCCCTTTATTGTGTTAAGCAAAGCAAAATGCAATTATTCTCAAAGCTCTCAAACGATTGTCTTTCTCACTGATCCACTTCCTCAACATGATGACTTCTATCCAGCCTCCTTTCTGTGGAAGCCAACTTTCAGCCCCAATCTCCTTCCACTGGAAGACACTGTCTCTGCCTAAGCAATCCCTATTTATAGTGCTGCCCCATTATTAATTCCCCATTTTTTTTTATAGAATTTGTTAAGCGCTTAATGTGTGCCAGGGAGAGATACAAGCTTAATCAGGTTGGACCCAGTCCTTGTCCCACATGGAGCTCACAGTCTTAATCACCACTCTACAGAATGAGGTTACTGAGGCAAAGAGGAAATGGACTTGCCCAAGGTCATTCAGCAGACCAGTGAGGGAGTCAGAATTAGAACCCAAGTCCTTCTGACTTCCTAGCCTGCATTTTATCAACTAGGCCACACTGCTTCCCTATTTACCAGCATTCAGCTCCTTGAATGCAGGGACTTCCCTCCAAGCACTCAGTGCTGTGCTGTGCTCTGCACGCAGTAAGTGCTCTGTAAAGCTCTGATTAGTGAGTCTCAGGCTGGTACGGCTTGTATGTTGTAAAAACAAAACAAAATAGGAATCCTGTTCATTCAGCTCCCACAGTGACGACTGTCATTACTGGAATTTGCTCATAGCTGCAATTAACTTTATAAGTCCTGTACAAGGCACGGTAATTCAATCTCATTTTATTTACACCCTAAGCAATTCTGCATTGCAAAAGGAGAGCAGATACAGGAGATACCATATGGCTACTAACCGTGTGTGTCCTTTGACTGCTAAGGCCAATCAGTGCTTTCTCTTAGCTTGATGCAAAGACTGGGAATGGTTTGCCGATTTTTATTTTGCTGAAGGAAAGATCTGTGGGGCAGATCACTCTACGTCTTCCCCCAACAAGCCTTCCTTATAAGCCCTGTAAGTGGCCACTTAGAGATGTGAATACTCTCTTACAGAGTTCTCATCTTTCCAAGTGGCTTGGGAGGCTATTTATGAATTACCACCCCAACCAGAGCTGAGAAAAGGAAAAGCCTGGATTCATGAGCTTGTCTAACAGTGGTAATTTTGAGGACTGGAAAGCTGAGTGCAGAAAGTCAGAGACGTTTCCTTAACTAGCATGGTCCAAACATCCCAGCACTCATGGATTTAATCTGTTTATTTGTTATTGGCTTATTATTTCACTAGTGTCCCTTGTTGCACCTTTGTTCTTTCTTCTGCTCCCATTAATTGTAAATAGTTTTTGTCTGTGGACCCCTCATTAGACTGTACGCTCCATGAGAGCAGTGAACATGATTTTTACTTGTGGTATTCTCTACCAAGTACTTAGTAAAGTGCTTTACAATCAGGAGACGGTCAGTAAATACCACTGATTAATTTTTCTTAATTGTCGGTTCTCATCAGTTCGTCTACTGCCTCTCCTCAGGTTCATTCAATCGTATTCATTGAGTGCTTACTGTGCACAGAGTACTGTGCTAAAATGCTTGGGAGAGTACACTAGAACAATAAACAGACACATTCTCTGTCCACAATGAGCTTACAGTCTGGTGGAGGGAGTCAGACACTAATAGGAATAAATTACAAATATGTACATAAGTGCTGTGGGGCTGAGAAAAGGGGATGAACAAAGAGAGCAAGTTAGGGCAATGCAGAAGGGTGTGGGAGAAGAGGAAAGTGGGGCTTAGTCCGGGAAGGCCTCTTGGAGGAGAGGTGCCCTCATTCATTCTTTTAGACTGTGAGCCCACTGTTGGGTAGGGACTGTCTCTATATGTTGCCAATTTGTACTTCCCAAGCGCTTAGTACAGTGCTCTGCACATAGTAAGCGCTCAATAAATACGATTGATGATTGATGATGATGATTCATTCGGCTTTGAAGCGGGGGAGAGTAATTTTCTGTCCAAATTGCCGAAGGAGGGTATTCCAGGCCAGAGGCAGGTATGGGTGAGGGGTCAGTGGTGAGATAGATGAGATCGAGGCACAGTGAGAAGGTTAGCACTAGAGGAGTGAGGTCTGCGGTCTGTGTTGTATTAGGAAAGTAGCGAGGTGAGGTAGGAGGGGACAAGGCGATCGACTGTTTTAAAGCCAGTGGTGAGGAATTTGATTCAGAGGTGGATGGGCAACCACTGGAAGTTTTTGAGGGGTGGGGAAACATGTCCTGAACATTTTTGTAGAAAATGATCTGGGGAGCAGAGTGAAGTATGGACTGGAGTGGAGAGAGACAGGAGGCTGGGAGGTCATCAAGGAGGCTGATGCAGTAATCCAGGCAGGATAGGATGAGTGATTGTATGAACGTGGTAGAAGTTTGGATGGAGAGGAAAGGACGGATTTGTGCGATGCTGTGAAGGTGGGACCGACAGAATTTAGTGATGGATTGAGTATATGGATTGAATGAGAGAGAGAAGTCAAGGTTAACACCAAGGTTATGGGCTTGTGAAACAAGTAGGATGGTGGTACCATCTACAGTGATGGGAAAATTAGGGGGAGGACAGGGTTTGGGTGGGAAGATAAGGAGTTCTGTCTTGGACATGTTAAGCTTGAGGTGACAGCGGAACATCCAAGTAGAGATATCCTGAAGGCAGGAGGAGATGTGAGCCTGGAGAGAGGGAGAGGGGTCAGGGGAGGAGATGTAGATTTGGAGGTGGTAGGTGAACCCATGGGAGTGAATGAGTTCTCCAAGGGAGTGAGTGTGGAAGGAGAAAAGAAGGGGACCCAGAACTGAACTTTGAGGTAAAGGAGGAGCCCACGAAAGAGACTGAGAATGAACAACCCCAGTGATAAGACATTCTAAGATGTACAAGGGCAGGGACCACTTATTTTCCTTGTCCATATTTACTATTCTATTTATTTTGTTAATGATGTGCATCTAGCTTTAATTCTATTTGTTCTGACGATTTTGACACCTGTCTCCATGTTTTGTTTTGTTGTCGGTCTCCCCCTTCTAGACTGTGAGCCTGTTGTTGGATAGGGACCGTCTCTATGTGTTGCCGACTTGTACTTCCCAAGCATTTAGTACAGTGCTCTGCACACAGTATGTGCTAAATAAATACGATTGAACGAATGAATTAATCTGTCTCTCCCTCTAGACTCTAAGATCTCTGTGAGCAAGGAACATGTCTACCAACTCTGCTGACTTGTACTCTCCCAAGGGCTTAGTACAGTGCTCTGCACATAGGAAGCTCTCAATAAATACAATTGATTAATCAAGCTTGGCTTTTCTTATAGCTAAACCTTATCCCCTTCTAGAAAATGATAGACAGGAAGTTGATACTACTACTCTACTCAGTTGGGCAGTTGGACAGGAGCCAAGATACAGGGCATGGCGGGGGGTGTAGGGGAGTGGCAGAGAGGAAGGGTCTCACTTCATTTTTAAAAATAATGGCCTCTTACTGTGCACACAGACTTTTCAAGGTGAATTCTGAGAAGGCTGCCCATGTTAGAGGAGGTGACACACCTGATTGACCCTGCTGTCTGGGAAACGCCAGACCCTTTCCTGTGAGGGGTAGAGCGCGAGTGCTCTTCTCAAAACACCAAACATGCAAATGAAAGAAGAATGAGGAGAGACAAGGAGCGGGATAGCATCTTGGGCTGATGGGAAGCAAAGAAACTCACACTGCAGAGCTACTCAATTGCAGTCCCCGGGGAGCTTAAATTGCAAAACAAACATTTCTGCAGAACAGCTTTTCTGAACAAGATGCCAAGGAAATGTCTGGGGGAAACTTCAGTCACACAGCAGCTGGGTCTGGGCTTCTGTTAAGCGTTCCCTGAACTGGCAAAGGGTGAAAAGGGTAACAGTTTTGAAATAAATCAACCATTACATCTGACAAATATACAGTCTACTTCTTTCAAAAGTTTCCTATTGGGTAATCATTTCTCTTAGGTGTAATCATTTCTCATAAGTGTTTACCAAGTTGTCAAACTATTTCAGTGGAGTGGCGCTAGAGGTTTGATTCACACCCAAGCTGCCCCTGAAGAGAAAGAATTCCCAAATAATCATAATTATTATTATGGCATAATCATTATATTATTATTGTGGCATTTATTAATCACTTACTGTATGCTGGGGTAGATACAAGCTTATGGGACCAAATACAGTCCAGGGCTCTCAATCTATCTTACTCTCATCTTCCAGATGAGAAAATTCAGGCCCCAGAGAGGTAAAGTGACTTGCTTACAGTCTCCCAGTAGGCCAGTGGTGGATCTGGAACTCAAACGCTGGTCTACTGAGTCCCATTTCCAACTTTAAAGCAGTCAATCACCTTGCCCCCTCCTACCACACCTCGCTACTCTCCTACCACCACCCAGTCCGTACACTTCCTTCCTCTAATGCGCACCTTCTCACTCTACCTCAATCTTGTCTATCTCATCGCCGACCTCTTGCCCACATCCTGCTTCTGTCCTGGAATGCCCTCCCTCCTCTTATCCGACCGACAATTGCTCTCCCCCCATTCAAAGCCTTACTAAGGGCACATCTCTTCCAAGAAGCCTTTCCTGACAAAGTCCTCCTTTCCTCTTCTCCCACTCCCTTCTGCATTACCCTGACTTGCTTCCTTCATTCCTCTCCCAGACCCACGACACTTATGTATATATCTGTAATGTATTTATTTATTGCTTATTAACGTCTGTTTCCCCCTCTAGACTGTGAGCTCACTGTGGACAGGGACTAGTAATAATAATGATATCATTTATTAAGCGCTTACTGTGTGCAAAGCACTGTTCTAAGCGCTGGGGAGGTTACAAGGTGATCAGGTTGTCCCACGGGGGGCTCGCCGTCTTCATCCCCATTTTACAGATGAGGGAACTGAGGCCCAGAAAAGTGAAGTGACTTGCCCAAAGTCACACAGCTGGCAATTGGCAGAGCCGGGGTTTGAACCCATGACTCCAAAGCCCATGCTCCTTCCACTGAGCCACGCTGCTTCCCTAAATATGTCTGCTTATTGTTGTATTGTACTCTCCCAAGTGCTTAGTACAGTGCTGTGCACTCAGTAAGTGCTCAAAAAGCAGAGTGAATGAATGAATAGGCCCTACTGCCTCTCCAGTAATATCATGTCTGTAGTGGAGAGAGCTTGGGTCTGGTCATTGGAGGACCCGGTTTCCAGTCCAGTCTCTGCCTCCAGCCTGCTGTGTATTCTTGGTCGGGGGGGGCTTTAACCCACCCAGGCCTCATCTGTAAAAGGGGAATAAGACACATGGGCTCCTTATCTCACAGGGTGTTGTCACAGAAATGAATTAAGGAATGTGAAATACTTTGGTAAATAGAAGCACTAAAAAGTTCTAGACATTATGATTCTCCATCTCTACAGTACAGCCTCCTGGTGCCACTCCACTCTTTTCCTCATTCATTTATTCAACCATATTTATTGAGCGCTTACTGTCCAGAGCACTTTACTAAGCACTTGGAAAGTACGATTTGGCAACAGATAGAGACAGTCCCTACCCAATAACGGGCTCACGGTCTAGAAGGGGGAGACAGACAACACAACAAAACAAGTAGACAATCAATCCGCCCAGGCTCGCCATTACAGAACCAGCGTGCCTCAGTGCAGAGAGCCCGGCCTTTGGAGTCATTCATTCAATCGTATTTATTGAGCGTGCGCTTACTGTGTTCAGAGCACTGGACTAAGCGCTTGGGAAGGACAAGTTGGCAACATCTAGAGACGGTCCCTGCCCAATGGCGGGCTCACAGTCTAGAAGAGTCAGAGGTCGTGGGTTCATTCATTCATTCAATCGTATTTATTGAGCGCTTACTGTGTGCAGAGCACTGGACTAAGCGCTTCGGAAGGACAAGTTGGCAACATCAATCAATCAATCAATCGTATTTTTGAGCGCTTACTGTGTGCAGAGCACTGGACTAAGCGCTTGGGAAGTCCAAGTTGGCAACATCTAGAGACGGCCCCTACCCAGCAGCGGGGCTCACAGTCTAGAAGGGCCCACGCCATCCCCCGGGCCTGGAATGCCCTCCCTCTGCCCATCCGCCAAGCTAGCTCTCTTCCTCCCTTCAAGGCCCTACTGAGAGCTCACCTCCTCCAGGAGGCCTTCCCAGACTGAGCCCCTTCCTTCCTCTCCCCCTCGTACCCCTCTCCATCCCCCCCATCTTACCTCCTTCCCTTCCGCACAGCACCTGTATATATGTATATATGTTTGTACATATTTATTACTCTATTTATTTATTTATTTTACTTGTACATATCTATTCTATTTATTTTATTTTGTTAGTATGTTTGGTTTTGTCTCCCCCTTTTAGACTGTGAGCCCACTGTTGGGTGGGGACTGTCTCTATGTGTTGCCAATTTGTACTTCCCAAGCACTTAGTACAGTGCTCTGCACACAGTAAGTGCTCAATAAATACGATTGATGATGATGACGATGATGATGATAGAAGGGGGAGATGGACAACAAAACCAAACATGTTAACAAAATAAAATAAATAGAATAAATATGTACAAATAAAATAAATAAGTGGAGTAATAAATATATACGTATAAACAGGTGCTGTGGGGAGGGGAAGTTCATTCATTCATTCAATCGTATTTACTGAGCGCTTACTGTGTGCAGAGCACTGTACTAGGCACTTGGGAAGTACAGGTTGGCAACGTATAGAGACGGTCCCTACCCAGCAGCGGGCTCACAGTCTAGAAGGGGGAGACGGACAACAAAACCAAACATATTAGCAATGAAATAAATAGAATAAATATGTACAAATAAAATAAATAAGTAGAGTAATAAATATACACATATATACATATATACAGGTGCTGTGGGGAGGGGAAGTTCATTCATTCATTCAATCAATCGTATTTATTGAGCGCTTACTGCGTGCAGAGCACTGGACTAAGCGTTTGGGAAGTACTAGTTGGCAACATCTAGAGACGGTCCTTACCTAGCAGCGGGCTCACAGGCTAGAAGGGGGAGACAGACAACAAAACAAAACATATTAACAAAATAAAATACATAGAATAAATATGTACAAATAAAATAAATAAATGGAGTAATAAATACATACAAACATATATACATATATACAGGTTCTGTGGGGAGGGGAAGTTCATTCATTCATTCAATTGCATTTATTGAGTGCTTACTGTGTGCAGAGCACCGTACTAAGCACTTGGGAAGTACAAGTTGGCAACACCTAGAGAACGGTCCCTACCCGACAGTGGGCTCACAGTCTAGAAGGGGGAGACAGAAGACAAAACAAAACATATTAACAAAATAAAATAAATAGAATAAATATGTACAAATAAAATAAGTAGAGTAATAAATGCGTATGTACATATATACAGGTGCTGTGGGGAGGGGAAGTTCATTCATTCATTCAATCGTATTGAGCGCTTACTGTATGCAGAGCACTGTACTAAGCGCTTGGGAAGTACAAGTTGGCAACATCTAGAGACGGCCCCTACCCAACAGCGGGCTCACAGTCTAGAAGGGGGAGACAGGCAACAAAACATATTAACAAAATAAAATAAATAGAATAGTAAATATGTACAAGTAAATATGTACAACTAAATATGTACAAGTAAGTAAATATGTACGAGTAATTCTAATCCCAGCTCTGCCAATTCTCAGCTGGGTGACCTTGGGCAAGTCACTGAGGCACTGAGGAGTTGGGTGACTCGTCCAAGGTCATGCGGCAGGCAAATGGCAGCAAACCCCGTGACTCCCAGGCCCGTGCCCTGTCCCCATGCAGCAGGCAAATGGCAGCAAACCCCGTGACTCCCAGGCCCGTGCCCTAACCCTGTGCAGCAGGCAAATGGCAGTAAACCTCCTGACTCCCAGGCCCGTGCCCTAACCCTATGCAGCAGACAAATGGCAGCAAACCCTGTGACTCCCAGGCCCGTGCCCTGTCCCCATGCAGCAGGCAAGTGGCAGCAAACCTTGTGACTCCCAGGCCTGTGCCCTAACCCTATGCCATACTGCTTATCTATCCATGGTTATCAATTGATCTCTGGTATGTACTGAGCGCTCGCTCGCTTGGTGTAGAGCCCCGTACAAAACGCTCGGGAGGGTACACTCCAACGGAGTCGGTCGACGGGACCCCTGCCCACAGGGAGTTTAGAGGAGGAGTTGGGCGTTAAAAGCGGATTATTGGATTGGTTTCATCCCACCCCCCAGACAAACGTTTTCAGTCAATGCCTGCCGATGACAAAGGAAGAAATCATCTTTAGGAGGCGTGAAGGTGTAGCCACCTAGTCTTGGCTTGCTACCGCTTCAGCAGAACCCTTTCATTTTGGCCTCATGATGGCTTCGGCTTAGTTACTCGGTTTGATGAAGAAAAATTGCATCTGGCACCTGCAGTATTGGGGAACATCCAGCTCCTCAATTTGACTCGCTTTTGGCCCGCTACACATCCACCATACACCCCCTGGCCTGGAATGCCCCCCCCCCCCCCCCCCCACCATCCGCCAAGCTAGCTCTCTTCCTCCCTTCAAGGCCCTACTGAGAGCTCACCTCCTCCAGGAGGCCTTCCCACACTGAACCCCCTCCTTCCTCTCCCCCCTCCATCCCTCCTGCCTTACCTCCTTCCCTTCCCCACAGCACCTGTATATATGTATATATGTTTGTATGTATTTATTACTCTATTTATTTTACTTGTACATATATATTCTATTTATTTTATTTTGTTAATATGTTTGGTTTTGTTCTCTGTCACCCCCTTCTAGACTGTGAGCCCCCTGTTGGGCAGGGACCATCTCTATGTGTTGCCAACGTGTACTTCCCAAGCGCTTAGTACAGTGCTCTGCACACAGTAAGCACTCAATAAATACAATTGATTGATTGATTCTCTGGGCCTCAGTTACCTCGTCTGTCTACGTTTGCTATTCTATTCATTTTATTTTGTTAATATATTTTGTTTTGTTGTCTGTCTCCCCCTTCTAGACTGTGAGCCCGTTGTTGGGTAGGGACCGTCTCTATACGTTGCCGACCTGTACTTCATAAGCGCTTAGTACAGTGCTCTGCACACAGTAAGTGCTCAATAAATACGATTGAGTGAATGAATGAATGTTTTGCTTTGTTGTCCGTCTCCCCCAATCTAGACTGTGAGCCCGTTGTTGGGTAGGGACCGTCTCTATATGTTGCCAACATGTACTTCCCAAGTGCTTAGTACAGTGCTCTGCACACAGTAAGCGCTCAGTAAATATGATTGAATGAATGAATCAATCAAATCGTATTTATTGAGTGCTTACTGTGTGCAGAGCACTGTACTAAGCGCTTGGGAAGTACAAGTTGGCAACATATAGAGACAGTCCCTACCCAACAGTGGGCTCACAGTCTAAAAGGGGGAGACAGAGAACAAAACCAAACATACTAACAAAATAAAATAGAATAGATATGTACAAGTAAAATAAATAAGTAGAGTAATAAATATGTACAAACATATATACATATATACAGGTGCTGTGGGGAAGGGAAGGAGGTAAGATGGGGGGGATGGAGAGGGGGACGAGGGGGAGAGGAAGGAAGGGGCTCAGTCTGGGAAGGCCTCCAGGTGTCAATGCCATTAAAATAGATAAATAGAATTATAGCTATATACACAATATATCTTCCCTAATCCTAGTGTCTTCTCTGAGTATGCCACTGCCCAGCAGTGCAGTGCTGCCCCTCTAGACCCTAAGTTTGTTATAGACGGGGAATATCTCTGGTAATTCTGTTGCACTGTACTCTCCTGAGCACTTAGTATAGTGTTCTGCACATAGTAAGAGCTCAGTAAATACCACTGATTTATTGATAGGCTCAGAGCCGTGACGAAGGGGTAGAGAAGGCTGTCAGCAATCCCCTCAATCTGAGGGAGCACCTGGGAGGGTACGGTCTTGGGCCCCAGAGAAGACAATGGAAAATGCCGTCCAGGGCTCCCCCATTGGGAATGTGTTTAAACCGATGCCCAGTGCTTAATGTGGAAGAAGAGGGGCTGGGATTTATAAAGTTAACTTCACATTTTCAATTGAGATCACAACTCTGAAAGTTTGGGATTTTCGCTAAGACAATTTTTTGGATAAAGTGAGTAGCTCGCAGAGTCAATTGCATGTCCACATTAAATGATACCATTCAGAAAAAAAATTAGGAAATGAACAAAGGGAAGAGAAGTAATCTGAACAAATAGCGCACAGGCCTGGGAGTCTGAAGGGCCTGGTGGCTCTGCCACCTGTCTGCTGTGTGACCTTGGGCAAGTCACTTAACATCTCTGTGCTTCAGTTACCCCACCTGATAAATGGGCATTAAGACTGTGAGGCCTATAGGGGACATGGATTGCGTCCATCCTGATGAGCTTGTATCTACCCCAGTGCTTAGTGCAGTGGCTGGCACATAGCTAGTGCTTAACAAATACTATTAAAAAAAAGGACAGTGATATTATTGCCTTTGTTACCATCCCAGACATGACTTGTACGCTTCTAAGAGCAGTCCAATAGTTTAGTACTTGGCGAGTGTTGGATGTTTAAAGCATGTAAGAAGCTTGTAGATTCAAAATACAGATCTAATCTTAACTGTAGTAGCTGAAGGGCCAAGCCCAGGCCCTGCTGACCTTGCTTTCCTAGGCCCCTGGGAAAATTGGCACCTGGTAAAGATAACAAACATTAAGAACTAGGAATAAATACTCCTCATGCCCTTCTCTTCCAGAGCTGACACAGCTTTGGGGTTTTTTTTTTTTTGTCTGCTTGTTTTCTCTTTGGTAATCTCCACCACTCTCCAAAACA
Organism: Tachyglossus aculeatus; assembly: GCF_015852505.1. Taxonomy (NCBI): domain Eukaryota; kingdom Metazoa; phylum Chordata; class Mammalia; order Monotremata; family Tachyglossidae; genus Tachyglossus; species Tachyglossus aculeatus. Next base: position 13,293,674 of record NC_052088.1, on the reverse strand, counting down.
GCGAAACAGTGTGAAGGCTGAGCCACTTGGCGTTTGAACTAACCTTTCAGGAAGGTCAAGCTCTGCTTTTTCGGCCTATAAGTCATTTAAAAATCCTAATAGCGGTCCAAGGGTAATTCCCACTCACTCTCTCCAAGTTAATGGATGTGAAATATAGTAATCCGCAGGGTAGAGGGCAAGCTTTAAGCTGTAGCAAATCACACTCCAGTGATAAAAACTCATTTGGAAGCACATAGAACTAAAATAAATAGACAGTCCTGGAGGCAAATTTCTCCTCAACGAGTGTTTTATTGTAAATGCTTTAGGTCATGAGTTTCAGGACTCTGCCCAAACAGAAGCCAAATTGGGAAAGAGGCAAGAAGCATCGGGAACACTGGGAAAATATAATGAAATTGAATGGGGCAGCATTGCTGTTTCAACAACCCTGTAACTTGGTCCAAGATCCTTAAGCTTTTAGCTCTTGAGAGTAGGGCAACATCTGCTACCTCTTCAACATAACTAACCTGGGATTTTGAGAGGTCTACAAGCTGTCACACAGAAGGACGTGGTCTAGTGGATAGAGAACGGGCCTGGGAGCCAGAAGATCTGCGTTTTAATCCCGGCTCTGCCACTTGCCTGCTGTGTGACCTTGAGAGAGTCACTTCATTTCTCTGTGCCTCAGTTTCCTCAACTGCAAAATGGAGATTCAAGATCTGCTCTCCCTCCTACTTATACTGCGAGCTCCATGTGGGACAGGGACTGTATTCAGCCTGATTAACTTGTATCTACCACAGTGCTTGACCTGTAGTATGCACTTAAATACTACACACACAAAAACACCCTCAGGGAGCTGAGGAGTAGGAAACTGCCATCGGTTCCCCTCCCCTGACTTCCTGCTGGAGCTCTGTGGGGGTCTTGGGTTGGGCTAGAATCAGGCCCACTCTCCCCATCAGTAAAGCCCTCCCAGATGGTAAATTAGGCCCATGGGGAGCTGTTCGCTCTAACAGTCTGTGTGGGAAAATTAACCTGAAGGGTCACTCGTTACAGCTCAAGACCCTGATTTGAAACCAAGGAGTGCTTTACAAACTAGAACACTTTACTGGGATTTAAGAAGGTAGCATGCCTATTGGAAAGAGCATGGGGCTGGCAGGTGGGAGACTTGGCTCCTAATCCTAGCTCTACTACTAACTAGCCTGCAATGTCACCTTGGGCAAGTTGCTTGACCTCTCTGGGCCTCCATTCTCTGATTTACAAAATGGGAGTAAGATACCTGTTCTTCCTCTTAGACTGTGAAGTCCATGGAGGGTTCTGGTCCAGGCTTTCTGGGACCTCTTTGAAGAAAGGGGGTTAGGGGAGAGAAGAGGGATATATATATATATATATATATATATATATATATATATATATATATATATATGTTAACTGCTGACCACTTAGTGTTAGCTTCTTAACTACTATTGATTCTGCAAAAATGACTGCTCACGGTAATGAGTCAGCTTTTGCAGGATGTGGATGGACACACACACACACACACACATATGTATATATGTATGTATATATGTATGTATATATATGTGTGTGTGTGTGTGTGTGTGTGTGTCCATCCACATCCTGCAAAAGCTGACTCATTACCGTGAGCAGTCATTTTTGCAGAATCAATAGTAGTTAAGAAGCTAACACTAAGTGGTCAGCAGTTAATGTGTCCAGCCCATATTCCTAACCCAAAGCTTTTCCTTAACTAATCAGACCTGAATGCGGACTGGGTAGGGAAAAGTCAGTTGAGTAGAGAGACCTAGCAGAAGAAACAATATGGAATGCATAAGCGGCATCAGATTTGAGACTTACTTTTTTTTTATGGTATTTGTTAAGTACTTACTACGTGCCAGGCACTGTGTACTCTGCCTGGGAGTAGATACAAACTCATCAAGCTGGACACAGTCCCTCTCCCACATGGGGTTCACAGTCTTAATCCCCATTTTACAGATGAGGTAGCTGATGCACAGAGAAGTGAAGTGACTTGCCCAAGGTCACACAGCAGACGATTGGCAGAGCCAGCATTAGAACGCAGGTCCTTCTGACTCTCAGGCCCATTCTCTATCCACTAGGTCATGGTGCTACTCACTTGGATGGTGGTGAGTCCTGGGCCTGTCATTGTGTGACCTTGGACAAGTCACTTCCTTTCCCTGTGCCTCCGTTTCCTCAATTACAAAAAGGGCATTCAAAATCTGTTCTCCCTCCTACTCATACTGTGAGTCCCATGTAGGACGGGGACTGTATTGGCCTGATTAGCTTGTATCTGCCACAGTAATTGACACATAGTAAGTAGTAAATAAATAGTAGTTAAGCGCTTAGTACAGTGCTCTGCACACAGTAAGCACTCAATAAATACGATTGATTGATTGATAGTAACTAAGGCTTCTACAGCACAGCATCAGCATTATTCTGTAGCGACAGTGGCCGTGAGTGGGTTTGGTAGAGTCTCTAGACTGCAAACTTGTTGTGGGCAGGGAACATGTCTACCTACCCTGTTATACTATACTCTTCCAAGTGCTCAACACAGTGCTCTGCACATAGTAAGCCCTTAATAAATGCACTAGATTGATTGTTAGACAAAAATCGCCTTGCTAAAATACCTAGAATGAGAAGCCTTAGCAGCCCTTTTTCAATCCAGGTATTCAAAAGGAATAAAAGACATGTAAGATCTGGCCAACAATCAAAACGGAAATCTGCCCGAGTGTTTTGGAAGACCCATAAAACTCCAATTACACAGCTGCTCACAGGTAATATTTTAATTGGAGACACAACTCAAAAGAATGCATTAAAAAGAGAGATAAAACCACAAACTAAAGAAACTCCAAAATAGATGATCAACCCCCACTTCCTTGGCTTTCTTCTCCATCAGCTTAATTAGGGAATATAGGTTTATCCAAGTGAAACGATTTGCAGAAATAGATGAAAACTTCCTTCTCCACTAGCATCAGGGGAGAAATAGAAATTTCCCAATCTTTCCCCACATCACATTTAGAGAATCTGGGGGCTTGGCTTACCTGGGACCACCCTCCTCGCTCGTACAGAAAGGTTCTGAGTCAGCCCCTCTGCCTCCTGGGAAATGTAATTTGGCCTTTCCTTCCCTGCAATTCCCTTGCCAACCTTCATCGGGACCATTTGGATGTTTTGAACGGTTCACACCGAAGACTGGCCACGATACACACTGCCAACAGGTGTGTAAAATATTTGCCTACACTCTGCCACGTGCCACACTCCTGCCCGCCTACTTCCTTGTTGCATGCACCCGGTGCTCTGATGGGAAAACAACTGAAAGCGACAAGGGAATGCAAGTGTCACCACACAAACCACTAGAGTTGTAATGAAGGCTTGTCCAACTTCCTTAACAGGAGGCTGTTCTGAGGTTCATTAGGTTTGCCTGTGAGCCATGCTCAACTCTCTATTAGGGCTGGTGATTTTCTAGCTCAGCTCTGAAACCTGCGGAGAGCGAGCCTTTTGCAAAGGGGTGACGGTGGGGCTTTTGGTTCTCCGGTTCAGCCAGTTAAGAGAGTAAATAGAGGCCATTCTGCTCTTCGTACCCCATCTCCCACCTCACTCTGGAGGACCTTGACACTACAATGGGAAAAGTTTCAGAACCTCTCCTGATATAAACCAAGTCGTGGACATACTTAAATGCACCTGGAAAGCCAGACTTTGGAACATAAGTCAGCCCACCACCATCCATGCTAAGCACCAGGATAGAAGGACAGTTAGCTCTGTGTTGGCCTTTTAAGCCATTCTGCAATACTTAGATTATCAGCGGCAGCATGACTTACTGAATAGATCACAGGCCTGAGAGTCGAAAGGATCGGCGTTCTAATGCCGGCTCCACCAGTTGTCTATGTGACCTTGGGCAAGTCACTTCACTTCTCCGTGCCTCAGTTACCTCATCTGTAAAATGGGGATGAAGATGGTGAGCCTCATGTGCGATAGGGACTATGTCCAACCTGATAAGCTTTTATCTACCCCAGTGCTTAGCACATTGCCTGGCAGAAAGTGCTTATAACAAATACCATTAAAAAAAATATAAGCCCCACAAGAAACAAGAACTTTGTCTAATTCCCACCTGTTTTCTCTCCCGGCACTTATGCGGTACTCTGTACACAATAAGAGCGTAACACTACTACTACTACATGGGTAAAAACCCACCTGGGGTTCTTCCAACAGGGCCAGAGCAAGCTTTCCTGCTTCCAACAACTCTGTCATGTTCCAGACTCCAGAAATGGCACAATGCCCAGTTCCCACTCAAGGACTTGGAGTGGTCTAATAATTAGAGCAAGGACCTCCAAGCCTGGTTCCAAAGTACCTTGTAGCTAATCTCACTATAAACAGAAAGCTGGCCCAAGTTCCTGCAATTCGACTCCTGTATCTGCTGCTGCCTGGGTCTGCTGGGCGATCATTTCAAAAAGTTCTTTAACCTCTGAATGTCACAGTGCTCCCAGGTTTAAAACCCGGGCAGTCAGGCCTACAGTTCATTGATGGAGGTAATAATTCAACTATGCGCCCTTCCGGAACACTTACTAAAGATGGCTTTGTCTTGTCTTATGCCGTTGAGTCGTTTCCGACTCATAGCGACACAATGGACACCTCTCTCCCAGAACGCCCCACTCTGCTCCTGCAATCGTTCTGGTAATGTATCCTTACAGTTTTCCAGGTAAAAATATGGAAGTGGTTTACCATTGCTGCCTTCCACACAGTAAACTTGAGTCTCTGCCCTCAACCCTCTCACATGTCGCTGCTGCCCAGAATGGGTGACTTTTGACTTGAAGCAGATTGCCTTCCACTCAGCCTCTGCCCAGGCTAGGAATTCATTCATTCAATCGTATTTATTGAGCGCTGTGTGCAGAGAACTGTACTAAGCGCTTGGGAAATACAAGTTGGCAACATCTAGAGACGGTCCCTACCCAACAACGGGCTCACAGTCTAGAAGGGGGAGACAGACAACAAAACAAAACATGTGGACAGGTGTCAAGTCGTCAGAACAAACAGAAATAAAGCTAGATGCACGGAATGTGTAGACTTCTGCTTGACTTTCCCTCCTTTAGCCGAGACAGGTAGAGTACTGGAAACTCTCCAGGTGTAACCCTGAGAGGGGAAGGATGGCTTTAGCCTCTCAGCAAATATATGATGCTAAAATAAAATGCCAGCAGAGTCCAAAAGAAGGGGATGCTTGAACTGGGACCCAGTGCACCAGCTTGTCTCAATCCCGTGTTTCTAAGGACCCTGCTTCCCCCAGCTTTGGTGGGGAGGAAAATAGTAAAGGAAACCTTGGCCTTGTACATGGATAAGATTCGTTTCTGTTTTGGAAAGCACTGTGTGACATTCCCCTATTCCACCGCAATCACTCGTATTTATTGAGTGCTTACTGTGGGCAAAGCACTGTATTAAGTCCTTGGGAGAGTTCAACACAACAATCCCCTTGTTTTCATGAAGACCTGCGTTGTAATGACCTGCACTTCCACTCTGATTCCTAAGGCTACTGATTATAACTGTGTCCAAATGCTTGAGCGAAATTCTCATCAGTAACAATAATGATAATGATGGCATCTGTTAAGCGTTTACTATGTGCCAAGCACTGTACTAAGAACTGAATAGATACAAGATAACCAAGTCCTACATGGGGCTCACAGTCTAAGTAGGAGAGAGAATGGGTATTAAATCCCCATTCTGTAGATGAGGGAAGGTCCACAGAAGTTACGTGACTTGCCCAAGGTCACATAGCAGGCATGTGACGGAGTCAGGATTAGAACCCATGTCCTCTGACTCCTAGGCCTGTGCTCTCTCCACTAAGCCACACTGCTTCTCCGGCTACTGCTTCTTAGGAGCCAGGACTTGCCTCACCAATGCTTTGACCTTTTTCATTACAGCTGCATAACTACAGTATAGACATCGTATCCCTTTAATTTCACATTAATTGTTACCCGTAAAATGCCACATTATGTTTTTTAAGTCATTGTAATTGATGGAAGAAGTGGGTTGAAGATTTTCAGAGTGGGAGGGATTATGAAGCTGTAATGGCAGGTAATTTCAGTTGTTAGCCGAAAAAAAAAAAAAAAAGGCAAATATCCACACAGGAATACTGTTGGGAACACAAAGCTAACATGATGGAAAATGCATTTCTGATCCAATTTTTTCTGTCCTGGGTGGGGAGGTATGTAAAATCATACTGACAGAAGAGAATTCCAAACCTGAATTCCCAGAAACAGACAATAATGGGGAAAGGACATTGGGACATTGTACAAATTTACTGACAATAAGAAAGCATGCCCATCAAAGTTTAAGATAATATGCCAATTCTCCTAGATCTCTTCTGGATTCATCGTTCTTTGTTCACTAAGGCACCTACAGATCCAAAGCACGTTTGTACATATTTCCATACCCTATCAATCAGTGGTACTTATTGAGCACTTACTCTGTGCAGAGCACTATACTAAGCACTTTGGAAAGTACAAGTCAACTGAGTTGGTAGACATCATTCCTGCCCAAAAGCAGCTTAGTCTAGAGGGAAAAGCCCACAGTGACCTATTTAAGCAGATTCATTTACATGTCCATTTTTTTCTCTTTTCTTCCAGTAAATTATTTTCCAGAAAATAACGCTCATGGTAAATTCCCTGTAAACACCATTGATTAATTGATTGACTCCAGGTTAAAGAGGAGGATGAAAAATGTTTCCTTTAACTTTAGTTAAGAGGAAGACTCTGTCCCTTTTTTCAGACTAAGGACTTTTGCTAAACCTGAAATCCATTATCCAGACTGTACTCAATTCAGAATCTAACCAGAAGTCTATGCAGAAAAGTTGGCAGACACTAGGCATATCACTGTTGCATTCTGATTTCTTCTCTAGCCTCGAATTCCCTCCTCTTTCATATTATAACACACCACCACATTCTCCATCTTCAAAGCCTTATTAAAATCACATCTCCAAGAAGCCTTCCCCAAATTAGATAAGCCCTCATTTCCCCTACTTTCTCTCCCTGGCACTTGAATCTGTAGCTTCTAAGCACTTGATATTCACCCCATTCTCCACCGCACATCAGTCCTCATGGTCTTCATCAACGGTATTTACTGAACGCTTACTGTGCGTAGAGCACTGTACTAAGCACCTGGGAGAGTACAGTACAACAGAGTTGGCAGATGATTCCTTCCCAAAACGAGCTTACAGTCTAGAGGGAGAGCTTACACATGTACCTATCTGTAATTTGTTTAAATGTCCATTTCCCTCTCTAGACTGTAAGCTCTTTGTGGGCAGGGAACATGTCTTTCAATTCTGTTGTATCGTACTCTCCTAAACACTTACTACAGTGCTCTGCACACAATAACCACTCAATAAATACCATTGATTAATTCTCTGCTTCCTTATTGTGTACAGGGTTAAAAACATGATTCTTAAGAATAAATTAATCTTTGCTATTAAGATCATTAGTGGAACCAGATCTGCTATGAGGAACTGCCTCACTTTTTGGCCATGTTAACACTGAATCTACCTTATGTTAGGTTGAAAATAACTCTCAAGTCGCCTCTTTCATAAAGGGACAAACCATATCTAACTTACAAGCAACTAACCTGGGGGATTTGAGACTCCAGAAGTACTTTTCATCACAATTTGGCCCAAAAAGGTTGAAAGCATTAAATTGAAGTTATCACTGGTTTGTACTGAGCACCCTAATCTGTGCTTAACACTATCTTAGGTGCATGGGGGACATTCAGAAACAAGTAGAAGATGTGACCTCTGTCTTCAAGGACCTTACAGTCTAATGGGAGAGTCGAGCAAACACAAGGGGTCAAATACCCAGTAAATGAAAATAAGTGAATATCTGTAAATAAACACACTTGGATAAATAAATCAATAGCAAATAGAAAAACAGATGAGTACATGACAGGTGGCTGATGAGATGGCAGCACTGAGAAAATAGGGGCATTATTCCTTTCACAGAGAAGTTTTCTTCCTTCCTAAATGTTTACTCATAGACTAATGTATTGATTTTGTGTTATGGGAATAACCCAGATGGCAGGGAGATTGCTGTTTGATCTGTAATTTTCTGTCAAAAAATTTAACATTTCACAGACTTGTCATTTTCCCTCTTCCCCTTTTACCCCACTGCCAGTTTCTCTTCTTTCCTAGAATCTGCAAACTCCTCCACACCTCATCAATAATCACAAATCCCTACTCTTCTCAGAATATTTCCTTCATTCCCTAATCTTTTCCAGACATATGCCTAGAAATCAATCAATGGGATTTATTACCAGTTTACATGTGCAGAGCACTGTACTTAGTGTACTAAGTATTTCTAGGATGTAAACTCCTTGTGGAAATGTGGAAACTCATTTCATTCATTCATTCAATCGTATTTATTGAGCGCTTACTGTGTGCACAGCACTGTACTAAGCGCTTGGGAAGTACAAGTTGGCAAGTTTCACAACTCCTTTGTGAAAATGTGTCTACCAACTCTGTTAAACTATTTTCTCCCAAGTGTTTAGAACTGCTCTCTGCAAACAGTAAGTACTCACTAAATACCATTGATTAATTGATTGGGAGAGTACAAGACAATAGAGTTGGTATACACGATCCCTGACCTCAAGGTGCTTAGCGTCTTAGAGACTTTAAGTCTAGAAATTTTCCTCTGCAGGCCCTAAGAACCCCTACATAAATTATGGTGGATTGACAGGAGACTGCATAGGTTGGGACATATCGGTTTAGAAAACCCTTACGAAGAATTTTAAGTTACTGAAGATTGAAACCAATGCTTCCATTAACACTTGGTGGGTATCAAATGTACCCTGAGGCCCAACCTCATTCCACATAAAGCCAACTTTATTTTTAAATTCAGATGAGAACATTTAGCAGCACTGCACTACAAAAAAATCCACCACTAATATGTCTAAAATCAATCCGATGAAATGATGTATTTGAAAACCACAATCCACGAGGACTTAAGAACCATTCAATCAAAATGCTAGAAAAAACCATCATCATCTGTCATTACAGTAATAGTAGGCATTTACACTTTACAATTTTTAAGTGCCTTACAATAATCATTTTCTAGGAAATGTCAAATATACACATATTGTCACAATTTTTTCAAGGGCAAAGGACATCTTCAATGACACATAAATAGAAATTACATTTAAGAATACCAAAAAATGGAAAATAGCAGTGACATTGATTTTCAAATCTGTTTGACCCCACAGTGGTCTGCACATATAACACAGATGCATGTGGTTGGCTCAGCTCGTGACTCTCTCAGACTTCAAAACATTTCTGATCTGAGTTCCACAAGCCTGATCTCAGCTCTACAGAGCTTACAGTCTCAATACAACACATTTGATGTACAGGATCATCAAATGAACACACGATACTGTGAGAGACAGGAAAAGGAGCAAAGTTAAAAGGCTTCACTGAAAGAGCAGGTTTTAAAGCAGCATGGAAGGAGGTACCTGAGCGACTGCTCCCCCAAATCAAGAATGATGGGATAAAAGGTGCTCAGCCTTTGGCTTGGTGAAGAAAGATGAGAAAATAAAATTGGATGTGCCAAGATGGCAGAGACTGAGTCTTTTATTAGTTTTTGCTCATTTTATTGGCATTGGGCGACAGCTCCATCAACATTAAAGTTTCAATCAGGTAAACTGAAATAGAAAACAAAGCATGAAGCAGAATCAGTATGAGGAAATCCTTGAGGGCACTGTTTTGGGGTTTGTCCTTCAGCACGAAGGCTGGAATGAATCCCCCAACGATCAAGAGGCAAAATTCAAAACCACTTACTTCATTACAAAACATGCATCTCATAGGCCTAATGTGGGTTTTTTTCCTCATCAAATTGGGGTCAGTTTGTTAACACTCCTTAATACAGATGAATGTTTCATACTGAACTAGTAGACCAGCCTGGCTGGTTGACCTGCAAGTGAAAAACACCTTTAGGGAGTGGGGATGAGGAGGGAAGCAGAGTGGTCTAGTGGCTAGAGCCCGGGCCTGGGAATCAGGCAGAACTGGGTTCTAATCCTAGCTCCACCACTTGTCTGCTCTAAGACCACGGATAAGTCACTTCACATCTCTGAACCTCAGTTACCTTTTCTGTAAAGTGGGGATTAAGACTGTGAGCCCCACTGTGAGACAAGGACTGGGTCCAACCCAATTTGCTTGTATGCAGCCCAGCACTTAATGCCTGGCATATAGTAAGCATTTAACACATGCCACAATTATTATTACAGAAGGAATGGCTCCTCTTGGGATCCCATGGACTCAGTACCCCTCACTGTAGAGGACGCTGATGGAGAAGTAGGAGTTAAGTTTTCTGTCAGATTCCTCAGCTGAGAAAGAAGCTATTTCCTTGTGGGCAGTTATTTCCTTTTGCCTTCTGCTGTACTCTCCCAAGTACTTAGTACGCTGCCTCACATTCTGTAAGTGCTCAGTAAATACCACTGACTGCTTGATAAAGGAGAGCTTTAATTAACCTTATCCCTTGTGCCCAGGCAGAAATGCCAACGGACTGCCAAGGCATAGTGGCAAAGCACGGATTTGGGAGTCAGAGGCCATGGGTTCTAATCCCGGCTCCGCCACTTATCAGCTGTGTGACTCACTTAACTTCTCTGCCTCAGTCACCTCATCTGTCAAATGGGGATTAAGACTGTGAGCCCCACGTGGAACAATCTGATTACCTTGTACCTATCCCAGCATTTAGAACAGTGCGCGGCACACAGTAAGCGCTTAACAAATACCATCATTATCATTATTATTAGGGATAAGAGTATTGGATTGGTTGCTTCTGATGACTGAAAGCCTAGAGAAGAGGATGAAAGGGAAAGAGAGGAGAGGAGAAAGAAAAGAAATCCCACTTAGCAGCAAATATCATGTCCTTTTTCCATAAGAGAACTAAAGTGCATATAAGTGCACTGTTTTTATAAACAAAAACTCAGACATAACAAAAGACATACAGAAGTTCTTCATACTGTCTTCAAACAGGTTGGTTTTATTTTGGCCTAAATTACTGTTGGGCCCCCTCTGGTCAATTCAGAGGCAGGCTCTGAAACCCCCCCAAACACCCAACCCAAATGACCTTAAGTAGCACATCGTACTGAAAGTTAAAAACTGGAACCCCAGCAGCCCCTGTTGCCACCTCTTCACAACCCCCACTGTCCTGGAGGCAAGTGGGCTTGGGTGGGGAGGAGGAAGGGGTGGCAAGAGTAAGAGCAGGCTTTTGGGGAGGAGGCGTCCAGCCAGCCACTGGCAGTGATGCTGGGCATGCAGTCTGGGGCCTTGGGGAGGAGTAAAATGGCAAGGGATCCCTACTACAGTCAGCACTGGTGACTAAAGAGACCACAGACCATGGGAGTTGGAGGCCAGAGCATCCCCAGAGCCCCAGAATGCCCGTTCTGAGATGTTCTTGTACCCGAGACAGGTTCAGGACAGCAGCTTCCTGAGGGAAATGGTGAAACTCTCGAACTTCATCCGTAAAACAGCCCCCAAATCACTTCAAGCATAACCCAGTCATGGTAAAATTGCTTAGCTTCACAGTGAGGCAGCGTGACCTAGCACATGGGACTGGAAGTCACGAGACCAGGGTTCTAGTCACCGACTTGCTGTGTGACCTTGGGCAAGTCACTTAATCTCTCTGAGCCTCAGCTTCTTTATCTATACAACGGAGATAAGAGACCTGCTCTCTCCACCTCTTAGATTATGAGCCCAGAATGGGAGAGGGACAGTGTCTTGTATGTATCCCAGTCCTTAGCCCATAGTAAACACTCAGTAAATACCATTAAAAATAGTTCCCCCCTTGAAGGTAACCTATGTTACAAAGTACTTAGGAGTGGAATCTGGACATTTTCTATACTCTAATGACTTGGTATATTAGAAAAAATATCTTTTTTTTCTGTAATGCGACGCAGGGTGGAGAGGCAGGAGGTATTTGCAAGTTCTGGAGGTTGGAAACTTCTACAGTAATAAAAAATTTGAATTGCTCCATAGGAGGTAAGTTTCAAGGAAAACTTTCCCTAAAAGCAAATTTAAAATGATCAAGTTAATTTAGAAAAGTTGTCACTTTTCACACCTACTGCCTCTTTCCAGAAAATTTTACAGTGACTGTTAGCTTGACAGTTCAACCCACAGAAACAGCACCGAACCCATAGGTATATATCTATTATAGAGGAAGGAACTGTTTCTTGAATTGTTAAACTGTGTTTCCTGGAAGCCTCCTGTTTTGACTCCTTGGCATCTTAATCAATTCTCACTTTAAAACACCACTGTCTGCTAGAGTTTCCTTGATACTATATTGTAAAAAACAAGCCCTATTAACTAAAAAAAACAAAAAACCCAAAAAACCAACATGCAAATCTGGCTCAACCTCTATAAATATCAAACTAGCCTATTTTGCCATTTAAGGTAACACCAACCTTTGGGTTGACTGCAGGAGAAATGGAGTTCCATTTTTAGTCTTTGTGCCTGGTGTGCTTGTTAAAAATGGATGTTCTTAGAAAAATATAATTGGTGAGAGGCCGCTTGGGCTGAGCTGGGTTGCAGTCTATCCAGACTCCAACGTTTGCTGATATTCTTTTCTAGCTTCCCAAGATTATGAAATCTTACCTGCAATGGTCAAGATAATGGGGCTTTTGGCCATTAGGAAGAGCTGCAGATGTAAAATTTTATCCAGCTGAGGATAAGTTTTCAAGAAACACTGGTCAGTGAGAATCCCAGACCCGTGACTACCGCACTGCGTAATGTGGCACGTGAAATCCCATGAATCTTCCTGAACGCATACTCCCTGCTCCCAACCCTCAATCAACTACACCCCCAAGAGGGGCTCAATGCCCTCTGCCAATTTGGCGAACTACATGGTATGCCAACTGCCTTGGCAAGAAATTGGACATCTTTTCACACTCTCTTGAGGTAGCAGACAAGGGGTAGTCCTTCATTCTAACATTTCCAAGGTTCAGAGAGCAAAGGTGACAGAAGCAATCACAAACGGAATGTTCTTCACAACTCGGATTGAGACGCCTTTTATGTATTTCGCTAGCGAGCCCCCAAGCTCTCCCACCAGCCCTGGGCCTCTTCGGACCTCTGCGAACAATAGTAAAGATATTAAGGTCACGGTGTGAGGAGGGATGTTCCTGAACAACTGCTTCAGGGTGGAACGCAGCACACTATCATTATTATAATGATACTATGACTCTTTATCTATTAACTTGGATTTTCCAATGCCCTTAGGGCCTGCCCAGGGCAGGCTTTTAAAGGGATGTGGAGAGGGAACTTCTCAACAGAAAGAGCTTTTCTGAAGACAAACTGACCCACTCCCATTGTTGCTGGGCAAGCTTCTCCGCCAGGCATTTGATGATAATGGGATCCACCTTGGAGTCGAATTTATTGGCAAACCAATGACCGTACTTCAACAGCCACCTCAGTTCCGCTGCCCCGTAGATACACACACTGCGGAGGTGGGAGCCAGTGCACGGGGGATAGAGGTGGTCTTCCAGGTAGTTCCATTTGACGAGACGGGTTTTACTCTGCAGATCGGTGATGTCCTGGGCTGATCGGGAAATCTCCCCAGGGATTCCTGGGACGCGGGTCAGGGTGGCCCAGAAATGTTCATCTGGGGAATAGGTGTCCTTAGACCAGTGGAAAAAGTCCTTAGCTAGGGAACTGTTCACAGCGTATTGGGCGAATGCTCGACTTACAACGAAGTAGGCACTGCCAACAAAAACCTCAATGTTATGTGGCGGTGGATTCTTGGAAATGTTTGTTCTTACAGGCATCTGCATGTATTCGTAAGGCACGCTTTTCAGTTCATGGCGATAAGTGAACCTCTCCTTTTTGCTCTCGCTCGGCTTCACAGTCTCCAGCATGTTGGCCCCTTGGAGTTTCTTCAGCTCCGAAACCAATTCGAAGTTGGACTTCAAAGGAAAGTCTTGTCCACACAGGTTAATCACATATTTCCAGGGAACTGAAGATTTCATCAGGTCTGACAAGCAATTGAGGTCAGCTTGGAGTCTGGAAATGTGAGCATATTCCACTCTCTCTAATTTGGACGCAATGAAAACGTTGGCGAAGCACTTAGCTAAATTGTCCATGGCAAATTTGAAGGTGTCAGGTGACTTCAGGTCATAGTGGATGCAATAAACGTTGTGTTGGTTGTATATCGTGTGAATGAGCCGTTCAACCATAATTGCTTCTTTGTGAACCACCAGAGAATAGGCTATTGGGAATCTTTCCTCCTCTGGTGAAACAGGCTTTAGGTGATATCTTCTTATGGTCTGATAAACCTTGCAGTCACTTGTCATCGCAATGACATCTTCATCATCTAAATCAACGATGTCCTTTTTTCTTATCTCTAAGGTCTTGCCAATTTCCCCTGGCTCTTGCTCATAAACATAAGAACAGTTCACTTCATATTTGAAGTCGTTCCTGACATAGGCATACCTGTTTCTAACTAAAGAGGAGGTGCTTAGGGAGTGCTCCACGAAATAAATGTCCTTTTTAGGGAATAAAATTTTTTTAACGTTCAGAAGTTTTAATAGCGAGACTAACCAAAGGGTCAAGAAGAGGACAACGATCTTCTGTCTCAAGGGGTATTTTGAGGGACACTTGTATCTCTTCATTCTGTGGGGAGAAAAAGGGAGAGAACGATTGAATTATTATTACTAAAGAAAATCAGACTCACACTGATGCCGCAGCTCTTTTATCAGGAGACTTCAAAACAGTGATGTGGACCAATCAATAGTGTGCAGAGTACTGTACCGAGCATTTGGGAGAGTACAAGAATTAGTAGATAGGATCCCTGCTTTACAGTCTAGCTAGGGAGATAGACACTATGTAGATATCGTGGATAGGAGGCAATAGAGTTTAAAGATATGTACATGAGTGTGGAACATGTTGAGTACCCAAGTGCTTCAGTGGGGTACAACTGCTGAGTGGCAGTTGGGGGGGGGGGGGGTGAGGGAGATGGCCCAATCAATGATGGCATAGAGGTTGGGGGTGGGCGGGGGGGGTCTGTTGGCCAGAGGAAAGAGAGAAGTCAGCAGTGTGGGAGACACCTTAAGGAAGTAAGAGAAGAGGGGCCTCCTTTCTTCTCTCCCCAGCAACTCTGGGCTGGCTGATTTCCCGGCCTTTCTTCTCCTGGACGTTGACTGGCCAGAAGTTCTGGATATCATTCACAGGTGTCTTTGATAAACAACCAACATCTAGACGGAGCCAACTGAATAACTGAAAAAAGGCAGTTCAGGACAATGGTTGGACTTGATTGTCTTTGTTACTGTACACCTTCAAAGGTACTCTGGGGAGGTGGGAGTCAATCTGGAAAATGTTTTCATAGGTTTAAACTGAAGTATATTCTGGGAGCTATGTGACATTCTGCTGCCATCTTTATTCTGAGTTTACTTTTAATTGTTCATCAGGCAGAAACTCCTCACCCTGGGCTTCAAGGCTGTCCATCACCTTGCCCCCTCCTACCTCACCTCCCTTCTCTCCTTCTCCAGCCCAGCCCGCACCCTCTGCTCCTCCGCCGCTAATCTCCTCACCGTACCTAGTTCTCACCTGTCCCGCCATCGACCCCCGGCCCACGTCATCCCCCGGGCCTGGAATGCCCTCCCTCTGCCCATCCGCCAAGCTAGCTCTCTTCCTCCCTTCAAGGCCCTACTGAGAGCTCACCTCCTCCAGGAGGCCTTCCCAGACTGAGCCCCTTCCCTCCTCTCACCCTAGTCCCCCTCTCCATCCCCCCCATCTTACCTCCTTCCCTTCCCCACAGCACCTGTATATATGTATGTACATATTTATTACTCTATTTATTTATTTATTTATTTTACTTGTACATATCTATTCTATTTATTTTATTTTGTTAGTATGTTTGGTTTTGTTCTCTGTCTCCCCCTTTTAGACTGTGAGCCCACTGTTGGGCACGGACTGTCTCTATATGTTGCCAATTTGTACTTCCCAAGCGCTTAGTACAGTGCTCTGCACACAGTAAGCGCTCAATAAATACGATTGATGATGATGATGATCAGCTGACTTGGTGCAGATACAGAGTACTCCCTGGCGGTCAAGGGATATCACTGTGATCTTTTCTGCCGCCAAAAGAAAGTACAGGGAAAGTACAGGATAAGAATGAGCCAGTGAAAATTGGCAAGAGCTTAGAGATAGGAAAAAAGGACATCATTGAAGATGTCATTGCGATGATAAGTGAAAGACTAAGACTGAAGGAGCAGAATGGTGTTGTGGAAAGAGTATGGGCCTGGGAGCCAGAAGGTTGTGGGTTCTAATCCCGGATCCACCACTTGTCTGCTGTGTGACCTTGGGCAAGTCACTTCACTTCTCTAGACCTCAGTCAGGGATTGAGACTGTGAGCCCCACTTGGGACAGGGACTGTGTCTAACCCGATTTGCTTAGATCCACCCCAGCGCTTAGTACAGTGCCTAGCACATAGTAAGCACTCAACAAATACCACAATTTTGGTTATTACTGAGTCTCAGCCAGAGTTGGGCCCTTTGAGCCCAGCTGCCAAAGGGGGTCAGGTGAGGGTATACTTGAAGATCACTTCATTTGCTTTCATGGACAGGGTGGGGAGAAAGGAGACAGTAGTATCGGTATGGAATCCAACAAGAGTTCTAGTCACATTTTGCCTCAAGTATAAGGGTGTTTCCTCTTGGAATGAAGTTAACAGTCATTTACACATGGCTCCAACCTCTTAGATAGAAGTTGGAACTGATTGACAGTAAAAGAAGAAATTGGTAATTCTGGGAGGAAAATCTGGCCGTGTAGAGGAAAACAGAGTGAGCAAAAAATCCATGTGAATAATCTCTGAGAGTCATCCTCTTGGTAAACTATTTCTTACTTTATAAAACTTGTCGGAGCTCCTGCTGGATATGCCATATGCATGTACACTCATACAAAATGCCAAACTCTCCCCCCGCTACAAAACCCCCACAAAACCTTGAGTAAATCTGAATAACACAAAACAAACCATTTCAAATATTTTAATAACCTAAATTGAAAAGCATGGGCCTCTTGAAAGGGCTAATTCAAGCTTGAAAACAGTAAAAGTGTTTCTGCCACGGCCACCTTCAGTTGGTTCCCTCATTCCGCTGACCTAAGTACGTATAGGGCAGACAAACATAACAAGCGACACTGGGTTGAGGGTGGCACTGGGTAACAAGAGAAAGAGAAGGACGGGGCTCATGATGAGATGGGAGAGGGAGAACCAAAGAGCACTCTGACCATGCTGCTATCAGACAAAAATTCCTCACCACTGGCTTTAAGCGCTCAATAACCTTGCCCCCTCCTACCTCACCTCACTACTTTCCTACAACCCAGGCCCGACTCTTCACTCCTCTAATGCTAACCTTCTCACTGTGTCTTGATCTCGTCTATCTCGCCACCGACCCCTCGCCCACGCCCTGCCCCTGGAACGCCCTTCCTCCTCAAATCCGACAATTAATTACCCCCTTCAGACCGTTATTGAGGGCACATCTCCTCCAAGAGGCCTTCCCTAAGCTTCCCTTTCCCCTTCTCCCACTCCCTTCTGCACTGCATTGACGTGCTCCCTTTGTTCATCCCCTCTTCCCAGCCCCATTATATATATGCAAATTATCTGTATTTGTATTCATGTCTGTCTCTCCCCCTCTAGACTGTAAGCTTTTTCAATCAATCAATTAATCAATCATTTGTATTTATTGAGCACTTACTGTGTGCAGAGCACTGTACTAAGCGCTTGGGAAGTACAAGCTGGCAACATATGGAGACAGTCCCTACCCAACAGTGGGCTCACAGTCTAGAAAGGGGAGACAGAGAACAAAACCAAACATACTAACAAAATAAAATAAAATAAAATAAATAGAATAGATAGGTACACGTAAAATAGAGTAGAGTGGGTAGGGAATGTGTCTGTTTATTGTTGTATTATACTCTCCCATGTGCTTAGTCCACTGCTCTGCACACAGTACGTGCCAATAAATATGACTGAATGATTGAATTCTAGAAAACAGTAATGCTGGACAAATTGGGTGGTTGTGGAATACAGAATTACCCCACATCAAGAAGCCCTTTTGGCACTGATGTCATATGAATGGGCCTCTATCTTGTGGATTCCTGTCCATTAGTGTCCCCTGTTCTTCAAGAGGAAAGAGGAAGATGCACTCTGCTTTTACCATATTCTGGGCATGGGCTGAGTTTTTTCACCACTGTAATTTTTCTTCCATAAAGCCTGGACAGCTTGCCAAAGCATTTTTTAAGCAGTTCGATGTTTGATCTTCCAGAGTTCCTTTTTATAATCATGTGAATCGGGAATAAATCTTGGGGAATATTGAGTAGTGTTTATTTTGCTTTTCTTGTATTCCTCTTAAGAGTTCAATCAACATACTTAGGAACGGATAAAAGTGAATCTTTAAGCCAAAGGATTTGATAAAAGCCTGCCTCAGGGCATACTTAGCCAGATTCTGGCATCAGCTATGCCTTGGCATTAGTAAATAGATGAGTAATTGGTGTCAGAATTAGACAAGAGAAACTGATGGAAGAATTTGGCTCATGTTAACTGTAAACTTCTGAAGAGTTTTAGCTAAGAAAAAATATCCTGCACATATAAAGCTTTCCTTCTTTCCTCTTTGAAATCTTGAAATTAGCAATGTCTTAAGCTACCTGCATTTGAGATTTGCTCTAGCCTAATTCAGGCCTCATTTTGACAACTTTGATTGATTGATTAAAAGCTCCCATGCGGTTTACTGGGAATACAAAACACAAAGACTCAAACCCCAAACCAATTTACAAAAACAAAGTCATTTTGTTTTTAGTCAATCAATGCTATTTATTGAGAGCTAGGGGTAGGGCACTGTAATAAGCACTCAGGAGAGTAGCAACAACAGAGTTAGCCGATACATTCCCTGCCCACAACAAGCTTTTAAGAAGTGAGCCCCCGTTAAGGGAACTAATTTGAAGCAGTTCTTAGCAACAACACACTGCGTGAATAGCCAGGACAATTTTCTACTAGGGCAGAATGGCAACCTTTTAAATAGGGGAAGGAATAAAAATGCAATGCGGGATATTCTACAGATTCTACTACCAATCTAAGAAAATTTCCTCGAGACCAGTACTGCCCATGTTGTTTGGGTTGATGAAATCTGATCCCTTGGTCGGCAATGAGGACTGGGTTGGAGAGGGGTGAAGGGGTGCTTAGACTCAAGCCCCTTTAATCATTCCTTTTGGGTCCTGGAAAGAGGCTGGGGGATTGAAGGAAGTTTGAGAGGAGACTTTGTGGCTCCAGGTTTGGTGTGATGGCATCTTTAAATTTCTACCTCCCTGAGTAGTATGTAAGTATGTATGTAAGACAGATTGGAAGCAGCATGGTGTAGTGGATAGAGCATGTGGTGTAGTGGGAGTCAGAAGGTCGTAGGTTCTTAACCCAGCTCTGCCACTTATCTGCTGTGACCTTGGGTGGAGAAGTCACATCACTTCTCTGTGCCTCAGTTACCTCATCTATAAAATGGGGATTGAGACTGGGATCCCCATGTGAAACAGGGACTCCACCGCAGTGGTTTAACAAATATACCAATTATTATTATTATTACTATGGGCAGAGATCTTGTCATCTTCCATTACACTTTCCCAAGTGCTTAATACAGTACTCTGCACACAGAAGGTGGTCAGCAAATACTACTGTGTGACTGGTTGGTTGGACAGAGACTCCAGGGATTGGGTCCACAGTATCCCTTATTATATGTGTCTGGTTCCCTGGACCCTTTGGCCCTGTGTTTGGTAACTATTGTTCTCAAGAGACACACTCCCCCTCTTCCCCGCCGCCCAGCTATCTTTCTGTGAAACAGCTTGGTGTAGTGGAAAGAGCACGGGCCTGGTTGTTGGGGGGGAGGAGGTCATCCAAGGACAGGGGCTCTGCATTTGTCAGTCATGTGACCTGGTGCAAATCATTTAACTTGTCTGTGTCTTAGTTTCTTCATCTGTAAAATGGAGATTAACACTGTGAGCCCCATGCTGGGACAATATTCTGTCAACCCCTGCCTTTAGTACAGTGCCTGGAACATTGTAAGCCCTTAACAAATACCCTCCGCAAGCCGAAAAAAAACCAACAACAAACTTACACCACACTGGCTCCTAAACCGTGGTGAAGTAGGAGACTGTCCTCCCTTCAGATTCATTTCCTCTCAGCCCAAGGCAAGGGTAATGAGAGAGGAGGGGAAGTGAGCAGAGCAGTCCATGACATCATGATGCTGCAATGCACTGTTGCAACAGCACAGAATTCTAGGGTGGTGAATGCTGCTTTAAATGGGTCCTTATGGCCAATCAAAAGATAAGTCCGTATGAAATTCTATGTTAGGTCTGATTACACTCTAACGCCACTTTTCCCTGGAGAAGCAGTATGGCCTAGTGGATAAAGCATGAGTCTGAGAGTCAGCAGGACCTGGGCTCTGCCACTCATCTGCTATGTGACTGTGGGCATGTCATTTCACTTCTCTGTGCCTCAGTTCCCTCATCTGTAAAGTGGGGATTAAAACTGTGAGTCCCATGTGGGATGGGGACTGTGCCCAGCCCAATTTGCTTGTCTCCAATCCAGCACATAGTAAGCATTTTAAAATACCACAGTTATTATTATTATTATTATTCCCTTTGTGTCCTTAAAATAAGCATAAGCCAGCGAACTTCCTAAAACTGGATTTTTCTGATCAGCACAACTAGCCAGCTGTCTACAAATTTAAACTGCTCTGCTGACTATGAGAACCATGGAGTGTTTTCTTTCTAAAATCAAAAACTTTGGTAATAAAAGTTCTTTATGTTGCAAAACTATTTCAACAACCCAAAAGAACTTGTTCTATCATTTCTATGGAGAAAATCAACTCCAAGGAGAATGCAAATTCTCAACAGTGTTGAAGTATTTGTTGCTGAATTGTACTTCCCAAGCGCTTAGTATAGTGCTCTGCACACAGTAAGCGCTCAATGCGATTGAATGAAGTATTGAAATTTGACCAAGCACAAACAGACAGCTTTTTTTTAACCCTTCAGTATATTGATTTATAAATCACAAGATAAAATGCTGCCCCAAAGCAGACAGAAAAATCAGATGCCAGCCCATTTAGAGATATTTTTATTTTAGACATTCATCCCTGAAGTCATTCAGAACTGAAATCACCCTGTGAAGGTTACTGCCTGCTTCACATTCACAAGCTCTAAGGCTATAGTCAAGACTAAAATAAATGGTATTTTACACCCTTCTTACTACCTCAGAACTTATGCCTTCACAACCTCATAGCACTTTTGTTAACAATTCAGTACTCTTTTAAGCACCTGTTGCCGTCATCTCCCCCCACCCCTTGGAGGCAGGGATCCTGTCTCTTACCTCCACTGTACTCTTCCAAGTGCTTAGTACAGACTTCTGTACACAGTAGGTGCTCAGAAAAAAACTACTTCTCACTGAATACGCTTACATATGTTAGAAAATTCACAAAAAGGACCAACTTTGGCATTATTGTGACTTATTAACAAATTATTTTTGTTTCTTTTAAAATATGCATGTTGCCAAAAAGCCTCTAGTACATGTACTAAGAAACCCAATTAAATAATGGCAACAGCCAAATTTCAAAGCAATTTAGGGTCGTGGTAATAGTGGTATTTTCTGAGCCCCTCTTGACTGCAATGTACTGTAATAAGCACTTGGGAAGATTCAGTGGAAGCAAAACATACACTACCTCCCCACAAGGAGCTTACACTCCAATGATGATGATGACATTTGTTAAGCACTTACTATGTGCCAAGCACTGTTCTAAGCACTGGGGGGATACAAGGTAATCAGGTTATCCCACATGGGGCTCACAGTCTTAATTCCCATTTTACAGATGAGGTAACTGAGGCACAGAGAAGTTAAGTGACTTGCCCAAAGTCACACAGCTAAAAAGTGGTGGAGCCAGAATTAGAACCCATGACCTCTGACTCTCAAGCCTGTGCTTGTTCCACTGAGCCACGCTGTTTCTCTTAATGGGACCACTAACAAGGAGGACTTTGCAAGAATGGGAATTCCAAAAAAACGGTCCTTCCTGGAAAATGTTCCTCTCAAATTTCAACCTCTAAGGATTGTTAGAAAGCACACGAGGCTATTTATTCTCCAGAACCAGAGTAAAAGCGTATTAATTCAGGATTTAAGAAAACTAACCCCTAAAAACCCCAAAGTTTAAAAACTCTGTTAAAAGTGATCTAACTTTCTGATCACATTTCCTCATTTCATGACTCTGCAGACTATTACTGTTTATAGGCTCTGGTATACCAAGTCCTGGCAGATCTCAAGTTCTATGCCAAGATCAGAGATCCCCCTGATCTCTGAGTGCCCTTTCACTGCTGCTCTGGTAAATTAGCTACAAGTAAAACCTGCCCCAGAAAAGCTTCCTAGTGCATGGGGAAACAGTTAACTAATTTCTATAAAATGGTGCTAAAATGGTCTTTTCAAAAAAATAAAAGTTGAGCCCATGTCTCCCCACTCTTCAAGAGCCTCCAGTAGTTGTCCATTCTCCTCTGCATCAGAGACTCTTCATGAGCAGCTTTAAAGCAATCAGTCACCTTGCCCCCTCCTACCTCACCCAGTCTGAACACTTAGCTCGTATAATGCCAACCTACTCACTGTTCCTCGATCTCATCTATCTCACTGCTGACCCCCTGCCCAAGTCCTGCTTCTGGCCTGAAACTCCCTCTCCTTTGATATGTCATTGAATGTTTTTTTATCAATTCTGTTATACTGTACCCTCCGAAGTGCTTCGGACAGTGCCCTCCACCCGGTAAGCACTCAAAACGACAGATGGATTGATTTACAACAAACCACCACTCTCACCTTCAAAGCGTTATTGATGATGATGGATTTGTTAAACTCTTACTATGTGCACTGTTCTAAGCGCTGGAATAGATACAAGGTTATCAGGTTGTCCCATGTGGGGTTCACAGTCAATCCCCATTTTCCAGGTGAGGGAACTGAGGCCCAGAGAAGTAAAGTGACTCGCCCAACGTCACACAGCAGACAAGTGGTGGAAGCAGGATTAGAATCTATGACCTTCTGACACCCAGGCCCGTGCTCTATCACGCTGCTTCTTTATTAAAATTACACCCCCTCCAGGAGGCCTTCCCTGATTAAGTCCTCATTTCTCCTACTCCCCCTCCCTTCTGCTTCGCAGATGCACTGGATCCGAACCTTTTGAGCACTTGATGATCACCATTATTCATGGTGTTTTTTGAGCGCATACTGTGTGAAGAGCACTAAGTGCTTGGGAGAGTACAATACAGCAGAACTGGTAGATGGTAGACACTTTTCGCCTCCACAATGATCACCCCACCCTCAGCAATTATGTCCATATTAATAACTTCTTTTCATGTCCGTCTCCCCCTCTAGACAGCAGAACTGGTAGATGGTAGACACTTTTCGCCTCCACAATGATCACCCCACCCTCACCCTCAGCAATTATGTCCATATTAATAATTTCGTTTCAGGTCCGTCTCCCCCTCTAGACTTTAAGTGCCTCGTGCAGGGAATGTGTCTGTCTACCAACTCTGTTGGATTGTACTCTCCCAAGCATTTAGTCCAGTGCTCATTGATTGACTAATGCAGGTAGAAGCGAAAACAACAGCAGGCACTGCAAGCCACAAACATTTCAGCACAACAGCTGTCAGCCTCAGTATGTCTGCAACGCAGCCAGGACTCTGCCAGAGGCCACCCACCCACCCACAGGTGAATTTCATCAGTGGTAGCGTCTTCTTTGAGAATGAAGAGGTTATAGATCTAGATCCATATGCGTAAGGTGTACAGTGAGAATAAAAATTCAGCACCAACTCAAATCATTAGATTACATTTAGAAAAAAAAATTGCAACATTATTTCCCAGTAGGTACTTTGTGGAATTTACTGGTGAGAAGCAGCCTAGTCTAGTGAAAAGTGTGCAGGCTTGGGAGTCAGGGGACCTGAGTTCTAATTCCCACTCCGCCGCTCGTCTGCTGTGTGACCTTGGGAAGTCACTTCGCTTCTCTGGACCTCAGTTTCCTCTTCCGTAAAATGGGGATTAAGAGCATGAGCTTCATGTGAGACGGGCACTGAGTCCAACCCTATTATCTTTTATCTCCTCTAGTGCTTAATACCGTACTTGGCACATAGTAGGCACTTAAATGCTATAAAAAAAGAAAGTCCTAAGAATCAATTATATGATGCCTGCACAGGCATTTCTCTCCTGACGAATTCATTTATTCATTCAATCGTATTTATTGAGCGCGCTTACTGTGTGCAGAGCACTGTACTAAGCGCTTGGGAAGTACAAGTTGGCAACATAGAGACTGTCCCTACCCAACAGCGGGCTCACAGTCTAGAAGAAGACTGTGAGCCCCCCGTGGGACAACCTCATCACCTTGTAACCTCCCCAGCGCTTAGAACAGTGCTTTGCACATAGTAAGCGCTTAATAAATGCCATTATTATTATTATTATCTAACTGGACATAATGAGTAGAAGAAATCAGTATTCTAGCTGAAGCTAGAAGAAAAAGGTTCTAAAAGGTACAGTACCTGCTTCTTCGATCTGCCTGGGTTCTTTCAGCCCTCAGCGAAGACAGGGAGAACTACTTGCAGGGACTCTGTTGTAGCCTATCTGGGTGATCGCTTTAGGGTGGCCACACCCCTGTTTGCACACTGGTTTTCCTGGGAGGAAGGGGAGGGGTGAGTGATGTAGGGGTGAGCTCTGACCTTTGTCATCCTTCCTTGGTCCTACAATGATACCCTGTGTCAATTTGCAAAGGCCCCAGCCAAGCCAATCTTGGGTTGAGAAGGTTAGGGCTTTATTCTGGCTAGACCTGACTGTCCTTAGTGAGGTGAAAAAGGGAGGGAGGAATGAAAGGAGGGAAAGAACCTGTTCAAATAATAATAATAACAATAATGACGATGACATTTATTAAGCGCTTACTATGTGCAACGCATTTAAGTGCTTACTACGTGCCAAGTACCGCATATGCTATCTTGATAGGGGAGATCCCACATCCTTTAGGTTGCAGGCCCCCTCGGGGCATTTTGCTTCTGTTGTACACTCCCAAGTGCTAAGTAATAATAATAACAATAATAATAATGGTATTTGTTAAGCGTTTACTATGTGCCAAGCACTGTTCTGAGCGCTGGGATAGATGCAAGGTAATCAGGTTGTCCCACGTGGGGCTCACAGTCTTAATCCCCATTTTACACATGAGGGAACTGAGGCACAGAGAAGTTAAGTGGCTTGCCCAAAGTCACACAACTGATAATCAATCAATCAATCAATCATATTTATTGATCGCTTACTGTGTGCAGAGCACTGCACTAAAGTGCTTGGGAAGTACAAGTTGGTAACATATAGAGACAGTCCCTACCCAACAGTGGGCTCACAGTCTAAAAGGGGGAGACAGAGAACAAAACCAAACAGACTAACAAAATAAAATAAATAGAATAGCTATGTACAAGCAAAATAAATAAATAAATAGAGTAATAAATATGTACAAACATATATACAGGTGCTGTGGGGAAGGGAAGGAGGTAAGATAAGGGGGATGGAGAGGGGGACGAGGGGGAGAGGAAGGAAGGGGCTCAGTCTGGGAAGGCCTCCTGGAAGAGGTGAGCTCTCAGTAGGGCCTTGAAGGGAAGTGGTGGGGCCGGGATTAGAACCCATACCCTCTGACTCCCAAGCCCGGGCTCTTTCCACTAAGCCACGCTGCTTCTCTACAGTGTACAGAGTACAGTTCTCTGTCCACAGTACTCGCCAAACACTGTTGTTTAATACACATAACTGATTTAACACAAACCTGGCACCCCTCTCTGGGGCTCCCTGGAATTGCAGACAGAGGAAATGCTGGAGCCCAAAATCAATCGATGATATTGATTGAGAGCTTACTATGTGCAGAACACTGTACTCAGCGCTTGGGAAAGTGCAACAGACTTAACAGACACCTTCCCTGCCAATAACGAGTTTCCCATAAGGTTCAGATTAAACTGGGGATTAAATACCTTTTGTCTCTTCCTCTTGGACTATGAGTCCCTAGTCGGTCAGGGACTATGACTGACCCGACTGTACTTTATCTACCCAAGTGCTTAGTATTGTACTTGGCAGGTAAGTAAGCGATTAACAAGTCTTCGAATTCTGTTGTATTGTACTCTCCCAATACAGTACTCTGTATATTCATTCATTCAATCATATTTATTGAACGCTTACTATGTGCACAGCACTGTACTAAGTGCTTGAAAAGTACAATTCAGCAACAGATTCACTCATTCATTCATTCATTCAATCGTACTTATTGAGCACTTACCGTGTGCAGAGCAATCAATCAATCAGTCGTATTTATTGAGCACTTACTGTGTGCAGAGCACTGTACTAAGCGCTTGGGAAGTACAAGTCGGCAACATATAGCAAAGGTCCCTACCCAACAACAGGCTCACAGTCTAGAAGGGGGAGACAGACAACAAAACAAGTTCACAGGCATCAATAGCATCAATATAAATAGAATTACAGATATACACATATCATTAATAAAATAAATAGAATAATAAATACAAATACACACAAGTGCCATGGGGCAGGAAGTGGCAGAGTAGAGGGAATAGGGGCGATGGGGAGGGGAGGAGGAGCAGAGGAAAAGGGGGGGCTCAGTCAGGGAAGGCTTCCTTGAG
Organism: Tachyglossus aculeatus; assembly: GCF_015852505.1. Lineage (NCBI taxonomy): Eukaryota > Metazoa > Chordata > Mammalia > Monotremata > Tachyglossidae > Tachyglossus > Tachyglossus aculeatus. The sequence continues at coordinate 13,267,021 of NC_052088.1, read as the reverse complement.
GAGGTGAGCTTTCAGTAGGGCTTTGAAGGGGGGGAAGTGTGCTAATCTGGCGGATGTGAGGAGCATATAGTAAGCACTCAAATACCATTGATTGATTGACCACAATAAACAATTATAATAATGACAATAATGATAATCTGGTCTGATGGGCTTTGGCTTCCTTCTCCAAAGCTCAGGGGCCCAAAGGGCTAATGAGGGAAGGCAAAAATGGGGATTCCTTACTGCTTGCTTACTTTCTCTCCTAGACTGTAAAGTCGTTATGGGCAGGGAAAGTGTCTGGTAATTCTGTTGTACTGTTCTAAGCACTCAGTACAGTGCTCTTTGTACATAGTAAGCACTCAATAAATGTCACTGATTGACTGATTCCTTCTAAGCACTCTTTCATTCTTTAGCTTACAGAGCACTCCACCCCCACATCCCTAGAGAGAGTCAAGACTCGCAGCCGTTTGGTCTTTTGAGACTTCGAGGGGCCCTGGGGGAAGGGTGTGTTCCGGGAATCCCACCCGAACCCCTCCCCAAAGCAAGAAATGGGGGCACCCTGGTGGGCTTCCAAATATTTCCTGCTTTATAATAATAATAATAATAATGATGGCTTTTGTTAAGCGCTTACTATGTGAAAAACACTGTTCTAAGCACTGGGGGGATACAAGGTGATCAGGTTGTCCCACGGGGGGCTCACAGTCTTAATCCCCATTCCACAGATGAGTTAACTGAGGCTCAGAGAAGTTAAGTGACTTGCCCCAGGTCACACAGCAGACATGTGGCAGAGCTGGGATTAGAACCCACGACCTCTGGCTCCCAAGCCTGTGCTCTTTCCACTGAGCCATGCTGTATGTTCCCTTTAAGTAGTAATGCACACTTAGCAATGCAGTTAAAGTACTTTAAGACGATGCATTGTCCCAGTTATCAGGGTATTTAAAATTTCCTTTTTTGAGTTACCAAAATCATTTGTCGTTTTCAGCATCCCTTTTTCCTCTAGATAACTTCCGCGTAATTCTTATTATTATTGTATTTGTTCAGTCCTGACTATGTGTACCGTACTAAGCACCATTCAAGATAAATCAGGTTGGACACAGGCCCTGTACCACAGCGTAACAATAGTAATAATAATGATGGTATTTCAATCAATCAATCAATTGTATTTATTGAGCGCATACTATGTGCAGAGCACTGTACTAAGCGCTTGGGAAGTACAAATTGGCAACACATAGAGACAGTCCCCACCCAACAGTGGGCTCACAGTCTAAAAGGGGGAGACAGAGAACAGAACCAAACATACCAACAAAATAAAATAAATAGGATAGAAATGTACAAGTAAAATAAATAAATAAATAAATAAATAGAGTAATAAATATGTACAACCATATATACATATATACAGGTGCTGTGGAGAAGGGAAGGAGGTAAGATGGGGGGATGGAGGGGGGGCGAGGGGGAGAGGAAGGAAGGGGCTCAGTCTGGGAAGGCCTGGAGGAGGTGAGCTCTCAGCAGGGCCTTGAAGGGAGGAAGAGAGCTAGCTTGGTGGAGGGGCAGAGGGAAGGAGGGCATTCCAGGCCCGGGGGAGGACGTGGCCGGGGGTCGACGGCGGGACAGGCGAGAACGAGGTACAGTGAGGAGATTAGCGGTGGAGGAGCGGAGGGTGCGGGCTGGGCAGTAGAAGGAGAGAAGGGAGGTGAGGTAGGAGGGGGGCGAGGTGATGGACAGCCTTGAAGCCCAGGGTGAGGAGTTTCTGCCTGATGCGCAGATTGATTGGTAGCCACTGGAGATTTTTGAGGAGGGGAGTAATATGCCCAGAGCGTTTCTGGACAAAGATAATCCGGGCAGCAGCATGAAGTATGGATTGAAGTGGAGAGAGACACGAGGATGGGAGATCAGAGAGAAGGCTGGTGCAGTAGTCCAGACGGGATAGGATGAGAGCTTGAATGAGCAGGGTAGCAGTTTGGATGGAGAGGAAAGGGCGGATCTTGGCAATGTTGCGGAGCTGAGACCGGCAGGTTTTGGTGACGGCTTGGATGTGAGGGGTGAATGAGAGAGCGGAGTCGAGGATGACACCAAGGTTGCGGGCTTGTGAGACGGGAAGGATGGTAGTGCCGTCAACAGAGATGGGAAAGTCAGGGAGAGGACAAGGTTTGGGAGGGAAGACAAGGAGCTCAGTCTTCGACATGTTGAGCTTTAGGTGGCGGGCGGACATCCAGATGGAGATGTCCTGAAGGCAGGAGGAGATGCGAGCCTGGAGGGAGGGGGAGAGAGCAGGGGCAGTGTATTTGTTACATGCTTACTATGTGCAAAGCACTGTCCTAAGTGCTGGGATTGATATAAGGTAATCAGGTTGTCCCATGTGGGGCTCAGCCAATCCCCATTTTACAGATGAGGTAACTGAAGCACAGAGAAGTTAAGTGACTTGCCCAAAGTCACACAGCTGATAAGTGGTACAGTCGGGATTAGAACCCACGACCTCTGACTTCCAAGCCCGGGCTATTTCCACTAAGCCACACAGCTTCTCTAAGTCTAAGTAGGAAGGAGAGCAAGTAACCCCACTGGTCAGTAAGTGCCTGGCACATAGTAAGTGCTTAATAAATATCATAATTATTATTAGATCAGTCATAGTCTCTGTCCCACATAGGGTTCCCAGTCTAAGAAGGAGGGAGGTCAGTGGTTAGGTGAATAATAGTAATAATAATCATAGTATCTGTTAAGTGCTTACTATGTGCTAGGCTCTGTACTAAGCACTGGGATAGATACAAGCAAATCTGACCAGACATAGTCTCTGTCCCAAATGGGAATCACAATCTTAATCCTAATGTTATAAATGAGGTAACTGAGTCCCAGAGAAGTGATTTGCCCAAGGTCACACAGCAGACAAGGGGCAGGGCCAGAATGAGAACCCTTCTGACGTATGGGCCCGTGCTCTAGCCATGCTGCTTCTCTGGAAGTCAGAGGACCTGGATTCCAACCCCAGCTCCACCACTTGTCTGCTGTGTGATCTTGGGCAAGTCACTTCACTTTTCTGGGCCTCAGTTACCTTATCTGTAAACTGGGAGTTTCAATACCTGTTCTTCCCCCTACTTAGACTGGTGAGCATCATGTGGGATAGGGACTATCTGACCTGATTTATCTTGTATCTTCCCCAGCACTTAGAACAATGCTTGACACAGAGTAAGCGCTTAACAAATGCCACAATTACTATTACTATTATTATCACCATCATTATTACTGGGAGAGCTGTAGGCAGTTGCATTTGTTTTCACCCCTTACAGCATTTAGGGTGCGTGTTTCTTGTGAGACCTACAAAGCACTGTTGAACAACATATCGGAGAAAAATGAATTAGAAAAAGGGATATTTTGCAATAGGAGTTTAAGTTTCCAGCTCAAGTCCAGGCAAGAACAGTGATCAGTACTTTCATTCTTTCAATTTTATTTATTGAGCACTTACTGTGTGCAAAGCACTGTACTAAGCTTGGGAAGTACAAGTTGGCAACATATAGAGATGGTCCTTACCCAACAACGGGCTGTACTTGTGAGTGGATCCTGATTTTGCAGAACCCTGAACCCCCCGCTGCAGTATAATCGGCCAAGGTGCTAAGTGCTCTGCAGCATAATTTGTAGCCTCCTGAAATAAGGCCAGCACTTGCAGATACCTTGGTTGCAAGTTTAACCTGTCCAATCACAGGCAGGCTGGTTGCACAAGTCAAATTAAATAGAATTTCTCTAAAGTGAGCCATTCCTGTTTCTTCTTCATAGTATGTATACTGATTAAACTAATACCTAGCAGCACTATTTATTTGGTGAAGGCACTTAACGTTACCATTTACAGAGGCTTCCACCCCTACGTAATTGATCAGTCTCCTGGATACTCTGGTGAGTAACAATGCTCAAGTTGCTAGGCCCTGAATTTTCAACAGTGCTTTCTGTTTAGGTTTTTTTTCCCTTTACCTGCCTAGCTAAACTACAAGGATCTTACCTAACCTCTATTCTAACCATCCTGTAGCAAACTTCACCTCACCACCACCTCCTCACCATCCTTGACTCTGCTCTCTCATTCACCCCACACATGCAATCTGTCACCAAATGCTGTCGATCTCACCTTCGCAACATCGCCAAGATCCACCCTTTCCTCTCCATCCAAATGGTTACCACATTAGCACAATCACTCATTCTCACTCTTCTCATCGGGAAGCAGCGTGGCTCTGTGGAAAGAGCACGGGATTTGGAATCAGAGGTCATTGGTTCAAATCCCGGCTCCACCACTTATTAGCTGTGTGCAGTGTGCGACTCTGGGCAAGTCACTTTACTTCTCCGTGCTTCAGTTACCTCATCTGTAAAATGGGGATTAAGACTGTGAGCCCCTCGTGGGACAACCTGATCACCTTGTAAACTCCCCAGCGCTTAGAACAGTGCTTTGCACATTGTAAGCGCTTAATAAATGTCATCATCATCATTATTATTATTATTCTATCCCGACTGGATTGCTGCATCAGCCTCCTTTCTGACCATTCAACCTCCTGCCTCTCCCCACTTCAGTCCATACTTCACTCCATTGCCTGGATTATCTTTCTACAGAAACGTTCAAGGCACGTCACCCCCACCTCAAAAATCTCCAACGGTTGCCTATCAACCTCTGTATCAAATAGAAACTCCTCACTATTGGCTTTAAAATTCTCCATCACTTTGCTCCTTCCTACCTCACCTCCCTTCTCTCTCTGTATATCCCAGCCCACACCCTTTGCTCCTCTGGTGCTAACCTTCTCCATGAGCCTCGTTCTAGCCTGCCTCACCACCAACCCCTGGCCCACATCTTAACTCTGGCCTGGAATGCCCTCCCTCCTCAAATCCTCCAAACAATCAATCATTCATTCATTCAATCGTATTTATTGAGTGCCTACTGTGTGCAGAGCACTGGACTAAGCACTTGGAAAGTCCAAGTTGGCAACATATAGAGACGGTCCCTACCCAACAATGGGCTCACAGTCTAGAAGGGGGAGACAGACAACAAAATAAAACATGTGGACAGGTGTCAAGTCATCAGAATAAATAGAAATAAAGCTAGATGCACATCATTGACAAAATAAATAGAATAGTAAATATGGACAAGTAAAATAAATAGAGTAATAAATCTGTACAAACATATATACAGGTGCAGTGGGGAGGGGAAGGAGGCAGGGCAGGTGGGATGGGGAGGAGGAGAGGAAAAAGGGGGCTCAGTCTGGGAAGGCCTCCTCGAGGAGGTGAGCTCTCAGTTGGGCTTTGAAGGGAGGAAGAGAGCTAGCTTGGCGGAGGGTGCGGGCTGGGCTGTAGAAGGAGAGAAGCGAGGTGAGGTAGGAGGGGGCGAGGTGATGGAGAGCCTTGAAGCTGAGAGTGAGGAGTTTTTGCCTGATGCGTAGGTTGATGGGTAGCCACTGGAGATTTCTGAGGAGGGGAGTAACATGCCCAGAGCGTTTCTGCACAAAGATGATCCGGGCAGCGGCGTGAAGTATAGATTGAAGTGGGGAGAGACAGGAGGATGGGAGATCAGAGAGGAGGCTGATGCAGTAATCCAGTCGGGACAGGATGAGAGATTGAATGAGCAGCGTAGCAGTTTGGATGGAGAGGAAAAGCGCTAGGGTAGATTCAGATTGGACACAGTCTGGGCCTCACGTGGGGCTCACAGTCTATGTAAGAGTATGATTTAATCCCCATTTCCCAGATGAGGAAATTGGGGCACAGTGAAGTGACATGATCTGCCTGAGGTCACAGAGCAGGCAAGTAGCAGAGCCCCATTAGAGCTCAGGTCCTTTGACTCCCAGGTTCATGGTCTTTCCACTAGGTGAGGTCATTCTTGAAGAGAAATAGATGTAGAAGTCTAGGAGCACATCTCACTATTTTGAGTCTAGGGGTGAGTGGCAGGCTGAGCTTGGGATGGGAGGGGAAGTGCTTCTCTCTCATTCATTCATCCAATCATTTTTATTGAGCACTTACTGTGGGCAGAGCACTGTTCTAAGCACTTGGGAGAGTACAGCATAACTAGCAATAGACAAATCTGCCCACAATGAGTTTACCCTCCCAACCCCATTCGCCATCTGCCCCCTCCCCTCTCAGCCAGTCTAACTCCCTTCCCAGCTCCTGACTGACCATGCCCAGAAGCATCCACTTGTAGCCCCGGAGTCTTCTGCTACCCCTGAGAGGTGCTGCTTGCAAGGACTGCGATTGTCATCCATGGGTAGGATGGAGGGAGGATGTGGGGAACTGCTCAGTCCTGGGCTATGGAAAATAAGAAGTTTTAATTGTCCTGAGAGTTATTCTCAAGAGACTGAGGCAAACTCTTAACAGGACTGTCCAAGGAAAATCAGAGAAAGTGCCCCCATTTGGAGACGGTCTATGTTTTCCACCCTCATCTATATTGGCTGCCTTTTTTTCTTCCATATACCTGATTTGGAAGGAGGGCTAACTGGGTTTTCTTTAATAATTAAGTTTCACAAAGCCAAGTTGTGGGTTCTTCTTCTCTTGGACTTTCCATTTTTGCAAGGTGAATTCTCTTATATTTAAAGCCACGGAAACTGTGCAACCTCTGATCTGTAGCCTGAGCCGATATTTGTGGTCAGGTGATTCCTAGTAGTAGTAGCAGTAATAGCAGTAGTAGTAGTCATTCATTCTTTCCTTCAATCATATTTATTGAGTGCTTAATGTGTGCACAGCACTGTACTAAACGTTTGGAAAAGTAACAATGCAGCAATAGAGACACAATCCCCTGCCCGCAACAAGCTCAGTCTAGAGAGCGTGCATTCGATCTGTCAAGCCATCACCAAATCCTGTCAGTTCAACCTTCACAACATCTCTAGAATCTGCCCTTTCCTCTTGTTGTCCACAGCGGACTTGACATGACTGACCCCATTTTGTGTATGCTGACAGTAACCCTCCATTTCTGCAGGCTGAGAGAACAAGTCTGTACAGGATGCCTTCAAGGCCATCAACAAGTAACACCCATCCGAAGAGAATTTACATCACTATTACCTATCTATGCAAGGCCATAGGGCACAAGAATTTACATCCCTATTACCTATCTATGCAAGGCGTGGGAAATGGAGAACAAAGATAATTTGTAACATCCTGCCGGTCCCAATTCCTGAAATTCCTGAAATTTCCAAATGCCCCCTCCCATGTTGCTGTAACTCAATAAAAGACACAGTGATATTGGGATCGGGGCTGCTTGTCACTCGTACCTCTCCCGGGAGGTGAACGGGCAGGTAGCCGCTTTCCTTCTTTGCTGCTCTATCGGAACTCATGTCTTCGAGTCATTTTTCCTATCTGCATCACCACCCTGGGTTCAAGAACCCTGTGGCCGATTTACACTGATTAACCTATTTTGCACCCTACTTGTCGATAACACTCTCCATCCAAACTGCTACCACGCTGATCCAAGCACTTATCCTAGCCCGCTGGACTACTGGCATCAGCCTCCTCACTGACTTCCCTGCCTCCTGTTTCGTGCGCCCCTCCACCCAGTCCATAATTCATTCTGCTGCCTGGATCATTTTGCAGAAAAACTGTTCAGTGTTCATCTCTCCACTCAAAGATCTCCAATAGTTGCCTATCCACCTCCACATCAAACAGAAACTCCTTACCATCGGCTTAAAGGCACTCAATCAGTTCGCCTCCTCCCACCTTACCTCGCTGATTTTCTAAGACAACCTTGTCCACACACTTTGATCCTCTAATGCCAACTTACTGTGCTTCCATTTTTCTATCTCATCACCTATCCATTGCCTACATCCTTCCTCTGTCCTGTATGTTGCCTAAGCTCCCCCTCTAGACTGTAAGTTCGTTTTGGGCTGGGAACCTGTCTACCAATTCTGTTGTACTGCACTCTTCCAAGCACTTAGTACAGTACTCTGCAAACAGTAAGTGATCAATAAATACCATTGACTGATTGGCCTGGAACTCCCTCCATCTCCATATATGACCACCACTCTCCTTACCTTCAAAGTCTGGTTAAAATCTCCTTCAAGAAGTCTTCCCTGATTAAGACCTTTTCCTCTACTCCATCTCAATCAATCGTTTTTATTGAGCACTTACGGTGCACAGAGAACTGACCACTTGGGACAGTACAACAGACTTGATAATAATAATAATAATAATAATGATGATGGTTTTTGTTAAGCGCTTACTATGTGCCGAGCATTGTTCTAAGCACTAGGGTAGGTACAAGGTTAACAGGTTGCACCATCTGGGGCTCACAGTCTTAATCCCCATTTTTCCCAAAGTCACACAGCCAACAAGTGGCGGAGCAGGATTTGAACCAAAGACCCATTGCTCCCAAGCCTGGGCTCTTTTCCACTAAGCCATGCTGCTTCCCTAATGGTAGACTCATTCCCTGCCCACAAGGCACTTGCAGTCTAGGTGGGGAGATGCACAAGACATTAAGTGCTTAGTACAGTACTCTGCACATAGTAAGCCCTCATTAAATATGAATGATGTGCTGTGGGGCTAAGGGTTGGGTGAATAAAGGATACAAACCCAAGTGCAAGGGTGACGCAGAAGAGAGAGGGAATAGGGGAAATGAGGGCTCATTTGGGGGAGGCCTCTTTGAGGAGGTGTGATCTTAATACGGCTTTGCAGGAGGGGAGGGGAGAGTGACAATGGTCTGTCAGATATGAAGGGGGAGGTAGTTCCAGATTCGAGGCAGGGCATCGAGGAGAGGCAAGAGGAGATCGAGGTATGGTGAGTAGGTTGGTGTTAGAGGGGCGAAGTGACCAGGCTGGGTTGTGGTAAGAGAAGCAGGGGCAGTTTTTTTAGAAAAATGATCCGGGCTGCAAAGAGCGGTATGGACTGGAGTGGGGAGAGACAGGAGGGCAGGGAGGTCAATGAGGAGGCTGATGCAGTAATCAAGGCGAGATAGGATAAGTGCTTGAATCAGCACAGTAGCAGTTTGGATGGAGAGGAAAGGAAAGATTTTAGCAGTAGTGAAGGTTGAACTGACAGGCTTTGGAGGCAGATTGAATATGTGGATTGAATGGGAGAGATGACTGGAGGACAATGTCAAGGTTATGGGCTTGTGAGCCAGGGAGAACGGTGGAGCTGTCTACAGTGATGGCAAAATGAAGGGGAGGACAGGGTTTCGTTGGGAAGATGAGGAGTTCTGTTTTGGACATGTTGAGTTTGAGGTGTCGGCGGGGCATCCAAGTAGAGAGGGCCTGAAGGCAGGAGGAAATACGAGACTGCAGACTTGGAGAGAGATCAGGGCTGGAGATGTAGATTTGGGAATCATCCACATAGCTGAAGCCAGAACTGAGCCTTGAGGGACTCCCACAGTTATGGTGTGGGAGGCAGAGGAGGAGGAACCCATTAAGGAGATTGAGAAGGGGCAATCAGAGAGGTAGGAGGAGAACCAGGAGAGGACAGCGTCAATGAAGCTGAGGTTGGGTAACATTTCCAGGAGAAAGGGGTGGTCCGCAGTGTCAAAGGCAGCTGAGTGGTGGAGGAGGATTAGGATGGAGTAGAGGTAAGGAGATCTTTGGTGACCTTTGAGAGGGCAGTTCTGGTGGAGTGAAAGGGGCACAAGCCAGACTGGAGGGGGTCAAGGAGAGAATTGGAGAAGAGGAAGTGGAAGCAGAAGGTGTAGACACCCTTCTGCAGTGCCTAAGCACTTTAGATCTGTACCATTTGAGCACTTGCTATTTACCCCACAGCACTTAGGTACATACCCATAATCTGTTCCTTTCTATTAATTTCTGTCTCCCCCTCTGGACTATAAGATCACTGTGGGCAGGGAACGTCTCAACCAACTCTGCTGTATTATCCTCTCCCCAGTGCTAAATAATAATAATAGTATTTGTTAAGCTATGTGACAAGCACGGTTCTAAGCTGCTGGGATAGATACAAGGTAATCAGGGTGGACACAGTCCAGGTCCCACAGTCTCAATCCCCATTTTACAGCTGAGGCAACTGAGGCACAGAGAAGTTAAGTGACTTGCCCAAGGTCACCCAGCAGACAAATACAGTGCTCTGCACACACTAAGCATTCCATAAATACCATCGATTGATTGACTGACCAATCCCTGGAAATTTTAACCTTTCCTGTCATTAAGATGACTTGCTTGATATGGACTCCACTCTAGCTCCGTCTTTTGACTCTACAGTGCCTGATGCTGCCGTTGTCTTCGGCCATTAATCCTGTTGCTAGCTTTCTGAAGCAGGATTTTGAAACTCTAATTCATGCTGTAATTCTATCTTCTTTAGAGGCATCAGCAATCTGAAATTCAATTTGGATTGTATCTATAGTCTCACCTGGAAAAATATATATTTACAGAGGTCTTTTAAAGTGAGTAAATTATTCCACTTTGTTTAAAATCATTTCTCTCTGGGCTCACATACAAAGGAGCTTTCAGCTCCCGTTATTCTGGGTTCATACTGCACTTGTCCTCAGTCTTTTATAGGAATTAAGTCCTTTGAGGCTATTATTTCCCCTATATCTTTGAAGCTCCAAGTGAGGGCTGCCAAGTTGGTTTCACTACAGAAAATCAAAGGCCAAGACAAAGCTTCATGACAAAGCTTCGATTTCTTGTTTTGGGAAAGGATCGAGAAACTGCATACATCACTGAAAATTACACGATGGGTTTGGAGTGGACAATTTCTTGTTTCTTAAGTATGTTCAAACAGTCGACTTTGCACAGAATTGAGAGACTAAGCAGGTGAAAGGGAAGTCAGTCAATCAATTGTATTTACTGAGCACTTACTGTGTGCAGAGCATCAGGCTAAGCGCTTGGATGAGTACAGTACAGAGTTGGTAGACATGTGCCCCTGCCCCCATGGTGCTTACTGCCTAGAAATGACATTTGTAGGGTCACCATTCACAAAGCCAGTTGCCAGGTTTATTGCAGGAATTTTAATTATCAAACTAAATATAAGCAAGTCTGCGTATAAAACAAACGGTCCTAATCCGACATAGTTTTATTTCACCGTATTGCTTTTAAAGAGATTCTAAATGAATGCCACTCTGTGCTCCTACCTATAAGATATAACAGCTAGATAATTAAATGTTTTTACTTTCAAAGAGCTAAGCATTTAACATCTCCTTCAAATCTTATTTTGTCCACAACAAAATAAGTTCCTTAGTCTTCCTTTTAGTTTCGTTGCCGTCTGCCCTTCAGACCAACACAATACATCTACCGGCTTCACTTCTGGTTGAAAATACTGTCCAACAATCAATCAATCAATCAATCAATCGTATTTATTGAGCGCTTACTATGTGCAGAGCACTGTACTAAGCGCTTGGGAAGTACAAATTGGCATCACATAGAGACAGTCCCTACCCGATAGTGGGCTCACAGTCTAAAAGGGGGAGACAGAGAACAGAACCAAACATACCAACAAAATAAAATAAGTAGGATAGAAATGTACAAGTAAAATAAATAAATAAATAAATAAACAGAGTAATAACACAATACAAAACCAATTCAACTTTGCCTCGCGGCAATTTTTCGCACATGGGATGGTTTTAAAAATAAGAATACAGTTGAAGAAACGTCATTCTGCGAAAATTGCACTTCATTTTAAAGAATTAGTTTCCCCGCAAACCCTGGGGGAAAATATCCCCCACGGGTTTGGCTACGCGAGCGTGTCCGCCAGTCTCGGGGGTATCGATGGTACCTGCCAAACCAACTTCTGCTGTCTGCTCCTGTCCAGTGTTTCCTTCAAGCCCTCCCTCTCTGGCTTCCAGCTGTTGCATCCTTAATCTTAAATGTCGATAAATTTTGGGGAAAAACCCCGGGAGTGGTGTGGGCCAGCCTGGCCCGGCTTCTCTGGTCCCCCCTGCCTGCCGGGGGAGGGGAGATGATGATGATAATAATAATAGTATTTGCTAAGCACTTACTGTGTGCCAAGCACTGTTCTAAACGCTGGGTGAGATACAAGGTTATCAGGTTGTCCCAGGTGGGGCTCACAGCTTTAATCCCCATTTTACAGATGAGGTGTGAGGCACCGAGAAATTGACTTCCCCGAAGTCACACATCTGGCAAGCGGCACAGCCAGGATTAGAACCCACGACCTGCCTCCCAAGCCTGTGCGCTTTCCATTTAAGCCACACTGCTTCTCGTGGGAGATAATAATAATAATAATAATGGCATTTATTAAGCGCTTACTAGGTGCAAAGCACTGTTCTAAGCGCTGGGGGGGTTACAAGGTGATCAGGGGCTCACAGTCAATCCCCATTTTACAGAGGAGGTAACTGAGGCACAGAGAAGTGAAGTGACATGCCCAAAGTCACACAGCTGACAATTGGCGGAGCCGGGATTTGAACCCATGACCTCTGGCTCCAAAGCCCGTGCTCTTTCCACTGAGCCATGGAGCTTTGGAAACCACCCCCGCAGAGGGAAGACAGACCCCCTAAGACCTTGTGACCCCTTGGTCCCCCGCGCGTGGGGCCTGGGAAGCCAGGGCGGTGCCCAGTGGGTGCCCATTAATGCCCGGTGAGTGTTTCGGCCGGGGGCAGCCCGGCTGTGCCAATGGGGAACATGATCCCCATGAGATCACTGAGAGCTCACCTCCTCCGGGAGGCCTTCCCAGACTGAGCCCCCTTTTTCCTCTCCTCCTCCTCCCCATCCCCCCACCCTACCTCCTTCCCCTCCCCTCAGCACTTGTATATATTTCTACAAATTTATTACTCTATTTTACTTGTACGTATTTACTATTCTACTTATTTTGCTAATGATGTGTATATAGAGAGAGAGAGAGAGAGAGAGAGAGACAGACAGAGTGGCTCAATGGAAAGAGCCCGGACTTTGGAGTCAGAGGTCATGGGTTCAAACCCCAGCTCTGCCAACTGTCAGCTGTGTGACTTTGGGCAAGTCACTTAACTTCTCTGTGCCTCAATTACATCATCTGTAAATAATAATAATAATGGCATTTGTTAAGTGTTTACTATGTGCAAAGCACTGTTCTAAGTGCTGGGGGGATACAAAGTGATCAGGTTGACCCACGTGGGGTTCACAGTCATCATCCCCATTTTACAGATGAGGTAAAATGAGATGAGAACTGAGGCTCTGAGAAGTTAAGTGATTTGCCCAAGGTCACACAGCAGACATGTAGTGGAGTCGGGATTCGAACCCACGACCTCTGACTCCAAAGCCCGTGCTCTTTCCACTGAGCCACGCTGCTTCTTTAAAATAAAGAAGCCACACTGCTTCTGTAAAATGGGGGTTAAGACTGTGAGCCCCCCGAGGGACAACCTGATCACCTTGTAACCTTCCCAGCGCTTAGAACAGTGCTTTGCACATAGTAAGCGCTTAACAATTGCATCATTATTATTATATAGCTTTAATTCTATTTGTTCTGACGATTTTGACACCTGTCTACATGTTTTCTTTTGTTGCCTGACTCCCCCTTCTAGACTGTGAGCCCGTTGTTGGGTAGGGACCGTCTCTTTATGTTGCCGACTTGGACTTCCCAAGCGCTTAGTCCAGTGCTCTGCGCACAGTAAGCGTTCAATAAATACGATTGAATGAATGATCCGCGCCCCCTCCCCCTTCTCTCGGGCCGTTCCTGTCGGGGGGAAGGGGACAGGGGGAGAGGGGCGCGCTTGGAGATCTCCCAGCGATTAGCGTTGGGTCCCTCTTTGCGGCCTGCGGGAGAGGAGTGGGGGGATCCGGGGGGTCGGAGGGTCCGGTCCTCCAGAGGGACGGTGGGAGGTCCCCCAGGCCTAATAATAATGATGGCATTGATTAAGTCCTTACCATGTGCAAAGCACTGTTCTAAGCGCTGCGGAGGTTACAAGGTGATCAGGTTGTTCCACGGGCACAGTCTTCATCCCCATTTTACAGACGAGGGAACTGAGGCTCGGAGAAGTGAAGTGACTTGCCCAAGGTCACACAGCAGACATGTGGCGGAGCCGGGATTAGAACCCACGACCTCTGACTCCCAAGCCCGGGCTCTTTCCACTGAGCCACGCTGCTTCTCTAATAATGATGGTATTTGTTAAATCAATCAATCATATTTATTGAGCGCTTACTGTGTGCAGAGCACTGTACTAAGCGCTTGGGAGGTACAAGTTGGCAACATATAGAGACAGTCCCTACCCAACAGTGGGCTCACAGTCTAGAAGGGGGAGACAGAGAACAAAACCAAACATACTAACAAAATAAAATAAAATAAAATAAAAGCGCTTACTATGTGCCAAGCACTGTTCTAAACGCTGGGGTAGATACAAGGTTACCAGGTTGTCCCACTTTGGGGCTTACAGTCTTAACCCCCATTTTCCAGATGATGTAACTGACGCCTTAGGAAAGTGACTTGCCCAAAGTCACACAGCCGACAACTGACACCTGTCTCCATGTTTTGTGTTGTTGTCTGCCTCCCCCTTCTAGACTGCGAGCCAGTTGTTGGGTAGGGACAGTCTCTGTCTGTTGCCGACTTGTACTTCCCAAGCGCTTAGTACAGTGCTCTGCACACAGTAATAGCTCATTAAATACGATTGAACGAATGAATGAATTGGTGGAGCCGCGATTAAAACCCTTGACCTCTGACGCCCAAGCCCGGGCTCTTTCCACTGGGGCACTATTACTCTATTTATTTGTACATATTTATTCTATTTATTTTATTTTGTTAATATGTTTTGTTGTCTGTCTCCCCCTTCTAGACTGCGAGCCCGCTGTTGGGTAGGGACCGTCTCTAGATGTTGCCAACTTGGACTTCCCAAGCGCTTAGTCCAGTGCTCTGCACACAGTAAGCGCTCATTAAATACGACTGAACGAGTGAACTAATTGGTGGAGCCGGGATTAGAACCCGTGACCTCTGACTCCCAAGCCCGGGCTCTTTCCACTGGGGCCTTACTACTCTATTTATTTGTACACATTAATTCTATTTATTTTATTTTGTTAATATGTTTTGTTGTCTGTCTCCCCCTTCTAGACTGTGAGCCCGCTGTTGGGTAGGGACCGTCTCTAGATGTTGCCAACTTGTACTTCCCAAGCGCTTAGTACAGTGCTCTGCACACAGTAAGTGCTCAATAAATACGATTGAATGAAGGAATGAATGGCGCCCTCCCCGCTTCTCTCCCTTCCCTTCCCATCCCGGGGCGCGGTGCCTTTCCCTCCGGGCTCGGCCGTGGCTCAATAGAAAGAGCACCGGCTTTGGAGTCAGAGGCCATGGGTTCAAATCCCGCCTCCGCCAATTGTCAGCTGTGTGGCCTTGGGCAAGTCACTTACCTTCTCTGTGCCTCAGTTCCCTCATCTGTAAAACGGGGATGAAGACTGCGAGCCCCACGGGATGGCAACCTGATTCATTCATTCAATCGTATTTATTGAGCGCTTACTGTGTGCAGGGCACTGTACTAAGCGCTTGCGAAGTATAAACCGGCGACAACCTGATCGCCTTGCATCCTCCCCAGCGCTTGGAACAGTGCTTTGCACATAGTAAGCGCTTAACAAATGCCATCATCATTATTCTGGTTATTAGCGCAGAAGTGCGTTAGCTGAGGACTTCACCTAGGGAGATGAAAAATTTATTGTGGAAGGACCCTTGGAGGTGGTGTGATTAAGACTGTGAGCCCCCCGTGGGACCACCTGATCACCTTGTAACCTCCCCAGCGCTTAGAACAGTGCTTTGCACATAGTAAGCGCTTAACAAATGCTATCATTATTATTATTATTATTAATGGCCAATCCATCCATCAATCAATCCATGCATCCCCCGATGGCCCCGCCGCCGGGCCGCCAACTTTGTCCCAGGGAGAGAGCGGGAGCGTTGAGTGAGTGGGAGGGGGGTCCGTCCTCCCCTCTTCTCCCCGGGATGGGGAGGATTAGGGTCGGGGGTCCCCCACGGCTCTCCCTCCTCCCTTCCCACCCCCGGAGCTCCAGCTTGTCCCGGCGGGAAAGCGTTGGGAAAGTGGGGGGCCCGGGGTACTTACAGGGGCTGCAGGGCCCTCGCCCTCCTCGCCGTCCTCTCCGTCCTGCCGCCTCCGTCCCGGCCGTGAGGACCTTCCCTCTTCTTCCCACTTCCCTCCTCTTCCCACTTCCCTCCTCTTCCCACTTCCCTCCTCCTTCTTCCCACCTCCCTCCTCCTTCTTCCCACCTCCCTCTTCCCCCGGGGCCGAGGGCCGGGGGCGGCTCGGGCTCCGCCGACCCCATGACGTGCTGGAAAGAGGAGGCGCCCCGCCCCTTCCCCATTCATTCATTCAAATCGTATTTACTGAGCGCTTACTGGGCGCACAGCACTGCACTAAGCGCTTGGGAAGCCGGCAACAGATAGAGACGGTCCCTACCCGACAACGGGCTCGCAGTCTGGAAGGGGGAGACGGACGACAAAACACGGAGACAGGTGTCAAAGTCGTCAGAAAATAATCACGATGGCATTTATTAAGCGCTTACTATGTGCAAAGCACTGTACTAAGCGCTGGGGAGCCCGCTGTTGGGTAGGGACCGTCTCTATATGTTGCCCACTTGGACTCCCCAAGCGCTTAGTATAGTGCTCTGCACACAGTAAGCGCTCAATAAATACGATTGAATGAATGAATGGGGAGGTTACAAGCCCACTGTTGGGTAGGGACTGGCTCTATATGTTGCGAACTTGTACTTCCCAAGCGCTTAGTACAGTGCTCTGCACACAGTAAGTGCTCAATAAATACGATTGATTGATTGATCAGGTTGTCCCATGGGGGGCTCACAGTCTTAATCCCCATTTTACAGATGTGGTAACTGAGGCCCAGAGAAGTGGAATGACTTGCCCAAAGTCAGCGTGGCTCAGTGGAAAGAGCCCGGGCTTTGGAGTCAGAGGTCGTGGGTTCAAATCCCAGCTCCGCCAACTGCCAGCTGTGTGACTTGGGGCAAGTCACATCACTTCTCTGGGCCTCAGTTCCCTCAAAGGGAAAATGGGGATGAAGACTGTGGGCCCCACGTGGGACAATCTGATCACCTTGTAACCTCCCTGGTGCTTAGAACAGTGCTTTGCACATAGTAAGTGCTTAATAAATGCCATCATTATTATTAGAAGGGGGAGACACAACAAAGTAAAACATGGAGACAGGTGTTAGAGGCGCCAGAACAAATATAATTAAAGTTATATGCACATAATTAACAAAATAAATAGAATAGTAAATATGGACAAGTAAAATTCATTCAAAATCGTATTTATTGAACGCTTACTGTGTGCAGAGCACTGGACTAAGCGCTTGGGAAGTACAAGTCGCCAACATATAGAGACTGCCCCTACCCAACAACGGGCTCACAGTCTAGAAGGGGGAGACAGACAACAAAACTAAGTATGTAGACAGGTGTCAAAGCCGTCAGAGCAAATGGAATTAAAGTTATATGCACATCATTAACAAAATAAATAGAATAGTAAATATGGGCAAGTAAAATTAAGAGTAATAAATCTGTACAAATATATATACAAGTGCTGTGGGGAGGGGAAGGAGGTAGGGCGGGGGGGGTGGGGAGGAGGAAAGGAAAAAGGGGGCTCAGGCTGGGAAGGCCTCTTGGAGGAGATGAGTTCTCAGTAGGGCTGTGAAGGGAAGAAGCATCCTCCTTCTTCTCCTTCTTTTCCCGCCCATCCCGGGGGCCAGGCTGGGAGAGGCGGGAGGCCAACGGTCCCGCCGGCTGGCGTGGCCCATGTTACCCACCAATGCCCCCGGTGCCCCCGGGCCTGGCCGCCTCCCCCGGGAACCTAAGGGGGCCGGAGCAGGAGGGGAAACTCGGGGGGCCCGGAGCCCGGCAGCCCTTGGCACTGGCGGGCTGCCCTGGCCTGCTTCTGCTATGCCTATTGGAGAAGGATGCCAGCATGCCAGCCGGCCCTTGGAAGGAAAAAAAGGCAGGAAGGGGCACAGGGTGGGCGCCTCCTCCTCTTTAAGTTTGGGTGCCCGTGCCACCTCCGCCAACCACCACCCTCCCATTGCGTTCCCGGAGCCCCTCGTCCCGACAGCTCTAGTCCGCCACTGAAGCTGCCCGGGGACCAACTAAGAGGCAAACAAAATGATTTTCTGCTCCCTGGCCTCCTCCCCCTGACTCCCTCGTGTCAGAAATTCTACTAGACCCTTCATTTGCCCTTTTCCAAGTCGTTTCCTACCAGTATTATTGGTTTTCTCCCTACTAGTACAGTGCTCTGCACACAGTAAGCGCTCAATAAATACGATAGAATGAATACTAGGGGTCCCTGAAAACATTACCCTGATTCAATTTCTGGTTCCACGCGTTGACTTTTTTTTTTTAACGACATTGGTTAAACTCTGACTCTGTGCCACTATGCTAAGGGATTTGATCAGGTTGGATGGCCTGGCTGACCCCTATCCCTGGGGCATGTGTGTTTCATCTGCCTCCAATAGATCCTGGACTTTGAGGATGGCACCAAAACCAGAGATAAGAGCTTCCCTTTCTAGTCTGGTGGTTAATAATCGATGAAATTATTGCCCTATGGAGAGGAGCCGAGAGGGAAAACAAAGAGGGCATTTTCTCAGTGAAAGTAAAGATGTTTGAAAGCTGAGAATTATTTTAAAAGTCTTGGCAGTGGTGTTCAATAATCATCCCAATTGGAAGGGTGGGCAGTGCCAATGTTACAGCTTCTGTGCCACTTAAACAAACTAGCCTCACCTTCAAAGTAGCAGCATGGTAGTGGTTAGCTACAACTGAGCCTCTACCCATAGCTCCTCATGGGCAGGGAATTTATCTACCAACTCTGTTATACTGTACTCTTCCAGCACTTAGTAAAGTAAGTGCTCAATAAATGTAGGGACCGTCTCTATATGTTGCCAACTTTACTTCCCAAGTGCTTAGTACAGTGCCCTGCACACAGTAAGCACTCAATAAATATGATTGAATGAATGAATACCATTAAGAAGCATTCAATTGTATTTATTGAGTGCTTACTGGGTGCAGAACACTGCATAAGTGCTTGGGAGAGTACAATGCAACAATAAAGAGACACAATCCCTGTCCACAGTGAGCTTACAGTCTAGAGGACTTTATGCTTTACACTCAGTCAGGAAAAGATGCAGAAGGGAAACAGACAGAGATACTTGAGAAGCTTGCAATTGCCGGGTTCACGGCTTTAACACATAGGAGGACCACGGGGCATTTATACTTGGTTTAAGTCTCAGAGCTGGTGCAGCAACTCATAAGCATTCAATAGGGCAACATTCCTACAGTAGACTGTGAACTTGTTGTGGGCAGGCAATGTGCCTGTTTGTTGTTGTGTTATACTCTCCCAAGCCCTGAGTACAGTTGCATACAGTAAGTGCTCAATAAATATGACTGAACGAATGAATGAGTCCCACTTAATCTTGCATTAGTCCTGTGCCCTACACCTGGTGCCCCAAACCATTAACCAGCTGTGCTGTTGGGAGAAAGCCAGCCCTTTCCCACTTCCTGAGGACTAATGCCTACTGGTCCACTACGATGCCGTGCATCTAATCGACCTTGTGACTGACAACTGAAGCGGTGTGGCCTAGTGGAGAGAGCATGGGCCTGGGAGTTAGAAGGTCCTGGGTTCGAATTCTGGCTCCACTGCTTGTCTGCTGTGTGACCTTGGGTGAGTCATTTCACTTTTCCGGGCCTCAACTAACTCATCTGTGATGTGGAGATTAAGACGGTGAGCTCCAGGTGGGACAGGGACTGTGTCCAATCTGATTAGCTTGAATCTACAATGTAGTGAACCCAGGAGCAGTTCACCCTGCCTTCAACTTTGTAAGTCCCAGAAGTTTCTTCAGGCCCCTGCCTAGAAGGCCAGATCTGTTCTCTAGCGCCAGCTTAGTCACCGTGCCCCGACCGATCTCATCTATCTCCCGGCTGACCCCTTTCCCACATCCTTCCCTTAAACTGGAACTCCCTCCCCCTCCATATACACCTGACCACCACTTTCTCCACTTTCAAAGCATTATTAAGGTCACATGGAAAAGCAGCACGGCTCAGTGGAAAGAGCCCGGGCTTGGGAGTCAAAGGTCATGGGTTCTAATCCCGGCTCTGCCACTTGTCAGCTGTGTGACCTTGGGCAAGTCACTTCGCTTCTCTGTGCCTCAGTGACCTCATCTGTAAAATGGGGATTAAGACTGTGAGCCCCACGTGGGACAACCTGATTACCTTGTATCTCCCCCAGCACTTAGAAAAGTGCTTGGCACTTAGTAAGCACTTAACAAATACCATCTCTATTATTATCTTCTCAAAGAGACCTTTCTCAATTAACTTCTCTTTCCCCATCTAACTCTCCCTTCTGTGCATCTATGCACTTGGATCTGTGACCTGTGGACATCTAATATTCACCCCACCCCAATGCCACAGCGCTTATGTATATATTTTTAAATGGCATATTATAAATTATTTTTTCATATTAACACCTGTCTCCCTCCGTTAGACTGTAAGCTTATTATGGGCAGTGAATGTGTCTGCTAATTCTGTTCTACTCTCCCAAGCGCTTAGTACAGTAAGCATTCAATAAATACCATTGATTGACTGATTGTTTGGGGGCTATAATGGGTGTTCAGCTCTGCCCTTTAAGGTGGGTCTGAGATCCCAGACTGAATCCTAGAGCACTAGACCTAAACATCCAAGGCCGCTCCGGAACCAAGTTGATCTGTCCAGACTGCTTTCCCCAGGGTCCCCCTGGGGTTGGATTGGCCTCCACAGCTCACTTTGCAAATGTCCTGGAGAAGCTACCTGGAAATTGCCCCCCCACCCCTCATACTCTGTCCCACTATCATTTTATAACATTGCATAATAGAGAAGCAGTGTGGCTCAGTGGAAAGAGCACGGGCTTTGGAGTCAGAGGTCATAGGTTCAAACCCCGGCTCCGCCAACTGTCAGCTGTGTGACTTTGGGCAAGTCACTTATCTTCTCTGTGCCTCAGTTCCCTCATCTGTAAAATGGAGATTAAGACTGTGAGCCCCCCGTGGGACAACCTGATCACCTTGTAACCTCCCCAGCACTTACAACAGTGCTTTGCACATAGTAATCGCTTAATAAATGCCATCATTATTATTATTATAAGACTATGAACCTCACGTGGGACAGAGACTGTGTCTTGTATATTCCCCAGAACTTAGAACAGTGCCTGGCACATAGCAAGCACTTAACAAATACCATTAAAAAAAAAACCAAAGACGAGCTAAAGTGGTAAGGGGCTGATTAGTTTGACATCAAGCAGATAAAAAATTCTGGCACAATAATCCTTCAGAGATGGGGTAAAAACATCCATTTTACTCAATTGGTATTTATTGAGCGTTTATTACATGCAGAACACTGTAGTAAGCATTTGCAAGACTACAATGCAACAGTTAGCAGACGTGTTCCCTGCCCACATATATTTTAACCCACTATCTGAATCAGTTTAGCACAAGCCATTGTATTGGGGCATACTTAATAGCTGAATTTCCTAGAGTTGACTATTATATCAGGACCCAGAAGTCAGTTTAATGGCCTTATTTGATCTTGCTCAGGAGAAGCTACAAATGACAGGGACTTAAATGCCTGTGAGTTCCATTGGGCTCTCCCATTACAATGGTAGGTCTTTGAGGGCAGGTACCACATATTTCACTTGAATCGTATGCTCCCAACCACCTAGTACGGGACTCTGCATATGGTAGATGTTCAGTCACAGTTGTTTATAATAATGATGAGGTTAAGTTCATAAGAGCAATTTCCAGTTCTGATACTTAATAGGGAAGAAATGATGCCCAAGAGAGCCTGTCCATCCCACATTTTTGAAGACAACCCTTCGCGTAGCATTCACACCAAAAGCAGGAAACCAGGCTGACCTGAACGTTGCTAATATTGCATGCCTGACATGCATTTCTGCCCGATGTGCGCTTCTCCGCTTAGGAAGCAGGGTCTGGGTTGTGACTGGGCTGAATCTTCCAAGCGTTTTCAAGGGTGACTGCACATTGCATGCCCAGTAGTAATAGAAGATGTCGACTACCTTGAGTTTTTATAGTGGTCATCTCAAAGCGTTTGACAGAAAAAAAGAAATCCAACTAAGCCTCGGGGATCCGGAGAATGTAGGTAGCAAATGACAAGACTCAACTGAACTTGGGGAAAGAAATGCAATGAGACAACTAGATTGTGTTTTGAATCAGATAAAGGGTACAGCTTCCCAGAAGAAGGAACAGTCAGCAAGTGCACCTGCCAACCCCTCCCTGCTGAGGTTTTCAATTCTATTTCACAAACGTGTGGGGCATAGTCTCACTCCAGGACTCTGTAGTCCTCCTGGGTCCGACTATTCAGAGAATTGATTTTCTTCTTTAAGGCATCGCAAAACATCCTCTCCATCTTGAGTGTCAACTGTTTGAGCTTGGCCTCCTATAGAAAGGCCCTGAGAGGAGCAGCCTGGGGGCCCGAGTTATAACCAGCTGGGGCTTCTCGGGGAGCACACGGAGGATCCAGCTAAACCCTGCAGACTGTGGAGTTTGGGACTTTAATGGGGTGTGGGGGGTTAAGGATGGCAGCTTTCCATGGGACCGCAGACCTGAAGTTTCTTTCTGGTGGGTTTGGAAATAAATAATTGAGAACAAGGGCAATTTTTCTTGGTTTGCTCATAATACGCTGCTTAATCAAATACAGATTGGTCTATAAAGTAAAACAACATTTCTGTGTTTTCCCCTCTTTTGACAAGTCATTTTGAAAGCAGTAACAGCATGAAAGACTTTGCATTTCTGACAAGCAGGGGTGGTCTGTGCAGGTGGGGGTGGTGTGGCTGAACTCAGCAAGAGGCACCTGAAGGATCTCAGGTGTTGTAGAATATGCCAGCACCAGCTGATGATGACTCCCTTGAGCTGAATTTGGTTGCCCTCTCAGGGTTGGCAGGGACCATGCTGAGGCCGATGGGGACATGTTTTTGCTATTTGGAGGGAGTAGTGGGTGGGGCTGGTGGGCAAGAGGTGTCCCATTCCTTCTCTCTCTCTTTTTTTTTAAATGTTATTTGTTGAAGTTCTTACTATGTGCCAGGCACTATACTAAGCAGTGGGGTAGATATAAGTTAATCAGGTTGGACACAGTCCCTGTCCCATATAGGTCTCACTGTCTCAATCCTCATTCTACAGATGAGGTAGCTGAGGCAGAGAGGTTAAGTGACTTGCCCAAGGTCATACAGCAGAGAGGTGGCAGTGCTGGCATTAGAAGCAGCATGGCTCAATGGAAAGAGTGTGGGCTTTGGAGTCAGAAGTTATGGGTTCAAATCCCAGCTCTACCAATTGTCAGCTGTGTGACTTTGGGCCAGTCACTTAACTTCTCTGGGCCTCAGTTCCCTCATCTGTAAAATAGGGATGAAGACTGTGAGCCCCCCATGGGACAACCTGATCACTTTGTAACCTCCCCAGTGCTTAGAACAGTGCTTTGCACATAGTAAGTGCTTAATAAATGTCATTATTATTAGAACCCAGATCCTTTTGACTTCTAGGCCTGTGCTCTTGTCCACTAGGCCATGCTGCTTCTCTCTTGACCAACTGCTATGACCTCTGATGACCTCAAGAACAGGGACTTAGAGGGGAAGAGGGAGGAACAGCAGGACCAGTAGGAAGGGGTGCGTGTGTGTGTTGCCTGGGTCTGCCTTATCACCTTTTTGGACCAATTTGGGCCAATCTGGAACTGATTCAGAACAGGTGCTTGAAAGAAGCTGGTGTCTGCCCTCATGAAAACCCTGACTGAAGTTGGCTTAAAGCAGTGCCTTGTCCCATTCTTTGGTTCACCCTTTGGCATTAATCAATCAATCATATTTACTGAGCACTTACTGTTTGCAGAGCATTGTTCTAAATGCTTGAGAGAGTACTATATAACAGAGTTGGTAGATATGCGAAAAGTATACAGTAATTGTTAAGGAAAAACGGCTTTTCTTCACATAGACTGAATGAAAAAACAGGCAGGAGGAAAAAGAAGGAGAGCACTCAGGGGTGCTTGTTGTGGGCAGGGAATGTGTCTGTTTATTGTTGAATCGTACTCTTCCAAGTGCTTAGTACAGTGCTCTGTATGCAGTAAGTGCTCAATAAATACAACTGAATGAATGATTGAAAGTGCTATCAGGCCCCTTTAGCACTGCCATCCAAAGCCACTTAAGATTCTATTACTGTGCTCAGCTGCTTGTCATTAACCCTCAACCAGAAGTCAAAAGTCATGGGAAGCCTGTGTGGGAGACTCCCTCAGCTCAGATAAACCATTACTCAATCCTTCTGCCTCGAACCTCCTAAAGGAGAAATCAGAATTCCTGAAGAGTGAGTCCACATAGGTCCAGGAAATCAAGCAAGCCGGAAAAAGCCCAGCCAGAAAGGGTTGTTCAACCACTTTGACAGACAGGAGTTACAGTCTGTGTTCTGCCCGGATCTCAGTCAGAAAAGAAGCGGGAAATGCTTGACTTTAGTTTCCAGGTTCATACATCATTCACCAGGCTAGCCCACCACTCGGAATGATTTATACTTCATAAAGTGCTTGGGTGAGACTGGATGGTTTAATGGAAAATACTTGGTGCTGGGAGTCAGGAGACCTGGGGCTCACGGTCTTAATCCCCATTTTACAGCTAAGGTGACTGAGGCCCAGAGAAGCGAAGTGACTTGCCCAAGGTCACACAGCAGACAAGTGGTGGAGCCAGAATTAGAACACTCAGGCCTGTGCTCTATCCACTAGACCATGCTGCTTCCCAGAGTTGGCAGACACGTTCTCTGATCACAGCAAATTTACAATCTAGAGACCTGGTTCTAATCCCAGTTCTGCCACTTGCCTGCTGGGTAACCTTGGACATGTCATTTAACTTCTTTGTGCCTCAGTTTCCTCATCTGTAGAATGGGAATTAAATACTTGATTCTTCCTTTCCTTTGTAAAATGTCAAACCCATAGGGGAAAGTCTGTATCTACGCCAAATGCTTAGCATATAACAAGCACTTAATACCACAGTCTGTACTATTATTATTACTGGCCTGATATTAGGCCGGCCATTTGATAACACAAGGGAGCTGTTTCAGTAGGTGTGCGTGGTTTGTGGAGGTCGGGGGGAGAAGAGAAACAACTAAATAATAATAATGATGGTATTTATTAAGCGTGTACTATTTGCAAAGTGCTGTTCAGGGGGTCATGTTTTTTAGACTGTGAGCCCACTGTTGGGTAGGGACTGTGTCTATATGTTGCCAACTTGTACTTCCCAAGCGCTTAGTACAGTGCTCTGCACACAGTAAGCGCTCAATAAATACGATTGATTGATTGATTGGGTTCTAGTTCCCACTCTGCTGCTGGTATGGCCTTGGGCAAGTCACTCACTCTCTCTGGCCCTCCACTTTATCATCTGCCATACTAGCTCTCTTCCCTCCTTCAAAGCCCTACTGAGAGCTCACCTCCTCCAGGAGGCCTTCCCAGACTGAGCCCCCATTTTCCTCAGCTCCTCCTCCCCTTCCCATTGCCCCTAACAGGAAAATAGAGGTAGGGCCAACCCTCTTAAGGGCACTCCAGACCAAAACAAACCTATTTGGGACTGATCCTCATCTAGATCTCTGCCTCTGGACTGTGTCAGAACCAGGTCAACCTCTTGGGAGCGGGAAAGGAGAAATTCATGATGTTGGAGTTTCCCCATCAGGACGGACGGAGGAGCTTCGGTTCCGGGACTTCAGAACCAAGAAGAACCTAGAAATTCATGATGTTGGAGTTTCCCCATCAGGACGGATGGAAGAGCTTCGGTTCCAGGACTTCAGAACCAAGAAGAACCTAGCCAGGGGAGCTGATAATAGTGTTAGTGGCTTGGACAGCTTCACTGGTACTTTCTCGGCCCTGCCGGTCATTTTTTTTTTAATTGTGTTTGTTAAGTTGTGCCAGGTGCTGTACAAAGTGCTGGGGTAGATACAAGCTCATCAGGTTAGACACAGTCCCTATCCCTCTAGCTGTGAGCTCATTGCGGGCAGGGAATGTGTCTGTTGTTGTGTTGTACTCTACCAAGTGCTTAGTACGGTGCTTTGCACACAGTAAGTGCTCAATAAATACGATTAAATGAACGAATGAATGAATCCCACGTGGGGCTCTGTCTTAGTTCCCGTTTTACAGCCGACAGAATTGAGGTATAGAGAAGTGAAGTGACTTGCCCAACGTCACCCAGCAAACAAGCGGTGTATTCAGGATTCAAACCCAGGTCCTCTGAACTCCCAGGCCCACGCGCCTTCCACTAGGCCACACTGCTTCAATGAGGGAGGGCGATGAGAAGGCCGATAGGGCTGTGGTGCATTGTGAAGTGCATGTAACGTCTTCTCCCAGTCAGCCAGCCACAGGCAGAGCTGAGAAGAGAACCCAGTTCTCCTGATTTAGAGCAGTGTTCTCTCCACTGAACCCACGGCAGGCCTATGAAGAAATTCCCAGTGTTTGCTGGGCATTTGCCTCTTGGCCAGACATCAGCACATTTTGAAGATATATCGAGAAAGTGAAATTTAAGAGTCTGACCTCTTAAATGAAATTAGCTCCCCTTGCCTGAAAAAGTAGAGCAATGTGCTTTCTAGAATTCCACAAACAATAAAGGACTTATATTTTAAAATTTACAAAGACCCAAATAAACCACAGTATTGGATCTTTCCCTAGTCAAAAATTACAGTCAGGGGAACTGGACACCCTAGGAAAATTATAATAGGATTACAGAAATCTAACCAATTTTCCAGAGTGTGCAACATGGGGAAGATAAGAGGGAGGAAAGGAAGGGGATGGAGTGACCATCTTTGCTTGGTTCATACGCTGTGATGTGCAAAGCAAGCCTTCCTCAAGCTTTACTCTTGGGATCTCTGAAGGGAAAATGAAATTAATTGATTTCTTTAAACTTCCGCTAACAGGGATTTTAGAGAAACCTGAGGTATGTTGTTAAAAAAAGTGATGCATTTTTACATTCTGTGAACATAAAAGGAGAGACATTCCTTCCCTTCCCTAATCACCAGTCCCAACTTTCAAAGTTTTCCTTTTCAGAAACATAGATTGAATAGATTGCTATTGAGCAGAAGAAATGAAAAGTAGGAAGAAAAACTGTTTGAAAGCAAGGGAGTATAAGTGCTATCGTCTGTGTACTCCAGGGTGTCCCTGTTATAATCACCAACATAGATTTTTTTTTAATGTTCAATTCTTCGACCTGCAAGTGAGGGAGAGTAGGCAAGGATAGAAGAGCGTAGGGTGGGAAGGTGAGGGTAGAATGAGGACTAGACTGGTGTAAATATAGGCAATTCAGAGAGATTTTCCCCACAAAATAATACCCATTCTCCCTATTGGTTATCAATACTAACTCTGCCATTCAAATTTTACTTTTTAGTACAAGTACAGGATTTTGCAAATATAGAACAGCAATTCCTCCTAGCAGAAAACCTCCTCTCTGATGTCACTGGTAGGGCTATAATTTATGCAGTGACTATGGATCTGGAAAAAGAGTTTGACTAATTTGATCAGTTACAATAATTTCAATTTATTGCTTGGTTTACAAACCCCATGTCCAGAATACGAGCAGAGCTCCGTGTGGAAAACCTCAAAGAGAATGTGGCTTTGAACTTTCAAATGTGGAATTTTCAAGGTAAAAATCAATTTACAAATCAAGTCACAGAGAATCAGATGATGAGCTCTTATGCCTAGCAGCCTAGTTTCCCAGCCCGGTTCTCTCAGGCTGTCCCATACATAATAATCAGTTCTTATTCAGATCTTGGGTCTTGGTGGGCTGGTGTAGAGAAAGCCGGGTGGGAAGAACTGTCCTTCTTGGAAAAGTCACACACCGTCGCCCTCAGAATGCACTGCCCTCCCCAACTCAGTGTGGCCTATTGGAAAGAACATGGGGTTGGGAGTCAGAGGTCATGGGTTCCAATCCCACCTCCTTCACTTATCTGCTGTGTGACCTTGGGTAACTCACTAAAATTCTCTGTGCCTCACTTCCCTCCTCTACAAATGGGGATTTGGTACCTGCTCTCCTTCCTACTTAGACTGTAAGGCCCATGTGGGACCTGATTATCTTGTAGCTACTCTAGTGCTTAGTACAGTGCTTGGCACATAGTAAATACTTAACAAATACCACAATTATTAACTCAGATGCAGCTAGTTTTAGCCCAGAAACAGCTGCAGCAGGGGAAATATGGAGTAGGAGCAAAGAAGTACCATCAAGTTGGTCAGAGTGGGCCCTTCTGATGATGACTCCGGGAGAGCAGGGAAGGATCCTTTAATCCCAAAGTTAAAGCAGTCCTGAAAGTCACATTCAACAGTTTTAGTGAATTCATTCTCTGCACTGCGGAGACAATGTATTATTTTTAAGATTAGTCAGTAAACCTTCCAAAAGGTGCAAAAGGTCATATTTGGGTCAACTCAAGGCTGAGTGTCCTTAACTACTGAGTATCCTTAACTCTAACAAAACCGCATAAAATAGGTGAGCTGCCATTGCTTTGGAACTGATTTTTAATTTAAGAAGCACAAAAACAGCATTACTGGGTATACTATGAACATTTAAGAAATCTGGAATATAGGTGTTTTCATGGCTTATCTCCTTTTCCCCGCAGGGATCATCATATTAAATGCTTACAATACCAAATGGGCTGTTATTACAACGGTTATTATAACAGCTGGGATTTGAACTGTGGATGCTGTCAAAAGCCTGGTCAGTGAATTCCAAGACTGAGCCAGTATCCTTTTAGACCCCCAACTTACACAGTTTATCCTCTGATCCCTTCCCCTGTCTAATTCCCCAGAACTGTGAACATCAACTTTAAAACTTGACTAAAAACTATTCAGAAAGTCTGAAAAAGGACCATTTAGCAAGTAGTATCACTTATCTTTAGGGATTACCCTAAATCATTTAAGCAAAAATAGGCTGCTTATAGATGAAATCCCCCAAATCTTTGGTTATCTTTAAGGTAACTGAAAATGCATGGAAGAAGTCATTTTAAAATGCTAGTTTCATGATGACTTCATAGGCTTTCACATCAGAAGAATTTTTTTAAAACTGACTGTGTACTAACATGCCAAATTTGCTTAATGATTTATTTCATCTATTCCAGAAATCACGAATTAGGCCAGCTGAGCCAATGGTTATTTGGGAGAAGTCTCTGTTAGCATTTATTATCACTAGGGGACACTACATGAAAAATTATCTAATATCCTTATAAGCAACTTGAAAGGTAAAGTACGGTTCTTGGTATCCATTTGGCACAATGGATGGAGATCTTCCATTTCCTTATATTAATCTGAGTTCATAAAGATTCCAGATCATTTACTAACAGAGGACTTCTACCTCAGAAGAGGATTTACTAGACTGAAGAAGGTAAAGTCTGAGTTTTGGATAGCAATACTTTAAGTTAATAAATAATTAAGAAAAAAAAACTTGTTACATTCAGGGTCTTCTTAGAAGGCGAGCTCCTCACATTCCACATAGAATTGCCACTGCTGATCCATCATGTGGCTAGGCAAAAGTTCTTGGTTACTTATTAACAGCATTTCCTTTAGTTGCAGAATATGGGTGATATCTGGCTTTGAAGTCCACTGGCTGGATGATCCTGTATAAGCTAACAAAATGATAATAATAAAAGTGTGGTCTTCCAACTGTAGGAATAATGCTCTGTTTACAGTATTATTTTACAAAATCACTGCACTTAAAGAGTGGCTGTATATGAAGAAAGACATACATTGGTTTTGGGGGTCCAAATGACCTTCTCCCCTTACTCCTTTTTGATTACCTCTCAGGTGAGCAGCAAGGAAAGCCTGTGTCTGTGTGCATACAGCTGCCTTACTTCACTCACTGGTTTAGGAGACCCTGCAGGGATTTCACCGGCAGAGCCTGGAACACTGATGATGTGCTCTGGTAGGCCAGGGATTGGGAAGGTTACCAGAGGAACAGTTTGTGGGGTGGAAGCTGTACAGTTTTTGGCTCCTTTAAAAACTTCAGTGAGGCATTTTGGAAAGGGGCCGGCAACCCCTTCTGAGAAGCAGCGTTGCCTAGTGGGAAAAGCCCCAGGCCTTGGAGTTCTAATCCCAGCTCCTCTCCTTGCCTGCTGTGTGACCTTGGGCAACTCATTCAACTTCTCTGAGCCTCGGTTCCCTCAGTTGTGAAATGGGGATTCAATACCAGCTCTCCCTCTTTCTTAGACTGTGAGCTTCATGTGGGACAGGAACTGTCCCCCGCCTGGTTAATCTGTACCTACCCCAGTGCTTAGAACATAGTTCTAAATTAAAGCACGTACTAACTTTTTTGGTTTTTTTATGGTATTTGTTAAGGGCTTACTGTGTGCCAAGCACTGTTCTAAGTGCTGGAGTAGATACAAGGTAATCAGGTTGTCCCACATGGGGCTCACAGTCTTAATTCCCATTTTCCAGATGAGGTAACTGAGGCCCAGAGAAGTTAAGTGACTTGCCCAGGGTCACACAGCAGACAAGTGGCAGAGCCGGGATTAGAACCTGCATCCTCTGACTCCCAAGCCCGGGTTTTTTCCACTAAGCCACGCTAACAACTCACAAAAAAACCCTTCAGTTCCTGAGCCTTGTTCATGTTACTAAACTGTTACAAACTGTCTTACCCCCGGTACAATTACAAATCACCAAACGGCAACTGTGGGAGGAGGCTGGCTTCTAAAGAGGAAGGTGAGAGGGGTGCAGCAGTTTTCAGCTGCCTTCATTACACCTTATTGAACCCCTCTCTCAAGGCCCACTAACCCTCAGCACAAATGAGCTGTTGTGCTCAAGCATCTCATGAGGCTAGATGAAAAATGTCCTTCGTAGTTAAAGACAACACCCTCTAGACTGCGACCTTGTTGTGGGCAGGAATGTGTCTATTTATTATTATACTGTATTATACTGTATTATCACAAGTGCTTAATACAGTGCTTTGCACACAGTAAGCACTCAATAAATGTGATTGAATGCATGAATAAATGAACCACTGATGGTAAAGTTTGCCTAAGAATGTGTGTGTGGTTGAAAAGGCCAATATGGGGCCCATGGTCCCAGCTATGTCGAGCTCACAGAAAGGTTATCCCTTGTTGTGGTGTTGTGCTTATTAATTATTATATAATGAATAATAATAGTATTTGTTAAGCATTTGCTATGTGCAAAACACTGTTCTAAGTGCTATGTTGGCAGCATCTAGAGCTGTTAATTCTTTTGCCTCCTCTTCTCCATTGTCATTAGGAAACCACCCAGCCCGCAGCCTTGAACCAACTGGATTGTTTCTCCTCCAATTACAAAGATGTGTGATTCTGGTTAGAATCAAGCCTAGAAGAAGTTCTTTATTCAAGATTAAACCCAGCTTCTGCTGTTCAGTGGTCACTGAAATGAGGTCTACAGAGTACTCATGCATGCAACTTCATTTCACTTTGTAACAATGTCTTTTGTAGGATGTATTTACAGGAGACAACTGCAAGGCAGGATGGAGCAAAGCAAGGCAGCATAGAGGGCAGAGCAAAATCATTATTGATTTATCAAAAGTGGTTTAGCTGTAATACTGAACAGAAAAATTGGTCTTATTACAAGTTATGTTATGGGAGTCCTAAATAACTAATAAAAATTCACATCACAGATCTTGCAAATATTCTGCAATTCATCAGTCAAGTGTCATTTTAAAAATCCCCAGAAGAAGTCTGTGAAGACCATGTAATAGCCCGTGGCAGTGTCATGCAGTGTCACGGACTGCCTAATGGACTGAATATAGTGGAGTTTAGAATAGTTTTAATCTAGGTAGGGTGCCTTGGAACTCTGAAAAATAAATAGAATAGTTTAGATAAGAGCCAATACAGTGTTAACATTTAGCAGACTATGACCTCTGGCCTCTGTCTCTAGAGACCTTGGCTGACTTGGAGTATTAGATGAAGTTTTTCTTTTATATTACAAAAGTCATGAATATTAGATGAAACCATACAATTCTTGAATATTGCATTTCATTTTTCCCACTCCAGCCAATTAGGATCTACATTCTTCTGTCTAGTATTAGGCTGCTACCAGCCTGGCAGCTGCCCTGCCTTGGGTCTGTGTCTCTGCCATGGTGGGGTGTAGGGGTGGGGGAGAGAGAATCATGAAAGTGAAGGCTTGAACCCCGATACCTCCAGCTCAGTTTAGAGAAGCAGTGTGGCATAATGGACAGAGCACAGCTCCGGGAATCAGAAGGACCTGGGTTCTAATCTGGACTCTTCAACTTGTCTGCTCTGTGATTTTGAGCAAGTCACTTCATTTTCTGTGCCTCAGTTACTTCATCTGTAAAATGGGGATTAAGGCTGTGAGCCCCATTTGGGATTTGGACTGTGTCCAACCTTAGTGCAGTGCCTGGCACATGGTAAGCCCTTAACAAAAATAAAAAACAAAACAAATCTCAGAATGTGGGGTCAGTAGCAGAGCCTGGGAGCTGTAAAGAACTGTCCTAAGCCCTGAAGAAATGGGCTTCAGAGACCCACTTTCACAATAGGGTTTCTAGAACCCCAGGCACATGAAGATAGGGAGCACCAAAGGAAGGGGGCCTATTTATGCTGTCCTCTGGTTTGAAGATGAGGCTGTTTTTATAAGTGTGAGTGTCTTTAGACACTTAGCCCTATAACTCCAACTTACTCTTTGTACCTCAATCTTGTCTAAACACAGACTCCTTCCTCTGGCCTGGAACTCCCACTTCGTATCTGACAGATCACCACTCTCCTCATCTTCAAAATCCTCCTAAAGTCACATCTCTTCCAAGAGACAACCCCCGACTAAAGCCCTCATTTCCCCCTCCCCCCTTCCCTCTGTCTACACATTTGGATTTTTCCCTCTTGGGCCTTGATATTCACCCTACCCTCAGCCTCACAGCATTTATGTACATATCGTCACATTCTGCCATTTCTCCCATCTGTCTGTCTCTTCTGCTATACTGTAAGCTCCTTCTAGGCAGGGATTGTGTCTGCCAACTAGATTGTATTGGACTTTACCAAGTTCTTAGTACAGTACTGTGCCCCTTGTAAGCACTCAAATAATTACCAGTGATTGACTAAGTGGTGATTGTTTATCCTGAGTAGCATAAATATTTCTCATAGGAAAAAATGACCGCTCTGGTCCCTTGAAGACTATCACTGCCCGACCTATTTAACACAGTCATGAATGAGCTTGCTTTCTCGATCGAGTTATGCTGAAGACCGAGCTTGAGAAGATGGAGCCAATTTGGTTTGGTCAGACTTTTGGCTTCAGCCCCCTCCTCCCACTCAGGAGAAGGCTCGAAAAGACCTTCCTGGGTGTGGAGGGTAAGCGGGCCACTCAAGGGATCTTCTCCTCATAGCTCATCTGGCTGGAAAGCAGGTTCAGTGTGATTTTTCCTCTCCCTTTCTCTCAGTTCATTTTAACTCAGCAATTGGCAATCAAATATGATAAATTCTTATTATAGTGCTCTGCTCTAAGTAAGCACTCAATAAATACCACTGACTGATGGTACAGTGGCCGAATGGCATGGGGCCCTGTGCAGGGGCATATTGGGTTCCCAAGGGGAATAGAGGTGACGATGCAACTCTTGCTAACTTTTCAGAGTCTTCAACATCCCCTGAATGTAGCCTGGAGCCGGTCTGGTCCCCAACTTGTGCCCCTGATACCCTGTGGAGGTGGACACACATTCATCCAATCGTATTTATTGAGCGCTTACTGTGTGCAGAGCACTGTACTAAGCGCTTGTGGCACAGACAGAAGGAAGTCAAAGGACAGTGATAGTTGAATTGAGCAAGTCAGATCTCCAAAGGGGTCAGTCACCTCAACTAGAAGGGGCACCGATTTAGAAGTGAGTATCAGTGCCAGCCAAAATGATTTGGTGTGCCAGTCTCTGGTAGTAGTATGGGAGTTGCCAATGCCTACTCTATTCCTTTTTACTTTCTGGCTTTGGTGTTGAAATACACATTTTCTATTCTTTCCAATATAGCTACAGGTCACCCCTGAACCTTTTTTACATCTACTTACTCTTTTGATTAAATGATTGCATGTGGTATTCATAATGCATCCCTGTGTACAAACATACCCTGCCCCCTTGCCACACATGCACAATCTGATTCTACTGCAAAGCAAAATGCTTTAAAATTTCAACAGATGGTAAGAAAATACAGACTCTGTAATCGTGCAGTAAAAAAATAAAAACAAAACCCTCAAGTATGACTCTTTCAGTAGAAAGCTCATTGCCCTTTTATAGAAAGTAAAACTGGAGAATAATTGTGGCCATGGAACGTTAAATGACTTGGTATTTAGACTGCGTGAAAAAAATCAAGCCTGGATTTTAATCTGTGAGCCTGGAACATCATATGAACATAAAAACCCTATGACTGAAGAAAACAGAACTGTACATTTTGCTTTTGTATAAAAACTTAAGAGGGCCCCTACAATTCTGATAAAAAACTTCCTGATTTGGTTTTGCTTATTTGGCCTTCAGATTTTATGTTTAAACTCCCTGAGGTAAGATTAATGTTATGGGGACAGGTAGTGTGCCTTAAAATGTATTTTGTGAATTAGGAAAATGTTATTTTCTTAAGAATTTATTCGTGTTATCAGGAGGAAGTTTAAAATAGGAAAGGAGCAACAGTGTTTAATGCCAACTTAATTTTGGAGCCTTGGACTGAGATCACAGGCAGATTTCTTCCTGAGGTGTAGAAACATTAGCATGCACTCAATATCACAAAAATTTTTTTTTAATGGATTTGCATTCATATTTGTGCTGCATTATGTCCGTAACCTTGGAGTTATCCTTGACTTCTCTCTCTCATTCAACCCACACATTCAATCCTTTACTAAATCGTGTTGGTTCCACCTTCACAATATTGCTAAAAATCCACCCTTTCCTCTCAATTTAAACTGCTACCACATTAATACAATCAATCATCCTATCCCACCTTGCTTACCGTATCAGCCTCCTTGCTGACCTCCCAGCCTCCTGTCTCTCCCCACTCCAGCCCATACTTCTCTTTGCTGCCTGGATCAATTTTCTAGAAGAATGTTCAGGACATTATGTTGCCAACTTGTACTTCCCACGTGCTTAGTACAGTGCTCTGCACAAAGTGCTCAATAAATATGATTGATTGATTGATTGACATGTTTCCCCACTCCTCAGGAAACTCCAGTGGTTGTCCATCCAGCTCCGCATCAAACAAACGCTTCTCACCATTGGCTTCAAAGCACTCAATCACCTTGCCCTCTCCTACCTCACCTCGCTACTCTCCTACTAAAACTCAGCCCGCACACTTCACTCCTCTAATGCCAATCTTCTCACTGTACCTCAATGGCATTTATGTCACCACTGACCCCTCGTGCACGTCCTGCCTCTGGCCTGGAATGTCCTCCCTCCTCAAATCTGACAGGCAATTACTCTCCCTTGCTTCAAAGCCTGATTGAAGGCCCATCTCCTCCAAGAGGCCTTCCCTGACTAAGCCCTCCCTTCCTCTTCTCCCACTCCCTTCTGCGTCACCCTGACCTGCTCCCTTTATTCATCCCCCCCACAGCACTTATGTACGTATCTGTAATTTATTTATTTATATTAACGTTTGTCTCCCCCTCTAGACTGTAAGCTCACTGTGGGCAGGGAATGTGTCTGCTTATTGTTATATTGTACCCTCTCAAGTGCTTAATACAGTGTTCTGCACACAGGAAGCGCTCAATAAATGCAACTGATACATATATACCTGTATATATGTATATATGTTTGTACATATTTGTTGCTCTATTTATTTATTTATTTATTTTACTTGTACATATCTATTCTATTTATTTTATTTTGTTAGTATGTTTGGTTTTGTTCTCTGTCTCCCCCTTTTAGACTGTGAGCCCACTGTTGGGTAGGGGCTGTCTCTATATGTTGCCAACTTGTAACCTCCCAAGCGCTTAGTACAGTGCTCTGCACACAGTAAGCGCTCAATAAATATGATTGATGATGATGATGAACTGAATGAATGAATGAATTACATATCCTTCGGCATGAGGAGAGGTACACTGACCACATTTCAGTGAAGAAAATCTTCCTTTGAGTTATTAATTTTTAACAGTGAGTCATTGGGTCATGGGCCACTTTGAGGAAAAGAACACAGCTGTTTTTCCTGGAAATGCATGTGTTTTCAAATGATGAGCCCTGTCAAAGGGATATCATAATTATTGCACATTAAGTGAAAGAATTTAGGAGAAGGACATTTTCTCTTCCTCTGAGTTAAATGAATTTAGTCTAATGTGCTTGAGTGCCTGGATGCCATGGTGATAAAGAACAGAGAATTCAAAAATAAGGGATATAAAATATATAGGTAAATACAGAAATGGAAAGCTTTCTTAATAGAATGTTTGCTTTAAGTAGTTTTGTACTCTAAGAAGTTTTAAATAAAAAGCATCCATGGTCATGGTCGGATCCATGGTCATGGGTTCGAATCCCACCTCCCCCACGTCTGCTGTGTTCCCTTGGGCAAGTCACTTCACTTCTCTGTGCCTCAGTTCCCTCAACTGTAAAATGGGGATTAAGACTGTGAGCCCCACATGGGACAACCTCATCTCCTTGTGTTCCCCCCAGCGCTTAGAACAGTGCTCTGCACATAGTAAGCGCTTAACAAATACCAACATTATTATCTCTTATTATCCAGTGGGAACATTTCCTACCCCTCTTCCAATTTTATTCTTTGAGAATGAGCATCATAGGAGGTGAAGGGTTCACTTCCTCGGCCCTCCTGGTAGAAACTAAGGAGGAGGATCTTCAAAGGATCAGTCATGTGGGAGTTAATTTCCTAGTAGACAGCCACAGAAATGTAGTCCTGAGTCATGTTGCTGCTTTTTAGTTGAATAGGGGCACATCAACAGTTACAGTGACCACAGCATCACTTTGATCTGCTGAGCTTGTCTATGAAAGTGTGAAAAAAAAAAAACCAGCCCACAAAAGGTTTTTCTTTCCCCCCCCATCAACCCTCCCCACTGGTTAGTGTCACGGTCATCATCAAGGATCAACAAATATGGAGGTCTGTTGCCTCTGCCATGTTAAAATGTCAACAGTGTCACCTTGAAACTGAAGGACGACTACCTCGTGACAGTGAGTTTCACCCACTGAATGGGTGATTCAAGAAACTGGTGTGACTAACAGTCTCTTCTTTACTACAGGGATTGTATTCAGCTGTGCCGTCATACTTGTTAAGTCACTGGCACTATATTTAATTCCTCCTCTTACTTTCATCATCATCAATCGTATTTATTGAGCGCCTACTGTGTGCAGAGTACTGTACTAAGCGCTTGGGAAGTACATTTCATGGCCATCCCAGGGAGGAAACTCACCATCCCCTCTTCTGGGTGCTGCAGGCAGTAATGAACTGTTCGTCATTCCTGTTTCCCAGCACTCCAGTGTTTGAGGAAGGGTTTCATTGAGTCTTCAAAGTTTTGTTTGCATGCTGGAAGTTGGCCTGGGTTGTGGAAAAATGAGCTCGTGCAGCCCCACCCAAAAATAAGCCCCTGCCACGCCTCTGCTGATGGTCTCCTACATATCTTTTGTTTTTACCGGAACGGTGAGGGGCATTTGGAGCTTCAAAGCATAACTGTGCTGTTTTCATGCGTGGGTCTAAAGGTTTTAATGCTTTGCCCAACCCCTAAACCGTAATGGCAAGAGCACAGGCTTGAGAGTCGGAGGATGCGGATTCTACTTCCATCTCTGCCACTTGTCTGCTGTGTGACCTTGGGCAAGTCACTTAGCTTCTCTGTGCCTCAGTTACCTCATCTGTAAAATGGGAATTAAGACTGTGAGCCCCACGTGGGACAGCCTGATTACCCTGTATCTACCCCAGTGCTTAGAACAATGCGTAGCACACAGTAAGCGCTTAACAAATACCCTAATTATTATTATTATTATTCAGAAATTTTAAAATCCCATTATCCTCTTTTTAGGGGCATTTGTCCCTCAGACCTACAGTAAGGATTCTCAATCTTCAACACCGAGGACAAAGCAGGCATCAACATCACTTTGGGGGTAACAGCTATTATTTCTAAGTCTCCCCGACTTGTATTTTCTGTTTTATTTGTATAATCAGAAAAATAGATGCATGCACTATTGGGTCAGACTAATCCATCCCAGAATTCTGTCTCACAGTGGCACCAAAAGATGTTTGAAGCAACATTACGATGGCTGCCCTTCTAGACAACCAACCTCATGGTTGGGGAGGTAGCATTAATCATCCCTAATATTTTTGTCTAATAGCCCACATCATCCATAACTCTGTCTTCCTTGAGTCTATCTAAACTACACAAACTTTTTAACATCGCTATATTTTTCCTCTAATCCATTATTGACCTCGTAGCTATTAATGTATCCAAACCTTTCTTGATCCTAGTACCATTTTCTGGTAAAAAAAACAACAAAAAACCCAAAAACATTCCCCGTTTTTACAGCCCTTTTGGGTGAGGAGGTATTTTGCACTGCTCTTTCACCAGACTCTCAGTTATGCACCACTTGCTATTTTTCCTAATTAGATTTAACATTATTTTGCCATTTCTTATCTTTTCTCTTTTTCATTTCTCAAAATTTTACCTCCTTTCTCCAATTCCCCTTGGGCACTCTGCATGGATCAAAGGCTGGGTCAAGAACAAAGAAGACTCAGCATATGGCTGGTGGAAAGGGCCTGGGTTTGGGAGTCGGAGGACTTGGCTTTACACCCAGCTTTGCCTTCATTTGATCTGTGATCCTGGGCAAGTCTGGGTCTCAGTTTCCTCATCTGTAAAATAATATGTATAAGGGAAGGAGGGGGACCTGCAGTTTTTGGGGGGAAGAAAACCCATAATCAGAAACTACTTGTGCAGTTAACAGAGAAAGTAGTACTCTATAGTAAGTTCCTAGAAATTCCACTTGGGCTTGCTTAAGTATGTGACTGTATTGTTCTATCTATTAAAAAAAATCACTGTTTTGGGAGAATTAGGGAAATGCTAGTCGTGACCCAACCACTCGGTCTTTCAAAAGGATGGAAAGAGCTCGACCTGGGGAAGAGGAAGAGAACAAAGAGGAAGGCTGGTGAAGCAGTGGAGCTGAAGGGGAAAGTTCCAACACAGGGGACTCTGAGGAACTCTCCCTGACGAACTCTCCACAGGCCAGGTGGTTGGCTCAGCTTTCCACCTTCTCCCCTTTGTTGAGGATAAAATTAAAATGGGGTGGGAGGGTGCTTATTGTAGCTGAGGACCTGCTGTCCCATATACCTAAACCCAGTCCTTCTATAATAAGGAGGTTGCATTCTTGCAGACCCCACAATAAAGGAATTTCACACTGAAATACCAAATGTCCGATATCCCGCTTTCTTTGCACACAATCTGTTTCTTCTGACCCTGTCATACTGTATCCAGATAAGTCCGTTTTATTGGAAAATTTTTCCCAAATTTTTGCCGTCAGTTTCCAACCAAAATCATTTTAGCAGAAATGATTGTACGATATATGTATAATAGTAATCCCCTTATATTGGAAAGGGAGAGGGGAGTTGGGAAAAAGCCTTTTACCTAAGGTAGTTCTCAGGAAAATATGAAGTTCAAGACAATATGATTTAAGAATACTGGATCTCAAAGTTATTCACATATCACGTGCAATTAATTACTTTTTGGATATTCTAGAACACACTTGGCTTTCCTGTATTGTCTATTACGGCCCAATGGTCAGTGGCA
This sequence comes from Tachyglossus aculeatus, assembly GCF_015852505.1. Classification (NCBI taxonomy): domain Eukaryota; kingdom Metazoa; phylum Chordata; class Mammalia; order Monotremata; family Tachyglossidae; genus Tachyglossus; species Tachyglossus aculeatus. The sequence continues at coordinate 13,227,533 of NC_052088.1, read as the reverse complement.
ATGATTCCAAAGCTAAGCTAAATTATTCAACGCAACAATAGCAGATATCTTAGCACCTCAGTTGGCAAGAAATGCAGGCTCTTTGTCAAGAAAATAATTTGAAATGCAGATGAAAAAGCTGGGACTGGAAAGACAATTCTATCAAAAAGAAGCCGTGAATCTTCTTTCTCAGGCATCGGGACATACAGTTTCCTGGGGTTTTTTTTTAGACTCTAAAGAATTTCATGAAGAAAAGTGAAGAGGGAATTAGAAGGCCAAGTTGAAAGGCATCTAAAAGCCTGGAAAAAATGACTTCCACTCAGCACGGATATCTGGTTTAGCCAGCCCCTCTCTCAGGAAAGGTTGGTAGCGATTGCTCTTTCCTCCGTGGCCTGACCAGAAACCACTTCCTTCTGGTGGGGTCAACTTCTCAGTTGGCTTTCCTAAGACTTGGCTAGTTCCATTAGATTCATGCAGAAAGTCCAGCACCCAGAGTAACAATCAATTATGGATTTGCTTTCAGTGAATGTAGGACTCTCTCCAACTCCTGGCATCAAGACCAGGGGAATAAGATTTCTTTTTTTCCTCACCATCCAGAAGAGTTTCAGTACAGACTGTGGTGAGAAAAAGGAATTGGATCAGGGCTAATTCTTGCAATGGATGTTTTCAGGGTAAGCCATAGCTCAAAAGGAGTAGTCCATGAAACATCTGCAGCCCTTCCAACCGGACCGAGAGTTGTGCATACCTGGTGGGCAGGGCTGGTTTGGCGGAGGCAATTTTGGTTCCACAGGTTTGTGTACTTCTTCAGAAACGTACTTAGAAAGCTCCTTCCCAAGATAGGTTACCTAGGCATTTTCAAAAACAAAATTGCAAGACCATAAGAACTCTCTGGGACAAAGAGACCCATTTTTCTTCATCTGCAAATTTGTTAACTGTACAGTCATAGCACTCTATAAATAATACATACTGAAACCTTAAGTCAGTGCACTGTGAAAAATACAGACTCTTACATTATTAGAATGGAACTGAAGACACAGGCTCATGTCTAGATGTTAGTGTGGGGATGCACTCTTGCCTGTTTGTGAACTTGGGTTACACCACTTAGCCCAGTGGGCAGCAGAGCTAGGTATAATAGGGGATGAGATAGCTTGGCAGGAGCAGTGGTAATGAGTGGCACGTTATGGTAACTGGTAGATTCTTGCAGGCGAAATGCAGGCATGAACCTCTCCAATTTAGAATGGTCCAGGAGATGTTCTGTCACCCTGGGTCATACCTGGCTCAGGGGACCCTTGCGAGATTCGGGGAAGTCCCGGGATAGTTCCACGACTGGTTTGACCAATGGTCCATCCAGCCCCGAATTCTGCTTGGAGATTAGGGACCTAACATTTGCTATCCCTAACTTTTCCTTCTGCAGCCCTGTCTTTCCTTCTAATAATCCATTATGGACTGCTCTCCCTGGAATCTATCCAAAATGCTTTTCGACCCTCTGATCTGCACGACTTCCTCTGGGGATGGACTCAGCCGCTCCATGATGAAACAATCCCCTGGATCCCACCCAATCTAGACCCAAGCCCCTGGGGTTGCTCTGAAATCTGAGATGGTGGGAATCATCTTTGGAGCCTCCAAACTCTGTGTGGTGAAAGCAAGAGTCTGTCATCTGGCAGTGTGGTGCGGCCTCTAGCATCTCATTCTCTATTGTATTCTCCCAAGCGCTTAGTACAGTGCTCTGCCCACAGTAACTGCTCAATAAATACCACTGTTTGACTGTTCAAAATCCATAATTTAGTATCTGTCTCCCCCACTAGACTATATGCTCCTTGTGGGCAGGGAATGCGTCTACAAAATCTGTTCTACTGTACTCTCCCAAGTACTTGGTATAGTGCTCCATATGTGGTAAGTGCTCAATAAATTCCATTGATTGAGTGAATGATTGACCTGCACCCAGAAGAGCATAATGAACCCTGCTCTGGGAAAGCTATGGATGATCTCACAGTAAGCACTCAATAAATATGACTGAAAGAAGAAAGAATGAATGATCTTGACCCATCACATGTTTCCCTATGCCTTCCTTTTGCTCTGGAGTCAAAACCTGTAGGCAAAAAAGTATTTATTCATTCATTCATTCATTCAATCGTATTTATTGAGCACTTACTTTGTGCAGAGCACTGTACTAAGCGCTTGGGAAGTACAAGTCGGTAACATATAGAGACAGTCCCTACCCAACAATAGGCTCACAGTCTAGAAGGGGGAGACACAGACAATAAAACAAAACATGTTGACAGGTGTCAAGTCATCAGAATAAGTAGAAGTAAAGCTAGAAGCACATCATTGACAAAATAAATAGTAAATATGTACAAGTAAAATAAATAGAGTAATAAATCTGTACAAGCATATATACAGGTGCTGCGGGGAGGGGAAGGAGGTAGTGTGGGGGGTGGGGAAGGGGAGAGGAAAAAGGGGGATCAGTCTGGGAAGGCCTCCTGGAGGAGGGGTGGGGTATCAAGTTTTGGACTCCACTAATGTGCTGTAGGATTATATTTGCATATCAGTTATTATTATTATTGAGCTCAATTTCCTAGCCTGGCCCAGATTCCTCCTTTGCCGGGCCTCTGCAGGCCTTCCCCAAATCCGAGCACTTTGTTTCTAACCAAAGGTGTCTGAATGTCGTATTGATTACTGAGCATTTGAGGGTACTTTAAATTTGAGAAACCCAGGTTTCTGAATGCAAGTACCCCCCAACCCCTTCTCTTCGTTGCCCCCTGACCCAGCCCAAACTACTATATTTTTATACAATCATCCTCAATCCTGCTCACATCCAATTGGGCCTATATAAGTCCTGCCAAAAGAAAAATAGACGGGGGCCAAGAATAGGCTTGAGCTGAGTCTCTGCAGTGTTCTCTACCTTTCTGACTTTAGATAGAACCAACAGTAATGTGACATGAGGAAATCCTATTTCTTTTGTTGAGAAACAAAGTGATGCCAAGCGGAGGCTAAATCTGTGATTTCTTGAAATCTCACTCCCTTGCTCAAGTGTGATGGAAAATTGAGTCTGGTTAATATTCTCAGTCCTGAGCTACCTCTAAATGTCGTTTTCATTGACAGATGTAATTGAGCACTTTACCATATCCATCTTTCCCGTCACAGTTTGTACTAAGCGCTTGGGAAAGTACAATAAAACCGGGTTGGTCCACAACGATCTTACAGTCTCTTCTTCTTCCCAACTGGAATTTATTTTGTACTTGGCTCCTTAATGGAAGAGAAGCATCATGGCCTAGTGGAATGAGCATGGGCCTGGGTATCAGAGGACCTGGGTTCTAATCTCAGGTCCACCACTTGTCTGTTGTATGATCTTGGGGCAATCACTTCTCTGTGCCTCAATTCTCATTCTCCCTCCTAGACTGTGAGCCCCATGTGGGGCAGGGCCTGTGTCCAACCTAATTAACTTATATCTACCCCAGCATTTAGTACAACACAGAACAGAATGAATGAACAGTATTTGACACACAGTAAGTGCTTAACAAATACCCCCATGCAAAAAGAAAGAGATGTTTTCTACCTCTAATGTAATCTCTCAAGAATTTAGAACGGTGCGCTCTGCACACAGCAGGCACTCAAATATTATTATTGATTGATTGATTCACTGCTACTGCTGCAAGGACCCTGCTGGGAACCAAGCCCTCAGGCCTGAGCCTGATGACAAAGAGAGTCGTGGGGTTCCCCTGAGACTGTGTTTTCACCAGCAAATGCACAGCTACATTGGCCCTCTTCCCTGGGCCATCAGTCACCTGGAGAGCAGGAATCCAAAAAGTTTTCCAAGTGTCCAAGTTTTTGGTGGGGTGACAAGCACAGATCCATCTGGTCATTTTCACAGATGGCTTTGAAGGAGTAAAGCACAATATGAATAGGATTATGGATTCCGGAAGGGAAAGTTTCCCCTTTATACATTTGCTAATATGCAGCATAAAGACCCAAAACTTCATGCTCTTTGAATCCTCTGCATTTTTTAAGGAAAACCAAACAATTGTATCCCCGGAACAGGTCCCTGGTTCTTTAGGGACTGAACTACCTCATTTAAAAAATAACAACAATAACAACAGCAATAATAATAATGATAAATAACAACAACAATAATAATGATAATAATAACAATAAGATTTGTTAAGTGCTTACTGTGTGCCAAGCACTGTTCTAAGCACTGGGGAAGATACAAGATATTCAGGTTCGACACAATCCCTGTCCCTCATGGGGCATACAGTCTAAGTAGAGGGAGTAGGATTCAATCCCTATTTTACAGATGAGGAAACTGAGGCACAGAGAAGTGAAGTGACTTGCCCAAGGACACACAGCAGACAGATGATGGAGCTAGGATTAAAACCCATGTCCTCTGACTCCCAGGACTGGGCTCTTTGATAGCTTGCCACCAGGCAGCTATTGGTTGCCATGTGGCAGCCATGGAAGTCTTTGAACAGACACATTAAGTTACAGTTACAGACACTTTTCGGCTGTGGGATGAAGCCATTACAAGGTAGCACTAGCTTGCAAAAAAAGGGAAGGATGTTCGGGGGCTCTTTTATATAGTCTTGTCTCAGACATTCCAAGGGAGGAAAAAAACACCCAGTACTCACAGGTTTATTTAAAGATCACTGTGACACAAAAAGGCATTTTATCCAAGAAGTGTTTCTCAGGTGAAAAATGCATTTGAAAAGCACTCTGAAGATGAAAATTGATGTGGTGTGGGGAGGGCAGGGACAAGGCCTGCCCCTAGAAGGAGGGACAGCCAGAGTCAGAGGGAGGGCAGATACTCTCTGTGTAGCGGCCAGGTATTTCTGCTGGGAGAATGGATTCACCTTCCTGAATCCAGGTTAACAGGAAACAAGCTTCCCTAGTAATAATAATAATAATATTGATAATTACAGTATGTTTTATGCGTTTACTGTATGCCAGGGACTATTCTAAGTGCTGGAGCAGATACAAGACAATTGGGTTGATACAGTCCCTGTCCCACACAGGGCTCTCAGGTTTACTCCCCATTTTACAGATGAGGGAATTGAGGAACAGAGAAGTAAAGTGACTTGCCCAAGGCCACACAGCAGACAAGTGGTGGAACTGGAATTAGAAGCCATGACCTTCTGACCCCCATGCCCATGTTCTATCCACTAGGCCCTGCTGCTTCCCTACCATCTGGCCAGAGAGAGGTAACCTGTGCCGTCAGCTGCTAGACTCTGGCTGTGTGGCTGTGACAGAAAGCAGATTCACTGAACCCGTTTTTGTAGGTGGCAGCCGATTCCAACTGGGACAAGAGAAATGCTGTATCTAAGTGGCTGGTGTTCTTCACCGGGACATCCTGAGAAATGCCCTAGTTTAGTGACACTACAGGAAGTCCAGCAAATGATAGAGGAGAGGCTGCCTCACCCCTCACCATCTTGAAGAGAAGAGCTTGGGGCCAAGGAATTGTACCTCCCATATTTGACCAGAAAGCCAGTTGGCAAGGCTGTCCCATGGCAGTGTGGGGCCCAGGACAATGTTTTGTGAGGCTCTCACTTCTAGGCTTGGTCCCCAGAGAGAAAGGAGAGGTTAAGCACTGGAATTCCCAACTGATGTAGTCATTCCACTCCTCAAACTGCTTCCCCTTCGCTTCTGGGAGCTGATTTGGTCCCATGGTTCTTGGGCTGGGAGGTGAGTGTGGTCCTCTACAGGGCAAGGCTCAGGGCAATTATCCTGATATGGAGTACCAATGGGCGGTCCTGTTTCCTGGGCTTGAAGGAGCCTGACCTCATTCTCCTGGGGAATTTGGTCCCCTTGAGAGGCAGTGTGGCCTTGTGGAAAACCACGGGACTGGAAGTCAAGAGATCTGGATTCTAGCCCAGCAAGTCACTGAACCTCTCTGTGCCTCAGTCTCCTCACCTTTAAAATGGTGATAAGATACCCATTCTCCCTGCCTCTTAGACTGTGAGCCTGGGTGGAATAAGAATTTCATCAGGTCTGATTATTGTGAATCTACCCCAGCACTTGGTGCTTGGCACAAAATTACTATTAATATTTTCATCGTTCATTGTTATTTCATCATTATTACTATTATTTAGCACCACCTGGAGATGGGACTTGAAATACCAGCAAGAGCCCCGAGACTTTCACAGATCTCAAGCTTACAGAAGCCAACGGAGTAATATCACGCACTTTTCCAGCAGCCTTTTCTCCCTGTGCTAATGGGTTAGAATTGGTTTCAGTTGTTCTTACAACCAATCATTCCAACCACTGGTCATGTAACAGGTATCCAGACAGTACAGCGTACAATCTCACCCTTGTTTGAGAGAATCTGTTCCTTAAGAGACTGTTGAAAAAAAGTGACTCCCTACCTTATTCCACACGTACTTCCAGGTCACATAAATATTACTTCCTAGGAGTTGTTTAATCCAGGCAATAGGGCTGATATAAATATTTCCGCTCTCATCCTTCACTTTTCCATTGGGCAAAATACTGGCTTTATAACTGAGGTTCTAGAGTGGAAAAAAGAAAGAATGAGAGGTTAACAAAGATTATCTTTTGGGTGAAAGAAACAACATTGTGAAATCCTGTTCCAGCTAAATTGGAGCAGCTATGGTGGCTAATTTTGTATCTTGTCTTTGCAGTCAATTATATCTGGACATGGGGGGACAGTGGTTGTGCAGATAACGGAAAGCACATTTTACAGAATATTATCAACTTCACTGTTCCCACACACCAAACATTTCACCACAGCTGCTAGAAAGAAGTCAGTGAACTGGGTTCACCTCCTTGATTTCCCCTTATTCTTTCTGGTGAAGGTGGCTAATGAGCAGGGCAATATCTAGGAGGGATATCACCAGAGGAAGAGAGAGGAATAGGAAGGATTTGGTTAATTCACTAACTGGATAATCTACCCCTGAGAATAGTAGTAGTAATAATAATGATGATTATAATAATAGCATTTTAAGTGCTTACTATGGGCCAAATACTGTATTAAGTGTTGGGCTACGAACATACAATATGATCAGATCTGAAGGTTTCTGTGCCACCTGGGTCTCAAAGGGAGGAAGGGGGGTGAGGAGGAAAACCGGTATTTAATCTCCATTTCCCAGATGAAGAAACTGATGAGATTCAAGTGTATTTAATGCGTTTAAGAAGATGGAGTCAATTCTGCCATGAAAGCATGCTTTCATGACATTTTGGGCAAGTCACTTAACTTCTCTGTGCCTCAGTTACCTTATCTGTAAAATGGGGATTAAAACTGTGAGCCCCACATGGGACAACCCGATCACCTTGTATCCCCCCCAAGGCTTAGAATAGTGCTTTGCACACAGTAAGCGCTTAACAAATGCCATCATTATTATTATGACATGCTTTGGCTAGAAGGCAATATAGTCTTTCAAGCATCTCTGTTAATTGCAGTCTCACAAAAAAGGAATACAGTAAAATTACTGGGGTGTGTGCCTTGGGGCCTAAGTCAGAAGGAGTCAAATGGGGCTGGGGCCAAGTTGAAGGGAACCCAAGAACCAGGCTGGAAGGGATAGGGACTAGAGAGCTCGGGCCCGAGAGTTAGAAGGACCTGGGTTCTAATCCCGGCTCTGCCACTTGTCTGCTGGGTGACCTTGGACAAGTCACTTCACTTCTCTGTGCCTCAGTTCCCTCATCTTTAAAATGGGGATTAAGACTGTGAGCCCCGTGTGAGACAGGGACTGTGTCCAACCTAGTTACCTTGTATCTACTCCAGTGCTTAGTACGGTGAGCACTTAACAAATACCATAAAAAAAGCAACCCAGGCATTGATCAGGAAGGGAAATGGGAAGGGAATAGAGCTAGAGGGTGTGAGCTAAACAGGCCCTGCCACAATCAATCAATGGTATTTATTGAGCGCTAACTATGTGCAGAGCACTGTACTAAGCGCTTGGGAGAGTACGATACAACAGAGTTAGCAGACCCATTCCCTGCCCGTAACGAGTTTAGAGTCAGCTTGGAAGGAAGGAAATGGTTAGGGATTGGCAGGGTCAGGCAAATGCCCTGGCCCCACAATTTACCCGCTTCTTTTCCTCTCCCACAGCTGTGTGGCCCAGGGGAGTTGCCAGTGGGAGAACCAAATCAGCCTTCAGGGTCAATGGTTCATGAGCATGGTCTGATGAGGGATGTGGGACAGGGGGTTAAGAAGTGAAAATATTACACCTGTAACTGTCATCTCCTCCCACAGACTGACAGCTCTGAACTACCCAATTTGCCCTGGCCCTGGTCTACTTTGGAATGGTCCTGGAGATTGGTGACTCATGGCTACCTCACAGCCCCCATTCTGAGAAACACCGTGTCAGAGATAAAGCAATGACCTGCATCTTGAATTCCAGAACATCTTCTCCTGGCATAATCTTTCCTTGTAACATCAGATCACGGATCCTCATGTTCCGCCTTTCTCTCTCTGTTCTGTGGTTGGAGGATTGCTGTTTACTGGGTTGGCTGGGTGACAGTGGGGTGAAAGAGTTTTGGCTATCATTTGCAAGTCCATCAGCTTGCGTCGACTTGGGATGATCCGGTTTGGTTTTAAGCAAAGCTTCCCTGCCTCCAAGTGGGTCTCCGTGATCCACGGGCAAAGGTCTCGATGATCTTTCGGACCTTTCCGTAGATGGCTCCTGGGAAGCTGCTTTCATACTGGTGCCTCCTGGTGAATTCCAACAGGCAGGAGCCTGGCTACAGGCAGCGGTTGGCTGACAGGAATTCTTTTTGACAATTTCGCTTGTTGCCCCAGAAATATTCGATGTTCTGGTTTTTGCAGAGGGATCTGGGGATTCACTTTCTTTGGGTGCAATTTCAGAAAGATGATTTGCCTTTCGCTTTGAATATTTTGTTTGACTAATGAAACCTACAGGTTCTAATGGAAATGCTCCCATCTCGGTGATGTCCGGGTAGTGGGGTGTTGAGGTATGATCTGAGGAGCCTCCCTCAGCCTTCCTTTTAGCTGTCTGATCATTTAAAGAACATTCTTCCTGGCCAAGTACTTCTTCTGTTTCCTCCTCCCTCATCCAGCTGTTTGGACTTTGGCTGTCCGCCTGATCAAAAAACCTACTTTCTGAAAACAGCTGTGTCTCAGAGCTGCTTCCAAGAGAGCAGCTAGTGGCAGGGCTCAGGGGAAGCGAAGCGGCCGAAGGGTGCTTTGTTTTCTCAGCAGCCACAGGGTTCTGCTTGTCGTCGTCTCCGCGGCTGCCCGAGCTGGCGGCTTGTTGCCTCACAGAAGCTTGTTTCATAGTCTTGAAGTTCTGGATTTTATGGCTTACTTCTCGCTGCTTGTGAGCCACAACCAAAAGTCTCTTCTGTCTCGAAGCCAGGTTAGTTAGTTTCTCCTTCAAAGCCCCGGCCCTAAAAGAGTCCTTGGAAGTCCTACGGGACCAAATAACAAACAAGAAGGTGGAAGAGTGAGTCCAGAATCCAAAAAAATCCAACAAAAAACAATTAAATGTCAAATGTTGGATTACTTTCAATCTAAAAAAAAAAAACCAGCCTCTTTGAATCTCCTCTTGGGGAGCCAAGCCAAGAGGGGAACAGCGCAGCTGAGATGAGTTCAGCATTTTTAAGGGAGGAAAAACTTGGGTTCAGGCAGATTGATATTGTTTATAATAATAATAATAATAGTTATGGTACTTGTTAAGTGTTTACTATGTGGTAAGCACTGTTCCAAGCCCTGGGGTAGCTACAAGCTAATTGGGCTGGACACAGTCCCTTTCCCACATGGGGCTCACACTGTTATCTACATTTTACAAATGAGGTAACTGAGGCACAGAGAAGTGAAGTGACTTGCCCGAGGTCACACAGCAGACATGTGGCGGAGCTGGAATTAGAACCCAGGTCCTTCTGACTCCCAGCCCCTGAAACCTGCTGTATCAGTCCCATTCATTAGCCCTAAAAGAGAACCAAATTTAATCAAATGGCCCCCAAGTATCACTTGCAGCTTATTCCCATAGAAACAGCAGGGGGGCCCATGACACACAAGTGTGACAGGCTGGAGTGGAACCTAGACAGTGAATGCTAAAATGGCTCTCTCCCCGACAGTGATGATGATGGAGTTCCCACTGAGGACAAATGAGCCTCAGGCCTGACTTCAGGACCTGGGTTCTAATCCCAGCTCCACCACTTGTCTGCTGGGTGACTTTGGGCAAGACACCTACCTTCTTTCTATCTCAGTTACCTCACCTGCAAAATGGGGATTAAGACTGTGAGCTCTATATCGGGCAGGGACTGTGACCAATTTGATTATCTTGTATCTACCCCAGAGGTTAGTACAGTGACTGGCACATAATAAGCGCTTAACAGATACCAAAGAAAACTAGGCCTCAGCCACCTCCATCTGACAGTTCTGCAGAAGCTGGAGCTGTGGCTTTGAATGCTCACACTTGTAACTCATCTTGTTGTGAGTTTCAGTGCTACTACCAAGGCCCCTCAGGAGCAAGTTGCCTTCTGTTTCTATTTCCCAGACTTCTGCCCCTGCAGGGTTTCCCCTAGGGCCTACCTTGGCAGTTTTAAAGTTCACAGTGGGATGAAGCCACTACTCCAAGTCAGCTATGACCTGAGCTCAAACAAATCAATCACCCAACTAATCGTATTTATTGAGCCCTTCCTGTGTGCAGAACACTGTACTAAGTGCTAGGGAGGGTATAATGTAACAGAGTTATATAGTCCCTGTTCCACAAGAATCAGCATGGCCTAATTCATTCAGTCGTATTTATTGAGTGCTTACGGTGTGCACAGCACTGTACTAAGCGCTTGGGAAGTACAAGTTCGCAACATATTAAGCACAGGCTGGCTCTGCCATTTGTCGGCTGTGTGACCCTGGGCAAGTCACTTTACTTCTATGTGCCGTTACCTCATCTCTAAAATGGGAATTATGACTGTGAGGCCCAAGTGGGACAGGGACTGCGACCATTCAGATTAGTTTATATCTATCCCAGGGTTTAGTACTGTGCCTGGCACATAGTAAGTGTTAAACAAATACCATTTAAAACAGTAAAAAACAGAGTTGATCACATGTTCCTTGCCGTAAAGAGCTTAAATTACCACTTACTTGATGTCCAGTGCCTCTGCCTTTGTTTGACTTATCTTTTGGGTAGCTCTGCTTCCTGTCTTTGTTTGATTTACCTTCTCTACTTCCTAAAGCAGTTGGAAGCAGTTCTCCCCCTCTCCATCCCCCCCCTTACCTCCTTCCCTTCCCCACAGCACTTGTATATATGTATATATGTTTGTACATATTTATTACTCTATTTATTTATCTTCCTTGTACATATCTATTCTATTTATTTTATTTTGTTAATATGTTTGGTTTTGTTCTCTGTCTCCCCCTTCTAGACTGTGAAAACACTGTTGGGTAGGGACCGCCTCTATATGTTGCCAACTTGTTCTTCCCAAGTGCTTACTACAGTGCTCTGCACACAGTAAGTGCTCAATAAATACGATTGATTGATTGATTGATTGATTACCTAATTCCCTGAAAGGGATGGGACTCCCACTCTGGAAAGCTGCAGGCTGAGAGGGGCCATGATTAAAGCCCATAAAATTATGAAGGGAGAGGCCTGGACCAACAGGAGGATGAGAGGGGTACCCTTGAAGCTTGAAAGTGGAGAGTTAAAAACAAGCAAAAGGAACCACTACTTCATCTAGTTAGTGCTAATCACACGGAATTCATTACCGAAGGAAACTGTGCAAGCCAAAAAGATCAGGGAAGCTCAAGAGAAACATAACGGGATAGTGAAAGGGAAGTTAGGGCTGTAGAAAAGGTGACAGATGGTATATCCCTAACCATTGTTCATGGAGGGTAGCCACTAAATGGCTAGTAATTAATTGTTGAATGTTTTAAGCGCTTTCTAGGTGCCAAGCACTGTGCTAAATGCTAGGGTATTTTCAATACAATCAGAGCAGACAAAGAACCTGTCCCACATGGGGCTCACAGTCTATGGGGAAGCTGCATGGTTTAGTGGATAGAGCAGGCCTGGGAATCAGGATTTTACCACTTGTCTGCTGGGCAGCCTTGGGCAAATCATTCATTCAATCATATTTATTGAGCGCTTGCTGTGTGCAAAGCACTGCACTAAGCGCTTGGAGAGTACAACTCAGAGAGACACTCCCTGCCCACAACGGGATCACAGTCTAGAAGGGGGGAGACAGACATCAAAACAAATAAACAGGCATCAATAGCATCAATATAAATAGAATTGGAGATATACATACATCAGAACAAGTAAAACAGGCATAAAATACATAAATAGAATTATAGATATGTACATATATACACAAGTGCTGTGGGGCAGGGAGGGGAGGTAGAGCCAAGGGAGCGAGTGGGGCGAGGTGGTGGGGGGAGCTGAGGGAAAAGGGGGCTTAGTCTGGGAAGGCCTCCTGGAGGAGGTGAGCCTTCAGTAGGGCTTTGAAGGGGGAAGTGTGATTGTTCAGCAGATTTGCGGAAGAAGGGCATTCCAGGCCAGAGGTAGGACGGGGGCCAGGGGTCAACAGCGGGACAGGGGAGAACGAGGCACAGTGAGAAGGTTAGCATCAGAAGACAGGAGTGTGTGGACCGGGACGTAGAAGGAGAGAAAGGAGGTGAGGTAGGAGAGGGCGAGGTGACGGAGAGTTTTGAAGCCAATAGTGAGAATTCATTACAACTCTCTGTGTCTCATTTCCATCACCTGTAAAATGGGGATGAAGACTGTGAGCCTCATGTGGGACAAGGATTGTGTCCAACCTGATTAGCTTGTATCTGCTGCAGTGCTTAGAGAGGCAGCGTGGCTCAGTGGAAAGAGCATGGGCTGGGGAGCCAGAGGTCGTGGGTTCAAATCCCGGCTCCGCCACTTGTCAGCTGTGTTACCTTGGGCAAGTCACTTAACTTCTCTAGGCCTCAGTTCCCTCATCTGTAAAATGGAGGTGAAGACTGTGAGCCCCACGTGGGACAACCTGATTACCTTGTATCTACCCCAGCGCTTAGAACAGTGCTTGGCACATAGTAACTGCTTAACAAATACCAACATTATTATTAGTAGTAGTAGTAGTACAGTGCCTGGCACACAGTAGTGCTTACAGTAGTAGTACCATTAAAAAAGTGGGGGTAGTGAAGGGAGAACAGGTATTTAATCCCCATTTTTTACAGTTAAAAATACTGAGGCACAAGTAAGTTAACCCAGCAGGCAAGCGGGGATTAGAACCCAGGTCCCTTGAATCCCAGCTCTGTGGCATTTCCAAAAGGCTACGCTGCCTCTCAAATGATTCTCTTGGTTCCTCCTAGTGTTCTGTAGCCATTGGTCTGACCCAGATGGTATTTCTTATAGAACTTAAGGAAACCCGCTCACAACTGGGGAGCAGATGGATGTTTTTGTTGATCTTTGGCAGTAGCCATTAAATGGTAGCCGACCCCAGCAAATACCAGCAGAGGTATCCATAAAATGTTAGTTTAAAAAAACCCAACAACCTCAGCATAAGCTTCTAAAAGTTCCCTAGAAATAACCCGAATTAAATGAAAAAAAACTTTAGAGATTGTATTATTAGAGATGGCAAGAGCTAGATCATAGTCTTAAAAAAAGTTTGAAGGGAGTGACAGCATCGGAGATCTTTTTTTTTCTAGACGTCCGATAACATCCCAATTTCTTAAAATGTGGCAACAATCTGTTGACTGCTTCCTCCAAGGATCTCAAAATAGTAGTGGTATTGTTATTGTTCCTAATACTTCTTAGGACTTTCATGTTTAAATTTCTTTTGTTAGATTTCCAGGCACGGCCTGTGAGAACGTCTGCCAGGTGCTTCTAAAGATGTGAGCCAAATCATTGTCTTTCCTCCAGAAGCGCTGCTGCCAGTGAGAATGGGGCAGAGTAAGGGCAGCGTGGGTGAGGGACTCCTTAGGGAGCCTCCACAAACACAGGGCAGCCTCCATCTGGGGACTTTCCTTAGCCTTCACCTTTTCTAATGGTAAGACTGTGCTTCCAAGTTCAGAAACATCTAGCCAATCTCAGATCCATGGCATTTGTGTTTTTCGAGAAGGTTTCTTTTTTTAAAAAAAATGGTATTTGTTAAGCTCTTACCATGTACCCTGCACTGTACTGAGCACTGGGCTAGATACAAGCTAATCAGGTTGGACACAGTCCATGTCACACATGGGGCTCACAGCCTTAATCCCCATGTTACGGATAAGGTAACTGAGGCTCAGAAAAGTAAAGTGAGTTGCCCAAGGTCACAGGGCAGACAAACGGCGGAGGTGGTATTAGAACCCAGGTCTTTCTCACTCTCAGGCCCATGCTCTACCCACTGGGATACCTGCTTCTCAACTTGCAGAGATAATTCAAAGGTAGCAGGGTGATTTCTGTATCATCCCCTGGTTGCAGGACCCTGTGGTGCATCACCAAGACTTTCTCTGTCGAGATTTATAAGCACATGTTCATTCATTCAATCAATCGTATTTAGTACAGAGCACTGTACTAAGCGCTTGGGAAGTACAAATTGGCAACATAATGAGACAACTTCTTCCTAGGATGGTTAGCTAAAGCTCTGTAGAAAGCAGGAGATTCGTTCATTCAAGGAGATGGACTGAGTACTCTGCTGAGACACTGTCCAGCCCTATGATTTTGTTGTTTTCCCTGGAAAGTAGGGTGAGGCCTAGCATTTGTGTATCTAAAATTCCCAACTCTAGCTCAGTGTTTCCTAGACTGAGAACTCCTTGTGGGCTGGAATCATAACTACCAACTCAATTGCACTGTACTCTCCTAAGCGCTTAGTGCCATGCTCCGCACCCAGTATCTGCTCAACAAATACCACTGATTGATTATTATTAGTCATATCTTTTAAAACCCTAAGAAACGAGATTTACTTACCTGTATCTTTTAGCAAGTTTATCTCTTTCCTCCTTCTGTTTGGCAAGCACATCATCCAGAAACGCTTTGATCTGAAGCATCTTCTGACTGTACTGTTCTGAAGGCAGGTGAACAGAGGTTATAAGGGAAAGGATAACACATTCATAGGAGACAACCAACTTGCACTGTTTCTTCCAAAGCCACTGGACCTGAAGAATTCTCCTTGCCCCAAACTGTGTACATTAGTCATGCCCATGACTCCCATGGCTTACTCCCCCATCCTCTCTTGGGGAAAGAGAACACCTGTATCTGCCAGCAGCAGGCACCTTCCGGAATTCCCCACAAAAGCTGACTCTGATGAAAGCAAATGGAAAGACAGTGAGAACAGAGCAAATCTGATTTCTTTTAAGTCCCTGAACCCGGAGAGTTTCATTAGAGCTCCTGCCTAACTTTCTGAAGGCCCACCTTCATTTCTCCTACCTGTTAGGCACTTGGGCAAGTGTTTATTTTCATTCATAAGTAACCAGAACCCATCAGGAATGAAAATGAGGGGAAGAGGAGAGGTCTGGAGGACAAATGTTCAGTGAGCTTTCTAATTCCTGTTATGCAAACCAGGACTATGTTTGGGCATTGTAGAGCCAACAGCATAAAGTGAATTGCTTGCTCCTGGTGCTTTTGGCATCTTTTCCCCAACGCTGGGGAACACTGGGAAAGGGGAAGTGGGTATGAGTGTGTGCACGTGCCCAAGTGTGCTCAAAATGATTCATATGATGCCTCGCACCCTCTTTCCACAAATACATCCTCCCCCGTAATATCTTTTTTAATTTGGCCCTGCCTAGCTCGTTGACAGTTCTCAGGGCTGGGGCAAGGAGGTGTTAAATCCCCACTGAGTGTTATGTTTTTAAAGTTATGGTTTCCGGACTAGATGTTAAGATTGGGATGAGGAAGTCAAACCGGGAGGGAATCAAAGAGGACATTAAGTCCAACTCTCCCATTGCTTAAAATTCTTTCCTGGTAGTATACTGGGCAATCTCTCTGTCTCTCATGCATCATGCGTGCACACAAAATAACAAACTATTTTCACCTTCAACAGTGACCGGAGCAGCAGCGGAGAGGAACATCCTGAGAGAGCTTCTTACACCTGCTGAGCAGCCCCGCTCTTCTCTGTGCTACTGCCACTGCTACAAACACTTCTCGTGTTTTCTGGCGAAGCAGATGCTGCATGCAGCGGGACCCCGAATGTCTGACATCAGAGAGCTGCAGCAGCAGCTGCCCTATCGGCCCAGAGCCAGATCCTGGCTCCGGGAATGGTGGAATAGGCAACTTAGCTGCATCTTCCTCTTCCAGCTTCCCTGCTACCCTATCTTCCTGGTGTCCTGCGGGTCACACCCCACCTCACCGGGACCCTGGGCTTGACATACCTGGTCGGCTGCATTGCTGCCTACGTTAAACAGAGCGGTGCTAAACAGTTCTCGAGTGGCCCAGACAAATTACTGCTCCTTCTAAGGTACTCAGCTCTTAGGTTCTGGGGGAATCAGGTGCCAAAGACTAAACAATGTTACAAACAAGAATTGGGATGAGAAATGAGCAAATCACAGACAAACAGGGGACCCAATAGAAGGCTCAGCTTTGTACCCACAAAACTGATGAAGGGGAGTCCCCTGGATGAGCCTCTCCCTGCACTTCTAGCACTCCCATGCAGGCAAGCACATTCAGTACATCGAGGAAGACAACTAGAAAAACAGTTCCACTTATACCACGGGCCTAGCCTTGGAGTTTGCACACTCCCTATTTAAGGGTGGGCCCAGTCTACTTAGGTCATGAGTTAGTTCAGCGGGATCAAAGAGCTTAGGTCAAAACCAGTGAGGGTTTAGGGAAGTTGTGACCAGTGAAGCAACAGGATAAAGAAACGGAACCAAATTTGCTGTGGTCACTGACACTGCAAGCCACAACCAACTAACCTGAAAGCCCCCACAAATTTATACATCAGGAAAGGCTGAAGATATCCTATAGTCACAGAGCCCTGCTGTCTCTATTTCCAACATCCTTCAGTTACCTTACCCTGTTTGAACTGAGAGGCCAATGAGTAGCATACTGGCCTCCAGACAGCATCCGATACTTTTTATCTCCCCAGCTAATCAATATCTCTGTTAACTTCACGTATTCCTGGCCCGGGTTCCTAGACCCTGTGAATCACCAGCACTGTACTTCTGGGTTAAGGTGATCACTCTTCTCAGATTATCTTGTTTTCTGGTACAGTTCTCATTAACTTTCTCCCTTTCCTGGATCAGTGAAACTCAAATATTCTCTCAAATGAGAGAAATAAAGGCACTCTTCAAACCATGTGGTCAGCTCAATAAGGCCTTACATTTGTACATTTTGTTTTACAAGCAGACACTGAGTTCTTATCAAGACCTGTTACCACGGCTCACACAAGGATTTACCATTATTTTAGAAAACAGTCTCTCATTCATTCATTCAATTGTATACACTGTGTGCTTACTGTGTGCAGAGCACTGTACTAAGTGCTTGGGAAGCACAAACCAGCAACAGATAGAGACGGTCCCTACCCAACAATGGGCTCACAGTCTCACTGAACCTAATTAAGTTACCTGAGTCTTCATGAGTTCTTATTTCAAACTGCAGTAGGTTTTCTTGTTTCTCTTCAATGTCTTGTAAAATGGCACTGATGCTTTCATGCTATGGGACACAAACATTACGAGCTTCAGAGGGGACCGGGGATGCCAATTCAGAAAGAAATTGAGGAACTATAGGAACTGAGTAAATAAAGTGTCCTTGGTTGAGGGGAGGCAACTGGTTCCCTTTGGGTTCCAAGGTCCCAACTGTACTCAAGCCTTCCCCACACTGCGTGGGCGGCTGTGAAAATATCAATCAGTGGTATTTATTGAGCAATTACTCTGTGTAAAGCACTGTATTAAGCGCTTGGGAGAGTACGAGTACGAGTATGATACAAGAGAGTTGGCAGACACCTTCCCTGCCCCAAAGGAGTTTACAGTCTAGAGGAGCTTACACACTATGATTATGTTTGGATAAAAGTAAAGATAAATGGAAATTTTTCGAGTGGGATGCAGGTGGCACTGCCCACTGCATACTTAGTCCTCTGGACTGTAATCACATTGTGAGCAGGGAATATGTCTACCAACTTTGTTATACTGTACTCTCCCAAGTGCGTAGTCCAGTGCTCTGCACACGGTAAGTGCTCAGTAAATACGACTGATTGAACAGCTGCTAGTATACACAGACTGGAGTTGTGAAAGCAGATTTGGGTTTTTTTTTTTAAAGTCTATTCAGTAATCACTTTTTCCTTCCCTTCTTCCTACTCTACTTTTATCTAATGTCCACCACCTCTATGTCTTCTATCTGTCATTATTACTCTCTACCTCTTCCACTCACTCCCATCAGTCAACTGATGGTATTTATAGGAGTGCCTACTGAATGCAGAACACAACAGAAGCAAGACACACACTCTCTGCCCACAATAAGCTTATTTATTTACGACTCGGAAGAGAAGCAAGAAGAAGGTTATAGCAGGAAGTGGTACTTCCTGAACCATCTATGTATGTCTTACAAACCCTATTGCTTCAGCACCAACTCATCTACATATCCCCTTTTCCATCTTCCCCCATCTGTAAATTAATTTTACATCTGTCCCCCCCATACTCGAATATAACCTCTCTGAAGGCAGGCAACGTGTCTGTTAAATTTATTGTACTCTTCCAAGTGCTTAGTTCAGTGTTCTGCATGAGGCGGCACTCACTAAATACCTCTGATTCACTGACAGTGCAAAAATATCAGGAGAGCAATAACTGAATGCACAAATATACAAATAAAATATATCTATGTACATAAATGCTAAGTATAGGAAGAAAGACACTGTGTCACTTAGCATCCACTCCTTCATCTCTATCTCCTTCTCCCTTTCACCTCCTTACCCCTCCATCTTTTCCTTCTTAATCTTTTATTACTGGTTGTTCATCAATTCCATACTGCTTTCTTGGCCGGGGAATTACCTTTGCAAGAGGCAGCCTCAAAACGCATTTGTTATTTTTGTTGACAAGGTGCACAGAAAGTTCATTTCAAATCTGCTAACTGACCGCATCTCTTCTTTCATCATATCTGTCTTGGCTCCTCCTTCTCTATTAACCCTGGAGTTATTTTATAACAGTGTGTGCCATATAGTGAGTACTTAATAAATACAATATCAATAATAATAATAATGAATAATAAATACAATCATTATTATTATTGTTATGATATGTATTAATCACAGGTCTTTTAAAACAAATTATTTCTAGGGATATGACCTCATATTGAAACCCATGTAGTTCCAGTGTTTCCTCCTTGTATTTTTTGAAAGTACTATGCTCTTTAATATCATTCTGCTTTTTGGGGAGCTATTCTCCACAAAGTACAGTTTAGTTCACCTAAAGAGATGATGAACACCACACGGTCTGATATGAAAGGTCTAAAGTCGAATGAACCAAATTCTCTAGGAGTGGGGTTGTCCTTAAATATC
The DNA here is from genome assembly GCF_015852505.1 of Tachyglossus aculeatus. Taxonomy (NCBI): domain Eukaryota; kingdom Metazoa; phylum Chordata; class Mammalia; order Monotremata; family Tachyglossidae; genus Tachyglossus; species Tachyglossus aculeatus. Next base: position 13,208,204 of record NC_052088.1, on the reverse strand, counting down.
CTACCCAGGTGCCTTGCCCATGTGCAGCTGGGACTACAGGGGATCAGACTAGCTTAAAATCCCTTTAAAAGTCAGAAAGGTCCACTAGCAGCCCTGTAAGTGTTGAAGCTGGGCATAGCAGGTGACCTGCAACTAGTTCAAAGTCAATCAAAAAAACCTAATTTTTCTTGGTTAAGACAACTCTGCACTGCCTGACAACCATAAGAGAGAGAACACAACACAATAGATCCTGCCCTGTCACCTAGCCCTTGAAGGACTTAAAGTTTGAGAACATGGCACACTTGTGTGAGACAGAATAACATTTTCACCTTGCCCTTACAATTGCTATCAATAAGAAAGGTTGGCACAACAGGAATGGCATTTTCATTCCTCATCAACCGTGTGGCTAAGAATCTTACTCACAGTTGGAGACGTATTTCTCATTTGGTCTTGGTTTGAAAATGAAGGTAGATCAACATCTGTACAGCCATGACAATAGCACTGTTGTGATTTTCTTGACCTATTAGATGTTTCCTCCCCTTCTGAGAAAAACCAAAATCAAAACAGAAAGCACAATGGCACATACAAACAATTCTCCATTGATTCACAGCAACAGAGACTGGATTTTAGCCAATGATTTCACCTATTAAGTCTTTCAAGGTTCCAAGCAAATAACACAACGAACTGATTTGAGTTGCATCTACTCTTCCAGCCCCTGTTCACCTTCTCCTTCAGAGGTGCTAATGATCAGTGACACAGCCAGCACAGACATGTCAGGGAGGAGCAGGAAGAATCCTGGATAGTCCATTTTCCACAGATTTCAGCCATAAATAATTGAGCATTGGTTTTAGAGTCAAACGTAGGAAAATAGTTTCATCAGTCTCATTTAACTGCCAATTATACAGACTTAAAAACACTTTAATCAAGTGGTAAAAAAAAAAATTTTCTCAGCAAAAACATACATTCTAAAAATACTGATGAAATGTTTCAAGCAAATTAATTATTTTTCCTTTACGAGAAATTGGTTCCAAAGATTCACAGTCTGTATGAAATTATGCCCTACTTAAAGATTCCAGTTGTAGATACTGAATTGTGGATGGCAGAGGCCAAATATACCTGCAAACTGCCCATTTAGGAAGAAGTTCAAAAATGAGATTGTAATTATTTGGATTTTATTTTAATGTTCTTGGGTCCAATGACTAAAAGTGACTCTCCTTGGTGACCAGAGACCTAGAACTATAACCAAATGTGGTAATGCTCATTTTCCAGAAATCCCTCCAGGACTTTCCAAATGAAGGAAATACCCATCTGAAATGAATCAATTCATATTAGAAGTGTTTGCTGTTTGTTTTACGGTACTTGTTAGACGCCTACTATGTGACAAACACTGTTGGGATCGGTATAAGTCAATTAGGTTTGAATACAGTCCCTGTCCCGTATGAGGGCTCAAAGTCTTAAGTAGGGGGGAGAACAGATACTGAATGCCCATTTTACAGTTGAGGAAACTGAGGCACAGAGAAGTTAAGTGACTTGCCCAAGGTCATGCAGCAGGCAATGGCAGAGCAATTGGCAGAGCCAGGATTAGAAACCAGGTCCTCTGATTCCAAGGCCAGTGCTCTTTCCACTAGGCCACAAAGTGGCATGGTGTAAGTTCAATTTACTAAATAAAAGTGTGAATCTTTAGAGAAAAATCCCAAATACCTGGATCAATGGTGCTTGCATAACTAGATTTTCTAGTCTCACGAGGACCAAAAGACTTCAACAACATCTTCATCTTCTCATCGGTGGCTTCATCCAAAGCACTTCTCTCACGGTCATCCTTTTGCTTCGGATTTGCTCCATACCGGAGCAGAATCTCAGCAGCCTAGAAAATATTTGCTCAGTGTTGTAGCAGCATCTCAGCAATTATTCGTAACATCACAATATTAAAAGTAGAAAAAAGACTAGGCGTATGAATCTTGGGTCAATCAAGTATTTAGAGGAACGTGAACAGAGTTTACAAACAGTCTTTAAATTATACAGTGATCAAAGGGATTAAACATTGCAATCTCATGAGGCTCACTTTTTTGGCCATATCTATTCTTTCTCATTTCTGGCTAATCTTTCCCTTTCCAATTTCACATCAATCAATTGTATTTATTGAACACTTACTGTGTGCAGAACACTGTACACGTGGTTGGGAAAGTACAATACAACAATGTTGGTAGATGTGATCCCTGCCCACAGGGAGTTTACAGTCTACAGGCATGTTCCCATAATTTGTCACTTTGAATAATTCCTCCTTTCCCATCATTTCTACTGTTCTTGAACACATTCATTCATTCATTCAATCGTAGTTATTGAGCGCTTACTGTGGTGCAGAGCACTGTACTAAGCGCTTGGGAAGTACAAGTTGGCAACATATAGAGACGGTCCCTACCCTGAGTTGGTGGCATCAACTCCAGTTTCTTAAGGTCCAAGATAAAAGAGTCCCAAGGCCAAGAGGTACAAGTTCAGGCACTGATCCACATTAGCGGCTGAACTCAGATAGGAAAATTTAAGTCTCTACTAAGTAACACATAATGATTTTGCTAACTTCTTTAAAAAGCAAATTCAGGCCGACCAGGTTTTTTGAAGGCAGATGTACATTTTTAAAATACTTCATTAGGAACAACTGACTTCTAATGTCACAAATCGAATACCTATATATACAACTGTTAAACACCAAAAAGTCGCTCCTCGTTTGCTTTCTGGGAAAGACATGAATTCAGACCTCGAGATCTTAATTTGTTTTAAAACTATATTCTAGTTCTGAATATCCGTCCTAATCCCAATTAGACCTTTATTTCCTCTTTTCCCACTCCCTTCTGCATCAAATTTGCACCCTTTATTAACCCTTCCCTAACCCCGTAGCACTTACACACACATCCATAATTTATGTATTAACATTAATGTCTGTCTCCCCTTCTAGACCATATGGTCATTATGGGTGGGGAACGTGTCTATCAACTCTCTCATACTGTACTTTCCCAAGTGCTTAGTACAGTGTTCTGCTCATAGTAAGCATTCAGAAAATAGGATTGATTGAATATATGCAAGCATTTCCTGCTGAATGGAGAATTGCAGTGATATTTTGATTGTACTACGTTTATCTATATATTTACGTCAAAGTGATTCCTGAATGTTAAATTTCAGTGTTCATAATTTTCTTCTGTCTCCAGAGTTTGCTGTTGCTCAAAGATGGACTTAGTAAGATGTGGCTTTGATTACCTGATTATATTAGACTTTGTAGCTTGACTGATAAATGTTTTTCGTTGTTCTATAAATACTGAAAAGGAATATAATTCATCTTAAAATATATTGCCTTTTTAATTCACCTACAAATTCTCCTGTTCATTTCAAACAGACTGGTGTATCCATTTGTTTTAGCTCTCTCTCCAAAAGAACCTAATTTCCTCTCCCTGTTTTCTTGAGAAGTACAAAAATGGAAAGGTAATAAGCATTTTACCTTTAAATGATTGCCCGAAACAGCATCATGTAAGGGTGAGATCCCATCCAGGTCATTACTGTTAACATTTGCCCCAGCTTTCAATAGTTCTACGATAATCTTGGTAAATCCCCTCTTAGAGGCCTCATGCAGTCCTGTCCGGCCTAACAAAACAAAGAAGACACAAGTTTTCATTCAAGTATCATTCGAGGAGCAGTGTGGACTAATCGGTAGAGCACGGGCCTGAAATTCAAAAGGATCTGGGTTCTAATTCCGGCTCTGCCACTTATAGGCTGTGTGATCTTGGGCAAGTCACCTCACTTTTCTCTGCCTCAGTTACCTCATCTGTAAAATGGGGATTAAGACTGTGAGCCCTATGTGGGACATGGACTGTGTCCAACCTGATTATCTTGTATCTACCCCAGCGTTTAGTACAGTGCCAGGCACAGAGCAAGCACTTAACAAATATCATTAAAAAAAGTTTGAGCGCCATAAACAGAATAAGCACTGTAGTGACTAGTACTCTTCTGTATTCATGTGGCTAATCTTGGATTTTTTTTGCATATAATGAATGTGAAACACAAAATCACCCAGAAACATAAATAGCTTTTAAGAAATTGAAGCTGAATTTTCACTGTAATGAATTAACCTCATCAGAAATGCTGTTTAAACACACATTTCGAAGCCGAGTTCTTGCAAAACAGGAAAACCAATGAAACCAACCTGAAGGTGAATTCCGTCAGGGTCAACCCAGCTAAATTTCTCAAAATAACAATACTTGAAGGCTTACAGGGGCCCAAACAGAATAAATAAGCTCTATTTTCCCCAGTCCTGAGTGTTGTGAGATTACTGTAAAGCACTAAACCAGGAAGTGGGCAAATGCCCCGACTCTGAGAGTTACCTTCAGATTTTCTTAGGCTGCGAACACTGTTTGGGACGGGGCTGTCGGATCTGATTATCTTGTATCTAACCCTGAGCCTAGCACATAGTAAGCACTTAATCTTACTATTAAGATTATAGTTATATGACCCAGGTCATTTTGACTCCTAGGCCTAGAGTCTATCCACTAGACCACGCTGCTTCTCACACATTATTTGCTCTGCATAAAAGAGGTGCTCAGTAAATATTCTTGATTACTAAACCCCATAATTTCAATTCTTCAATTTGAAGACCTAAGACCACTTAAAGCCTTCTCTTAAATAAGGGAAATAATCCCAGAACTTTCTTTATAGATTTTATTTCCTAAACCTTTAATGATCTTCCCCCCTCTCTCTTCTGAATCATCTACAAGTTCTTGACCTTCTGTTTTAGCTACACAGACTAGAATGGATCACAGAACTCTCAGAAGGTTCTGACAAAGGTTGAATCTAATAAATGGATAAATGTTCTCTTCTTATTTTGGCATCCCAGAAGCACATTTTCTCTTTCCAACCCAGCACCACACTACAACAATCATGTTTATACCAGGTTTAATGGAAAAGTTTTGTGTAGGGCATGAACCTAAGGCTTTTCTGTACTCGCGCTGGGTAAAACAAAGAGTGGCCCGATGATGTTTGGAAAATCTCCTTGAAAGAGGTTGGAAATTCTAGAGACTAGTAACTTCACTCCAACTTTTTTTTGACATTTGCTAAAGCACCCAAATAAGAATTCTGCTTTACAGTTTTCCATTGCATAAACAATATGTTACACAAACATTTTTTTTTTGGTGGGGGGGGGGAAGGAATCACAGGCAGTAGAATCTGTAACCCTATTGTTACCAGCGTTTTCTCTCCCATCCAGTTTCCTTCAGTCTAGCTGAAAAACGGAACACAAAGTTCTGCAGGGAGATTAGGAAAAGAGAAAGTGTGGAGTAAGCAATGTACTATGTCCCTAAAGTTCCTCTTAGTGGTTGATCTCATGAATCTCTCCCCCATTCTGGAACATACATTTCCATTTCTCTTTCTCTCTGCCAGCCCTCCCCCTAACCCTTTTTCTCCTTTCTAACCATTAGTGGCCTATCTAGTTGTAAAGAGAAGAGTTGTCCTTGGGTGGATACGGATCTGGCATTAACCCCTTTTTTCTTTTCAGTCCTACCTCTTTCTGTGGTTTGTTTCCTCTTTTTCTATCTTTTTGTCTTCATGATCCAATAATAATTATGGTATTAGTTAAGCACTTACTATGTGCCAAGCCCTGTTTTAAGCATTGGGGTAGATATAAGATAATTGGGTTGATACAGTCCCTGTCCCACAGGGTGCTCACAGTCTTAATCCCCATTTTACAGATGAAGGAATTGAGGCACAGAGAAGTTAAGTGACTTGCCCAAGGTCACACAGCAGGCAAGTGGCAGAGTCGGGATTAGAACCCAGGTTCTCTGACTCCGAGGCCTGTGCTCTTTCCGCTTGGTCACACTGCTTCTCGTGTGTGTGTGTGTGTGTGTGTGTGTGTGTGTGTGTGTGTGTACACCAGAACCTACTTAGAGAGAAATCTCTATCACAGGCCATAAATTAAATAACCCTAAACTAAACCTCGGGAATACTATAGCTTGCCCTTTAAGCATATCTGACTATTAGGGAGTAATTTAGGCACTGGGGAGACTCTACATTGTTCAGCCCACTTATTCCTCCCCGTATGGGAAAATCAGAAGAAGGCGGAACTAGAACAACAATAATAATAATAATAACGGTTAAGGTCTTACTATGTGTCAAGCACTGTTCTAAGTGCTGGGGTGGATACAAGATAATCGGGGTTGGACACAGTCCCTGTCCCACCTGGGGCACACTAAGTAGGAGGGAGTAGGATTTACTCCCCATTTTACAAAATGAGGAAAACAGACACAGAGAACTTAAGTGACCTGCTCAAGGTCACACAGCAGACAAGTTAGGGAGCCAGGATTAGAACCCAGGACCTCTGACTCCCAGGGCCGGGTTCTTTCCATTATGCCCCACTGCTTCCCAATCCACTTGGATACCCAGCGCATCCTCACATGAGAGGAAAGAGGACAACACAGCAAGTTCATCATTCTCTGTTCCTCCTGATTTCAGGCCTTGCACTGCCAAAAAGGGGGATGCACAGGCTGGGTTGGGGAAAAGTTTGGGCAGAGACACTAACCACACAATTATGGAGGGATGCTAGTTCCTCCTCTGGTGGGGCATCCCTACCCACAAAGCAGTAGTAGTAGTAGTACCAATGGTATTTACTGAGAGCCTGCTGTGTACAATGCACTGTATGAACTATACAAAGCGCTTGGGAAAGGATCCCAAAACCAGAAGACATGCTCCCTGCCCACAAGGAGCTTAAGATCTAATGGGGAAAATGGACACTTAAATATTTACAAACAGTGGAATCAAAATAAATAATTAAATGTACAACTGAATGTAATACATATACACTTAAGTGTTCAAGCTGGGCTGGTGCCACTTGGGATGTTGGGAATTTATCAGAGAAGGTTGGCTGGAGGAGATGTGTGAATGGAGAGGGACCGACATAAAACTGCAGAAACTGGAAATTACAGAGGGCATAGAGAGAAGGGGGCTAGAAGGAGAGCCACCCGATCAGAGGACCATACCCGCTAGCCAGTGCTGGCTAGGACTCAGGAAATTTCCCTATCAATCCCAGCTGCTGCCTAGGTAAGCCATTCATTTCTTTTTTCTCCCCTGCCCTTTCCCTCCTCACCCATTCCTGCAGCCCTGGGATCCCACCCATGCCCCTATGCCATAATGACCTCCTGCTCCAAAACCCAAGCTTGTCTGCCCTTTTCTGTTTGTTTCCACTTGGGCTGCCTTTCCAACTCTGTTCTAGTCCTTACCACCCTGGACACCAGAGCTGGAAGACAGGAATAAGGATTGAAGGGAGCAGGACAAGTTTTTAAAACAAAGGCTTGTGGAGCAGGTTTGGAATGTCACGGTCCAGGACTGGCATGTTAGGGAGGGATGAGAGTGGAGAGGATCTGCCCAAAGCCAAGGGGATGGGGAGGCAGATTTCCAGAAGGAATCTAGGGTAAGTGGTCACAGGGTGGTAGGGGAAAGGCCAATTAAGGAAAAAAAACATTCTTAATGGCTTATCTGAAAGAGCTCTAGCAGTGTTAACGGAAATTTCCAGTTCTGGGCCAATGACAACAATACACTGGCGACTGAGCACTAAAGAGTTCCTGACATCCCTCTGCCAAACTCTCATCTCCATTTTTAATTAAATGAATAATAACTATTGAAAGTATCAAAAATTCTAAAATATATATTTCCCTTGTGGGAAGGACTACTCAGTGTTTGTGGTTCTGTCCATTTCTGGGGACATTCAAAAATTTTTGTTTTAAAAAATGATCAAATTGCTCTAGTGTTCTTTGTGGCGCAAGCTACAGAAGTAATGCAAGTTATGGGTAGCCTATGAAACACTACTTCTCCCGTATTAACTCTCCTGCCCACGGCCTGCATCAACTATTCCAATGTTTAACTCCCTCCTCAAACCTTCAGTGTCTCCACCTTCTCCTGATGCCAACTGCTTGGCTGATAAAATCAAAACCATCAGGCCCCAAAACCTCCCTTAAATCTCCCATTTACCCTGCCAGCTCCCTCTTGCCCCTCCATTCACTCCCATCTTTCCTGGCTATCTCCCAAGAGATCTCCCACCTGCTTTTGAAATCTAAGCCCCTTCACCTGTGCCTCCAACCCCATCCCTTCACAGATTATCAAAAAACACTTGTGTCCACTCTTCTTCCCTCCCTCACCACCATTTTCAATTGCTCCCTCTGTGATGGCTCCTTCCCTCTGCTTTCAGACTCATATGGCCCCTATCCTAAAAACCCCTCTCAACCCCACTGCACCATCCAATTATCACCACATCTTCCTCCTCCCATTCCCGTTCAAATACCTCGCATGAGTTGTTTATACCCACTGCCTTCAATTTCTCTCCTCTAACTCCCTGATTAACCCTCTACAATAGGACTCCTTCCCCTCCACTCCACCGAAACTGTTTTCTCTAAGGTCATCAATGGCCCCCTTCTCGCCACATCTAATGGACTATATTTTGCCCTAATTCTTCTAAACCTCTTGGCTGCCTTTGACACAGTGGACCACCTCCTCCTGGAAACATCAGTCCTCCCTCAGTTCTCCTTCTAACTCTCTGGCTGTTCTTTCTTGGTCTTTTTCGCTGGCTCTTCTGCCTCTCACTGCATAAATTTGGGTATCCCTCAAAGGTCAGTTCTGGGTCCCCTTCAATTCCCAAATTAAGTTCACTCCCTTGGGAAGCAAATTTGCTCTCACGGCTTCAACTGCCATCTCAACCCTCAAAACTACATCACTATCCACACCCAACACTATGTCCTTTTATACAATCTCACTAAATACTGAAGTCTACCACAAAGTTAAGAGACATGATCGCTCCACTAGACTGTTGTAAGCTTTTTGAGGGCAGGGATCATGTCTACTGACTTTGTGGTACTCTGCCAAGCATTTACAGTGATCTGCACAGAATGAGAGTAAGTACTTAATAAATATTATTGATTGATTGCCACACATGACCAGGTTCTTGCAGAAATTTGCAGAATCTATGTAGCTGTTGGGCCTTTGAAAATAAAAACAGCAGACAAATGTGCCCAGGGCTGCCTCAGTCCGGGCAGGGAACAGACCAGCTAAAAACTGGGTGAATGGCTACCCTGGCAGCCAATTAAAATGATTCACTGCACAAGTAAAGGGGATGGTTTTCCTCTCTGAGTGTTGCAAACAAGGCCAGAATAAAGAGGGGAGAGGCAAAAGGAATAACAGATATAGTGCCCCACACCAGTGTCTGATGGCTCTGGTCAAAAGCACTATTCAAGCTCAAGAGAGAAAAGTGACTGTTGGGTATGTGATTGGAGATAATAATAGTGACGGTATTTGTTAAGCACTTACTATGTGCCAAGCGCTGTTCTAAGCGCTGATGGCCCTGATGAAATCCCTTATCCTTCCAAGTGCTGATGGCCCTGATGAAATCCCTTATCCTCAATCATTCTTGAATGAACAAGGCTCTAAATTAATTGAAGGCAGGCAGGGGCTTCCATTCCGCTTTCCTATGTGTCTAATTGAGTGGTCTGTCCACAGTATGGGCTCAATGACTATTATTCATTGTTTGATTTATTTAAAAGCAACCCATGTTCCCAAATCATAATTATCTGTTCCTAAATTCATAAAGAAAGAACTTTAGTGTCACTTTAAATGCGCCGAATCTATGAAGCAGAACCACTGGAAAAAAAAAAGACCCAAACCTGCATGATCCTGTTGATTTACGCGGGCTCCAGACTCTATTAGTGCTTTCGCTAATGTCAAATCTCCTTTCTCAGCAGCTGAATGTAGACAGTTCTCCCCTTGAGCATTTCTCTCGTTTCCTTGAGTGGTTGTTTCCCGAACAGACCGAGTAGGCAAGCCCCTGCTTTTCCCTTTGCCCAATTCTGAAGGCTCTAAAGACACAGAAGTGGATAAAGAACTTCAGCAGGAAGGTTTTTTTGATTACCATTTATGACATCTCCAGTATCATTATTTTAATGCATAACTTGGAAATGTTTTTGGCAATATTTTTTCAGAAATCACTAACATTATAGGCCACTACTTCCAATAAGTCTTGATTAGTACTCTACAGCTGAGAGCCTTACTTGAATTTTAGGGGAAACTGAAGATATTCCAATGGCTAGACTGCGTTTTGGGGTGGATGGCTCGCCCTGGCTTACTTATAGCTTTCTGGCAAAAACATGACTGCATCTCACCATATTCATGTGCACCAAAGCCATGCCCGTGAGCCAAATATTGGCATTTCTCTTTATGTGTAACTTGGGGAATCATATAACTCCAAGCACACTGGTAATGATAATGACATTGTCAAGTTACTTTGAGCGACACCTACAATTCTGACTTTATACCTGTTTCAGATGTGCGAAACTTGGGTTTCAATTTTTCAACACTGACTTCTTTTATGGCACTAGCTCTGGGGATGAGAGCAGTGGTGGGAGCCATGGAGAAAGGGGAGAAAGTTTAAAAGGGGTGGGGGTGAAGTAATAGAGGTTGGAGTGTGGGGGTGGGTTGGGGGGAGGTTCCCTGATCACCAGGCAACATCACCAGCGTCGTCATGTCCATTTTACTTTCGGTGAAGTAAAAACTTGGTTATATTAACGTGAAACCTCTATGACTCAATATCAATACATCAATCTAGCTACGTTACTCATTTATAATTGACTGAGTGCAGAGCTCTGAGTCATTTCGATGAAAATAGGCCCCAAGCTTGACTCAGGAACAAGTCACCCATTTATAACACTTTTTTCCTATGGAAAAAATTGGTTCTGGCTTACATCATTTTAACTTTAGATGCAGTTCTTAGGAATCAATTGTAAATCTGAGGATTGCTTGCATAGACAGGGTGGGTTTCACTTGATAAACCAAAGCAGCCACCTAAGGGGGAGAAGTGGCCTCGCAACTCAATGAGGATTTTCTATTCAGAACTTTGGGAGCACGGCAATTTTGAGATCCACTATTTGAAAATGGTTAGGAGATTGCACTTATATGTTTTTACTATTATTGTATTTGTAACAAGGGATCCCGTAGATCTTTCAAAATGTTCCGCATCACCTCATTTTACATCATGAGCGTGGGGGAGGCCTCCTTTGGGAGGGGTGACAAATTGTTTTTCCACCTCAGGCCAGACCAAAGGTCTGAAGTTGGCTCTGTTTACAGAGCTATCAATAAACATTGATCATATACTCAAGAATATCATCTAAATAGGTAAAGCCCCAAGAACGTAAGTAGTTTTCCTGATGGATTTTTTGAATACAAATTTAGAAGATGTTCTTGGGAAGAGCAGAGAGTGAATCTTCTAACTCTACCAAACCCTCTCAAGTGCTTAGTATAGTGCTCAGCTCACAGTAGGTGCTTAATAAATACTTTTGATTGATTGAGACCCCCCAAATTGTTAAAATACAATTTTTCTCCAGTAGATCATGTAGCATGCTTTCGCTCTTGATTGATCAGCAACCGCTCTGTTGTACTAACTCTGTCCTATTGTACTTTCCCAAGCACTTGGTACAGTGTTCTGCACACAGTGAGTGTTCAATAAATATCACTGATTGATTGTTTGTAGGTGCAGTCTTCATCTCTCCAGGATAAAAGCTATATTCACAACTTACCTTTTACACAATCTCTTGACCCAGGCTGCCAAACCACAATGCCTCCACTGCCATCCTGCTGACTCTTCTGGCCCCTATCAGCACATACACTAGGGGATCTTGACCCTCACAGGGATGTACATGATAACAGTTTCTTCCATTACTCAAGAAAGGGGGTCTGATGGCTTGCAAAATCAATACTTATACAACAAAGAATTTCCTTTTTTCCTGAAACTTTAAACCCAAGCTCTAAAGACAGAATTGGTGATTGAAACTGTATATCCAGCTATTGAACAGTCCTGGGAGTTCACCGCTCTGTGAGAAAGCCAAGCGTTAGAGCATTTTAAAAGCTGCTTTTCAAATACTTCACCACCAGTTAATGGGCTCTTGTATCCCCTGGACCAAACCCACTCCATGGCATGACGATAGGCATTTGGATAATTGCAATAGCACTTTCAGGCCACTTCGGCAATAGGGAGAAGGGTGAAATAAGCTCCTGTGGACTTCAAAGAATGAAAGCACTTCCCTAAGTGCTTAATTCCCAGTGGGGTCTGCCTTAGGCCCACAGATGCATCTTCTTGATGCTTCTCTGCACCTTCAGGAGGGTGTGAGCAGCAAAGGGAGCAGACCTTCATTTGCTTGGACCTCGCCTCAGGGAAGAGAGTTGATCTTCAGAAGTCAAAGGGCTCTGCAGCTTCCTGTTTCACAGGCTTCCTATTTGGCCCTAAGCTTCCTTCCCCCCAATCCACGGAGGGGCTATATCCAGGGAGCAACAGTCCCCTCTCCCAACTATCCCAGAAATTGTATGTGCTGGCACTCCAGTGCCTGCTTTCCTTGAAAAATAAAGTCTATTCCATTTTTCCATTTCTTCATTTTGACAGCAACACTTTGGGAACTGCTGCTCATTCCTAAAGCAAAGCTACTGTCCTAAAATGGCAGTTCTGTTACTTGAGCTGCAGAATGCTCTGTTGCCCTTGTGCTTCGTTGGCTTCAGATGGCTCACTGGGATGTGGCTCAAAAATACTTCTGCTATAATAGCCCAGGCTTGGGATGGTGCCTGGACTTTCCTCTCTAACCCCATCATTCTGATTGGCTTTTTTTTTTTCAAGAAACCACGACAGGGTCATGCTTTCCTCTAAATAATAATAATAATAGTATTTGTTAAGCGCTTACTACGTGCGAAGAACTGTTCTAAGCACTGGGATAGACACAAGGTTATCAGGTTGTCACATGTGGGGCTCACAGTCTGTCTCCATTTTACAGATGAGGTAACTGAGGAACAGAGAAGTTAAGTGACTTGCCCGAAGTCTCACAGCTGACAAGTGGCGGAGCAGGGTTTCAGACCCACAACCTCTGACTCCGAAGCCCATGCTCTTTCCACTAAGCCATGCTGCTAAGCGCTTAACTGTGTGTCAGGCACTGTATTAAGCACTGGGGTGGTTCCAAGTACATCAGGTTGGACACAGTCCGTCCCATGTGGGGCTTACAATCTCAATCCCCATTTTACAGATGAAGTAACTGAGGCCCAGAGAGGTGAAGTGAATTGCCCAAGGCCACACAGCAGACAAGTGGCCCTTTCTTCTCTCATTTATCACCATTTTTCATCGGGCCACCTGACTTGGCACACCTGACTTGCTATCTGATCAACTTTTAAAAGTTACTGTTTCCTATTTCATTGCTTTCAGGAGCACCATATAAGTAATACCTAAAATGAGCTGACATTTCATCAAATCTATTTTCTTCTAATGAAAATATTCTAAAAACATCTCAGCCCTCTGCCACTCTCTTAACAGAATCAAACTTGGAAAGCCTGTCATTTCACTGAAGAGTGAAAAGTAGCAACTGTGATTTGGCAGTATTTACTAAAAAATGCATTGCGATCAATTAATAAAAGTATTTGTGTGTCTACTATGTGCAGAGCACTGCACTAAACCCTCAGACTACAGAACAATAAAATTAAATTTACTTTTAACTTCAAAGTCAAAGTCAGAATCAATACTGAACACCTGAGGAAAAAAAAACTAATTGAAATTTAAAAAGCAGAGTCTTGCTGAAGCTTAAAGAGGGTCTGGCAAGAGAATTTCAGATATTACTGATGCCACCCATTTGAGTTCAAAAATAACTAGGGGCTATCAAGCAAGGGATGGAATGGTTTAAACGTATGTGTACAGAGGGACCCTCAGAGGCAAAAACAAGGTAAACAAGTAATATCTAAATGGTCCAATATTTTGTGAGAACTGTCAGAGGCCACTCTGGTCTGGACTCTGGGGCCTCTGTCATTTGGAGGATCGCAATGATTACTGTATCAGCCTCCTCTCCGATCTCCCATCCTCCTGTCTGTCCCCTCTTCAATCCATACTTCACGCCGCTGCCCGGATTGTCTTTGTCCGGAAACACTCTGGGCATGTCACTCCCCTCCTCAAAAATCTCCAGTGGCTACCAATCAACCTACGCATCAGGCAGAAACTCCTCACCCTGGGCTTCAAGGCTGTCCATCACCTCGCCCCCTCCTACCTCACCTCCCTTCTCTCCTACCACAGCCCAGCCCACACCCTCCGCTCCTCTGCCGCTAATCTCCTCACCGTTAGGCCTCGTTCTCAGCTGTCCCACCATCGACCCCCGGCCCACGTCCTCCCCCTGGCCTGGAATGCCCTCCCTCCGCACATCCGCCAAGCTCGCTCTCTTCCACCCTTCAAGGCCCTACTGAGAGCTCACCTCCTCCAGGAGGCCTTCCCAGACTGAGCCCCCTCCTTTCTCTCCCCCCATCCCCATCCCTCCGCCTTACCTCCTTCCCCTCCCCACAGCACCTGTATATATGTTTGTTTGTATTTATTACTCTTTATTTTATTTGTACATATTTATTCTATTTATTTTATTTTGTTAATATGTTTTGTTTTGTTCTCTGTCTCCCCCCTTCTAGACTGTGAGCCCACTGTTGGGTAGGGACCGTCCCTATATGTTGCCAACTTGTACTTCCCAAGCGCTTAGTACAGTGCTCTGCACACAGTAAGTGTTCAATAAATACGATTGAATGAATGAATGAATGGTGTCAGGTGATGGCAGGGATATCGGCTACCACAGTTAGCCGACGAGGTGGTGTGGCGTAGTGGAAAGAGCCTGGGCTTGGGAGTCAGAAGTCGTGGGTTCTAATCCTGGCTCTGCCACTTGTCAGCTGTGTGACCACGGACAAGTCACTTAACTTCTCTGTGCCTCAATGACCCCATCTGTAAAGTGGGGATGAAGACTCTGAGCCCCATGTGGGACAACCTGATTACCTTGTATCTACCCAGTGCTTAGAACAGTACTTGGCACATAGTAAGCGCTTAACAAATACCAATATTATTATTCCCCCTTCTAGACTGTGAGCCCACTGATGGGTAGGGACCGTTTCTATATGTTGCCTACTTGTACTTCCCAAGCGCTTAGTACAGTGCTCTGCACACAGTAAGTGCTCAATAAATATGACTGACTGAATGAATGAATAATGAAAACCTTCTTTTCTCCTCTACCCTTTCCTTCCCAGTTTGCCCTTTCCCCTTACCCTTTGCCTAACCTCCTTTTTCTCCTCCGCACTTCCTTCCTCTTTCCCACCCTCCCTGTCTCCTAACCTCTTCTTTCTCTATCCCACTTAAGGGAACAGAATTCTCATTGCTGCAGAGAGGGTTTAAGGAGCAGAATTTCTAGCCCATATGTCACAGCTCTGCTCACTCCTTAAACTCCGCAACTCTCAGACCAGGCGTGGAAGTTCTTACTTGTGGGGATCCTGCACTCAGGGGCCTGACTGGCTTTAAAAAACTTACTGGGTAATCTTTAACTCTGGGAACTGGGTTCCCCAGCATGAAGGTTGAAGAGCTTGGCTGGGGGAGTTTGGGAAGGGAAGGAAAAAGGTTTGAAGAAAACGGAAGCTCCTCTACTGCTGGCTGTTGTTCACATGTAGCTCTGTTCAGGCTCCCGTCAGTTCCATCCTTCAACTGATCCCCTAGATGGACCATGGACTTGGCCTAGACTGGCCTTCACGAGCACCAATTTGCCAGGATTGGCCCTGCCCCACTGGATTTCCCACCAAAATGGCCAATCCCTAAAAGTGGGCAGCCCTGGTGGCCTGCCCACTTTCCCCACCTCAAAAACTTGCTATGCTCCAAGTTCCTCCCTGTATCCCCTCAGGCTGGGATGCTGACCTGACTCTCTAGAACTTCTAACTTAATAAAGGAATCCTTTTCCTGGGGCCCCAAACTTTTTTTTTCTTTTTGTCTACTTGACCTCTTTGGCTCCTGACCAACCCTCTTTGAGGAATTTTGAAGCCATCCTAACATTAACTTGAACACCTTATCTGCCCTTCCTGCCACTATTAACAGCATGCAGGTCTACAACCCTTTCTGACCTTCTTTTAACCTTCCATTTCCCTAGGTCGCTAAACCGCATGTGCTACTCAGGGTTTACCGCGAGACACCACACATTCACTGTGCCAGCAAGCCAGTATCTGTCCCTAGGGAATGGCCCCTCTGAGTGGCTCGAGCATCCAAACTGCAGGGAGCAGGGGTGGCTGTGGAGATGTCCTCAGTACCCTGTCATTTCTGTTTCCTCCCCTGTGGATGTTCAGGAAGACCCCACCGCAGGTGGACCCCCATGGGGGCTGCACTCCTTTGGCACAGGAAGGTACCAGGATTACGGACCTTTTGGCCTTGCAGCCTGGTCCCCAAACTGCTGCCTCGGGGACTAGTCGATCGTATTTATTGAGTGCTAACTGTGTGCAGAGCACTGTACCAAGCACTTGGGAGAGAACAATATAACAGACACATTTCCTGCCTGCAACGAGCTTACAGTCTAGAGCCCCAAGCAGCTGATTCCTACCACTTGTGGGCTCCCTGAGAATGGATCCCAGAGTTTCCTAGCCTGGCTCAGGGCTGCTAGAACCACCTGTCCACCTTTCCATTCTTTTCTTCCTCCTGTCTGTATGAAAGAATAATAATAATAATAATAATGGCATTTGTTAAGTGCTTTCTATGTGCTTTCTATGTACTAAGCGCTGGGGGAGATAATTGGGTTGGACTCAGTTGCTGTAGGGCTCCCAGTCTTAATCCCCATTTTACAGATGAGGTATCTGAGGCACAGAGAAATTATGTGACTTGCCCATTCACACAGAAAACAAGTGGTGGACCTTAGATTAGAACCCAGGTCCTTCTGAATCCCAGGCCCATGCTCTATCTGCTTTGTCTATCTCCCCCTTCGGATGGCAAGCTCTTCGAAGGGAGGATCTGTGTCTTTCACCTCCATTGAACTCTCCCTAGCAAGTACAGTGCTTTGTGCACAGTAGCCGTGGAATAATGAACCACTGATGGTTCATAAGTGTCCTCTACACTGGTCAGAAGTGACGGGGTTTTCAGACTTTGGCAGGGAAGAACAGAAAGTGGAAATATACCTCTGAGTTCCTGGACAATGCATTTCTGAAAACATATCAGGGCTTCACCGGGGGGCTGCAGTATAAACTCTTCAGCAGCATTTCCCCAGAAAACTGTAGCTCTGCAACCGTAACGCTGCAAAGGCTTACCAGGGCGCAGATGTCCCCACATCAAATGCTCTGTGCCCTTTTATCCTGTTACCTCAAACATCTTCAAAATGTGCCTGTACCTACACTAGCGGTACCATAGGGGCAGACCCAACTCTAGTTTCCACATTTCTTAACGGACCAGATGTGTTTTGCTTCCTCTTCACTCGAGCTGAAAGAGGATTGTGAAACAGCAAGGGGTGTTATAATAATTCAGGGTCAGGCCGAATATCTTGCAGGCAAACATTCCCTGGCGACGCTTGATGAAATTACAGAAAATTTAGAGTGAGTATACTGAATTTGCTTCCTGATTTCAGTTCAGCCCTTGTCCAGAACCTCTAGTGGCTGCCCAACCACTTCCTCGTCAAACAGAAACTACTTACCACTGGCTTTGAAACACTCAATCAGCTCACCTCATTTTACCTCACCTCACTGATCTATTACAGTCCAGCCTGCACACTCTGCTCCTGTATCGCTGGCTTACTCATTGTGCCCCAATCTCATCTATCTCGCCTCTGACCCCTTTCCCACATCCTCTGCAGCCTGAAACTCTTTCCCCCCTTCTATATGTGCCAGAACACCACTCTCTCCACCTTCAAAGCGTTAATAAGATCCCATCTCCTCCAAGAGGCCTTCCCCGATTAAGCCCCCTTTTCCCCGGTTTGCTCTCCCTTATGTGGCGTCTATGCATTTGGATCTGTGACCTCTGGACATTTGATATTCACCCCACTCCCAACCCCACAGCACTTACTTATGTATATATCTTTAAATTATATATTATAAATTACTTATTCTTATTTATGTCGGTCTCCCCCTCTAGACTGCACGCTCATTATGGGCATGGAATGTGTCCGCTAATTCTGTTATATTGTAATCTCCCAAGCATTTAATACAGTGCTCTGCACATAGTAAGCGCTCAATAAATACTGGTTGACTGATTGATATGAGAAGGCAGGTTCTCATGAAATTTTGTAATACCAGTGGCCAATAAAAGAGAGTCGCCTGAAGGTTCCTAATTTTCCCTTCTTGAAACAAGGGCTAAGAGGCAGCCTCCTGAGGGAATCTAGGAAAACTCTTCATGACCTCCCCTATTCCCTACTGCCTAAGCCACTTTTCCTGTCTGACTGGACTTGGAAGAGACGGTGCTAAGGATCTCTGACTTCTCCCTTAGAACCAGAAATGTGGTGGAAACCACCATTCCGGACTCTAATGAAGAGCAAAGTGACTCTTGTATTCTCATCATTACAGTATTTATTAAGCACTTAATGCTTAGCATTGTGTTAAGTGCTGGGATAGACAACTCATCTGGTGGTGAGGGCTCATAGGGCTTACAGTTGAAGAGGGAGAGAGGGTAGAGCAGGTATCTTTATCTCCCTTTCTGGATGAGGAAAGTGAGGCACCAACAGATTCAACGGTTTGTCCAAAGTCACACAGCACATCAGTAGATAAATTGGGATTAGCACTCAAGTTCTCCTACCTCCCGGCCTCATGCTCTTCACACCAGACCAAGCTGCCTTCTTTTATGATTCATCTACTCCAGACAATCCTTCTATACCCCAATTTCTTTCAAGGATTCAGTAAATAATTAAGATAATACATTAAAAATGTACCTGAAACTTCCTGTCCCATTGGGTTATATGGTGCCCAATTAATTGAATCCTCATCCACATTGCAGGAGGAACACAGATCTTGACCGAGGAAAGTCTCCTGGAGGTCCTGCCCCATTCGGACTCCTTTTTCTTGGATTTGCCAACGTGTGTACATATTTGCCCCTGAATGGTTTTCTGTGTTTCCTCCTCTACTGCATCCTTCATTATTTCGCTCTCCAACTATATGACCAGATACTCTGTCGTCACCTGAAAAACAGAATCACCTGGAACATCATGACTCTCATCAGGTTCAGAAATATTACAATAGCTATATTAATGGATGTCAAAAGTCACACTTTGTCAGGGTTTCTGAACTACACTGCATTATCTTCTAATTGGGTATCTACACCTTTGGGAGATATTTTCACACCAGGAGACTTATGTTCACTTCATATTATTCTATTGGAAATGTACTATACTGACTGCATCAACTGACAATTTCCTGCTCTGATCACGTGGTTAGATGTCCTGATTGTGAGTGGTGTCCTGAAAAGAAGCCTGTTCTACTGAGGTTATAGACTGATAGAAATATAGTATACTGACTTCTGTCAAAATCATTGAGCGGCTATCTTCTAATAGTTACCGTATTCCGGGGGGAAGCTGACATTTCATTTGAAATCAAGCCCTAGCAGTAGCTCCAAAACAGACCTAGTCTATAGAGCACAGGCCTGAGAGTCAGAAGGTAATGGGTTCTAACCCCGGCTCCACCACTTGTCTGTTAGGTGACCTTGGGCAAGTCACTTTACTTCTCTCTTCCTCAGTTACCTCATCTGTAAAATGGGGATTGAGACTGGGAGCCCCACATGGGACAGGGACTGTATCCAACCCGATTTGCTTCTATCCACCCCAGCGCTTAGAACAGTGCCTGTTACAAAGTAAGTGCTTAATAAATACCATTATTATTATTATTATTATTTGTTGGCATAGATACATCTTGCCTGACATGGGCTTGCTCAAGGTTGCGGAGGTCAAGAAAAGCCGCAGTCAATTAAAAAATCCTAGTTGAAATGGTTTGCCATAATGTAGATTTTCGAGAGGTGTTGTGAAAGAATGTGATTACAGAATTAGGCAACATTCTTCCGATAGTGTGAGCCTGTTTGGGGTAGGCATCCTGTGTTACTGAAGAAACTGCTTTTGCGCGCATGGGTGTGCATGAGGTTTTGAAAAAAACACAGAGCTCCTCATCATAGAATTGGGTGGGTGTATTTTTATTAAATACTAACACAACCACCCATGTTCAGAGAAATTTCTTCCTCTGATGCTTGAAGATATGGGAGGGGGGTGGTGATCCTGCAAATTATTATTTATATTGCTATTAAAATGTAAATCTGGGTGTTGCATGAGCTGACTTTCTGGAGAGGCTAGCCCCTTCCTTTCAGCTTCAATCATGTTTTCAGGAGGTTGTTCAAATACGGGTTTGGCATTCTTTGTATGCCTCTCTTGAATTTTCTCAGTGCAATTTCGATCTAGATTTTGTACGTCACTGGCCTCATCTCTTTGAGAAGCTAAGTAATACACTCCTCTGGTGGCGTAGTGTTCAGGGCTTTTAGATGCACTGCTTCTCATAGTAAGGAATGACAATTTTTGTGGAAAAAGTGTCCCTGAATTAAGTTGAGGAGTTTGCTCAGGATGCTCAGCTAAGCCTTAGGAATTTACCCTACACCTGCTTCGTTCACTGTCTGGTTCAGATTCAGGTATGACGGAACAATCTGAATCAGAAAAGTTAACCGTTTCCTGTTGTGAAAGAGTAATTGGGATGCCAAAGTTTGACCAGGCATTCTGTAAAGAACGGCATTTTGTGAGCAAAAAGTGTTGGAAACTTGATTCTTTGTGTTCATTTTAGACATTTCACAATTGCTCTGACCTTTGTAATTATCATAAGATATGAACTTCTGGGATAGTAGGTTTTTCACTGAAATGCAGCCATCCACATTTTCTTCTCCAACATTCTCACCAATGCTGTTCCTGCTTTGGCTTGCAATATCATATTCATTGACCCACAGAGGGTTAGGTCTATGCCTTTGAGACATGCGACACTGCCCTGTAATCAGGACTGGTAGCTTTGCTTCCAAGGAACGACATGGTTGAGGAAGAACTTTCTTCGATGCTGCACACTCTGAGTTGAGGAAATCTACTTTTCCTCGACGGTCTGATGGATCTCTGCTCTTGAAATGCATTTTCTGGACTAAGGAATTCCCACAAGCCCTTTTCTTCCTCTCTGAAACCAAATTAGCCTCAGTCTCCTTTCGGATGTCATTTTTGGGGGTCTTTGCTGACTGGTCAGTGAGTCCCGAAATACCACGGCCATTCCGGTGACTACGGGGCTTTTGGGTTGCAGATCTAGTTATTCGTCTTGAAGAAGATATAACTCCTTTCATGTTGCTGATGCTGCTTTCACTCACAGGCTTAGCCCTTCTGGAAGTTGATCTTGTTTTTCCATGGGCAGTCTTATCTGGGTTGTGGTCTCTGGCCTCTTGGGTTCGTGTTTGCCTTGGCCCAGCATTTCTTTTGTCATCTGTTGACTGCTTAGTCTTAGTTCGGGCCAGTCTTCTTGGTCTTCTGGGATCTGATGATTTCTGATATCTAAGAATCATACGGATTCTTCGACTAACATTCGCATTCCCCTGCCTTGTCTTTCTGGAACTGCCCCGCTGAACGTGGCCTTTCTGAATGGGCTCTAATTTCTGTGGAAAGAAAACATAGGTTAACTTAATTTTCAGATGAAGTACCACACCCATTAACTCTGGTGTGCTGGTATTAGTCTGTCACAACTAGATCAGACCACAGGGTCTGCTGTGCCATGCCGGATCAGGCAATTTCAAATAATGAATAAGACATTAAAAATAAGAATACTAAATATTTTTTTAGAATAACTTAACTAGGGAGGAATGAAGGTAATGTACTCATTATATGGTCTACTTCATTTTCTCTAATGTGCATTTTTCTTCCCTTATATTTTTAATACTATTGAGTATTATACATTAAATCCTTCTAATAGTCTCTGCAAGCCTATGCAAATAAACCAAAGTTAAAATCAAGACAGTCCCAAAGGTATATTCCATTTGGTGGGCCTAGTTTACTATTAGGGCCCACCCCACCACATTTTCTATTAATGATGATGATGATATTTGTTAAGCGCTTACTATGTGCCAAGCATTGTTCTAAGCGCTGGGGGGGATACAAGGTTGCACCACGTGGAGCTCACAGTCTTAATTTCCATTTTACAAATGAGGGAACTGAGGCACAGAGTAATTAAATGACTTGCTCAAAGTCACACAGCTGACAAGTGGTGGAGTCGGGATTCGAACCCATGACTTCTGACTCCCAAGCCCGGGCTCTTTCCGTTGAGCCACGCTGCTTCTCTAATCTCCCTAAAGTTCTGGCCCACAACCACAGATAATTCTCCCTACCTTCCTACCATATTAATTTCAGCACTTTGGGAATAACCGTAATAAGTGTGGTATTAGTTAAGTGCATGCTATGTGCAGGTACTGAACTAAGCGTTGGGGTAGAGGTAAGATTACCAGGCCCCACATGGGGCTTCACAGTCTAAGTCGGAGGGAGAACAGGTACTGAATCCCCATTTCACAGATGAGGAAACTGAGGCACAAAGAGTTAAGTGACTTGGTGAAGGTCACACAACAGGTACGGTCAGGGGGAGCCGGAATTAGAGCCCAGGTTCTCTGAATCCCAGGCCTGTGCTCTTTCCACTAGGTCATGCAGCATTTTTTTTTGATGGTATTTGTGTAAGCGGTCACTATTTGCCAGGCACTGTACAAAGCGCTGGGTTTGATCCAAGCTCAAAAGGTTGGACACAGTCCCTGGCCCACGTGGGGCTCACAGTCTTCATCCCCATTTTGCAGAGGAGGGAGCCGAGGCCCAGAGAGGTGGAGTGACTTGCCCAGGGTCACACAGCACAAGTGGCGGAGCCAGGATCAGAACCCAGGCCATGCTGTTCCTCTGTGAATGTGACGATCAGCCAAGTTAGCTTCCATCAAGGCCCTACTGAGAGCCCACCTCCTCCAGGAGGCCTTCCCAGACTGAGCCCCTTCCTTCCTCTCCCCCTTGTCCCCCTCTCCATCCCCCCCATCTTACCTCCTTCCCTTCCCCACAGCACCTGTATATATGTATATATGTTTGTACATATTTATTACTCTATTTATTTTACTTGTACATATCTATTCTATTTATTTTATTTTGTTAGTATGTTTGGTTCTGTTCTCTGTATCCCCCTTTTAGACTGTGAGCCCACTGTTGGGTAGGGACTGTCTCTATATGTTGCCAATTTGTACTTCCCAAGCGCTTAGTACAGTGCTCTGCACATAGTAAGCGCTCAATAAATACGATTGATGATGATGATCTCAGCAGCAGCAGCAGGAAGAGAAAAGGATGAGCAGGGACAAAACTGTGCAGAGGAAAATAACAAAGAGAAAAATGAAGAAATGAGAAAGGAAAGGGGGAAATGATATCCTCATTTTCATGGAGGTGCTGGAGCAATTAAGCCATTCTGCTGTGAAAAGTGAGAACAGGGGTAGGGTGAGTCACAAATGTCCTAGAAACTCTGAGGGAGGGAAACAAACAAGGGGAAAGGAGGCTGATCCATTGGACTACGGAGTCTCTGAAACCTCTGCTGAGTCACTGCTGAAGACTAAAACATATTTACGAATTGGATCTTCTTTGAAATGGTTTCACAGACCAAAATAGGGACTATATAAAGAAAACTTATGATAAGTTTTTCAGAAACTTCTGTTTTAAAATATGCAATATTCGATTTCATTTGCTGACTATTTCATTCATTCAATTGTATTTATTGAGTACTTACTGTGTGCAGAGCACTGTACTAAGCGTTTGGAAAGTATAATACAGCAATAAAAAGAGACCATCCCTGTCAACAATGGGCCCACAGTCTAGAGGTGGGGAGACAGACATCAATACAAGTAAACAGGCATCAATCTAAATAAATAGAATTATAGCTACATACATGTCTCTACATACATATCTATGTTGTGGGGTTGGGGGGGAGAGCAAGGGGAGGGAGTCAGGGGAATGCACAAGGGAGTGGGAGCTGAGGAAATGTGGGGCATAGTCTGGGAAGGCCTCCTGGAAGAGGTGCGCCTTCAGTAGGGCTTTGAAGTAGGGGAAGAGTGATTGTCTGGCAGATTTGAGGATCTGCCCTACCGCTGTTGGGTAGGGACTGTCTCTATATGTTGCCGACTTGTACTTCCCAAGTGCTTAGTACAGTGCTCTGCACACAGTAAGCGCTCAATAAATACGATTGATTGATTGATTATTGTTATTATTATGTTCCAATTCCCAGTGGGAAAATCCACTCCTGTAAGCCACTAGACTCTCCCCAGAGCAAATTCAGCACTTGGTGATATTAGTTTCCTGCCTTCCCTAGGATATCTCTCTAGATTCTTTCAATTATAGAAGTGGGGACAGCCAGTCAGAAAACCTCAATCTTACAATGTACAGGAAGGTCCACTGTGGATTTATTGTTTAAAAACATAGTTTAAAAGATATCTTCTTTTTTTTCAATCTTTGTCTCTAAACACTTGGGTCACACAATTCCCATTGCATCAAGCTCCAGAGAAATAAGCTTATAAATGGTAATCTGATAGACTAAAATGTAAACATGTGAGAGAGTCAATAATCACAGAGATAGATGCCAGACGCAACCTACTTATTAATTCATTTTCTCCATTTTTCTTCATTCAACCCTGGGAGCACTGTATCCAAGGGGGAGACAAAGCTGATTTTTATTTTACTAAAAACCAAAATGGTAATTTCTGGGAAAAAATGAACTATTAACCCCATACTTAAAGGATTTCCTAAAGGTACATTGGGGAAACTGACTCCAGAGGTAATGTGCTTTCCATTAGTCAAAAGAAACATGAAGATCTGTAACACTTTAAGGCCCTCAAGAAGCAGAGAAAACTATAGTCAGGCCAGCAGAGATACTCTGGGTTTCAGTGAATGAACTGCTTTCAAAACTTGTACATCTGAGCTCAGTAATACCCACCGCATGATGGAAATACTATTTATAAGCATATAAAAGATTGAATATGTACTATATCCAAAGAATGTTTCACAGGTTCTTTTATCTTTTATGATGTACTATAAAATACCCAGTAAATGCATTACTGTAAAAAGGGGTTTTGCTAATTTTAGATTTACCTTGCGCTGGAGCGAAGTGTCTATGTCAAGTGACGTATTCTCTTGAACTGTAAAAATTAAAAAAAAGGAACAAAGTTTTTTTTAAAATGCTAGTCTTCAAGGAAAGCAAACATATAGTTAGCTACATGAAAAGAAAAGGACAAACAGATTCATTTATTCCTTCATTCAATCGTATTAATTGAGCGCTTACTCTGTGCAGAGCACTGTACTAAGCACTTGGGAAGTACAAGTCGGCAACATATAGAGGCGGTCCTTACCCAACAATGGGCTCACAGTCTAGAAGGGGGAGAAAGACAAAAAAACAAAACAGACAGGTAGCCAGATTAAGTAGCATTATGCAAATATTCTTGGTATTAAAAATCAGGATATACAATTACTGTTACCACACCTGGTAATCTCCACCTTCACTAGTAAATACAATCTTTGAAGAGCTGGGATCATTTATATAAGAAATGTGATATGCAGATATAGGTGATTGATTGACTTCACCCATAAGTCCCTAAACTTTAGGAAAGCTTTGAAAATGGCTGAAAGATAGACAATACTATAACTGTGATTGATGGCAAGAGCTTGGAACAGCTTGGTAGACTGTGAGCCCTTCAAGGGACAAGGTCTGTTTCTAATTCCTACCTTTCCCAGTGCTCAGTACAGGGCTTTGCACAGAGTATGGGCTTAATAAAGACTATTACTACTATTAATAGAGATGAGTAAGGGCCTCAGTAGACTGTAGGTTGGTAGAGTACTAATTTAGTACAGTAAGAGCAAAGTCAATCAAAATGATGGCATCTCACGGAAGACGACAGAACTTCACCAAAGTTCCACACACTATATCACACTCTAACAGGGAGTTTAAACCTAAACTCACCGAAACAAAATCTCCGTCATGTTACTTTAGTCTTTTCCCATCATATATGTGAACTAGCGAATGATGCTACTTGAGGAAATCTTCTTTAAAGAGGGAAAATGCAAATGTGATAGCTGAGGCTCTCCATCTCTACTACGAACCGACATATCTGGGGAGCCCATTCCCACCTGATCTTTGATGTCGTCTAGATTTAACGATGTAATTTTCCAGGAGCCGCTTGAAACTTGGGTCTTCAGCTGTATCCATAGCACACGCTCCGTTGTCATTTTGCAATAAGGGATCAGCTCCATACTGAAGAAGTAACTCTGTCACCTAGAGGAAAGTGGTTTGCAGGATTGCGTGAGTTTGTCTGCAGCATTCTGTACAGGACATGTCAAGCCCACAAACACACATGGACTGCATTTCCATTCACACTCCTTTCATGAATCTACATCTGCAAAAACATCCACATAATTGAATCCTAATAATCTAATTAGTCTTGAATAGCCAGATAATTGATGATATTTGGGTATTTTTTCTTATGTATCAAAGCCTAGCCTTATCTGGCCCCCTTAATGAGTCATTTCTGCACAAGGAGAAAACCATTTCTAATGCCTTCTTCAGGTCTTGATCTTCAAAAATGCAGCAAAGCCCCATTATCCTGAGCTCTTTGAGTGCTCTCATTTCTAACCAAACTCTTAGAATGGATCATAAATTCCCCTGCTGCATTAATTTCCTCCAAACCAACTCACTTCTCAACCCTCAACCCTCAACCCTTTCCACTCTGAGCCTGCTCTTTCTAAAGTCACTTTTGACCTTTTTATAGCTAAGTCCAAAAGGCTATATTCCATCCTGATCACCTCTGCTACTGTTGACGCTGTGGACCATTCCCTTTTGCTCGAAACACTATTGGGACTCGGTCTTGCTGACAGAGTCTTCCATACCCATAACAATCTTACAGTCTGGCGGGGAGACACTCACTCTCAGGGAGCTTATCCTCTCACATGGCTTCAACTACAGTCTCTAAGTGGATGTCTCCTAAATCTATCTCTCTAGACATCTCTCATGAGGCCTGCAAACCTCATCTTTCTGTGCCTCGAAGAAATCTCTGTTTTGATGCTAATGATGCCTGTCTACTTGTTTTGTGTTGTTGTCTGTCTCCCCCTTCTAGACTGTGAGACTGTTGTTGGGTAGGGATTGTCTCTGTTGCTGAATTGTACTTTCCAAGTGCTTAGTACAGTGCAGAGCACACAGTAAGCGCTCAAGAAATACGATTGAATGAATGAATGAATACCAGCACTTCAGACTCATGTCTAAAATAAACTCCTCAACTCTCCCCAAAAGATCTACTGTTCTCCCTATCTAGTAACTCTAAACTTTAAATCTAATCTCAGTCCAAAACACTATCATTCTCCCTTACCCAGAAGCCTGTAACCTTAGTATCATCTTTAACTCTTCACTACTGTCCTGCCTTCACATTCAGTCTACTGCCAAACCCTGCTGTTTTTTCCCACCGACACCTTCTGAATTTGCCCCTGCCTCTCCACCCAAACAGAATGTGGAGCTAGCAGGCTGTAGTCCTTACCAGTGGAAACTGTGAGTTCAATCACAATGGAGAAATGATTAAAAAGCTCAAGTTCCCTATGGAATTTGGAAAAGCATCACCTACTGTGTCCTCCACCTTTAGACAACAAAAATTAAAGAGAAGTGGAGACAGTAAAGGCTTCTCAAGCTAGTTCTGTACCTGGTGAAACAAGTTTCAAACAACTACCAGTTCTGACCACCCTGTCAATATTTTCATCTTTGTCTCCTCCACTAGAGTGTTGTCTCTAATAAAGCAGGGACCATGTCCTTTGTCATTTGTTTATTCTGAACTTCCCAAGTGCCTAGTAGAGTGCACTGTGCTGAGTGGGTGCTCAATAGATACTACTACTACTTTTACTACTACTCCCTTTGACTTGGCTTCTGAAATAATCTTCTTTATTTCCTTATTTCCCAGAAAATGACGTGTACTTTTGTCAGTATCCTCCAGAAATCCCAGGCCAAATATAACTTTTGACAAAAAAAATCCAGCAAGTGGAGGCCAAATTTAATTACCCTAACTTGCTTATGACCTGATTTTAGTGTGGATCTTATGCAAAAAAAAATATTTGCACCTTTTTCCAATACCACACAATTAAAAAAATGCGTATATATTTATTTTTAGATATCTAGATAAAACGGTAAAATTATTGCCCTGTTTTCAATCTGCAAATTTAGATTTTCTCCCCTACCTCCAACCACAAATTAGCTGTCCCTGAAAGAGAGGAAATTACTTAACTTTAATTATTTTCCTCTGAAGGAAAGTTGCTAAGCAGTTTCCCATTAAGTATTAACCACAAAAGAGATGGAAATGGAGATATGTAGCTAACAGGCTCTGACCCTTACCAATGGAAATTGTGAGTTCAATCACAGTGGAGAAAAGATTAAAAAGCTCAAGTTCCCTATGGAATTTGGAAAATCATCATCTCCTTTGTCCTCCACCTTTAGACAATAAAAATTAAAGGCAAGCGGAGCCAGCAAAAGCTTCCCAGGCTAGTTTTGTACAAGTTTCACCAGCTTGTACATGATGTTTCCTTTGAGGGAAGCAAAGGGAAAGTGCGTGGTTGGTGCATCACCCTTGCCTTGGTCTGTCTGGTGCCTTTCTTGGGATGACCAAACCCCTGCGTTCCTTCTCCATACACCTCGACCACCCCCCCGCCCAACACACACCAATACCTCTCTCTTCCAGGACGCCTCAGAGCAACCAGTGCGTGAAATCATAATTTGGATGGCTTCCTGTCTTGAATCTACATCTGGGGTATCTGCCATGTCTTAGTTACACTGGTGATAGCAACTGTGAAGAACATTAGACATAACGCTCCCCCAAAATTCCCACTGCGGAAGAGATGAGTTAGGAGACCCCTCTCCCCACCAGGGCCAACTTCCTCAACCACTTAATAAGCAGTGCAAGCCCTTTCCACTCGGCTCCGGTTTGGTACTGAACTACCGTAGCTGCTGGTGGAACCAGCTGCAGCTCAAGTGAATCAGGAACCAGAGTTGACACGTGTGGATTCAGTTGGGAGTTTCCCGTCCATTCTTGCAGAGTTCAACCTCAAAACCCACATGCAGGTGCAAGTGGGAAACAGCATGGCTTAGCGGATAGAGCACGGGCCTGGGAATCAGAAAGATCTGGGTACTAATACCGGCTCTGCCACTTATCATCTGTGTGATCTTGGGCAAGTCACTTCACTTCTCTGGGCCTCAGTTCCCTCATCTGTAAAATGGGGTTTTGACTGGGAGCCCTATGTGGGACGTGGATCATGTCCAACCTGATTAATGTGTATTTACCCCAATGCTTAGTACAGCGCCTGGCACATAGTAAGCACTTAACAAATTGGAAAAAAAAAATCCCCTCCTCCAGTGTTGCTTCTTGGAAAACACAAACCATTTTGGGATGTTTGTTCTATATTTAAATGATTATTTAATGACAATGTCAAACAAAGTCAAAGCAACCAAAAGGCAAGAATGGGCTTTCAGAACTCTTTCACAGGTTACTAATAAAACTTAAGAGTCTAAGAAAACTCTCTTTAAACAAGGCCCAAAGGGGCATCCTATGGAAAATGCAGGAAGGGAAGGAAAGGAAAGAGGACTTTGCAGATCATCATCTTTCCCCTTTGGGCACTGGCACATACATCCTAAAATTTTCACAGTCAGAGCTGGCAAGGAGGCCGGGGTCCACGGTGAGCTCTGTAGTAAATGCTTGGGAGAGTGCAAAACAGCAGAGTTGGTATTTTTAATGGCATTTGTTTTATGCTTACTGTGTGCCAAGCACTGGGGTAGATGCAAACTAATCGGGTTGAACGTAGTCCATATCCCACAGGCTCACACACTTAATCCCCATTTTTCAGATGAGGTAACTGAGGCACAGAAAAATTAATTGTCCAAGATCACCCAGCAGACAGTTTGGCGGTGCCAAGATTAGAACCAAAGTCCAGACTCCTGGGCTTGTGCTCTTTCCACCGAGCAACGCTGCTCTTCTATCTTACCATCAATCCCTTGCCCATGCCCTTCCTCTGGCCTGAAACTCCCTCCTCCCTCTCCACATACACCAGTCCCTCACTCTCCCCACCTTCAAAGCCTTATTAAGGTCACATCTCCTCCAAGAGGCCTTCCTCAGTTAACAGTGCTCTGCACACAGTAAGCGCTCAATAAATATGATTGAATGAATTAATGAAGCCCTCTTTTCCTCAACTATCTCTCCCAACCTTTGTATGTGGATCTGTACCCTTTAGGCCTTTGGTGTTCACCCCAGACTCAACCCCACAGCACTTATGTACAAGTACTCAATTTATTTGTTAATACCCGCCTCCCCTTCTAGACTGTAAGCCCTTTTTAAGCAGGGAATGTGTCTTCCAACTCTGTTGCACTGAACTGTCCCAAATGAGAAGCAGCAGCAGTGTGGAGAAGCAGCGTGGCTCAGTGGAAAGAGCCCGGGCTTTGGAGTCAGAGGTCATAGGTTCAAACCCCAGCTCTGCCAATTGTCAGCTGTGTGACTTTGGGCAAGTCACTTAACTTCTCTGGGCCTCAGTTACCTCATCTGTAAAACGGGGATTAAGACTGTGAGCCCCCCGTGCGGCAACCTGATCACCTTGTAACCTCCCCAGCGCTTAGAACAGTGCTTTGCACATAGTAAGCTCTTAATAAATGCCATCTTCATTATTATTATTATTATTATTATTAAATGCTTAGTGCAGTCCTCTACACACAGTAAGCCCTCAATAAACACCACTGATTGATGGATTGATTGCACTTTCACATAATACAAGAGTTGAATATATATGTACCTTACACTGAAGAAAAACAATAAACCCTGGGCTTTAACTCCAATTTTAGCCACCTTCTTCATATAGGGGGCAGGACTGAAGCACAGAACCTGCCATTCCCCAAAGTGGAAGATTAGTTTATCCTTTCAGGTTTGGTTAGGCTGGAAGCTCCGTGTGGGCAAGGACCACATCTCTTCACTTTACTGTGCTCTCTCAGGTGCTAAGCACTGTGTTCTGCCCACGGGAGGCCCTCAATCAATCAATGGCTTTTACCGAGTGCTTACTATGTGAAGAACACTCTACTAAGTGCTTGGGAAAGTATAAGAAATGACTGATGGGCTTTTTTACTCTTCAAATACCGTTTCACCCATATGCCACAGAAACCCCGGTGTACCACTGAAGTGAAAAAACAGCTGAACAGGTGAAAAAAAGCAGGAAAAAAACTGGAAAAAGATTCCTTCAGCCAAATTAAACTGCACTGATTAACAAATAATAACTAATCACTGACTCTGTCCAATCTACTCCAGTATCCTCCTCTTGATACAAGCCCAGATATTCAGAAAGTGCTCAAATTCTTACTGTAGACTCTCCTAATTGTACTGCACTGAAAATGGGAAACAGGTCTCCTAGGGCAATCTGTTGCTGCCTGAATCAAGTTCTGATGTCTTGAACTTCCAGTCAAAAGGCTACCTTCCTGATCAATTCGTTTAAACCACTGACCAGTAACTCTGAAGCCTCATTACATCCAGAGCCTGACATTCAGGAGCAGAATGGAATGATGCAGAAAAAGCCACTGAGTCTTTAAAGGCTTGGCAATTTTAAGACAGGAAGAAAAAAACAACATCCCACTACCTCAAGGTGCCCCATTTGTACAGCGTCTTGTATTGGGGTTGTGCCGCCCATCCCTTTACAGTTCACGTCAGCTCCTCTTTTCAATAGCTCATGTACTGTCTTGTAATAACCTTCCACGCTGGCTTCGTGAAGTGCGGTCCAGCCTATACACAAAAAGGGAAAGACAACATATGCTAAAACACTTAATCATCTTAGATTAGTCACATTTAGGTTATCTCTTTAAAAATACTTCAACATTAAAGCTAACCATGTGATAAGTCTTTAAATACTGGGAATAGTCATTTCTACAAAAGGAAAATAATGACCGTACTTAACAAAAATCTGAATTTACCCATGTCCAAAGCTGGGAAGATTTGTGGTCTTCAATCCTGCACAAACACTGAAAAGGGAACCCTACCTACCTGAGCCCTGAATGCTCTATGAGTATAGCAGCCCACAATATGCTATACAGCTCTAGTAGTAGAGATATAGGCATACATGTCCTCCTTATCTGAAAATCTTTTCATTTAGAGGACTATTGGCAGATTGCAAAAAATTTTTTATGGTATTTTTTGAGTGCTTACCATATGCCTGACACTGTACTGAGTGCTGGGGTAAATACAAGCTAATCAAGTTGGACACAGTCCCTGTCCCACATGGGGCTTACATTCTTAAACCTTAATCCCCATTTTACAGATAACTGAGGTACAGAGAAGTGAAGTAACTTGCCCAAGGTTACAAAGCAGATAAGTGGCGGGGCCAGGATTTGAACCCAGGTCCTTCTAACTTCCAAGCCCGTGGTCTATCCACTAGGCCATGTTGCTTCCTTCCTTCTGTGGGTCAAGTGACAACTTCTCATTCCTCTCCCCCTCAACCCCCTCCCCATCCCTCGCCTTACCTCCTTCCCCTCCCCACTGCACCTGTATATATGTATATATGTTTGTACATATTTATTACTCTATTTATTTATTTATTTTACTTGTACATATTTATTCTATTTATTTTATTTTGTTAATATGTTTTGTTTTGTTGTCTGTCTCCCCCTTCTAGACTGTGAGCCCACTGTTGGGTAGGGACTGTCTCTATATGTTGCCAACTTGGACTTCCCAAGCGCTTAGTACAGTGCACTGCACACAGTAAGCGCTCAATAAATATGATTGAATGAATGAATGAAAAGAGAAAGCAGAAACTCAATTTTCGTCTCTGTGTTTATGGGTTTAGTCTGAGCGGATCATCATCATCATCATCAATCGTATTTATTGAGCGCTTACTGTGTGCAGAGCACTGTACCAAGTGCTTGGGAAGTACAAGTTGGCAACATATAGAGACAGTCCCTACCCAACAGTGGGCTCACAGTCTAAAAAGAGCGTAGAGTCTAAGAGCGTATGTATCGTGGACAAACCTTGAAATTCATAATAATGAGGATCAAAACAAAAAATTAAATAACTAGCCTGACAAAAGCCACACAAACCATTTTCCTAATGCTATTCCTAAATCTAGCCCTAACCTTAACCTGAGTCTTAACACTAATCCTAAAGTCACAGCATTTAATTTTATTATGCTGCTGGTGGTTTTTGGCTTGACCGGGGTTTTAAAAATTTTGATCATCTGCCATGCAATTATTTGTAAATCTACAGATAAACACAAACATTCATTCAATCATATTTATTGACCACTTTGCAGAGCACTGTACTACGCACTTGGGAGAGTACAATACAACAATAAACCGACACATTCGCTTCCTAAAAAGAGCTTACAGACTGGAGGTGAGGAAACAGACATTAATATAAATAAATTACAGATATGTACATAAGTGCTGTAGGTCTGGGAGGGGGGTTGAACAAAGGGAGCAAATCAGGGCGACACAGAAGAGAGTGGCAGAGAAGGAAAGGGGGGCTTAGTCAGGGAAGGCCTCTTGGAGGAGATGTGCCCTCAATAAGGTTTTGAACAGGGGGAGAGTAATTGTCTGTCGGATTTGAGGAGAGAGGGCATTCCAAGCCAGAGGCAGGACGTGCGAGAGGGGTTGGTGGGGAGATAGATGAGACTGAGGCACAGAGAGAAGGTTAGCATTAGAGGAGCAAAGTGTGCAGGCTGGTTTGTAGTAGGAGAGTAGTGAGATGAGGTAGGAGGGAGCAAGGTGGTGGAGTGCTTTAAAGCCAATCGTGAGGAGTTTTTGTTTGATGCAGAGGTGGGGGGACAACCATGCATGCAGAGATGCACCCAGGTTCAAAAGACCATTCTAGCCTGCTGAAGTTTTTACTGACCCACAAACTTTTCACTAATTCTCCTGACACATTCCAGTATCACTGAAGTGAAGCACCTGAGGTAAGTGAAAAAATATTTTCAAATCCTGAAAAATGTTATCATGAGAAGCAGCCTGGCTTAGTGGAAAGAACCCGGGCTTGGGAGTCAGAGGTCGGGGGTTCTAACCCCAGCTCCGCCACTTGTCAGCTGTGTGACTTTGGGCAAGTCACTTCACTTCTCTGGGCCTCAGTTACCACATCTGTAAAATGGAGATTAAGACTGTCTACCCCAGTGCTTAGAACAGTGCTTAAGCACTTAAATGTCATTATTATTATTATTTTTATCATGCTCTATCTGTTCAGGCTGCACCAGTAACCTCCTTAAAAACCTCCTTAATGGCCATCTGTTTCACGAGAAGCAGCGTGGCTCAGTGGAAAGAGCCCGGGCTTTGGAGTCAGAGGTCATGGGTTCGAATCCCGCCTCCACCAACTGTCAGCTGTGTGACTTTGGGCAAGTCACTTCACTTCTCTGGACCTCAGTTACCTCATCTGTAAAATGGGGATGAAGACTGTGAGCCCCCCCGTGGGACAACCTGATCACCTTGTAACCTCCCCAGCGCTTAGAACAGTGCTTTGCACATAGTAAGCGCTTAATAAATGCCATCATTATTATTATCATTATTATTTCTCTGGACCCTAAACAGAATCTCCTATTGGATTTGAAGTTCTGCACCAGCTCTGTCCTGCTTACCTAGTTATTTTCTTCACCCGTCACCCCCCAGCTCGCCCTCTGCTCTCAGCTCAAGCTAATCTTCTAGTTTTACCTTACAGCTTTCCTGGTTCCAAACCTCTTCTCACACTGTTCCTCTTGTGCAGCCCTGCTGTCGCTCTTGTGGAAAGAGCACTGCTCTGAGAATCGGGAGACCTGGGCTTCAGTCCTGGTTCTGCCAGTTGCTAGTTAATGGAGATGAGCATAGCACATGGTTTTTGCAACATGCTGCCCCTGGCCCACCTAATTCCTCACTGCACCCCTTGATCCAGCAGGAATGTGACAGGATGAGACTGTGCAAGTGACACTGGGCAAGGCACTAGCATTACAATCAATTCCTTTGCATAGCATCCTGAGGTCTCAGGCCTGAGAATCCATCACCTCCGAGGCAAATTTCCTGATTAATCTCCAGGCACAGTAGCATTCATGAACAGATCTCTTAATTATTTGCTTTGCACATAGTAAGCGCTTAATAAATGTCATTAAAAAAATTTATTGATTGATTAAATATATACCTGCCTGCTTTCGTTTCTATGATCGGTATCTAAAGTATTACTCTTACTTCGCAAATTTGGCCATCTGTGATGTTTATCCCTCTCGTAAAATTGTAGGTTTCTTGAGGGCAGAGTCTGCGCCTTTTACTACTATTGAATGCTCCCAAGCATCTAGAAAGTGCTCTCAATTCAGGGGCTCAGTATATTTAAGTGCTTATTATATGCCAAGAACTGAACAAAATGCTGAATTAGATACAAAATAATCAGATTCCTCATGGGCCTCTCAGTAAGTAGGAGGGAGAACAAGTACTGAATGCGCATTTTGCACGAGGGAACTGAAGCACAGGGAAGTTAGGTGATTTGCCCAAGGATCACATGGCAGAGTCAGGATTAAACCACAATTATTATACCCAGTTGATGAAGATGATGGTGGTATAGTCTGCTTTCTTTTAAGCTTGGAGAAACTGATTTTAGACTCAGAGTTTTCTTTAAAAGAGTCTGGCCTTCTTAGGCAACAAACAGAGATTCAAAATGGATGAAATGCATCAATAGGGGCCTGACCAGACTCACACTGAGTAGTGTAGGAGGAGCAGTGTGACTCAATGGAAAGAGCATGGGCTTTGGAGTCAGAGGTCATGGGTTCAAACCCCGGCTCCGCCAGTTGTCAGCTGTGTGACTCTGGGTAAGTCACTTAACTTCTCTGGGCCTCAGTTCCCTCATCTGTAAAATGGGGATTAAGACTGTGAGCCCTACGCGGGGCAACCTGATCACCTTGTAACCTCCCCAGCGCTTACAACAGTGCTTTGCACATAGTAAGCGCTTAATAAATGCTATTATTATTGTTATTGTTATTATTATTATTATTATTATTATTATCACCTGGTGGTGAGCCAAGTAAGGTTTGAGGGAAGGGACTGGAAGGAGTGGAAGTGAGCCAGAAGAATGCCTCTACTGCAGGTAGAGCCTCAATCAGTAGCATTTATTGCCCATTGTGTGTGTACTGCACAGTATTAAGAGCTTGGAAGAACGGAACAGAGTTAGTAAAAAAACATCTCTGCACTCAAGGATCTTATAGTTTAGCCTCAGAACTCTCACAGAAAATCCCAGCTAGCATGAGCAAGAGCATAGGCTTGGGATTCAGAGGTCATGGGTTCTAATCCCGGCTCTGCCACTTATCAGCTGTGTGACCTGGGGCAGAGTTACTTAACTTCTCTGGGCCTCAGTTACCTCATCTGTAAAGTGGAGATTCATTCATTCATTCATTCAATCGTATTTATTGAGTGCTTATTGTGTGCAGAGCACTGTACTAAGCACTTGGGAAGTACAAGTCAGTAACATCTAGAGACGGTCTTAATTCATTCAGTCAGTCATATTTATTGAGCGCTTACTGTGTGCAGAGCACTGTACTGAGCGCTTGGGAAGTACAAGTCGGTAACATCTAGAGACAGTCCTTATTCATTCATTCCATCGTATTTATTGAGCACTTACTGTGTGCAGAGCACAGTACTAAGCGCTTGGGAAGTACAAGTTGGCCACATGGAGAGCCGGTCCTTATTCATTCATTCCATCGTATTTATTGAGCGCTTACTGTGTGCACAGCACTGTACTGAGCACTTGGGAAGTACAAGTTGGCTACATGGAGAGCCGGTACTTATTCATTCATTCCATCATATTTAGACTGTGAGTCCCACGTGGGACAACCTGATTACCTTATATCTACCCAGCGCTTAGAGCAGTGCTTGGCACATAGTAAGCACTTAACAAATACTATCATCATCATTATTATTAATCAATCAATCAATCAATCAATCAATCATATTTATTGAGCGCTTACTATGTGCAGAGCACTGTACTAAGCGCTTGGGAAGTACAAATTGGCAACACATAGAGACAGTCCCTACCCAACAGTGGGCTCACAGTCTAAAAGGGGGAGACAGAGAACAGAACCAAACATACCAACAAAATAAAATAAATAGGATAGAAATGTACAAGTAAAATAAATAAATAAATAAATAAATAGAGTAATAAATATGTACAACCATATATACAAACATACAGGTATTATTATTATTATCAATCAATCACATTTAGTAATCATTTACTATGTGCAGAGCACAGTAATAAATGCTTGGGAGATTACTATACATCAGAATTGGGAGACATGTTTCCTGTCCACAAAGAGCTTACAGTCAAGAGGAGAAGACAGACATTGGTATAAATAAATAAATTGTGGAAATGTATGTAAATTCTGTGGGGCTGAGGGAGGGGTAACTAAAGGGTACAAATCCAAGTGCAAGGGAGACACAAAAGGGCATGGGGGAAGAGGAAATGAGGGCTTGGTTCGGAAAGACCTTTTAGAGGAGATATGCCTTTGCTCAGGGGGTCGCGTAACTAATTTTACTGAACAAATACTCCTGAATCCACCCCACTTGGAGCTGAGCTCACATACCAAAACCCATATCACAGAACTACAACTTGGCATTACATTATAGGTGGAATTGCAACTTACCAGCGTAGTTTGGTCGGTTTACATTTGCACCTAGTTTTAGACACTCCCGGACAAGCTCTGAGTCACCTCTCGCAGCAGCTTTATGCAGGAGTGAGTCTCCATAAATATCTCTCCGGTTGATATTTGAAAGTTTCATTACTTTCCTGGGAGGTTCTTTCGCTGTAAAAACATAACATGAATGTCTGATAAACACAAATCTCTTCCCCATTTGCTCCTGAAACCACACCTCTTTTTTACAGTATTTTTAATGGTATTTTTTTTTACCACCAAAGCCTTAGTGCCACTGGGTTGACCTGATGCTATGGCCACCTGACACAATCTCTCTGCCAGAAAATAGAAGCTGGGTGAGTCTTTGGGTTTCCCTTGTTTCTTTTTTTAAAATCTTCCTTGATGGTGATGTAGTAGTATGAATGATAGTGTTCACTGGGTTCAGTGCCCTATACAAAGACTTAAAGTACCATTACCCCACTTTCTCTAGTGCCTCCTCACTGCCTTTCCGGCTTCCAGCACCCTCTTTGACCAATGCAGTGATCCTCCTTCTCTTTTCACTCACCCCAAACCTCCAAGGATCGTCTATTCCTCGCCACATCAAGCAGAAACTTCTGACCATTAAGTTCAAGGCATTCAATCAGCTCTCTCTTCCCTACTTATGCTAGTTTCTCTCCCACTTCACCCCTCTCAAGCCATCCTACTCTTTGTGCCTCATTCTCATCTCTCTCACCTTCAGCCTCTTGCTTATGCCCTTCCTTCTTCATGGAACTTCCTCCCCCTTCCCATCTTCGAAGCCCTTCCAAAATTATAAGCACTTGTAACCATGTTCATAAAAAAAAACTACAAATGTTTAATACTGTGTCCCCAAATGGGCCCTATATCCTTTTAGTATGCCCAAGTGTTCCATTCACTTGAACTGTGATTTTATGTGGTTTTCACTTTGGTCTCTTGCAATATTTTTTCCCCAGGTGAATGCAAAAAATGCGGGGGAAGAACTATATCTCTGGCATGTTCTGCCATGACTTTCCAGGATCCAAAAGCAAAGGAAAATGTTTGAC
Organism: Tachyglossus aculeatus; assembly: GCF_015852505.1. NCBI lineage: Eukaryota > Metazoa > Chordata > Mammalia > Monotremata > Tachyglossidae > Tachyglossus > Tachyglossus aculeatus. Next base: position 13,169,707 of record NC_052088.1, on the reverse strand, counting down.
TCATCATGAACAGTTACAAATTCCATTTCTCTTGAGACAGGCTTGGCAAAGCCATCTGCCTGAAGTTTAGAAACTGGGTTGGCAGCAGGAATGTAACCATGTTTAGTAAATGCCCAGCATGCTCCTTACCCATTTTATTTGCAATTCTTTTGCTTCTCCTTATCTCTTCACCACTATTTCTGGTTGAAGATGATTGCTGGCTTGACGGTGAGCATTCCCTTACTCTTTCATTCCGAACAACAGGATCTTGTGTTCTGGAGGAAACATTTTATTTGCAGAATTACTATTAACTTCTCCATAGATAATTTTAAGCGGTCATATTATATTTCAACCATAGGCCCCAACTTTCCATTGTGAGTCTGGGAGTGAAAAGATGCAGGCATTTGAGTGTGTGTGTGTGTACTGGGGGGGAATTAAGCCGGGAGGGGACAGACTTCAAAGGGAAAACAGGTCATAAAGTCACTAGTCTGGGTCTCTTTAACACTGACTAGGTTTGTCAAAGACTTGGCATGAGTGAGGCTGAAAGTCCAGCTCCAATAGTTGTGGGGACTCCCACCAGGGTGACTGGGGGACTGCCATTAAAAAAACTGGACCTCCAGAAGCAAATAACATCATATATTTTATGCCAGCATGTAACATGCCAATCTGTGGAAGTCTGTCCAATTCACCCAGAATCACCCTGAAAATAATGAATCAATCAATGGTATTTATTGAGCATTTACTGTGTGAAGAGCACTATACCAAGTGCTTGGAAAAATACATTATGATAGTGTTTACCTGGGAGACCCTTTCTCCTCACCCCCAATTGCTCTAGAGCCATTACATTCCCCTCCCAGGTCCGTGTGAACTTAGACACAGTTTCCAAGCCACTCCGTGGCAAGAGCCAAGGCAGAGGGCTGCTGGACACTGGAAGTAAATATAATGAATATAAAAGAGTAAGTCAGGTGAAAAACAGATTCTGCAATATAAAACCAAGCAAATGGCCACCTAACCATTGCCCCCTTACCCCGTGGAGATGGAACTTATGATTTCCACATAACTTTTATGATAATTCAGTCTTTAAAGTTGTTGAGGGGAACAAAGACACATGTCAGCATGAAGTATCATAAGCCTTGAAAAATCTGGATGGTGCATGAAGCCCCCAAAACAATCAGTTGTATTTCTTGAGCACTTACTGTGAACAGAACACTGTACTCAGTGCTTGGTAAAGTACAATATAACAGAGTTGGTAGATACACTCCCAACCCACAACCATCCTACTTAGCCCAGTCTTAATCTATCTTTTATTTAAATGTTTAGATTTAATCATTATCAATCAATAACATTTGTTGAGCACTTACTGTGTGCAGAGCACTGTACTGAGTGCTTTGGAGATTACACTACAACAGAGTTGGTAGACACATTCTCTGCCCACAATCAGCTTACAGCCTAGAAACAATTAAACACTTAAACATATTCCACCTAAGGGCAAGGGCAGCAGTGGTTAGGACACATTGTCAGGACAGGGCTGGGCAGAGGGAGAAAGCTTCGGGAGAAAGGGAATGACCCTCAGGGAGCCCTATTAGATTGTGAGCCCCCCGAGAGTTAGGAAGCAGATCTAATTCCCACCTTGGTATTCTCTCTCAGCACTTAATGAAGTGCTCTGCACACAGTAAGCGCTTAGTAAACACTGTTACTACTACCATAGTATAGTATTATAATAATGATAATAATAACAATAATAACAGTGGAATTCATTGGATTTGGCTCTCTTCAAGGAATCCTCACTATTTGCCCCACCTTGAGAACGTGCAGGTGACTGAATGTCAGAAATGGGGGGGAAAGAGGCATGGCACTAATATATCTTCTTTACAGCGAAATGACTTTATCTGTCTCCTCTTCTTTATGGTATCTGTTAAGTGCTTCCTATGTGCCAGGCACTATACTAACCGCTACGGTAGATACAAGATAATTAGGTTGGACACAGTCCATGTACTATATGGGGCTCACAGATTTAATTCCCATTTTACAGTTGGGGCAACTGAGGCACAGAGAAGTTAAGTGACTTGCCCAAGGTCACACAGCAGACAGATGACGGAGTTGGTATTAGAACCCAGGTCCTCTGGCTTCCAGGCCTGTGTTCTCTCTACTAGGCCACACTGCTTCTTCCCTTCCTGAGGGAAGATCAGAATACAGGCTAAACAGCACAACAATGAAGCAGACGTTGACTCTTTTTGCTTCTGTTCTGCCATAAATTGTCATTGACCCCACACTCACTGCACTCGCAAGATTAAGGAGTAGTTTACTCAAGGAGAATAAAACATCATTTGAAGGCACACCTCAAGTCCTCAGTGGGCCTCCGACGTATCCTGTAGGGGAGTGGTTTTTCGGGAACCTCCACTGGCTTATTATTTACTCCATCCATCGACGTCGCGGCATTTCTTGTTGCTAGTGTTTTCAATCTGGAGGATCTCCTTGCCGTACTTGCCGAATCTGTGGCAGTTGAAATGCCAGGGCTAATTTCCTTTCGATCTGAATTCTTTTCATTACTTGGCTCGCCACAGGAGATGACATTTTGAGGAGCCAAGGTTTTTGAATCTAGAACAACCTGGGAAAGCAAGTGAGCAGTATTAACAGGGATATCTGTGTCACGGGGAAAAGCAAAGAATGGCTGCTTACATTAGGTTATAAGCTCCTCGAGGGCAGAAAACCGATCATTCATTCATTCAATCGCATTTATTGAGCGCCTACTGTGTGCAGAGCACTGTACTAAGTGCTTGGGAAGTACAAGTTGGTAACATATAGAGACGGTCCCTACCCAACAACGGGCTTACAGTCTATCAATCAATCAATCAATCATATTTATTGAGCGCTTACTGTGTGCAGAGCACTGTATTAAGCGCTTGGGAAGTACAAATTCGCAACATATAGAGACGGTCCCTATCCAACAACGGGCTTACAGTCTAGAGGGAGGCTCTAATCGTATTCACTGAGCGCTTACTGTGTGCAAAGTAGTGGACTAAGTGCTTGGGAGAGTACAATGTTACAGAGTTGTTATAGTCTTCCAAGGGCTTAGTGTAGTGCCTAGCACTCAGTAAGCACTCAACAAATACATCTGGTTGACTGAATTCTGCTTGTGGGAGATAAGACCTATCCTCATTCGGTCCCTATTTCTCATTCTCCCCAGCCTGGTACTGTAAGCCAGTGGGGTCCTGGGGGTGAGGAGCTCAGGATTCCTCTTTCCTGCTGGGCTCTGGAGCTAGACCAGAGACTGGTCTCTCATGGCTGGGTCCCTGTGCAGTTAGGAGCTTGGGTGGGGTAAGCCAAAACCTCCTCTCACCTCCTTGGGGATCTGGGAGCTCCTCTTATCCCTCCCAGGGAGAAGAGAACTTCTCTTTTGTGTTCAAACCAGGCTCTGGGATGAGTCAGAGGCGTTTCTCTCCCTGGGCCCTAAGGTCGGCAGTGGGGTTGGAGAGGTAGGGACAGGGGGTGCTTACGCAGCTCAGCTGAGATCAGACAGTGACTTCTGTCCCTGGAAGCCACCCCCCTAGAAGTCCTGTCAATCAATCAATCAACGGCATTTGTTCCTGTCGATCAATCAATTAACGGCATTTATTGAACGTTTACTATGTGCAGAACTGTGTACTAAGAGCTCGGGAGAGTATAATAAAACAGAAGTAACAGACACAATCCTCCCATCTCCTCCCAGCTCCATCCCCTAGAAGCTCACTTACTTAAATGTAAAGTTGGCACCTAAGGCGGAAGTACAACACCAGTGGGAAAAAAATCACAACTTGAATTTCTTAGAGTCTATCATCGTCATAATCCACATCTTTTAACAGGTATCAACTATAGACAGAACATTGTACTAAGCAGTGGGGAGAAATCAAAGACGTGAACCTAGAAGAGTTTGCCTTTGTATGGAGGTACACAACCGACTGAAAAGCAGAAAGGGAGTCCTTGGACAAAACCCCACAGAAGATGCAGTGCTCTCCTGCCACATGTTTCAATGTTACCATGAGGGCAAAGGAATCCACCCCAGCTCCCCAAGCAGAGGTACAATAGGAGGGGAAAATCAGTGTTTGGAGGAAATGTAGGTTGGTGGAAGTCAGGAGACTTCTATCCCCAGCTCTGCTGTTGGCCCATGACCTCTGTGTCCCAGAGTTTTCTCATCTGTAAAATGGGAATAAGATACCTGCTGTCCCTTCCTCTTCAGACCCACTGTGTGGGACAGGTCTGAACTGATTGTCTTGGTATAATGCTCTGCACACAGTAAGCGCTCAACAAATACAACTGAAAAAATACAATTGAATGAACTGTCTTGTAACTAGTCCAGCGCTTAGCACAGGATCTGGCACAGACTAAGTACTTAATAAAAACCACATAATGAATTAATTAGTAGACTGGAATGGAGTCAGAAAGGAGACTGGGTGCTGGGAAGCAGTGTGGTCTAGTGGGAAGAGCACAGGCCTGAGAGTTAGAGGACCTGGGTTCTATGCCCAGCTCTGCCACTTGTCTGCTGCGTGACCTGGGGTAAATCACTTGACTTCTCTGTGCTTCTGTTACATCAACTGCAGAACGGGGATTCAACACCTGTTCTCCCTCCTACTTAGACTGTGAGCCCCATGTAGGACTGGGACTGAGTCTGACCTGATTAACCTGTACACATACCCCAGCACTTGGAACACGGCTTGACATAAAGTAAACACTTAACAAGTACCACAAAAATGCAGGGTGGTGGTGGTGGGCACTGGTGGGGCATCAATTTTTGAAAAAAACAAAACAAAAGTCCAATCCTTGTAATTTTTGAAAAAGTTGGAAAAATTGCAGTCCGCTCTCTTCCTCCCAAGTAAAAAGGCTGACACTTACTTGCTTATTTGATGGGTCCTTGACTTCAGCCTCGGCTAACTGCTGAACTGCTTCAAATGAGTGAACAGAGCATTCAGGCTCCAAATTATTCTCTGGGTTTTGAGTGCCACAATTATCTGTCTGAGTATGACTGGGCTCACTGTTGGATTGGAGCCCGCTACCTTTCTCTGCTCCTTGAGAAGTGGGCTCCGACCCGGAATCCGACAGAGTCTTGAGGACTATCTGCAGCTCAGCTGATAAGTCATCATTGTTCTCACTTTCAGAGGTCCCTGAAAAGAGAATCTCTTCCACACAGTCCAACGAAGGATTTGAAGGGAACACTTGCTGTGGACTCTCTGTCTCCCTGAGCAGCCTCCACTGGTTTGGGGGTTCCTGTGCTAATGTTCTCGGTTGGAAAGGTATTTCTTCCATAACCAATTCAGGTGACCCTCCCATACTCAACAGTGGCTTCTGAAAGCGATCTATTTTCTGGAAATCTCTTGCACACCAGGTCATCATGATGGGTCTCAGAGAATCTGGTTCCGAAGACAACATTCCTCTTAATGATGTCTCCTGCTCTTCTCCTCTGTAGGAAAGGGGAGTAGTGCTCCTCAAACTGATGCTTTCTTCACTGTAATACGGTGAATGTTGATAAGGAGCTTCAGGAATCCAGCGGAGCCAATTGTTTTCCTAAGAAGGAAAGCAACTCAGATTCAGAAGGTAAACTCAGAAAGAATTCACCAGCTTACAGAAATGTTTCACCAGTTAGCCCTCCCCTCTGACTTCATGGGCCGCATTGCTGAGATTTAGTTAGTAGTATTACAGATGTCATTGGACTGCACTATCACCAACCTCTATATAATAACCTTTCATGTATTTTTTTAAAGATATGTAAAAGTCATTACTCTAATAAAAAAAGTTTGCTGGCCAATCAACACACAATTTGGGGACTGCCTGGCTGTACAGATGTGAGGCAGAAAATGGGCTAAAAATTAGAACGTTTCACAGCTCAGCCTGAGTCATGAATTCTGGGGCTAACGTTTAAAAAAGCATCCCAGCAGTGGCTGCCAAACTAGAAAGTGTGTAAGGACGGAGAGGCAATTTTCCTAGAGTGCTCAGGACTGTGCCTGCTTCTGGCTCCTCAATTAAGAGGGCCGGAGAAAACTTGGAGGGAGCTCAGTGGAGCAATGAAGATGATTAGTCGACTTGGAAGAGAGGACCCATGAGAAAAGGCTAACAGAACTGGGATGGTTTAGACGACAGAGCAGAAGGTTGAAGAATGATTCACAACAGCCTGAAGCTGTTGAAGATAACCCAACAGTCACCTCTAGCACTTCCCGATCTACTTAATTCCCATCCTCAGTCCTTGGATATACATTGCATTTTGATGGACAAAAAGTACAAGTGTGCAACAGATTCTCTCTCAGACACCCACTCGTCGCCTCACCGTCAGTAACATCATTTTGAAACCGAAGGACAACTCTATTACACTCAACTGTTCAATCATTTATTCTGATTCCACTCTTTGTAAATATTCTATGTTGGACTACACTGTATTAGGTTCTAAAACCCCCTATGGGCAGGGAACATTTCTTGAACTTTTGGTACTTTCTCAAACAATCAGTATAAGGCACTGCATTTAGAAGGTTTTCAATAAACACTGTTTCTACTGCTGCTGCAGCGGTTACTACTATTAGAAGATAGAAATCAGTTATTCTATCTTTTCACTGAGCACAGAAAAAGAGTATTGCTATGTCCCAGTTAACACTCTTAACTGTTTAAGTGTAAACTGAGTGTTAAGCAGAGGAGTACTGAATAAAGTATTGTTTCCTATGGAAATAATGTAAAGTGCATTAATCATCATCATCATCATCATCAATCGTATTTATTGAGCGCTTACTGTGTGCAGAGCACTGTACTAAGCGCTTGGGAAGTACAAATTTGCAACACAAATTAATGTGTTCCCAAGAGCCATAAAAATGCCCAAAACAATATAAACATATTAAAAAACACTGTGGAAAAATCACAGTGGAGTTACATGATTAAATAGACTGTGAGCTTGTTATGGGCAGCAATTACTACTCTTTATTGTTGTACTGTATTTTCCCAAGAGTTTAGTACAGTGCGCTGCACACAGTAAGTGCTTAATACAACTGAATTGAACTGAAATAGCAAAGAAAATATAAACCCATAATGATACACTTTTAAATTACATTTTGTGAATATATATAGAGTTCAATTTTCAAAGTGTTATTTTTCACATTCTATTTATCAGAAAGGCACCTTGTCCTAAACCTCCCATTATCTATGCTAAATGTCTACAGTAAAGTCAAACTGTAAGCTCATTGTGGGCAGGGAATATTTTGTCTGCTAACTCTGCTGTATTCTCCCAAACAGTACAGTGCCTGCATATTGTAAGTGCTCAATAAATACCACCGATGAAGATGATGAGTTAATTATTGCAATCAAGTCAAAGTTCTTCAAAGGGAGGGAAATCTTAGTTATCTTGGTTAAGCTGAAGTTCATTAACACATTACTATCCATCTGAAAGAGGCTTGAAGAAGAATGGGGATGGCAATATGTGTGCTTGCTCTGAAGCAGGAGGGGAAGGATATTAACAACCAAGGAAGGGTATAGGGGTTGGAGATTTATGCAAAATGAAGTTTTAGAAAAATGACCTGGGCAGTAGAGTGAAGTATGAACTAGAGAAGAGGGAGACTGAAGGCAGGGAGGTTTACAAAGAGGCTAATGTAATGACAAGGAGCTTGGACGAACGTGGTAGTAGTTTGGATGGAGAGGAAAAGGTAGATTCTGAATATGCTGTGAAAGAAGAATCAATCAATGGTATTTAGAGAGCACTTTCTATGCGCAGAGTCCTGTTCTAAGCGCTTGGGAGAGTATGATCCAAGAGAATTAGCAGACACATTCCCTGCCCATAATGAGCTTACAGGCTAGAGGGGAACGACTGACAGGACTTGGTGACTGACTAAATATGGGGGTTGACGGGGGTGGGGGGAGAGAGGGAGAGGGAAAGGGAGAGGGAGAGGGGGAGGGAGGGAGGGAGAGAGAGAGAGAGAGAGAGAGAGAGAGAGAGAGAGAGAGAGAGAGAGAGAGAGAGAGAGAGAGGAGACAAGGATAATGCTAAGGTTACAGGCTTGGGATAATATGGGGAAGATGTGGTGCTGCATTCTGTGAAGGGGAAATTACAAGGAAGAGAGGAGTTGGGAAGATGAGTTCAAATTTGGACATGTTGGGCTTGAGGTGCCGATGAGCCATCCATTAGGGATGTCCTAGAGGCAGAAGGAAATCCCAGATTACAGAGCTAGAGGGTAGATTTGAAAGTCACTCACAGAGAGGTGATAGTGGAAGCTGTGAGAGACGATGAGTACTCTAAGGAAGTGTGTATAAAGAGAGTATAATAAGGGACCCAGGATTGAGTCTTGAGGAAGACTCACATTTAGGGAGAGGAAAGCAGAGGAAAGATGGTAAAAGAGACTGAGGAGGAGTGGTCAGAAGGAAGGAGGGGAACCAGTAGAAGGCTGAATCATAAAAAGCTCCAGGAATAACAACAGGGGCAGGGAAGTCAGACGACCTGGGTTCTAATCTTGGCTCTGCCACTTGCTTGTTGTGTGACCTTGGGCAAGTTACTTAACTTCTGTGCGTCCCAATTTCTTCAACTGTAAAATGAGGATTAAATACCTGGACTCCCTCCTACTTAGAAATGAGCCCCTGTGGGACAGGGATGGTGTTCAACCTGATCAAAATATATCTCCCCCAAAGTATCTCCCCCTTTCTATGTGTCAAGTGCTGTTCTAAGCACTGGGGATAGATACAAATTCATCAGGCTGGACACAGTCCTAGTCCCACATGGGGCTCAGACTTTTACAGATGAGGGAACTGAGGCCCAGAGAAGTGAAGTGACTTGCCCAAGATCATAAAGCAGACATGTGGCAGATTGGGAACTAGAACCCAGGTCCTTCTGACTCCTGGGCCCGTGCTCTATCCACCAAGCCATGCTGCTTCTACTGTGTGCAGAACACTGTATTACATGCTTAGGAGAGTACAACGCTAACAATAATGATTCATTAGTATCATTATCATCATCATCATCAATAATAATAATGAGAATAATAACAAAAGGGATCTGGGGAGGTAAGGGGTAGACTTAGGGGAATACATGTCTAATGGTGTCTGTTTTGACGTTATTATCAAATTACACTGACTCGTCACTTGTCACAGTCATCAGGAGAGGGGGAGGAGAGTTTGGAGAACTGGGTGTTTAAGAAGGGAGTTATAAGGTGGTGCAGGCAGTGGGCATAGGAGTCAATAAAGGAGAAGTAGTGTTGTTGAGCAGAGGGGAAAGCAGAAATACTGCAGATGAGTATGCCTTGGGGACGGCCAAGATTGGCCTGGGACCTGGATTTTTGCCAACATCAGCATAGGAGTGGAGGAAGGATACTGTGGAGGTTTTTAAAAGGGTCCCATCCTTTGGAGGTCTTTAAAAATAGGATTGAGGATCATCTATCTGAGATAGACTGGTTTGAGGGTGGGGGGATGGTCAAGACGGCCTTTCAGAGTCCCGTTCAGTCTTCTGATTCCAACATACATAGTTTCAGTGGTAGGTATAGACTAACCTTCATTTCTGCTCTTTGGCAAAATCCAGAAATTCCATCATTTAGGCCTGCAATGACAGCAACAATGAATTATGACTTTCACCTTCATTTGAACATTTATAGTTTTGGCTTTGAATTAAAGCTTATTTCTCTTGCTAGACTTTTTTGGATCCAGGTGGCTTTAGATCACTCTGAGTCCTCTTCTAAAGGAAACAGTGTGTGGTGAGCTCATGCCCATCCAAATTATCCAAATAATCAACCAAATAATTCAAGAAAAAAGAAAACTTGTCCTTTTATCCAAATTGTCCTAGATAATTGCAAAAGGGTAGATTTGGGCTGAGTCTTAATACCCTCAAACAAAAGGCAAAAAGCCCACATCTGCTTAGTAAAAGTAGAAAAAGGAAAGATGGAATTTAAAAAAAGGTGGAAGAAACAACACTTTCTAATCTCTGCGTAGGTACTCTTAAACAAAGGATGAGTGGGGAGCCCATTTAAGATTAGTTAAAAATAACTCAGGTGATTTACTGTACCACTGAGGGTCAGGCAAGATTATGAAGTTTAAAGTAACCACAAAAAAGCTGAATTCTAGGACCCAAATCCATATATCTCTGACCACTCCCGTGTCCTGAAAATTTTGATATTAAGAAAAATTTCAACTAAGTGGGACCCTGATAAAGGTGTCACAGGTAGCATTAGTAGTGGTGACAAGAGGGTGACCCTGAATCTACACCAACCATCAAAACAGAAAAATCTCCTTTTGAGAACAATCAAATGAAAGAGCTTTTCTTGTATAACTGCATGTAAATCTGGCTTTCACCTTCTCTAAATTTGCAGTCCTACTCTTTCCTCTCTACTTAACTACCTTGATTGAAAAAACCTCCCTTAAGCAATTCTTCCACCCCAGGGCAAAGCTTGCTTTGCCCCAACACCCTGCAGACTTGTGTAAGGCAGAAGATGGAGGATGAGGAGAAGAGTGGTCTGAAGTATCATTTGGACATTGCTGAGAACGTTCTAAAACCCCAAAGGAATCTCAAATAAAATCTCTGGATTTTAACTATGCCATCTAGTCATGTCTTCTATTTGTGGATACAATCAAAACTAAAAATTCCCCTCATGTTATTTTCACCCCAAACAACATACCCATTGAGGAGCTATCCTCAACATGCACTACAGAGTGCGGTGGAAAGTCAGCAGGAGGAAAGGTCGCCATCTGTGTCATATCGTTCTTTCCATCCCTAAGAGGAGAAAACCACAGATAGTTTTCACTTAAAGGCTTCTCATTTGCCTTTTTCCTAACCAGGCCCTCATCACGGCAGAACCAGGGAAGCAGCATGGCTCAGTGGAAAGAGCATGGGCTTTGGAGTCAGAGGTCATGGGTTCGAATCCTGGCTCTGCCACATGTCTGCTGTGTGACCTTGGGCAAGTCACTTATCATCTCTGAGCCTCAGTTACCTCATCTGTAAAATGGGGATTAAGACTGTGGGCCCCACGTGGGGCAACCTGATCACCTTGTAACCCCCGCCCCCCAGCACTTAGAACAGTGCTTTGCACATAGGAAGCACTTAACAAATGCCATTATTATTATTATTATTTTCCATTGCAAATAGATATCTTTGGGTCATTTAGCCATCCGGAAAAAGATTTACTAAGTGTCCATAATGCATGGGGTGTTGACAGAAATCTTCCATGGTGGAACAATTAGAATTTCAGTCTATATAATTTATCAGTCCATTGCAGGGAGTTGTTTTTTCTATTTGATCGTGGCCCTGGAATGAGAGCGACCCTGTATTCCAGTTGAATAGAAAAGGCTGCTGATTCCATTAATTTCAAGTTGGAGAGGTGTAGGCTGCTAAAAAAAAAAAAAATGGACAGGCAGATAAATTTCTGTACTTATTCATAAGACTGAATTTAGAATATCTAGCAGGAGCCACAATAAAGTCATAACCCAACTAGATTAAAATAAATAGAAGTCTCCAACAAATCACTGCTCTCCTTTCCCTCATTCTCCTAAAAGTCCACTAGTTGTGTTAATTCTAATATCAGTAAACCCCATGAATCTTTTCTTATTTCTCCGATGTTCTGAATTTGATTTGTTTTTATAAAACAAAAAGGAGTGAGCTGCTTTACCTAAGTCCCACTAAATCTTAATAAAACTACTTAGCTTAATGAAAGCAAATCTCATCTAAAATGACAAAAAACCCCACACATTTATAATTCTGAAACATAGCAACTATCCAACAATGCACAGAAACGCATACCACTTAAAAGCTGAAAATGAAGAATTATGTAAATGACATGAATATGCATGAGAAAATTTTACATTGGCAAAATAATGAAGTTACCCAGGCTGTAATTGGGCCAAGAGTTATTATACTCACGGTAATAAAGGCTGAGGCTGTTCAGTTTCAATCCTCCTTAGAGAGTGCTGAAAGAAATAGTAATGATATCAACTTGATGAATGTACATCCAGCTCAGCAATCTAAATAATTTATTTTTCAGCCTTCCCTTGCTTTAAGACTTAGATTCTGTGTAAGGGATGAAGGGTGGGGTAGGCTTATTTCTTGCTGTTTCGTTTTACTAAGAAGGTTCTAAAGCACCATCCTACATATCATTGCCATCATCGTCACCGACATGTGTGTCTACAGAGTGTGTAAAATACTGTACTAGGGTCCTGAAATTACACATCAAAAGGCTGAATAAAAGGAGTTGGGGTTGGGGGAGAGAGCTAGGGTGGCTGCCAACTGTCCTCACAGATACCAGACAAGTAGATACACGCATTATTCTGGGCCTTCAGAATAACTTGATGGTGTCCCATTTTGTGGAAGTACACTGATCTGGGGCACTCCTAGAGCATTTCTCCAGGGGACCCCTGAACCTTCGACTTGCTCCCAAGCCAGTGCAGTTCTTTCCCAGGTACGCATGAGCTCTAGTATATGTTCGAGCCATAAAAATCAGCATCAAGAACCATGACGGGAAGAGTCTCAGTGCTAAATTTTTATGTGGACATGAAAGCATCCGGTTCCATACCAGGCCCTAAACGGGGGCAGGCCAGCTGAAAACTGGACTGTCAGCTAAAAAAAACAGACAAATGGCCATCCCACGGGGAAGATAAACAGAGAAACATTAACTATTTAACTTTAAGCATTTAAACGTTAAAACAGGTTTGTCCCGCTAGGCACAAACTGAAATCCTTCTCTTTCTTTTCTTCCCCACTCAAAATCTGTAAGAGTCACCAATTTTCTAGTTTAAGATGATATTCCTTCTTTCGCTTCTGCTTTGTAGGGAGGAAGGATTGATTCTTCATGCTGTGATAGTGTGGTGACCAGCTGTAAGGGATTCAGGATAGAGGGAATGCATCTAGGTCGGGGCTGGCTGCTGGGCTTTAAGTTCTAGCAGGATCCCCTTTGGTGGTGAGTACAAGTATGCTAAGGTTTGAGATTTGGGCAAGGGAAAATACCCAGTTTTTTCCTGGATGCTGTACTTTCCTTCTCTCTAGCTCTTCTTGTTTCCTTTTCCTCCTCCTCTTCCTGTACCTCTCTCCCACTTCCTCTTGCCCTCAAAGTGACTTCTAGTCCAAAGGTTTGGTAATTTGGAAACTTCAAAAAAATTTAAACACTAAAATCATTAAAATCTGATGATGCACAATGGATAATATAAACCCCAAAATTCCAGGCACGTGCTTGTAAAAGAACAATAGAGAAGGAATGTTCTGTTTAACAATACACTCACTAAATTGCAGAATCTCAGGATGAAATCTAGACCGGAAACTCCTTGAAGTAGGGTGGTTTCCTTAGTGGATGAGTCTCCCAAAGCAATCATTATAATGCTTTGCACTTAATCGGTGCTCAGTAGATCCCACTGATGGATGATTAAAAATTCAGATCAACTGGGATTCCTCTCTACCATCCTTCATACATACAGATAGTGGGGAGACTCACTAAGCTTCAAGCCACTGCCTCACAAATCCTCCATTTCCCCAGACAAAAAGAGGCTCAGCTGCCTAGATCTTTGACTGAGGCACTGCATATGTTTCTGCTGCTGGGCCAACAAATCTAGGGTTCAGATAATAATAACAGTGGTACAGTTCTTGGCACATAGTAAGCGCTTAACAAATACCATTATTATTATTATTATTACCATGATTATTATTATTCAGATGACAGAGGCTCCTGGCAGAAGCCCCAGAAGCAGGCTTATATGCCCAATAAAATACCCAGGCCAAACTCTGACTGCGTGGACTTGCTGAGTGGGTGATTGTACTAAGCCTTTCTGACCATGCTTTGAAATCTGTTATTGATGTCTGATTTGGGAACTGAAATTTAGTGAATTGTTCTCCAGAGGAAAGATGTATAACCTTTGATAGAGCTTAAAGCAAATTTGGTAATGCTTAACTGGAAGATGAAAGAATGGTTTTATCATTGCTAATGTTGTGTTAATATCCATCATTCTGTGCCAATAGCTGTGCGCATTGGAAATGAATGAAAGTCACAAAACACCCTTGAAAAATCAGGTCTCCTGTACTAGACAAACAGACATATGTGTTCTTCATCCAGGTTACATAGATGGAGAACTTCTTCTTATCTCTCCCAATCCCTCTTTCCCTCTCCTCTTCTTTCCCTCCTTGTCTGCAATCTTGTTGTGGGCAGTGACTTTGTCTCACACCTCTGTTATATTGTCCTTTTCCAAGTGTTTAGTACAGTGCTCTGCACACAGCAAGCACTCAATAAATATGATTTACTGATTGATCGTTTGAACCCCTCGCTTAACCCTCTTTGCACATATCTCCCTATCTCTCTCCATCGCTCCCTCCATGTATTCCTATCTCTATCTGCCTGTACTAAATCCATCCGCTGCTTTCCTTCTCTCTACCCATTCCCCTTCCCTTAACTTCTTCACCTCTCCCTTCTTTCCATTCTTTAACAGGAATGGAAAAAATATTTTTCCTCATTTGCCTACTGCTTGCTTTGAGAAACACATATATTTTCTAAACTAAAGTTTTCACTATGCAAAAAGTCTCAGGCAGGGATTTGGGTTTCCCAGTTTTGAAAATAAAAAATGTTAAAATGGATATCATGCAAGTAATAGTTTCCTTCAAAGTTTTATTACCCTACATAGATAATTGGATTTAACACATCTGTAGTATGGAGACCAGTGCATGAGAAAGGAAGAGAGAAACTGATAACTGATTATCAACATCCTAATCAAAGTTCCTCTAAGGCTGGAAGAAGAGTTAGAGAATACTAATTGGCTGATAACCACCTCAGTACTGCAGTAAAAAGAAATATATATTGTATGAAATCAGATCCAGTGCATTCCTGGGGTAGAGAAGAGAAGAAAACTGCTTCTTCATGTACTTTCCATATTTCCTCCTTGGACAGAGCTTCAACCTGATAGAGAAGCAGCGTGGCTCAATGGAAAGAGCACGGGCTTGGGAGTCAGAGGTCATGGGTTCAAATCCAGACTCTGCCAATTGTCAGCTGTGTGACTTTGGGCAAGTCACTTAATAACGATGGCATTTGTTAAGCTCTTACTATGTGCAGAGCACTGTTCTAAGTGCTGGAGCACTGTTCTAAGTGCTGGGCACTGTTCTAAGCCTCAGTTACCTCATGTGTAAAATGGGGATGAAGACTGTGAGCCCCATGTGGGACAATCTGATCACTTTGTATCCTCCCCAACGCTTAGAACAGTGCTTTGCACATATTAAGCACTTAACAAATGCCATTATTATTATTATTATCATTATTATTATTATTATTTAAGGAGAGAATTAGCTCCCATCAATAACCACCAGTAGGTGTCTTTCTAGAAGTATTCCAAGGAAATTGCCACCAGGGTAGCAGGAATGTAAACTGGGTAATCAACCAGCCTCAATGCCCGCCCCCTTCATGGGGAAGAGAATTAGGTTCGTCAACACCACTATTGCCCACACCCTTTCCTCCTTCCCACCTCCACTTCCCAAAAGAAATTGAAGAGAAAGTGATGTAAAAAGAAGAGCTAGCATCTCCCAGTGCCAATGCCCAACAGTAGGTTTACTAAAGCAGTAGCAGTGGAGGGATGGGATGGCAGAGGCAACAGGAGAAGTTGGAAGACAGAAAATTCAAGCCAGATAAAGAAAGGAGAGTCAGAGCATCTCTGGCCATGTGCCATCTCAGCTCAAAGCCCCAGCTCTTGGCATCACCAACTGTTAGCGCTTGGTGGAACTACAAATTTAGTACATAACTGTTTTCATCAGGTCACTAGTCATCTGCTCTTGCAGGTCTTCTTTGTCCACATACTGAGCCTCTGAGGACAGTACTTCTAAAACGACACAAAAACACAGATCATGTAGTACCGTTGGTATGCTCGTTAAAAAAAACAAAAACATTTAAAAAGCCCTAGTGTTTTACGGAAATATCCAATTACCTGAAAAACCGTCTTGTAAATCACATTTTGCTGCTACTGCTTTGGGACTAGGATTTTAAATCATTGTACAGGAGGAGTGGAGAAATACAACCAACTCAGAGAAACCTTTATTTCAGACTCTGGAAGGGTACAGGTGCTATCCCCCAAAGTATGTAGATTTATTTTTCACAAGGTGAAATCAGCTCAACCCTTTGCTCCTCAAGCCCATTTCTGGTCAGGAGAGACTGGTCTGAGTGGAAAATTGAAAGGGCCTTCCTCCACAGATTTACATGGTGGGGGATGTAAGGGAAATTGTTTCCCCATAACTATGCCCCAGTGCTTAGAACAGTGCTTGGCGTATAGTAAGCACTTAACAAATACCATAATTATTATTATTATTACAAATATTCTGCACTACTACAATGTTCTGGCCTGGGACAACTTAAAGACTCAAGGGGTTCATGATGAGAAGTGTGATAACTGTGTGACCTTGGGCATTAGAACTTTGTCCTTGGGAGTAAAGAAAACATTAGGTATAGGAGGTGCCCAGGACCTATGTCATCTTGACCTTGTGGGCAGGGAATGTATCTACTAACTCTGTTGTTGTACTGTTCTCTCCCAAGTGCTTAGCACAGTGCTTGGCATACAGTAATTGCTCAATATACACAATTGATTCCTATACTCCCTGTCTGGTTTCTTTTCCCTTTTGATGCCCCTTTCCCAGTGTTTAGAAATTGGATGGGGCTTTTATTCCTCATTGCACATGCTCCGCTGCTTTGCAGAACAGGTATGCATGTGCAGTTTAGATCTACAGATACTGCATCTACCCCACAATTTTTAACTCTCATTATGCAACTCGACATTACTCCAGTAGTGCAGAGACAAAGGAAGAATTTCCGTCCTTTTTTTGTTCAGTCTTAACATCTAGGAGTTGCAGCTTAAAAAAGTTTATCCAATGGGCATGTTCAAACATGTTTAGAAGCAGCATGGAGTAGGGGATAGAGCACGGAGTCAGAAGGTCATGGGTTCTAATCCTGGCTCCTCCACTTGTCTGCTGTGTGACCTTGGGCAAGTTACTTAACTTCTCTGGGCCTCAGTTACCTCACCTGTAAAATAGGGATTTGAGACTATGAGTCACCCGTGGGATTGTCCCACCTGCTTGCTTGCATCCACCCCAACACTTAGTACAATGCCCAGCACAGAGTAAGTGCTCAATAAATACCATAATAATAATAATAATTTTTATAGATGGATAAATAAAATATAGGGTGGCCCAAGTTAGTACCCAGAGACGTAAACGGCCTTTCCTGTTGGGCAATTTAATTTTTAACCAGTCTCAAGTTTCTGTAGATGGCTGATTTGGCAAAAAAAAACTAGGTTCCAACTTAAACTGTTTTTGAAAAGGTAGGATACGTTGCACATAAATTAATCAAAGAGATAATGATGATATTCATTCATTCAATTGTATTTATTGAGCGCTTACTGTGTGCAGAGCACTGTACTAAGCACTTGGGAAGTACAAGTTGGCAACATTACAGACGGTCCCTACCCAACAACGGGCTCACAGTCCAGAAGGGGAAGACAGACAGCAAAACAAAACATGTAGACAGCTGTCAAAGGTGTCAGAACAAATAGAATTAAAGCTATATGCACATCATTAACAAAATAAATAGAATAGTAAATATGTACAAGTAAAATAAGTAGAGTAATAAATCTGTACAAATATGTATTCAAGTGCTGTGGGGAGGAGAAGGAGGTAGAGCGGGGGGGATGGCGACGAAGAGAGGAAAAAGGGGGCTCAGTTATCACTTTTGTCTTTGTCCAGCACTTTCTTTCTTCCAAAGTGCTTTCAAATTGATTGTCCCATTTTACCATTATCATTATTACTATTATTATTATCCCCATCTTATGGATGAGGGAACTGAGGCCCAGAAGAGTTAAGTGACTTGCCCAAGGTCACACAGCAGACCAGTGGAGGAGACACAGCAGATCCCACAGCAGGCCAGTGACCAAGGTGGGACTAGTACCCAAGTCTCCTGAATCTGAGACCTGGCCGCTTTCCATGAGGCCCTTTTGCATTATTTTTAAAAGCCACACTTCAGTTACAGCCCCACAGTCTAGTACTGAACAGGCACTCACTATAGGGAAACTCCGTCTGCTGGTCCTCAACTCTCTGGACCTCCAGATAAACCAAGCCATTTGGGGTTCAGCTTGCACGTGAATCAGAGCTCCATTCTGAACAACTCAGCCTCCCTGGAATACCATTTTGGCTCTTGGAAGTAATTGATGGGATTGAGTCCTTGTAAACACGAGATGGATTTCTCCAGCACTGTAACTGGGCCCGTTCCCCAGCATTCTCCACTGTTCTGATTCAACCTCTGAGGAACTCTGCATCACTTTTTGCAAACACTTGATGAGGACGATGGTATCTGTTAAGCGCTTACTATGTGCCAAGCAATGTTCTAATATCTCCCTATACCATTCCTGTGACTGGTTGCCTCCACGCTGTTGGACTGACTACATCAAGGATGGTGTGGGAGCCCTTTTAAATGTCTCCCCGGATTATCTGGGATCATCAGTTATTCAAATTACATCTGGCCCTAATGGTTTGGATTTCAGGGGTTCTTACTGATAAGTGTTATGCGGGGAAATTTTAGCACTTACCCAACAGGATTAGAGCAGTTTCTAAAACATAACTTTAGATTCAGAATGTTTATAGAAATTTTATAATGACATGATAAGGATTTGGCAGTAATTTAGCAAATGCTTCAGTACTTCAAACTGAAATGTAAACATTATGAACAAAAGTACGGCAAAGAACATTGTGATTTGAATTCCTGATTTCTGAATAGAGACCAAAATAGAGAATCTGCAGAGAATGTACACTTATAATTATGCTATTCAGTTCTCTGGGAAAACTGGCTATAACCAAGATCAGGGTTCTTCTAAATTCAGCTTCTATGACAGCCTCTGGAAATGAGACAATATTTTAATCCTTACTCATCACTGAGGCATCTGCCAGGCCCTAAAATTTCAGCTTTTGTAGATTTCTTCCTGGGTCCTAGACCCTGAGTTTCCTGACCACCAAAGTCTCTCCAGGTTGCTTCTGAGGGCCTGGGGAGACAACTACACTGAAACCTTTGGGTGGGAGGAAAAAGCTGCTTTTCTTTTCCTTCCTCTTCCCCTGAATACTCAAGTGATATAAAGGACCCTTCCACAGGGGTGGGAGGGGTGTCAGACTGATGTCCTACAGTCTCTGTGTTCAACCCTATGTTGACCAAAGTTAAATGGAACCAAACTGAATCTACCAACCTATTTCACATTTGACAAAATGCCACATTGTGTTTTTTCTTCATTTCACATGACCACCCTAATAATGCTCCACCCCGAAGGTGGAAAGCTCTGACTGTCAAGAGCTTTAGGACAACCCTGTCTGTAATGTCTGGAAGTGGGGGCATGACTGGGAATGGCAGGTGAGTCAGAGAAGAAGTATTGAGGTCATTCTGGTAGCTCCACCTGCAGCTTCAGATGATGCTTGGGTGATTCTCTGGATGGAGAGATGGGAGGTCACAGAGTGATGGCCAAGAGGGAGATTTCTACTACCCATTCAGATATGAAGAGGAGGAGAATCAAGCAAAATGTTATTACGTGCTCTGCACATAGTAAGCACTCAATAAATACCACTGATTGATTATTTTACTCCCTCTGGGCCATCAGTCAACAATACATGCATAGCCCTTGAGAAAGTACAGTACAATTAGTATACACGATCCCTGCCCACAGAGTCTGGTCCAGCAAATAGGCAGGAGTCTATTGGGTAAATAGCTACCTTCCTGCTGCCTCCCAGCTCTCTCTAGCCACCTTAACTGTCCCAACATGGGGAAAGGGGTAACTGTCTCAATACATCTTCAAATTAGTTAGAGGAGTGGAGAAGGGACTCTATTTAAAGTTGAAGCAAAGTAAAATAAAGCAACAAAAAAAAAAGAAAAAGAAAAAATGTCTAAAGACACATAATTCTTAGGAAAGTAGAATTGAATCTCACCTCCATATATTCCTGTGATCGCGGGTCTAAAAGTGAGCTGAAATGTAGAATCCGAGGCTTTGGCAACAGTTAACCTTTCAAATAAAAAAGAAGGCATAGGTTATTTGGAATAGAAGCTCCACTAACATATTGGCCAATGCCTAACAGTGTAACTCCCGTTTTCATTACATCAAAATCTATTTCAAATCTTTGGTGAACAGATGACGGGATTTCAATAAAGGGAATTTTATTCAATTCAAAATTTGTTCCAAAATGGAAAGGGCCTACTATACTCATATGCACGGCTTTTTAGTTTTTACACATTACCAAACACTGGGAATATTTTTGACAAGGGACAGCAAATTTTTTAAGAGTTTGGAGGAGAATGAGGGACACACTCTGTCCATGTCTGTCCAGAATCAGGCATATTTGAAAAGGATTTTTCTAGAAACATTTTTTTCCCCAGATTTGCATGGAAAAAACTTAACGTTCAATACTAAGATAAGGATCATTCATTGCAAATTCAGCTGATATTTTGGGGGCCATGGACCACTAGTCCCTTGTACCTCTGATAGCCTTATGCCCTCCCGGTAGAAGGGTAGCAAAGCTAAAGCTGATAACATTTAAATTATTTTTTAGAAGTGATTATTATCCCAACTGATCAGAGGAAGACCTCAGAGAGGTTAAGTGGCTTATCAAATGCTACACAGTAAATCACAGGCAGATGTAGACATAGAATGTTGGCCACCAGGTTCCTCATTTAATGCTGTGGTCACTAAACTGCATTGAGAAGCTCGAGACAAGCTCAGGAAATGTGATTTGGCTACTTTAAAAATGGAATGTTACAACTTTTAAACTCCACACAGTGATTACCAAGCAAATAATGGCAACTAATGGAATTCAGGGGTGGTGGAACTGTAGATTGGCAAGGTACTGAATCAAAATACTATAGGAACAATAAAAACATTAGTAAAAACAGTTAAGACTGGAGTTTTACATTTCATCTGAAGTACAATAGTACTACAAGCTGCAACTGTGGTTCATGAAACGATATCATTAAAACATCTTTTGAGTCAGTAGTTCCACTCTAATCAGTAGAGAACCCTGCAGTTGATTTGGGTCTTGGGGAAAAAAAAGTTGCTTCATTTAGTTGATTTATTATGATTATTTCTTCCAATTCTACTTATATTTTGCAAATTATCTTCTATTTTTCACCTTCCCTCAAATTTTAACTTCCTTTGAGGAAGACATTTTATATTCAAATGCACATCACAGGGCCTCAGATGTCATTTCTTAAAATTGGCATGGATGACAGAAACTAGGAAATCACCCGCCGCTGAGTTAAAAGGAAAAAAAAAAATCTAATGTTCTTTTAAAATAACTGAAATTACTTACTACAATTCTTATTTTAGTCCATGTAATTACAATTATGGCACTTGTTAAGCACTTACTATGTGCCAGGCACCGTACTAAGTGCTGGGGTAGATACAAGGTAATCAGATTGGACACAGTCCATGTCCTACGTGGGGCTCCGTCTTAATCCCCATTTTGTAGATGAGTTATCTGAGGCACAGAGAAGTGAACTGTCTTGCCCAAGGTCACAGAGCAGGCAAATGGCAGAGCCAGGATTAGAAACAAGGTCCTCTGACACCCAGACCTGTGTTTTTTTCAATGGTATTTTTTAAGCACTTACTTTGTAGCAATGTTCTAAGCACTGAGTAGATAAAGTTAATTAGGTTGGACACAGCCCCTGTCCCACATGGAGCTTACAGTCTAAGTAGGAGGGAGAACAGGAGAACTGCGGCCCAGAAAACTTAAGTCAACTTAAAACTTAAAACTTAACTCAAGGTCATGCAGCAAGCCCATGCTCATTAGGCCATGCTGCTTATGTTGGGCATTGTTACCAAGGGGCTTCCCAAAAGGGCTGTGGTCACCCACTGGCAAGGTTTGCAATGTAAAAGCGCCCACTGACCATCTTATGACAGACTGTAGATCTTAAAGAGTAGCACTAAGCAAGGGCCTCCACATTCAGACACATTTAACTACCAGCCCGCTTTATCTGCAGTAATTACAGCACTAATTAGGGTCCATGCCTTTCTTAGCTCCAGTTGGGGTTTCTGCCAGGCTTTACACCTCGCTCCCTTTGGAGTTTCAAAGCGATTAGCCTCAGCCATCTGACGGACATACAGGTTCTGACACGTTTCTGATTCTATGAATAGCCAGTCCTAGGGGACTGGGAATTTAAATCGGGATCCTTCTAATTTTGCTGTTGACTCTCTGGTATAACCTTGGGATAATAATTTAAGTCCTTGCCTCACTTTCCCCATCTTTACAACGGTGAATCTAGTACCCTAACAGCATCTTGGTGCCAAGATCAGCACCAGCAAGGATTGACCCGCTATGGCAGGTGGCTTTTCCCTAGTGACAAGATGGTATTTTTCTAGACTGCACACAATCAACAGGATAAACTGAGCACTTCTTGCAAAGCATTATCCTGGGCGCTTAGGAGGATGCAGTCGAATTAGTAGACATGATCCCAATCCTCATCACTCCCTTTCAACTTCTAGCCTACTGCTTTTCGACCCAAAGTGAAATTTAGAAACCAAAGGCTCCATATTGGCTAAAACTACTTCTATAGGACACTGCCAAAGCTAGCAACAACCCCACAGAGATGATTTGTTATGTACACATGCTAGCACTTCAGAGTGGCAGATTTGGGGGATTAAAAAAGTCAAATCAGTCTAGGGTATTTATGAAGCAAGTACTTGCATTCAGAGAACTGTACTATGCTCTTGGGAAAGTAAAATACACATTTCTGTAGCACCCTTAGCTCCCCAGTGAAAGGTTGCTAGGCAAAATCATTTCTATAAATATGCTTGAGGCAAAATGCATTTAATGGCATAGCAAATGACAGAACCTGATTGAGTTCCCTTTGTGGACGTGGTGAATAGTTTCATTATAAATCCTCTATTTTGGTTCTTTAGTACCAGAAAGTGTCTCTCTGTTTACTCAAAATCTCACTTTTCCAAAGTTTTGCAGCTGTACCTAATCAATCAATCATATTTACTGAGTACTTAGTGTGCAGAAAACTGTACTGTACTGAGAACTTGGAGAGTACAATGCAAAAGAGCATAACGTTCCTTACCCATAATGAGTCTAAGAGGGGAAGCAAGACACTTAAATAAATAAATTACAGATACGTACATAAGTCCTTTGGGCTAAATACAATAATAATAATGGTGGCATTTATTAAGGGCTTACTATGTGCCAAGCACTGTACTAAGCACTGGGGGAGATACAAGATAATCAGGTCCCACACTGGGCTCAAAGACTAAGCAGGAGAGAGAGCAGGTATCGAATCCCCAGTTTGCACATGAGGGCACTGAGGCACAGAGAACTTAAGTTACTTGCCCAAGGTCATACAGCAGACAAGTGGCAGAGTCAGGATTAGAACCCAGGTTCTCTAACTCCCAGGCCCAAGCTCTCGCCACTAGACCTCTCTGCTTCTCAAATGCCCAAAGGTTCCAGATCCAAGTGCACAGTTGACTCAGAAGGAAGAGGGAGGTGAAAAGGGTTTAATCGGGTAAACCCTTAATCTCATCCTACGTTGATAGCCTACTCATGAAAATATCAACCAATGCTTATAGCCTACTCATTAAATAATCAACCAATGGTATTTATTGTGTGCTTTCTGTGTGCAGAGCACTGCGCTAAGTGCTTGGGAGAGTACATTACAACTGAATTAACAGACACCTTCCCTGCCCATAACAAGCTTACAGACTAGAAGGGGGCTCAGAGACATTAATATAAGTAGAAAGTGGAGAAGCAGCATGGCTCAGTGGAAAGAGCCCGGGCTTGGGAGTCAGAGGTCCTGGGTTCTAATCCTGACTCCACAACTTGTCAGCTGTGTGACTTTGGGCAAGTCACTTCACTTCTCTGGGCCTCAGTTACCTCATCTGTAAAATGGGGCTTGAGACTGTGAGCCCCACGTGGGACAATCTGATTCCCTTGTATCCCCCCCCGCGCTCAGAACAGTGCTTTGCACATAGTGAGTGCTTAACAAATACCATTATTATAAGTGATTGACAATATATAATTCAAAGATATATATGTAAATGTGGAAAGAGCCCGGGCTTTGGAGTCAGAGGTCATGGGTTCAAATCCCAGCTCCACCAATTGTCAGCTGTGTGACTTTGGGCAAGTCACTTCACTTCTCTGGGCCTCAGTTCCCTCATCTGTAAAATGGGGATTAAGACTGTGAGCCCCCCGTGGGACAACCTGATCCCCTTGTAGCTGCCCCAATGCTTAGAAGAGTGCTTTGCACATAGTAAGCGCTTAATAAATGCTATTATTATTATTATTATTATTATTATTATTATTATTATTATTATTGTTAAATGCCTCTTAGGGTCCAATCTAGGTGGCAGGGGCCTTGGAAATTCTTCTCTGACTCTGGCCCTCAAGAGTAGTAGGGGAGCACAGAGGGGTCACTCTGTGTGTTCATTCATTCAATCGTATTTACTGAGTGCCTACTGTGTGCAGAGCACTGTACTAAGCGCTTGGGAAGTACAAGTGGGCAACATATAGAGACGGTCCCAACCCAACGGGCTCACAGTCTCCCCCTTCTAGGCTGTGAACCCGCTGTTGGGTTGGGACCGTCTCTATATATTGCCCACTTGTACTTCCCAAGCGCTTGGTACAGTGCTCTGCACACAGTAAGCGCTCAATAAATACGATTGGATGAATCATCATCATCATCAATCGTATTTATTGAGCGCTTACTGTGTGCAGAGCACTGTACCAAGCGCTTGGGAAGGACAAGTTGGCAACATGTAGAGACGGTCCCTACCCAACAGTGGGCTCACAAACATAAGGCTGTGTTGCAAAAAAAACCAAAACCCTATTTTCCTAAGTAGGTGTTGGGGTTTCCCTGCCATTTCCTAGCTCACCTGTTGAGGTTCAGCTCATCTTCATCCAGGTCACTATTTAAGAGGGACCCTGACACTATGGTCTCATCAGAGTCGCATTCTGAGGGAGCTCTTCCTTCCTCCATGTCCTGCCCTGTCCCCGCCCGCCCTGGGGGCCTGCCTCCTGAGGCCCCAATGGAGGAGGAGGAGGAGGAAGGGGGAAGAGGCAGACCCTCCATCCCACCGGGATTCCCCCCCTCTTCTCCTATCTTTCCCCTCCTCTTCCCTTCTCCTCTTCTTTCCCCTCGATTTTCTGTCAGACTAACGGGCCAGACCCGCCATGGCCGCCCTCTCAGGAAAAAAGCCGTTAGGCCGCAGGGGCCCCTCTGAGGAGAACGGCCCAGGCGGGCGCGGTGGCTTGTGGGAGTTGTAGTCCCCCTTGACGTTCGCCCAGGGCCCCACCTGGGGACCGCCGAGCCGGCGGAAACTACAACTCCCAGGGTGCATTGGGGCTCGGGGTAGGCGGGAGGTTTGAATTGGCCTCTCAATCAGTCAATCGTATTTATTGAGCGCTTACTGTGCGCAGAGCACTGTCCTAAGCGCTTGGGAATCAATCAATCGTATTTATTGAGCGCTTACTGCGCGCAGAGCACTGTCCTAAGCGCTTGGGAATCAATCAATCGTATTTATTGAGCGCTTACTGCGCGCAGAGCACTGTCCTAAGCGCTTGGGAATCAATCAATCGTATTCATTGAGCGCTTACTGCGCGCAGAGCACTGTACTAAGCGCTTGGGAAGTACAAGAAGCAGCGTGGCTCAGTGGAAAGAGCCCGGGCTTTGGAGTCAGAGGTCATGGGTTCAAACCCCGGCTCTGCCAATTGTCAGCTGTGTGACTTTGGGCAAGTCACTTAACTTCTCTGAGCCTCAGTTACCCTATCTGTAAAATGGGGATTAAGACTGTGAGCCTCACGTGGGGCAACCTGATCAACTTGTATCTACCCCAGCACTTAGAACAGTGCTTTGCACATAGTAAGCGCTTAACAAATACCAACTTAGGAGAAGCAGCGTGGCTCAGTGGAAAGAGCTCGGGCTTTGGAGTCAGAGGTCATGGGTTCGAATCCCGGCTCCGCCACATGTCTGCTGTGTGACCTTGGGCAAGTCATTTAACTTATTTTATTTTGTCGTCTGTCCTCCCCTTCTAGACTGTGAGCCCCCTTTTAGACTGTGAGCCCACTGTTGGGTAGGGACTGTCTCTATATGTTGCCAACTTGTACTTCCCAAGCGCTTAGTACAGTGCTCTGCACACAGTAAGCGCTCAATAAATACGATTGATTGATTTAACTTCTCTGAGCCTCAGTTACCTCATCTGTAAAATGGGGATGAAGACTGTGAGCCCCCCGTGGGACAACCTGATCACCTTGTAATCCTCCCCAGTGCTTAGAACAGTGCTTTGCACATAGTAAGCGCTTAATAAATGCCATTATTATTATTATTATTACAAGTTGGCAACATATAGAGACAGTCCCTACCCAACAGTGGGCTCACAGTCTAGAAGGGGGAGACAGAGAACAAAACCAAACATACTAACAAAATAAAATAAATAGAATAGATATGTACAAGTAAACTAAATAAATATGTACAAACATATGTACATATATACAGGTGCTGTGGGGAAGGGAAGGAGGTAAGATGCGGGGGATGGAGAGGGGGACGAGGGGGAGAGGAAGGAAGGCTTCCTCCTTGGCTCTCGCAGGCCTGCAATGGATTCGTTCATTCATATTTATTGAGTGCTTACTGTGTGCAGAGCACTGTACTAAGCGCTTGGAAAGTCCAATTCGGCAACAGATAGGGACGGTCCCTACCCAACGACGGGCTCCCGGTCTAGAAGGGGGAGACGGACAACAAAACAGAACAAGTAGACAAGTGTAAAGACCATCAAAATAGATCAATAGAATGGATGGCGCTTAGGTGAACGTTCCCAAGCTCCTGTCCCTTAAAAGCAGGACTGACTGTTTCCAAAGATTTCTCTTCATCTGAAGGCTGACCTGAGGTGGGCTTAGCAAAGAAACGCCTTAACACCATTCCCACTCGATGGAGGCAGAAAAATCCTTTCAAACAGGTAGATAATAATAACAATGATGACGGCGTTTGTTAAGCGCTACTATGTGCCAAGCACTGTTCTAAGCATTGGGGGGATACAAGGTGATCAGGTTGTCCCGCAGTCTTCATCCCCATTTTCCAGATGAGGTAACTGAGGCCCGGAGAAGTGAAGTGACTTGCCCAAAGTCATACAGCTGACAAGTGGTGGAGCCGGGATTAGAACCCACAACCTCTGACTCCCAAGCCCAGGCTCTTTCCACAAAGCCACGCTGCTGTTGGCGCTAGGATCTAACGATTGGGGTATTTGTTAAACGGGTAATCTGTGTGGAGCACTGGAGTCAGAAAGACCTGGGTTCCAATCCCGGCTCTGCCACATGTCTGTTGTGTGACCTTGGGCAAGTCACTTAACTTTTCTGGGCCTCACTTCCCTCATAATGAGTAATAAATAATGATGGTATTTGTTAAGCGCTTACTATGTGCCAGGCACTGTACTAAGCGCTGGGGTGGATCCAAGCAAATCGAGTTGGACACAGTCCCTGTCCCATGTGGGGCTCACAGTCTCAATCCCCATTTTACAGATGAGGTAACTGAGGCTCAGAGAAGTGAAGTGACTTGCCCAAGGTCACACAGAAGATAAGTGGCTGAGGCAGAATTAGAACCCATGACCTTCTGACTTCCAGGGCCTTGCTCTATCCACTACACCACGCTCCTTCTCATCCAGAAAATGGGGATAAAGACTGTGAGTCCCATGTGGGAAAGGGACTGTGTACAACCTGATTAAGTTGTATCTACCCCAGTGCTTACAACAGTGCTTGGCATATAGTAAGTACTATAATTATTATTATTAAGCACTGGGGTATCTAGATAAGCAGATCCCACAGGGGGCTCTCAGGCTAGTAGGAGGGAGAACCAGAGTGGAAAGAGCCCGGGCTTTGGAGTCGGAGGTCATGGGTTCAAATCCCGGCTCTGCCACTTGTCAGCTGTGTGACTTTGGGCAAGTCACTTCACTTCTCTGTGTCTCAGTTCCCTCCTCTGGAAAATGGGGATTAAGACTGTGAGCCCCACGTGGGACAACCTGATCACTTTGTACCCTCCCCAGTGCTTGGAACAGTGCTTTGCATATAGTAAGTGCTTAATAAATGCCACCATTATTATTATTATTTTGCAAATGAGGGTACTAAGGCACCGGGAAGTGAAGTGACTTGCTCAAGGTCACATAGCAGACAAGTGGCGGACTCCCAATCCAAGGCTCTTCATACTAGACCATGCTGCTTTCCTTTTCTTCTTAGCCATTGGTGACTTGAGCAAGGGGCAGAAGGGGTGCCCAACTATTTTCTTGGACATAGTGCCGCATGAGGTATTCTCAGTGCGGTACTCAAACTCAGGGATATAGTCTCATTGTTAGCAATGTTGTCTTCTACATCTCCACTAACCTCGAGCTAGCGTTCCTTCCTGACAGAAGGGTCCCATGAGCGAGTGTTACTGTTTTATTAAGCAAGAAGTGACATTTTAAAAGACAATTTAATTCCCAACCTGCGTCTCTGAAGTCAAATGATTTCTTTAATCATTTAGTACAGTGCTGTACACATAGTAAGAGCTCAACAAGTACCATGGATTGATTGATTTTTGAATACAATAGTGGCTTGGAGAAACAGAATGTGATAGCATTAAAAAAAGGTAGTGAAAACCTGCCCAAAGAGACGAGGTTTGCCAAAGGGGAGGGAGAAAAAGACAAACCTCTTTATAAGCTTCTTAAATTCTCTTGCATGCTAATTGAATATTTTGTACTGTAGTTACATATCTTAACAGGAAATGAAATGGCCATTTTCAGTTAGAGAAAATTAAGTTACTTGGCTGTCACCTAAAATTTCAGGTCCCTTTACTCAAAAGTAGCATAAAATTCCTAAATCTCACCTGACAAATCCTCTTTAACTCCTTTTTTATAGGACGTTCTTGGATTTTCTATATGCTTGGCTCCCCAGACCGGTGCTTAAGTGAAAATGTAAGTCAGAAATGATTTTCTCATAGGAAAATGTTATGAGCGGGAGATTGGTTCCTGAACCAAGGTTGCACACTTGATTTTTAATCAAAATTACCCCAGTATTCTGTAAGTAATCAATAGTAGATGTGTATTTTGGCTGTATTAATACATTTATATTGGGTTAGAGATGTTCCATGATATAGTAGTCACCTTTATCAGAAGTAAAATGGCATTTCAACCCTTCCTAGTGACTCTGCCTGGCGATCATCTTGTTATTATCCAGTATTATCCGGTTTTGGAGAGTCTTGTCTTCAATCGTAGAAGGCATGTCGCAGAAAACACTGAAAATATTCTTGCCATCATTTTAAGATTCCCTCCTTGTCTATGATGAGACTGGAGTCACCTTCACTACTCACAGATAACGCGATGGATGAACAGAGCCATATACTGTCTAATGTAAATTCTCTCTTCTGTATAGTTCCTCAGTGCTTAGTACAGTGCGGCGTTTAATGAGTGTTTTTACTTCACTCTGCTGCCCGGATCATTTTTCTTCCAAAACATTAAGTCCATGTTTCCCCACTCCTCAAGAAACTCCAGTGGTTGCCCATCCACCTCTGCATCAAACAAAAACTCCTCACCACTGGCTTCAAAGCACTCAATCACCTTACCCCTTCCTACTTCACCTCGCTACTCTCCTACTACACCCAGAGAACACACTTCGCTCTTCTAATGCTAACCTTCTCACTGTACCTCGATCTTTTCTATCTCGCCACCAACACCTTTCCCCCATCTTGCCTCTCACCTGGAACGCCCTCCCTCCTCAAATCCGATAGAATTACTCTCCCCCGCTTCAAAGCCTTATTGAAGGCACATTTTCTCCAAGATGCCTTCCCTGACTAAGTCCTCCTTTCCTCTTCTCCCACTCTCTTCTGTGTCACCCTGACTTGCTCCCTTTAGTCATCCCCTATCTCAGCTCCAAAGTACATCTCTGTAATTTATTTATATGTATTAATGTCTGTCTCCCCCTCTAGACTTCAAGCTCGTTGTGGACAAGGAATGTGTTTGTTTTTTGTTGCATTGTACTCTCCCAACTGCCTAGTACAGTGTTCTGCACGCAGTAAGCGCTCAATAAATATGATCGAATGAATGAATGAACTTTTATCCCAATACCAAAACTAAAAGAAAAGTGTTGTAGTTTTATAGGAGTTTAGGGGGCATATTATAGCATTCATAGGGGCTGAGTTCTGAAGGGCTACTCCAAGAACAAGAAGATGCATTCCCCAAGGTAGGAGAAGACCCGGAATAAATTAATAGCTGAGCTAGAAGCAGAAGTGGCCTTAGGAGGAAGGCATAAGGGGCAACTCACTGGTCAGAATGAACCTGGGCACAATGTTAAACTCCTTTTTCCTATTTATTAAAGCTTTAACTTGTATGGATAAGGCAAAGTGAAATTGAAATAGAAAACGGCTGACCTTCAAGAAGTCATCAAGATTAAGCCTCTAAGGGTCATTAAATAACTCTTTTGCTGGGGACCTTTTGGAGGAAACTGGGTTGATGGCCTGGAGATCTCAGTCGCAGGAGTGATGGAGAGGAGGGAGAATTTGGGCATGGGGGTGCTCAGTAAATATTCCTGATAGAAATGAAACTGTGGAAGGGGGAATTCGTTTAGTTTCAGAGGAAGAGAGCTTCCGTTGCTCTGGCCTCTACACACACACACACACACACACACACACACACACACACACACCCCACACACACACACCCCCCACACCCCACTCCCACTCCAGATTGGCAGATTGGCAACTCAACCTAGAGGTGCCCCTGAGGGGTTCTGCTGCACCCCTGCTTCTTTCACCGGCTGCAGTAGCCAGGATCCAGACCCTGGACAGAGGAGATGAGCAGCAGCGACGGAAACCTGGCCCACCGTCAGGGTGGGATGGGGATGGGGAGGGGGAATACAACAAGGAGTCAAAGGCAACCCAGAAGCATATTAACTCATCCACAGCTCTATCCTTAATTGCCTTGTGGCGGGATGCCTTGGTCACGAGTCAGTCTTTTCAGCCACTCCTACCCACATGGAGAGGTTCTTACTGCCAGTAGAGTGTTTAGATACCAGAGAATCAATCAATCAATCAATCATATTTATTGAGCGCTTACTGTGTGCAGAGCACTGTACTAAGTGCTTGGGAAGTACAAGCTGGCAACATATACAGTCCCTACCCAACAGTGGGCTCACAGTCTAAAAGAGTGGGCTCAGTCTAAAAGACTCATCCCACTAAAAGAATCATCCCACTGGAACAGTGGTGTGGAAGCAGAGCCGGTGAACAGGATTTTCTGGGCTGGGGTGGCCCAGGGCCACTACTGGTGCCTCTACCCTGCCTCCGACCTGGAACGCCCTCCCTCTTCAAATCCAATGGACTTTGGAGTCAGAGGTCGTGGGTTCAAATCCCAGCTCTGCCAATTATCAGCTGTGTGACTTTGGGCAAGTCACTTAACTTCTCTGTGCCTCAGTTCCCTAATCTTTAAAATGGGGATTAAGACTGTGAGCCCCACATGGGACAACCTGATCACCCTGTATCCCCCCAGCACTTAGAACAGTGCTTTGCACATAGTAAGTGCTTAACAAATACCATTATCAGCGCTTAGAACAGTGCTTTGCACATAGTAAGCGCTTAATAAATGCCATTATTATTATTAATAAATGCCATTATTATTATTACAAATCTTTCCAACTTGTTGTTGGGATTTCCTGCGCTGTTGTCTGCACTGTCCCAGACCCCAAGCAGCAGCACTGCTTACCACTTCCAAACTCTGCCACTCACCCTGTGGACCTGCCTCCTCTGCCTCCATTTTCCTCATCATCTTCATCTCCCTTTCTTTATTCCCACCCTTGTCCTTTTCTCCTGCCTCCTAATCCCGTTTTACTCTGCTCCTCTCCCTATCTTCATCAATTGATCAGTTGGTGGTATTCATTGAATAGAGGATAAGCATGGCTTAATCGATAGACCACACAGGGGCCTGAGAGTCAGAGGTCCTAATCCCGGCCTTACCAATTGCCTGCTGTGTGATCTTGAGCAAGTCACTTAACTTCTCTGTGCCTCAGTTTCATCATCTGTAAAATGGGGAGTCAACACCTGTTCTCCCTCCTACTTAAACTGTGAGCCCCATGTAGGACAGGAACTGTAGTTGACCTGATAAACTTACACCTATCCCAACTCTTAGAATGGGGCCTGTGCCATAGTATGGGTTTAACAAATACAAAAATAATAATAATCAATTAGTCAGTGGAATTTTTTGAGGGTTTACTATGCAGAGCATTGTACTAAGCAGTTGAGAGAATGTGATACAACAGAATTTATTATTAATAATAATAATCACAATTTCTGCTCTGTGCAAGACACCATAAAAAGCGCTTGGGCAGTGCTCTGCACACAGTAAGCGCTCAATAAATACAATTGAATGAATGAATAGTACAAAGAGTTAGAAAATCTAATCCCGGTCCAGAAGGGACTGTCCCTCCCACTGCATCTCCAGTTATCCTTGCCTTCCCTCCGGATTGCCTTGGGACCTATATCTTGCCCTCTCTAATCCATCTCCCGCTCTAGAGTGTATGCTCACTGTGGGCAGGGAACGAATCTTCCAACTCTGTCATATTGTACTCTCCCAAGCGCTTAGTACAATGCTCTGCACACAGTAAGTGATCAATAAATACAATTGATTGCTCAGCTGGCTTGCCACCAGCTCTAACTCCCCCAGACACAATCTTCGCTACCCTTTGCTTCTCCAGCACCACTCTCATACCTCAAGTCTGAATGTTCTTCCTGGGGTATTGAGTCAAGACTAAAATCTATCACATCTAATGTTGAACATATTTAAAGATCCACAAAAACTTCTCTATTCCAACGCTTCTTTGAAGCTACTGTACAGTGCTTCAAAGTTTTCAGCAGAGATCAGGGTTGCTGAGTATTTGTGCTATCTATGAAGTTAGAAGAGATGGGATTGTCATATAGGATCTGGCAAGATTAAAGTGATGACAAGGTCTCAGTCACATTGTGAGGTTATTTTTTGGAAATTCAAAATCTCTGGCCTTTGACTTAAGCATTTTTTCAGGCTTTTTACACTCAAATTGCTAGTCTTTCTCTCTTCTTGGCATTCTGCAGTTAGTTATAGGAGAATTGAATGGGGCCAGACAATTTTATTCATAGAAAAATCCACTGGGAGTCTCAATCACCAAGGGGGGAAACCTGTCATCAAGCGCCAATGAGCCAGGATTGCACCAGGCAGATAAAATCAAAGTCACTGGGGCCACTGCTACCATCCCAGCCCCATCCTCATCCCACCCGAATGACACACTCCAGTTAAGGCTCCCCCACCCTCGCCCTCCTCTTCTTCTTCGCCATTTCATTATTGCCCTTGGGTGGTCACAGGGCAGAGCCCAGGCAGGCTGGCATCAAGGTGAGAAGATATATTTTTGTGGTATTTAAATGCTTAGTAGGTACCAGGCACTATACTAAACACAAGAGTGGATCCCAGCTGATCCAGTTGGACACATTCCGTGGACTACATGAGGTTCACAGTCTTAATCCCCACTTTACAGATGAGATAACTAAGGCACAAAGAAGTTAAATGATTTACTCAAGGTCTCGCAGCTGACGAGTAGCAGAGCCGAGATGAGAACCCAAGCCCTTCTGACTCCCAAGCCTATGCGCTATCCATTAGGCAATACTGCTTCTCAGGTTCAGGGCTGCCAGGATTCTTGGACCAAAGCTGGCAATCTGTGGGCTCCTGGGGCTGCACCCAAGAAGGCAGTCTCCTTGCAAGCATACAGTCATAGAATGCAAGATGATAGAGCAGGAAAAAAATCTATTGAGATCATCGGTTTAGCTCCCATCATCCAGGACCCAGGGTGATGAATGACCATTTATAAATATGTACATATTGTCCCTTTACATTTAAAGGTAATGCCGCCATCAGAAAAATTTGCCATGAGTGTAAATGTGACTGCTGAGGCATTTGTGTTGGGCATTTGAGAAGCAGCATAGCCTAGTGGAAAGAACATAGCCCTGGGAGTCAGAGGACCTGGGTTCTAATTCTGACTCCACCACTCATCCATCTGCTGTGTGACTTTGGGCAAGTCAAATATATATTCTTATTCTCACCCATCAGCAAAATCTAGAAACTAAGTACCCACAAAAACTCTTCCTCCTCTTATTCATTCTCTGCTCTGCTGCATTTTTTATTCTGTGATATTTTATTCATTCAAGAGGAAGGAAAATTGGCCGTTAGACTGTGCCTTTCACTAACACCATCGTTATTAAACCACCTTCAACAGTAAGCAATGTACATAAACCACAGTTCTTTCTTGAGACAGTTTTAGCTGTCAGCCACCTTTGAGCCTCTTTCACAGTATGCATTTTGTTTGTGCTACGATGACAGCAAACCCAGAAAGGCAGAAAATGTCCAGGATTGGTTTTTAAAAGAATTAGAAATCAGCTTTGGGAGAGAGAGAGAGACAGACACTCCTGCAGGATAAAATACATTTTAGCTCACTGACAAACAGCCTACAGATTCCCCCTCCTCCCCCTCCCTATCCCCCCCCGCCTTACCTCCTTCCCCTCCCCACAGCACCTGTATATATGTATATATGCTTGTACGTATTACACTGGGGTGCTAAAGGGTTATTGGCTAATCAAGAATATCCCAATTATGATTTCTCCCATGGCCTGCTGCAGATACCTTTCTTGTGAGAGTCTCCCTCTGAAGTTGATGCAAGCGGAAGAGATGGGGGAAAAGTCTGAGAAGATTGAATTGCTGGTTCTCCCAAAGGTAGGATAGGTTGCATCAACTTGCCAATTAAGCAGTCCCTTCAGGGAATGCCTGAGGAAAAAATTGAGAAGGATGGAAATCTGGATGGAAGCAGGTAAAGATGAAAAACCAGTTGCTTCTCTTGAGCAACATCCAACCACTCCAGGTGCTGTGTCAAGGGCAGAATTGGCATTTTATTGGGACTTGCTGAAGCTTATTTGTTAAGCACTTTCTGTGTGCCAGACACCGTACTAAGAGCTGGGGTGGATACAAGCTAACCAGGTTGGACATAATCCATGTCCCTCGTGAGCCTCACAGTCTTAATCCCCATTTTACAGATGAGGTGCCTGAGGCACAGAGAAGTGACTTGCCCAAGGTCACACAGCAGACAAGTGGCGGAAATGGGATTAGAACCCAGGTCCTCTGACTCCCGGGTCTGTGCTCTTTCCACCAGGCCACGCTGCTACTCAGTTCCGGGAACTTGGACGGAGCCCTGGGGCTTGGTGTTGGATTCTTATCGATCAATCAATCAATCAATCGTATTTATTGAGCGCTTACTATGTGCAGAGCACTGTACTAAGCGCTTGGGAAGTACAAATTGGCAACACATAGAGACAGTCCCTACCCAACAGTGGGCTCACAGTCTAAAAGGGGGAGACAGAGAACAGAACCAAACATACCAACAAAATAAAATAAATAGGATAGAAATGTACAAGTAAAATAAATAAATAAATAGAGTAATATATATGTACAACCATATATACATATATACAGGTGCTGTGGGGAAGGGAAGGAGGTAAGATGGGGGGATGGAGAGGGGGACGAGGGGGAGAGGAAGGAAGGGGCTCAGTCTGGGAGTCAATCGATCCATCATATTCATCATATTCATATTCATCATATTCATATTCATCATATCCATCAGTCAATCGATCAATCATATTCTTTGAGTGCTTACTGTGTGCAGCGCACCCTACTAAGCACTTGGGAGAGTCCAAAATAACATGTAACAGAGTTGGTAGAAATATTTTTCGCTCCTAGCACTTGGTCCGGGGAAGGATACTGACTAGGTTCACAGCAAGAGGAAGGAGACCCAGATGTTCCCAAGTGTGGGAGCATTGATGGAGGAAGTAACAAAACTTCTACTCTTGAATGCCTCCTGCTTCCTACTCTTAGAATTCCTGGGTTTTGGGAGTGGTGGTGGATCCATCACTGAAGAGAGGTGCTGAATAGCTAGTCTTCAACACCCTGCTCCTTTACCAGGACAAATTAAGTACTGGACAACTGCAGCTTTGCCAACCCTTCTACTAGACAGCAGACATCCTTCTTCTCCCTATTACAGTCTCAAAAGGTCCTCCAGAAAGATCGGTTGTTGATGACACTGGTGATAGCTGACCGTCAGGGCATCAAGGTCTGAGGACTTGAATCATCACGGTTGGCAGTCAAAGTCTGAGATGAGGTCAGGCTGCCACAATTAGAACAAAGGCCAGACCCGAATTCAAGAGTCATTCCGGGATCATCATGCCCTGGATGACCAAGTGTCCCAAAATGACAGGGAAGGTCTCAGTTCCGGGCTTTTTTTTAAAGTGGTATTTGTGAAGTGCTTCCCACGTGTTAAGCACTGTTCTTAGGTCTGGGGTAGATACAAGAGAAAATAAGGTCAAACACAGTTCCTGTCCTACATGGGGCTCTCACAGTCTAAGTAGGAGGAAGTAGGATTTAATCTCCATTTTACAGTTGAGGAAACTGAGGCACAGCAAAGTTGGGTGACTTGTTCAAGATCACACATTAAGCAATTGGTGGAGCCAGGATTAGAACCCAGGTCCTCTGACTCCCAACCCTGTGCTCTTTCCACTAGGCCAAGCTACTTCTCCTTTGATCTTTCCGGGAGTACCATCAAGGGGCTGATGAATGAAAGTGAAATCTTAGCCAGTAGCTATAGGTTCTTTTTAATTCATCCTTTGCTCCAAATCCCTCACCTAGAGAGGGGTGGCAGTCATTGCCCTTTTTCTACCCAAGAGGATCCCATCCCTCAGCTGGGAAGAGAACTCAGCTATAATAATGTAATAATAATAATGATGGCATTTGTTAAACACTTACTACGTGCAAAGCACTGTTCTAAGCGCTGGGGGATACAAGGTGATCAGGTTGTCCCACGTGGGGCTCACAATCTTAATCCCCATTTTACAGTTGAGGTAACTGAGGCACCGAGAAGTTAAATGACTTACCCAAAGTCACGCAGCCGATAAGTGGCGGAGCTGGGATTAGAACCCATGACCTCTGACTCCCAAGCCTGTGCTCTTTCCACTGAGCCACGCTGCTTCTCTATGTTTCTCTCTGCTTCTTCCAGATATCCCTGGATGCTCTGTATCCAGGCCTTAGGAAAGTAAATTTCAGCTCATCCGGAACTCCAGAAGGGGTCAAAGATAGGGAGCTGTTTTAAAAGTGGCTCACCTGGTCGGTTTGAACTGAGCCCAATGCTTGCACCACTGTGCATCCCTCCCTCAGTTCCTCCCACATCCTTGTGCAACAGGGCTGGAGTGGAAGAAAACCTCATGGATGTGACCCTGCATGGCCACCCAAAACATTCCTGGGACAAATAGCTGACTCTCTAACTGTGTTCGAGGGAGTACATCTGCCCTCTTTTCCTCTCTTCCTCTTTTTTAAGGTATTTATTAAGGGCTTACTATGTGTCAAACACAGTTCGAAGTGCTGGGGTAGATACAAGTATATACTTACCAGCAACCTGAGCCTAGAACTCCCAGAGGTCGCTGGGCCTTCAAGGACACTGTGCGTCAGCCATAAAGAGGATATGGGGTCCCCATTCGCCCCAACATTGAAAAGAATGGTGTCTGGTACATTTTGGAGTGGAGTGAGTCCTGTTTTCTTGCATTAAGAGCCTCTAGTTGCCACCCCTTGGCTAAATCCTTTGGCTGAAACCATATTAAACTTTCATATTAAGCTTCTCTGCAATGATCTTTTTTCTTTTCTTTGGCCTGGAACTCCCTCCCCCTTCATATCCAACAGGTGATCACACTCCTCACCTTCAAAACCTCATTAAAATCACATCTCCCCCAAGACCCCTTTCCCGACTAAGTCCTCATTTCCTCTTCTCTCATTCTTTTCTGCATAATAATAATAATAATAATGGCATTTATTAAGCGCTTACTATATGGAAAGCATTGTTCTACGTGCTGGGGAGGTTACAAGGTGATACGGTTGTCCCACGGGGGGCTCACGGTTTTCATCTCCATTTTACAGATGAGGAAACTGAGGCCCAGAGAAGTTAAGTGACTTGCCCAAAGTCACACAGCTGACAATTGGCGGAGCTGGGATTTGAACCCACGACCTCTGACTCCAAAGCCCGGGCTCTTTTCCACTGAGCCACGCTGCATCACCTTGTCCTTAGATTTGCACCCTTTAGTCACCCTACCCTCAGCCCTATAACACTTAAGTAAATATCTGTAATCTATTTATGTATTTGAATGTCTGTCTCCCCCTCTAGAGTGTAAGCTTACTGTGGGCAGGGAACATGTCTACCAACTCTCATTGCACTCTCCTAAGCACTTAGTACAGTGCTCTGCACACAGTAAGTCCTCAATAAATACGACTGATTGATTAGATTCTCTGTATTAATGCTTTCCACCATTCTCCTTTTTCAGTCACTTGAGTTTTTCCATACATAGATTCTCTCTGTCCCTGCCTCTGATTCATTAGATATAATTCTGCCTCATGGTTTGACTGAAGCTTGAACATTAGCCTTTGAGCAACATCTAGTGGTTGTTTTAAAATGAATGCTTTCATTTCAACAGTTCAACAATAGCTGAGTTTTTGTGAGAGAACCCATCTACATTTCTTACTGCTGAAATGGTCCACTGAGGTTGTATTAGTTTTTATAACCCTTAGCCATCATCATCACTTCCTGGCATTTGGTTTGTGTCTGGATGGAGGGAAAGGAGGGGGAATCAGGAAGAAGAGGGAGATGTCTGGGCCTCGCAGGCCCTGGAAGTTGGCCTGGAGTCCTCATCAGTGACTACTTAGGGGGTTTGAGGAGGGAGTTAAACACCTAAAACAACTAGGGAAGGGCAATGGGCATGGGAGTCAAT
Organism: Tachyglossus aculeatus; assembly: GCF_015852505.1. Classification (NCBI taxonomy): domain Eukaryota; kingdom Metazoa; phylum Chordata; class Mammalia; order Monotremata; family Tachyglossidae; genus Tachyglossus; species Tachyglossus aculeatus. The sequence continues at coordinate 13,130,970 of NC_052088.1, read as the reverse complement.
CAGGATGGAGAAATAATGTTGCCAGACAGAGGAGAAGGCAGAGTAAAAGCCGACCAAGATGAATTTGTCCCTCTCAGTATCACACCTGGAGAGTTCTCAGCACTCTACCAGTCTTGGCTACGGGAGGAAGAATCAAGCAAAGACACCCCCTTTCCATTCCTAGCTGGCAGTGGCTAGTGAGTGGAAGGCAATCTGCTACAAGTCAAAACTCACCTTTGCTGGGCAGCGGTGGCATGGGAGAGAGTTGAGGGGGGAGATTTGAGTTTACTGTGCGGAACTATGCAGAATAAGGCAATGCTTTTCCCCCATCCCAGCATGGCTCAGTGGAAATAGCACGGGCTTGGGAGTCAGAGGTCATGGTTTCGAATCCCGGCTCTGCCACTTGTCAGCTGCGTGGCCTTGGGCAAGCCACTTAACTTCTCTGTGCCTCAGTTACCTGATCTGTAAAATGGGGATTAAGACTGCGAGCCCCACGTGGGACAACCTGATCACCTTGAATCCCCTCCAGTGCTTAGAACAGTGCTTTGCACATAGAAAGCACTTAACAAATACCACCACCATTATTATTATTATGTGCCTATCTGTAATTTTAATTGTCCCTTTGCTCTTCCCCCCTCCTAGCCCCAAAGCACTTATGTACATATTTATTTGTACTGATGTGTATTTCCCTCACTCTAGACTGTGAGCTCACTGCGAGCAGGGAATTTCATTGTTTATTGTTGTATTGCAAGTTCCAAGTGCTTAATACAGTGCTCTGCACACAGTAAGTGCTCAATAAATATGATTGAACGAATGAATGAATGGCAAAGTACTTCTGTATTTTTACCAAGAAACTCCACGGATACACTACCAGAACGCTTGCAGGTGGAGGTGGTGAGTTCTGGGAGAGATGTGTCCATGGAGTCGCTATGGGTCGGAGACGACTCGACAGCATAAATCAACAAGTTGAAATGGATGTTGAGCTAATATCTGGATTCCTGCTAGCACTTCTCTGCGGTTCATGCATAGAAGCAAAGGGAGCTGACTGTGGACGTGATCCAGGGTTGTGAGTTAGTGGTTTGAGATTGGCGAAGGGATAGGGGAGTGAGTGAGTTGATGTCAGCAGGAAGGATGGTGTTGGGGTGTCAATTTGGTCATCAAGAGAAGATGAAGTATTGGTCAAGCAAAGCCAAATACAGTGCCCGGCACGAAGTAGGCAATCAAAAAACAAGAAAACAGCTTTATTCTGCATTGTCAGTCTGACTTGTTTTATGGCCAGTGGTTCCAGCCATCAGCAAGGCTGGATTAACATGGGGCTTTAGGGATTGTAGCCCTAGTTAGACTAAGGGAGGGCCCCATAGAGAGCCACAACTCGAGCCACTGCCCTTCAGATAATAATGATAGCAATTATGGTATTTCTTAAGCACTCACTATGTGCCAGGAACCGTACTAAGCACTGGGGTGGATACGAGCAAATTGGGTTGGACACAGTCCCTGTCCCCCGTGGGGCTCAGAGCTTCAATCCCCATTTTACGGATGAGGGAACTGAAGCACCGAGTAGTGAAGGGATTTGCCCAAGTTTACACAAAGACAAGTGGCAGAGCCAGTCTTAGAACCTTCCAACTTCCAGGCCCGTGATCAGATGACATTCGCACCCCTCCAGACCCTACCACACGGCCACAGGGCATCCCCAATGTCAGAGGAGGCGGATTAGTGCTGCCTGCAGTTCTGATAGCCTGATCTCCTCTCCCCTCCCTTTCCAATGTGGGCATGTATGACATCCATTGTATTATTTCTCTGCTCTGCAGAGGAAAGGGTGGTTGATGGAGGGGGTGGTGGCGGGGAGACTTGGTGGGGTTACATCCTTGGAGCTCTGACCTGGACTCTGGACTCCCTGCCCTGGGCTGATCCTGACTCACCACCGCTACTTCTACCTCCTCCCAGCTGAGCACAGCCCCAAGGGGGGAAGCAGCCTGCAATGCCCAGCTGGCTCTGAAAGGGGATGCTGCCCTTTAGGAGGCTCATCCTTTGTGTGCAGGGAACGTGTCTACCATCTCTGTTATACTGTACTCTCCCAAATGCATAATACAGGGCTCTGCACACAGCGCTCAATAAATATGATTGACTGATTGACTGACGTACGACAGGAGAGAGGAGCCTATATGTTCCAAAGCCAACAAACAAGGTATGACTGTGGGATCCCGTCTACCTCCCCTCCCCGTCCTGGCTCCCAGTGAAATCTGTTGCAGAGTGGAGTTCCTGAATGGTTGGAGAACAGGAATGAGCAGTCTCCCTCTTTCAGTCTCCCCTTCTCTTTCTCTCCTTCTCAGTCTCCCCCTCTCAGTCTCCACGTCTCAGTCTCCCTCTCTGTCTCCTTCTCATTCTCCTGCCCCTTTCCCAGTGCACATCTATGACTTGTACTCTATTTTTCAGTCTCAAAATGGGGCACGTTTCATTGGGCTTGGAATAATGAGTTACAAAATTCATTTGACTTTATAATCTTTTCTTGAGCATCTACCAGGAACCTGTCCTTAAAATAGGTGTTGCAAAACTATATTTCCAACACGAACCAAATTAATTCGTTGGGTAGAAGATCAGAAAGGTGGGTGAAAGGAGAAGAAAATTGCATCAGAACTGTGTATTAAAATAGGTAGCAGCATTTAAGATATGTCACTCGGCTATAACTGCTCTATTAGAAGTGGTAATAATAGATAATAATTGTAGTACTTATTAAGCGTTTACTTTGTGCCACACATTGTACTAGGCACTGAGGTAAATACAAAATAATTAGTTTAGACACAGCCTAGGTAGGAGGGAGAATGGGTACTGAATCCCCATTTTACAAATGAGGAGACTGAGGCACAGAGCAGTTAATTAAGTAATTAATTGAAAGGTTTTTGTCAGAACCATATGCCAAGGTCATTTAATTTAAGCTGCTTTAGCACTACTTCATCTGTCAGTGCCTTTTAACCCACCCACTATGAACTAGTTTAGTTTTCTTTTTTTTTTCTGGTTCGGCCCAGCTGGTCAATTTGCCTCTTGTCCTGTCTTTTGCCGTCAAGTGGTCTCCAACCCATAGCGACTCCATGGATACATCTCTCCCAGAACGCCCCACCTTCATCTGCAATTGTTGCAATAATGGATGCAGAGAGTTTTCTTGGTAAAAATACAGAAGTGGTTTACCATCATCTCCCTCCATGCAGTAAACTCGAGTCTCTGCCCTCGACTCTCTCCCGTGCTCAATAAATACGAATGAATGAATGAATGCTGCTGCTGCCCAGCGCAGGGGAGTTTTGACTTGTAGCAGATTGCCTTCCACTCGCTAGCCACTGCCCAAGCTAGAAATGGAATGGATATGATTCTGCTTGACTCTCCCTCCCATAGTCAAGACTGGTAGAGTACTGGAAACCCTCCAGGTATGACCCTGAGAGAGGCAATTTTCCTCTTAAGATCAACCAAATCTTGATTGCCTAAGCAAGGATTTAAGGATTCATTCAAATCAGTGGTATTGAGTTTGGGTCTCCTGAGTGCAGAACACCCAATGAAACACTTGGGAGCAAAAAAAGTGTTCCCTGCCTTCAAGAGGCTTAAAATCTAATGAGGGAGACTGGCAGACAGAAACAATTTACCAAGAAGAATAGTAGTAGCAGTAATAGTAATATTAACAGCCTTTATTGAGTGCCTACTGAATTGCAGAGCACTGTACTAAGAGCTCAGGAAAATACAACAGAAGTGCTAGACATGCTTCCTGCCCACAAGGAATCTACACTTTACAGTGGGAGACAGACTTAGAAATATTCCCAAGAAACAAAATCAGAATAAGTAAAAATAAATGTTCAGTTCAAGTCAGGAGGTGGGGCATAAATGAATACATAAGTACAAGAGGCAGCTGAAAGATTGATAAAATATGGGGTACTGATAATTAGCCAGGGAAGGCTTGTAGAAGGAAATGGGATTTAGAAGGGTGGAAGCTGGAGAAAAAGCCAGGTGTCAAGTAGCTGCTGAATAAATAATAGAATAGAAAATTGAATATATCTAAATGCTGAATATGGGTATGGTATAAATACATAAAGATTAGAGGATTATGGTAATCTGTTCTACTTCTGAAGGAAATCAGTAGTAAGTCACTTAGCTTCTCTCTGAACCCCAGCTTCCTCTCTGCCAAAAAGTGGCGAGGTCTCTGTCAAGGAATGTAAGTTATTTTTCATCACCAAAATGTAGTTCTTTTTCATATCCATCTGCAGGTGCTACTATACAAAGTGATGTATAAAGTGAGAGGGCTTAATGAATTTATGAGGCGAGGGAGAATAGGATGGTTGTTTTATAACAACCAATGTTTTATAGCATAGTAGGTGGCTGGGGGGAAGGCTCAGTCAGGAGTGTGATGACTGGATGAAGAGGGTATGTAAAAACAGACAGAGTAGTAGTAAAATAGTATTTATTAGGCACTTACTATATGCAAAGCACTGTACTAAGTACTGGGGAAGAAAGCCTAAGTGGGAATTGGTTATGGTCCCTGGCCCTGAAGGGGCTCACTATTTAAGAACACAAGGGAGGAGAGGGGATTAGAGACAGACCTAGAAGGAGTGATGAAACAATGCAGAGGCAAGGCAAATGAGGTGGTCTGGGGTTACTTTGAAGCACAAGGAATGAACCTTCCTGGCACTTCAACCTTCGCAATGTCGCAAAAATCTTTCCTTTACTCTCCATCGTCTCCATCCAAGCTGCTACCACGTTAATCCAAGCACTTATCTTATCCCACTTTGACTACTGCATCAGCCTCCTTGCCGACCTCCTGCCTCCTGTCTCTCCCCACTTCAGTCTATACTTCACTCTGCTTCCGGGCTTATTTTTCTACAAAACTATTCAGTCCATGTTTCCCCAATCCTCAAGAACTTCCAGTGGTTGCCCATTTGCTTCCACATCAAACAAACTCCTTACTATAGGCTTTAATACACTTCCTACCTTATGTCCTTGATTTCTTAAACCCAGCCTGCACACTTTGCTCCTCTAATGCCAACATACTCACTGCACCTTAATCGCGCCTATCTCACCACTGACACCTCACCGATGTCCTGCCTCTGGCCTGGAATGTCCTCCCTTCCATCACTCTTCCCACCGTCAAAGCCCTATTCTCTCCATCGTCTCCATCCAAGCTGCTACCACGTTAATCCAGGCACTTATCTTATCCCACTTTGACTACTGCATCAGCCTCCTTGCCGACCTCCTGCCTCCTGTCTCTCCCCACTTCAGTCTATACTTCACTCTGCTTCCAGGATTATTTTTCTACAGAACTATTCAGTCCATGTTTCCCCAATCCTCAAGAACTTCCAGTGGTTGCCCATTTGCTTCCACATCAAACAAACTCCTTACTATAGGCTTTAATACACTTCCTACCTTATGTCCTTGATTTCTTAAACCCAGCCTGCACACTTTGCTCCTCTAATGCCAACATGCTCACTGCACCTTAATTGCGCCTATCTCACCACTGACACCTCACCGATGTCCTGCCTCTGGCCTGGAATGTCCTCCCTTCCATCACTCTTCCCACCGTCAAAGCCCTATTCAAAGCACGTCTCCTCCAAGAGGCCTTCCCCAACTTAGCTTTCATTTCTTCTTCTCCCATTTCCTTCTGCATCCCCCTTGCACTTGGATCTGCACCTTTTGTTCACCTCCTCTCAGCCCCAGAGCACTTACATACACATCTGTAATTTAAGTATTTATATTAGTAGTCTGTCTCCCGCTTCAGACTATAAGCTTGCTATGGAGAGGGAACATGTCTACCCACTCTGTTATACTGTAATCTCCTAAGGGCTCTTCACACAGTAAGTGCTCAGTAAATACAATTGATTGACTGATTATCCAGTTTGGATGCAGTGTTCCATAGGGGGCTGAACCAAGGTGGAAAATTCAGGAATCCAAATGTTAAACCATGAGGAGATTAATCTATCCAGAGGTCATGGGTTCAAATCCCAGCTCCGCCAATTGTCAGCTGTGTGACTTTGATTTTAAGTCACTTAACTTCTCTGGGCCTCAGTTCCCTCATCTTTAAAATGGGGATTAAGACTGTGAGCCCCCCGTGGGACAACCTGATCACCTTGTATCCCTCCAGTGCTTAGAACAGTGCTTTGCACATAGTAAGCGCTTAACAAATACCATCATCATTATTATTATCTATTGAGTTAACCACCCTCTTTATGAAGTTTCCCAAGCAGAACTATTTTCAAATTAGTCAAATACAAAGAGCCCCTGAGGGTGAATGTGTGGGCCCGAACACTACCTGGCCCATATGTTGAATGGGCCTCTGGGTAAAGAAAACACGAGCTTGGAATGGATAAATAGTCTGTTACCTCACTGGGAATTGGACAATAGGCCAGATTGTCCAATATAATCTTAAGCCATAAGGAAGTGACGAAGGCAGAAATATGTGCGTTTGGCTGCCATGAAGCTAGACGGATGATAACATTTCAGAGTGTATGTTTGGTTGCCTCTATTCAGTCACAGCATTATCCTCCTGATGCAGGGCAAGCTGACTATTCAGTCCTGTTCTCTTTTCACTAGGCCTCATGGTGCCACAGGTGCTCTTTATGTACAAACTTTCAGAAAAGTCACACTAGGTGATTTGTCAATCAATCAGTGGTGTTTATTGAACACTTACTGTGTGCGTAGCACTATACTGAGAATTTGGGAGAGTACAAGTACAATAGAAAAGTTAATGACAATCCCTGCCAACAAAGAGCTTACGTCTAGAGGGGGAGACAGACATTAAAAAAAATTACAGAAATGGGAAATGGCAGAGTCTAAGAATGTATACATAGTGGGTAGGGTGAATATCAAGTGCTTAAGGGATATAAATGATGCAAAAGGAGAGAGAAGAGGGGAAATGAGGACTTAGGTAGGGAAGGCCTCCTAAAGAAGATGGGATTTTAGGAAGGCTTTGAAGGTGAAGAGAATGGTGGTCTGTCAGATATGAGGAGAGAGGGAGTTCCAAGCCAAGGTGAGGACTTGGGCCAGACATCAACGGGGAGATTAGTTTAAGTGCAGAATCTTATCATTTTGCCTGTCTAATGCATTACAGTACTAGCCAACCCAGAGCAATTGCCAATGACGCTCCACAAGAAAAATTAGCAATTATTTGCACAATTCAGGAAGAAAACTCACTTTCAATTGAATTGCCTGCATAAGCCCTAGTTTTAGAAATATGGAAGGAAGAGAGGAGTAAGAATGGGACACAGTCTTGAGTGCCAGGAAGCCTAGCACAGCACAGCTTGGTGATACCCGATTCACCCTACCTCAGTTTCCTTGTAATACCTTTCGGTATTCCCATGTCTCCTCCTCCAGGAGATAAATGATCTCTTTGCCAGATTCAAAGAGAGCAATTGGTCAGGAGATGAGTGACCAAAGTAGCTTTTTTTCCCCTGAAGAAGTGAGAAAAAAGCAGAATTATGGCATGCACGCACTATGATGGGTGTGGGAGGGAGGGAATCAACCCACCGTTTGCTCTGGGGGATGAAAATATCAATCCCAACAGCTTGGTCCTTCCTCCCCAGAAAGCACTTGGGCTCGGGCAAAATCTAGGACACGCATCAAGTGGTGTTTCGGAGGATTCATTCCTGGACCTGGTCCCATTTTAGTATCTTCGTTGACCTAGATTGAAGACTCAAGATTAGGCATGCCAGTTAGCAGCTGATTAAAAATTGGGTAAGAGTCGCCCACACTATGTTAAGGCAAATCTAATTCAAAGTGAGACCAATTGAGAAAATGGGCCAAAGGCAATGGGGTGAAATTCAAAGAGACAAGTACAAAGTAGGGCCCTTCGAAACCCAAGCCAATGCAGGATGGAGAAAGATTAGCTAGGTACAGGGATTGCAGAAAACAGAGCTGGAGTTCCTATGAGAAGTTGAATTTTTTAGTGCAGTTGTGAAAAAAACCGCGTAGTTCAGGGATGTGTCGGCAGAAATATGGGTCGAGTTCTAATTGCAATGCTGTGCCAAGTTCTGGTCCCCAAAAGAATGTAGCGAAACCGAAAAGGGGTGAAATGTGAGTAATTAATATGATGAAAGGGTGGAAAAATAGGCCCCCTAAGGCAAGTTTAAAGGAATTAGGGCTGTTTATCTTAGAGAAGGTAAGGCTAAGGGAGAACTTAATAACTGTTTTTCAGTAGATGAAAAGATTTATAGGGAGAATGCTGAACAGCTTTCCCCCATGTTCATTGAGGACTGAACAGGAGAAAATTAAATTAGAGCAGCTGAAATTTAGACTGGGGACAAGGCCAGCCAGTCTCATAGGGGATATTCCAGTCGTAGGAGTCTATGATCAGAATTAAATTAAATCAAAAGTGATTATTTCTTCTCCAAAGAGAGTTGGCACTGGAATGGAAGAAATGCCTTCACTGGTCCTTTCCTGCAGAAGATTCTGCCTCCAAAAATGGCAGTACCCAAGCTGCCTCGGAATAGGCAGCTCACGGATTTTCATTCCAACGCTGCTAACGGCTCCCTTGGTGACCTCCGCCAAGTTCCTGAACCTCAGTTTCCTCGTCTTTAAAAAGAGGACTTTCTTCCTCAGAGAGTTCAAATGAGGAGAGTTCAGAGAGGGGATAACAGATCGGGGAGAGTGCTTAATAGGTTTGTGTAGAACAATTTGGATTTGGCCAAGAGTTCTGTAAGCTTTACTAGTGACACCTCAAAACACCCCTGCATCTTGGGGTTGTTTGCCTTTTCATTGGCATTACTGTAGGCATTATCCATAATTTACAGATGAGAAATCCGAGCTAGGCAGAGGGTTCTGTCTGAATGCCAAACAGAAAGAGCTACGTAAATGTGCAATGGAATAGAAGGAAAGTTTTACCGTATGCCTCCTTCTGTTGAAAAGTCTTTTGAAAGCAACTATGCTTTGGCCCATCATCCATCTATCCATACAGAATATTATGACCAACCTGAAGAAAGGTCTGCAAGATTAAGAGTTACATTCTTTTTCCTGAAATAACCCATTTCGTGTTACCACAATAATTATCATCACTGCTGTAATAAGCCCCAGCGCCAAAATTTCCCAGATGTGAAGAAAGGGGACTCCTAGACCCAGAACTACTTTTGAAGATCCAGCTAAGTTTTTTGACCATTAACTCTAACTTTCATTCTGGCTCTCTCAGAAGCAGCATGGCCCCATGGATAGAGCTCAGGCCTGGAGTCAGAAGGACTCGGGTTCTAATCCCAAGTTATCTCTTCCAGTTGTCTGCTATGTGACCTTGGGCAAGCCACTTAATTTCTCTGGGCCTCAATTACCTCATCTGCAAAATGGGGATCAAGATTGTGAGCCCCACATGGGACATGGACTGTGTCCAACCTGATTAGCTTGTAACTATCCCGGGGCTTAATACAGTGCCTGATACGTAGAAAGTGCTTAACAAATACCATAGGGGAAAAAAAGGTGGGGAGAACAGGAAAGCAGAAAAGGTCTCCTTGGCTGTTCCCACCCGGCTCCACTAGAGCCTCTAGGGTTGGGACAGATGTTGCCAATTTGTACTTCCCAAGCGCTTAGTACAGTGCTCTGCACATAGTAAGCGCTCAATAAATACGATTGATGATGATGATGATGACAGGACCAATTTAGGAATCCTGGACAAGTTGGGAGATCACCAGTCACCCCTCTATTCCAGCCTTCCCTCTCCCTACTACATCAATCAATTAATCAATGCTATTTATTGAGCACCTACTGCGTGCAGAGCACTATATTAAACACTTGGGAGAGTACAACATAACAAAGTTGGCAGATACATTCCTTGCTAACATTCCCTGCTAGATTGTAAGCGTGTCTCTAGACTGTAAGCTTGTTGTGGGCAGGGAATGTGTCTTGTTATATTGTACTCTCCCACATGCTTAGTACAGTGCTCTGCACACAATAAGGGCTCAATAAATACGATTGACTGATTGACTGACTGACTGCCCATAATAAGCTCACAGCCTAGACATCAGGGTTGTCCCACTCTAGACTTTAAGCTCGCTGTGGGCAGGGAACACGTCTACCAACTCTATTATATTGTACTCTCCCAAGTGCTTACTATAGTGCTCTGCCCACAGTAAGTGCTCAATAAATACTATTGATCGATCCTCAGAGGCATTTCCTGCCCCCTCTAAGTTACAAGGACCCAAAGATCTGTGTCATTATTCCATCGGCTCCATGAGTCTGTTTTGGTTTGTTTTGGTCTCTTTTTGGTCTCTTTGGGCCTGGTGCTTTAACTATTTAATTACTTTGGGTGAGGCACAAATTGAGATGAAGTATGCAGCTCTGGCCGATGAATCAATCAGTGGTATTTATTGAGCACCTCCTGGGCAGTTGGGAGAGTACATCAGATACAAAAGACAGGATCCCTTCCCTCTAGAGGCTTACAATCTAAACTATCTTGAAATTGCTCTTGGGAAATTCTTTCATTCACTTGGCTTTAGCAGCCAGACCTATCTCTCTTGCCTTGCCCTCTCATCTGACCTACAATTATATGTTTCCTCAGGCCTTCAGGACTTCTCCACTTGAAAGCCTTGCCCTTCTTCTTCCATTCCCTAACCACGCTTCCTGCAAACCCCCTTTTGAAAGGTAAATGTCATATATCATTATGTTTTAGTGTCTATAAATACGTATATATAGATGAGAAGCAGCGTGGCTCAGTGGAAAGAGCCCAGGCTTTGGAGTCAGAGGTCATGGGTTCAAACCCCGGCTCTGCCAGTTGTCAGCTGTGTGACTTTGGGCAAGTCAGTTAACTTCTCTGTGCCTCAGTTACCTCACCTGTAAAATGGGGATTAAGACTGTGAGCCCCCCATGGGACAACCTGGTCACCTTGTAACCTCCCCAGCACTTAGAACAGTGCTTTGCACATAGTAAGTGCTTTATAAATGCCACTATTATTATTATTATTATATATTCCAAGCGCTTAATACAGAACTCTGCACACAGTAAATAATAAATAGGATTGAAAGAATGAATATGTATATATATACATATATACATATTCATTCATTCATTCCATTCAATCATATTTATTGAGTGCTTACTGTGCGCAGAGCACTGTACTAAGCCCTTGGGAAGTACAAGTTGGCAACATATAGAGACGGTCCCTACCCAACAGTGGGCTCACAGTCTAGAAGGGGGAGACAGACAACAAAACAAAACATATTAAAATAAAATAAATAGAATAGTAAATATGTACAAGTAAAATAAATAGAGTAATAAATATGTACAAACATATATACAGGTGCTGTGGGGAGGGGAAGGAGGTAAGGTGGGGGGATGGGGAGGGGGAGGAGGGGGAGAGGAAGGAGGGGGCTCAGTCTGGGAAGGACTCCTGGAGAAGGTGAGCTCTCAGTAGGGCTTTGAAGGGAGGAAGAGAGCTAGCTTGGCAGATGTGCAGAGGGAGGGCATTCCAGCCAGGGGGAGGACGTGGACCGGGGGTCCATGGTGGGACAGGTGAGAACGAGGCACATTGAGGAGGTTAGCGACAGAGGAGCGGAGGGTGCGGGCTGGGCTGGAGAAGGAAAGAAGGGAGGTGAGGTAGGAGGGGGTGAAATGATGGACAGCCTTATAGCCGAGGGTGAGGAGTTTTTGCCTGATGCGTAGATTGATGGGTAGCCACTGGAGATTTTTGAGGAGGGGAGTAACGTGCCCAGAGTGTTTCTGCACAAAGATGATCCGGGCAGCAGCGTGAAGTATAGATTGAAGTGGGGAGAGACAGGAGAATGGGAGATCAGAGAGGAGGCTGATGCAGAAATCCAGTCAGGATAGGATGAGAGATTGAACTAGCAGGGTAGAGGTTTGGATGGAGAAGAAAGGGCGGATCTTGGCAATGTTGCGGAGATGAGACATGCAGGTTTTGGTGACGGATTGGATGTGCGGGGTGAACCCAATTAATATATTGGGTAAGCCAGTTCTAGCTATTGAAGAAATGGCAAGAAATCCATTTTAGTACAGTGTTTAGTGCAGTGTTTGGCACATCTTAAGCGCTTAACAAATATCATAATTATTAATGCACCATACTCAGTGCATGGGTTAGTACAACAGAAGCAAAACAAATATTCCCTACCCAAGAGGAGTTGTGAATCTTCATCAATCAATTAATGATATTTATTGAGCACTTACTATGTGCAGAGCACTGTGCTAAGCATTTGGGAGAATACAATAAAGCAGAACTAGCAAACACAATCCCTGCCCCTAACGAGCTTAGTCTAGAAGGGGAAGCAGACATGAATACAAATAAATAAGTAATTTATAATATATAATTTAAAGATATGTATATAAATGCTGCTGGGTTGGGGGTGAGGTGAATATCACATGTCCTAAAGTCACAGATCCAAGTGCATAGACTATGCAGAAGGAGAGCATGCCAGGGAAAATAGGGTTTAATTGGGGAAGGCCTCTTGGAAAAAATATTACCTTAATAATGAAGCAAGCAACTCTTCCTAAGCCCAGAACACCTCCCCAAGCTGATAATAATAGGTCCCTTATCTTTTAAGAGCTCAATAATAGGAATAATGTGGTATTTAAGTGCTCACAATTTGTCAAGCACTTAAATTCATTCATTCATTCAATTGCATTGAGTAGATCACAAGATAATCAGGTCAGACGCAGTCCCTGTCCCATGTGGGGCTCAAGTCTAAGTAGGAGAAAGAACAGGTATTTCATCCCCATTTTACAGATGAGGAACCTGAGGCACAGAGAAGTTAAGAGACTGGCCCAAGGTCACACAACAAGCAAGCGGCAGAATGGGATTAGAACCCAGGTCCTCTGACTGCCACGCCTGTGCTCTTTCCATAAGAGTACGCTGCTTAGTAGATTGAATCACATGTTTAGGGGAAGATCATTTCCCCACCTCTCACCCTCTCCTAGGAATGTTCTGTTTCTGGTTCCAAAGAGGTTAAATCTGGTCTAGGCTTCGGTTGAGGGGAAATTAGCAGAGGAGAATATCTGAGATCAGCACTTCATCAGAAAGTAAATTTTCTGATGCACTAATGCAGTGGATAGTACAGGTCAGCATGGATTATTTATAAGGCATTATATTATTCTGAAAGCAATATAAAGTCAGTGAAGAACCTGCCTACACATCCAGGAGCTCTGGACAAACACACATATGCTCAGCGTGTGCATAAACTAATCTTCCAAACTTCTATTTTTATCCCCCTCCACCTAGGATCTGTGGACTCTTGGGGCTGTGCGGTGCTTAGCATACTGTAAGCACCAAATAATGATAATAATAATAATGATAACTGTGGTATTTGTTAAGCGCTTACTATGCGCCAAGCGCTGTTCTAAGGGCTGAGGTAGATACAGAGTAATCAGGTTGCACACAGTCCCGTTTCCACACGGGGCTCACAGTCTTAATCCCCAGTTTAGAGATGAGGTAACTGAGGCATAGAGAAGTGAAGTGACTTACCCAAGACTACATGGCAAACAAGTGGGCACAGCTGGGATTGGAACCCATTTCTTCTGACTCTCCGGCTTGTGCTCTATCCACTAGCCCACACTGCTTTCCTGCTACTATTGATGGCCCCAGGCATCTCCTCCTCCATCCTTGGACACTATAACAGACTCTCCAGTTCAGAATCAGTGCCACAGAGGACTTGGGGGATACTGAGAACCCCTTCCCACTCCTGCCTCTCTCTCTCTTCTCCTAGCAATCACAGTGTGGGCATTTCAAGGCCTCGGACTTGAAGTTGGGGGAAACTGTCTAAAATATGGCACCCCCAGCCCTCCAGGTAGGAAGGAGCAATGAAGTATAGAGATTCTTACAAAAGTGCTGAATGGGAGTGTGAGCACCAAGTCCTTGCATTGTGGAAGTGCATTTGAGGGGTTATTTGGGGTGGGAGATAAGAGATTAATCAGGGAAGGTCTCCTGGAGGAGCTATAGTTTCAGAAGGAATCATATCTGTATATATGTATATATGTTTGTACATATTTGTTACTCTATTTATTTATTTTACTTGTACATATCTATTCTATTTATTTTATTTTGTTAGTATGTTTGGTTTTGTTCTCTGTCTCCCCCTTTTAGACTGTGAGCCCACTGTTGGGTAGGGACTGTCTCTATATGTTGCCAACTTGTACTTCCCAAGCGCTTAGTACAGTGCTCTGCACACAGTAAGCACCCAATAAATACGATTGATGATGATGATATCTCTTAACTTTCTCTTTCTCCCCTCTTTTCTCCTTTTTTGCTTCTCTTTTTTCTCCTTCTCCCCTTATCGCTAGACTTAGTTCCCTGCCTAATTGCCCTGCCTTGTTTCGGGGTTGTACAAATCATGCAAAACATTGAGGCGAAAATACAGATAGATAGGGTAGTTGGCAAAGTCATCAGGGGTAAGAGCGAGGGAAGGTGGGGAAGGCTTCCAAAGACATTTAAAGATGAGGATTGTTGGTGAGAGCAGTGGGTATGGGAGGGAAGAGAGGTAATGTTTTTGAGCAGAGGAGAGGGTAGAATTATAAGTTTGAGATGGCTAGCGTCAGCCTGGTGGCTCGATTTTTGTCCATATCACTCTGCGGCAGGAATGGAGAAGTCTACCGTGAAGGTGATCCAGGGCTGGGGGTTGGTGCCGTGAGATCCACAGAGACAGACAATGAGGCAAGGGAATCAAGTTCAGCAGAGAGGATGGAGTCGAGGTCGTAGATTTGTGTCAAGAGAAGGGAGGTTGGGTAAGGAGTCCAGGTGGAACGTGATGGCCTAGGATAAGAGGAAGAGGTCAGGAGACTGGAGGTCTTTGTGCAGGAAAGAAGAAGGGACTATTTTGCGGGGAGAAGTGGTGTGGAACAGAAGGCAGGTTAGGAGGCTGTTAGACCCTAAGCTCCTTGTGGGCAGAGATCACATCTACCAACTCTCTTACATTGTACTTTCCCAAGCACTTGGTACAGTGCTCTGCCCACAGTAAGCACTGAATAAATCCAATTGATGGATCGATGGATTGATTGAGGTGCGGTCTGAGAGTGGGATTTCAGAGACCAAGACTATACGGTGACTAGATAATACTCCCTATATAATAATAATAATGATGATGATGGCATTTATTAAGCGCTTACTATGTGCAAAGCACTGTTCTAAGCGCTGGGGAGGTTACAAGGTGACCAGGTTGTCCCATGGGGGGCTCACAGTCTTCATCCCCATTTTACAGATGAGGTAACTGAGGCCCAGAGAAGTTAAGCGACTTGCCCAAAGTCACACAGCTGACAATTGGCAGAGCCGGGATTTGAACCCATGACCTCTGACTCCAAAGCCCACGCCCTTTCCACTGAGCCACACTGCTTCTCCAGGAAGGGGGAATTCTAAGTAGTGAAGCTACTGGAGTCAGAGCGAGTTCCCTTCTTTTATCCAGCTTCTCCCTTCTCCCCCTCCCCCTGGCTCCCAATGGCATCCTGCCCAAGGCTCCAAATAGTCAGTTTTTGCCAAGCTTTAGAGACTAGACTTCAGGCTCCCCATTTTCAAGGTTTCAATTTCCTCCCTTTACCATTACTACAAGCTCTTTTGATGCAGCATGACTCTGGACTAATATAATAATTCTCTACCACACAATTATCTCAGCCTGGGCGAGGCTGGGTCCCCGGGTGAACAATGGCTCGTGGATGCACTTGTTTTGTAGAGGCCTTTCCTCACTGAACTGGCAGTTGGCAGGAGGAAGCTAAGCGCTTTGTTCTCTCTGCCCGCTAGATTGTGAGCCCCATGTGAGACTGTGCGTGAGCTGATTGTACTGTATTTATCCCAATACTTAGTGCATATAGATATCTACAGTTTCCTCTAGACTCTAAGTTTGCTATATGCAGGGACTGGGTCTGCTAATCCATTGTATTGTACTCTCCCAAGCACTAGGACAGTGCTCTTCACATAGTAAGTGCTCAATAAATACCACTGATTGACTGATACAATTACTGCTATTATTATTCAAAAATGTTATAATGTATAATTTTATAATCCCTCTGGGCTGTAATAGTATTGTGGGCAGGGAGCTTGTCTAACAACTCTGTTATTGTTCTCTTCTATACTCTTCCAGGTGCTTTTATACAGTGCTCTGCAGAGAGCAAGAGCTCAGTTCATTCATTCATTCATTCAATCGTATTTATTGAGCGCTTACTGTATGCACATTGGGAAGTACAAGTTGGCAACCTATAGAGACGGTCCCTACCCAACAACGGGCTCACAGTCTAGAAGGGGGAGACAGACAACAAAACAAACCATGTGGACAGGTGTCAAGTCACCAGAATAAATAAAAATAAAGCTAGATACACATCATTAACAAAATAAATAGAATAGTAAATATGTACAAGTAAAATAAATAGAGTAATAAATCTGTACAAACATAGATACAGGTGCTGTGTGGAGGGGAAGGAGGTAGGGCAGGGGGGATGGGGAGGGGGAGAGGGAAAAGGGGGCTCAGTTTCAATAAATACGATCGATTGATTGATTGATTAATGGGTCTGTTCTGTCCCAGCCAACATTCTCTTAGTCCCCTAAAGCCTCGGGGAAGGGGATGGGGGGAAGAGGTGGCAGGAGGCAGCTTCTCCCATCCCTACCGTCCCCCTCCCAGCCTTCACTGGTAGCATTCCTCCACCCACCTCAATCCCACCCCTGCTGCCCCATTGCTTTAAGGCCCCTGGGTGGTGTGCGAGGCAACAGAACTGGTGCAGCAGGAACGGGGTGGGGAGGAAGGGACTAGTTAAAAATGAAAAGGGGCTGTCAGGATAGTCCTCCCCCTGGCCTGGAATGCCCTCCCTCCACACATCTGCCAAGCTAGCTCTCTTCCTCCTTTCAAAACCCTACTGAGGGCTCACCTCCTCCAGGAGGCCTTCCCAGACTGAGCCCCCTCTTTTCTTTCCCTTCCCCACCCCCCCGCTCTACCTCCTTCCCCTCCACACAGCACCTGTATATATGTTTCTACAGATTTATTACTCTATTTATTTTACTTGTTCATATTTACTATTCTATTTATTTTGTTAATGATGTGCATCTAGCTTTACTTCTATTTATTCTGATGACTTGACACCCGTCCACATGTTTTGTTTTGTTGTCTGTCTCCCCCTTCTAGACTGTGAGCCCGTTGTTGGGTAGGGACCGTCTCTAGATGTTGCCAACTTGTACATCCCAAGTGCTTAGTGCAGTGCTCTGCACACAGTAAGCGCTCAATAAATACGATTGAATGAATGAATGAATGATAGGTTCAGGCTTCAGAGTGGGGATTAAAGGTTAAATGAGGGCAGAGCAAGGGGAGACCCTGGGCCAGTAAAGAAAGATAAATGATTTAAATGGCTTATCCGGACAAACCGTTGCCAGGAGTCAGGGAGATTTCCTCTAGGGTGACCAGAGACAACTAGCCTATCTTTGTCTTAGCAATACAGAGCAGTCCCCTCTCTAGTACTCATGTGGAACCAATTTATTTTATTTCTAGTAAACAATGAATTCTAAATGCTTGCTGTTGGTTCCCTTTGCGATACGAACGAAGGACTAATAATACAGTTTCCACAAATCCCATCACTGCTCAAAACAGCATTCCTGGCAGAGCTCCATCACATAACTAATTTACAGCCACATTATGCAAATTATGTTTCCCTATTCCATCCAAATTACATAAGAAAAACATGTCTTAGAGCTGAAATGACTGTATAAGTAAATACGTACATGAGGGCTAATGGGTGGCTAATGGGATGGAATGACTGGGTTGGTTGGAGGAAGTGTTGATGATGACAGGGGACTATACCTCCACTTTCTTGCATCACCCCACACCCCTCAGCAATGCCTCTGAAAGGGTGGCGAAGGTGGAGGTGGTCACCCTACCTTTGCCAACTGGTGCCTTGGCTACAGCCTGGGTAGCCTGCCAGTGACTCAGTCTCCTTCGACCAAAAAAGGTACTTTTACTAGTCAGTCTAATAAATAAGTAGCTATCATTTCAACCACTGGACAGCAGGGACATGTGACGGGTCTCTTATTTTTCCTCATTTGTTCCTTAACGAGGGCATCATTAGATTCCTACTGCTTGCACTTTCAAATTCAATTGATCAATAGTATTTATTGAGCACTTTCTGGGTGCAGAGCACTGTACTAAGTGCTTGGGAGAATACAGTATAACAGAGATGGTAAACACGCTCCCAGCCAGCATAGAGCTTATAGTCTAAAGAGGGAGACAGACATTAACAGAAACAAATACATAAGTGCTATGGGGTGGAGGGAGGGATGAATAAAGGATGTAAATTCAAGTGCAGAGATGACTTTCAAAGCAGTATCTCTAGAGGGGATCTCCTGCCTTCTCTCAAAATTCCCCCTCTCCTCCTGCGCATCCGACTCCATTCCTTTGTACCTTGTCAGATCACTTGCCCCCTTCCTTCCTACCTTCCTAACTGCCATTTTCAACCATTTGCTCTCCAGTGGCTTCTTCCCCACTGCTTTCAAACATGCCCATGTCTCCCCTATCCTAAACATACCCTCCCTTGACTCCATGATTCCCTCCGGTTATCGCCCCATCTCCCGCCTACCTTTCCTCTCCAACTTCCTTGAGCGAGTTGTCCACACCCGCTATCTCAAGTTCCTCTCCTCCGTTTCTCTCCTTGACCCCTGCAATCTGGCTTCCATTCCCTTCACTCCACCAAAACTCCCCTCTCAAAGGTCACAAACGATGTCCTTCTTGCCAAATCCAATGGCCTCAACTCCATCCTAATCCTCCTTGACCTCTCAGCTGCCTTTGACACTGTCAACCACGCCCTTCTCCTGGAAACACTATCCAACCTCGGTTTCATTAACTATTTTCTCCTGGTTCTCCTCCTATCTCTCTGGCCACTCATCCTCAGTCTCTTTCGCAGACTCCTCCTCTGCCTCCCACCTCCTAACTGTGGGTGTCCCTCAAGGTTCATTTCTGGGTCCCTTCTATTCTCCATCTACACCCACTCCCTTGGAGAACCCATTCATTAAAATGGCTTCAAATACCACCTCTATGTGGATGATTCTCCAATCTAAGTCTCCAGCCCTGATCTCTCTCCCTCTCTGCAGTCTCATATTTCTTCCTGCCTTCAAGACCTCTCTACTTGGATGTCCTCCTGTCACCTGAAACTTAACATGTCTAAGACAGAACTCCTTATCATCCCACCCAAGCCCTGTCCTCCCCTTGATTTTCCCACCACTATAGATAGCACCACCATCTTTCCCGTCTCACAAGCCCGTAACCTTGGCTTTGCCCTTGACTCCTCTCTCTCATTTGTCCCACATAGCCAATCCATCACTAAATCCTATCAGTTTGACCTTCGGAGCATCGCTAAAATCTACCCTATCCTCTCCATCTGAACTACTACCACATTAATCCAATCACTTATCCTGTCCTATCTTGATTACTGTATCAGCCTCCTTGCTGACCGCCCTGTCTCCTGTCTCTCCCCACCCCAGGCCATACTTCACTCTGCTGCCTGGATCATTCTTCTTCAGAAGCATTCAGAACACGTTTCCCCTCTCCTCAAGAACCTCCACCTTCTCATCAACAGAAACTGCTCACCACTGGCTTTGAAGCAGTCAATCACCTTGCCCCCTCCTACCTCACCTCGCTACTCTCCTACTACAATCCAGCCTGCACATTTCGCTCTTCCACTGCTAACCTTTTTCTCTACCTTGATCTTACCTATCTCTCTTCCGACCACTTGCCCACATCCTGCCCTCTGGCCTGGAATGCCCTCCCTTTTCAAATCTGACAGACAATTACTCTCCCCCCATTCAAAGCCTTATTGAAGGCACATCTCCTCCAAGAAGGCCTTCTCTGACTATGCCATCTTTTTCTCTTCTTCACTCCCTTCTGCGTTGCCCTGACTTGCTTCCTTAATTCATTCCCCCCATTCCAGCCCCACAGTACTTATATAGATATCTTAAATGTATTTATTTATCTTAATGTCTGTCTCCCCCTCTAGACTGTAAGCTCGCCTTATTGTTACACTTTATTGTTACACTGTACTCTCCCACGTGCTTAGTACAGTGTTCTTCACACAATAAGTGCTCAATAAATACAATTGCCTGGTTGACACAGAAGGGAGAAGAGGAAATGAGGGCTTATTTGGGGAAGGTGTCTGGAAGGAGATGTGAACTGTCAGACTAATTAAGGCAAATTCAGAACTCTAGGGTCCTCTAATCCTCCCTAGGTTTGGGTTACTGCAAAAAATCTCAGTCCTCAGATTTTGTTGCCAATACCATCACCATTCATTCATTCATTCAATCGTATTTATTGAGCACTTACTGTGTGCAGAGCACTGTACAAAGCGCTTGGGAAATACAAGTTGGCTGAGGGGTCCTACAGCCTAAATGAGACCCTTAATGGTTCCAACCTTAGGCTTGCTGAGACGAAACCCTCAAATTGAGACTGTTCCTCCCAAAGTGGGATTTCTGGTCATCTTAATATTGGCATGGGAAGCAGGAGTAGGAGGCAGGGAAAGAAGGCTAAAGGATATTCCCAGTTCAGTGTATAACCAGATGAACCTGATTTGCGATCCCAATCCGCAGAACTGAAGTTTCCATTTCTAGACCAAAACCTACTCATAGCTGCTGAGCAGGCCTAGTAGCTCAGTACTGTGGGTAGGGTCAGAGGGAAGTTTTTCTGGAAGGAAATCCTGAGGCAGAAAAAGCAAGGGTATAGCCTGGAATTTACAAAGCTTTAGAAGCGAAAGGGAGCTCCTTGCCCTTCACCTAATTATCAATCATTCAATGCTATTTACTGAGTGTCTACTTAATCAATCAGTGGTATTTACTGGAAGCTTACTGTGTGCAGAGCACTGTTCTGAGTGCTTGGGAGAGTATAGGACAACAATATAACAGAGTTGGTAGACATTTCCTGCCCATAACGAGCTTAAAATCTAAAGGGATTTACTGTAGGCAGAGCCTTGTACAAAGAGTTTGGGAGATTACAGTACCAACAGCATTGGAAGACATGTTCCCTGCCCATAAGGAGCTTACAGTTTAGAGGGGGAGACACATATTAAAATAAATTATGGATAAGTATACACGTGCCATGGGGCTCAAGGTGGGATGAATATCAGAATATCAAGTGCTTTAATAATAATAATAATAATAATAATAATAATGATTGTGGTATTTGTTAAGCACTTACTAAATGTTAAGCACTATCCTAAGCCCTGGGGTAGATCCATATTAGTTATGTTGGATACAGTCCCTGCCCCACATGGGGCTTATATTCTAAGTAGGAGGGAGAAGAGGGATTGAATCCCCATTTTACAGATGAGGAAACTGAGGCACAGATAAATTGAGTGAGTTGCCCAAGGTCACACAGAAGGCAAATGGCAGAGCTGGGATTAGAACTCAGGTCCTCTGATTCCCAGGCCCATGCTCTTTCCACTAGGCCAAACTGCTCCTCTTTAAAGGTACAGATCCAACGTAAGTGATGCAGAAGGGAGAGGGAGTAGGGGAAATGAGTGCTTAGTCAGGGAAGGCCTCTTGGAGGAGGTGGGATTTTAGTAAAGGTTTGAAGGTGGGCAGAGTGATCGCCTGTTGTATATGAAGGGGGAGGGAGTTTCAGGTCCGAGGGAGGAAGTAGACAATGGATCGGTGGCAAGATAGGTGAGAATGAGGTTTGTTGAGTAGGTTGGTGTTAGAGGCGTGAAGCATTTGGGCTGGATTGAAATAAGATATAGCTTTAATTATTAAAAAAATTACAGCTTTAAATCTATTTGTTCTGATGATTTTGACACCTGTCTACATGTTTTGTTTTGTTGTCTCTCTCCCCCTTCTAGACTGTGAGCCCGTTGTTGGGTAGGGACCGTCTCTATATGTTGCTGACTTGTAACAATAATAATAATAATAATAATGGCATTTGTTAAGTGCTATGTGCACAGCACTGCTCTAAGTGCTGGGGAGGTTACAAGTTGATCAGGTTGTCCCCGGGGGGGCTCACACTTTTAATCCCTATTTTACGGATGAGGTAACTGAGGCCCAGAGAAGTTAAGTGACTTGCCCAAAGTCACAAGCTGACAGCGGAGTCGGGATTTGAACCCATGACCTCTAATTCCAAAGCCCGTGCTCTTTCCACTGAGCCACGCTGCTTCTCTTGTACTTCCCAAGCGCTTAGTACAGTGCTCTGCACGCAGTAAGTGCCCAATAAATACAATTGAATGAATGAATGAATAAGAAATCAGCAAGGTAAAGTGGTTAAGGAGAGTTGATTGATTTAAAACTGATAGTATAGAGTTTCTGTTTGATGTGGAAGTGGATGGGCAACCACTGGAGATTCTTGAGGAGTAGGGGCATTAATAACAATAATAATAACAATACTTGTGGTATTTGTTAAGCGCTTACTATGTGCTAGGCACTGTATTAAGCGCAGGGCTAGATACAAGCAAATCAGGTTGGACACAGACTCTGTCTCATGTGGGGCTCACAGGACTGAATTTTTTTTAGAAAAATGATCTGGGCAGCAGAATAATGCAATAGTCCAGGTTGGGGAGGCTAAGTGCTTGTAGATCAGCAGTTTGGATGGAGGGGAAAAGGTGGATTGTAGCAATGTTGTGAAGTTAGAACCAACAAGATTTGGTGACATTGAAAATATGGGTTGAATCAGAGGGATGAGTCAAGGATATATTAATGTCTGTCTCCCTCGAGAAGGTATGCCCGTTGTGGGCGGGGAATGTGTCTGCCAACTCTGTACTGTACTTTCCCGTGTGCTTAGTACAGTGCTCTGCACATACTAAGCGCTCATTAAATACTGTTGATTGTTTTGATTGATTGTTGGGTATGTTGACTTTGAGGTGTCAGAGATGTGCTGAAGGCAGGAGGAAATGTGAGACTGCAGGGAAGAACAGAGTTCAGGCTGGAGAGGTAGATTTGGGAATCATCCGTGAAGAGTTGGTAGTCAATCAATCAATCAATCAATCAATCGTATTTATTGAGCGCTTACTGTGTGCAGAGCACTGTACTAAGCGTTTGGGAAGTACAAGTCGGCAGCATATAGAGACGGTCCCTACCCAACAGTGGGCTCACAGTCTAGAATCAATCAATCGTATTTATTGAGCACATACTGTGTGCAGAGCACTGTACTAAGCGCTTGGGAAGTACAAGTTGGCAGCATATAGAGACGGTCCCTACCCAACAGTGGGCTCACAGTCTAGAGTTTCAAGAAGAGTTTGAAAAAAATAATGGACAACAGATGCACAATAGGTTTTTAAGGGAAAAGTTACTGATGTTAGCTATCTGGTGGACTCACAGACTTTGGGAATATGATGGGTATTTACAGGGATATTAGAAGGAAGATCACAAACATGAAGACAGATGTCAGTATGGTAACCATCACACTGTTTCCAAACACCTTTGTTTGTAACATAAATCAACTAATCAATGATATTTACTGAGCACTTTCTGTGTGCATAGCACTGTATTAAGGGTTTGGGAGAGTACAATATAACAGAGTTGGTAGACACGCTCCCTGCCCATAAGGCTTACAATCTAGAGGGGGAGACAGACATGAAAATAAATGACCGATGTGATCGTAGGAGATGTGGGGCTGAGGAAATCTGTCAGACATAGTTCAGGCTAGTTAGATTGGTCAGAGACTCAGTAAGACAGAGAACAAAACAAAACATATTAACAAAATAAAATAAATAGAATAGATATGTACAAGTAAAATAGAGTAATAAATATGTACAAACATATATACATATATACAGGTGCTGTGGGGAAGGGAAGGAGGTAAGGTGGGGGGGATGGAGGGGGGAGGAGGGGGAGAGTCGAAGCCATGGGAGTGAATGAGTGGGTGTACATGGCGATATTATTTATTGAAAGCTTACTGTGTGCAGAGCACTGTACTAAGCACTTGGAGAGTACAATTCAACCGAGTTGGAATGAGTGGGTGTACATGGCGATATTATTTATTGAAAGCTTACTGTGTGCAGAGCAATGTACTAAGCACTTGGAAAGTACAATTCAACCTAGTTGGTAGATATGTTCCTTGCCCCCAGCGAGCTTCCAGGCCAGAGGAAGAGATGTCTGGGCAATCAGATGGGCCCCAGGGAAGGCCCCATCCCCGCTTACACAATGGACTGATATTCTGTACATTCACCTGGTATTTTCTCCAGTTTGGTCACATAGGAGTTGAAGAGGGAGTTAGACGCTCCCGGTCCGGTGGTGGCCGTCTCTGTGGCGCTGGATGTTTGCCGGGGGCCCTCCTGGACAGGGTGCAGCGTGGCGTGGGCTCCCAGCAGCCAGTGGCTGCTCAGATAGGCCCAGGCCTGGGGAGACGGTGAACCGCTTTTCGTTCGCTGGCTGGCCGTGGCAGCGTGGCCTAGTGGATAGAGCACAGAGCTAGGAGTCAGGAGGACATGGGTTCTAATCCCGACTCCGCCACTTGTCTGTTCAATCTCTCATCCTATCCCGACTGGATTACTGCATCAGCCTCCTCTCTGATCTCCCATCCTCCTGTCTCTCCCCACTTCAGTCTATACTTCACGCTGCTGCCCGGATCATCTTTGGGCAGAAACGCTCTGGGCATGTTACTCCCCTCCTCAAAAATCTCCAGTGGTTACCAATCAACCTACGCATCAGGCAAAAACTCCTCACTCTCGGTTTCAAGGCTGTCCATCACCTCGCCCCCTCCTACCTCACCTCCCTTCTTTCCTTCTCCAGCCCAGCCCGCACCCTCCTCTCCTCTGCCGCTAACCTCCTCACTGGGCCTTGTTCTCGCCCGTCCCGCCATCGACCCCCATCCCACGTCCTCCCCCTGGCCTGGAATGCCCTCCCTCCGCACATCCGCCAAACTAGCTCTCTTCCTCCCTTCAAAGCCCTCCTGAGAGCTCACCTCCTCCAGGAGGCCTTCCCACACTGAGCCCCCTCCTTCCTCTCCCCCTCCTCCCCCTCCCCATCCCCCTGTCCTACCTCCTTCTCCTCCCCACAGCACCTGTATATATGTTTGTACAGATTTATTACTCTTTTTATTTTACTTGTACATATTTACTATTCTATTTATTTTAATTTGTTAATATGTTTTGTTTTGTTGTCTGTCTCCCCCTTCTAGACTGTGAGCCCGCTGTTGGGTAGGGACTGTCTCTATATGTTGCCAGCTTGTACTTCCCAAGCGGTTAGTACAGTGCTCTGCACGCAGTAAGTGCTCAATAAATACAATTGAATGAATGAATGTTATATGACCTTGGGCAAGTCACTTCACTTCTCTTGGCCTCAGTTATCTCATCTGTAAAATGAGAATGAATACTGTGAGGCCACTGTGGCGATTACCTTGTATCTTCCCGGGGCTTGGTACAGTGCCTGATACATAGTAAGTACCTAACAAATGCAATTATTATTATTATTATTATTACCACCACAATTATTATTATGTCGATTCAGTCCTCGGCCGCCGCGCAGTTGTTGACCTGGGGCTCTCTTGGGCTGGGGGCCCTGGAATATATTTTTCATTTTGAAGGGCTCTTCCTCCAATTTTTCCACTGCTAGAATTTTCTCAATAGGAATGCTGTAGAGGGGTTGGTCTCCTTGGCTTTTTTGATAGTTGAATTCGTGGTTTGTCAGACGAAACCACCTTTTTGGAAGTTTTTCGTACCAGAGCGTCTTCTTCCTTGGGCTGTCTTTATCACAAACTCTTCTTTAAGCAATATAGGCTGCTCTATACTCTTGTGGTCTTGTGAGAATATCAGGTGAAGCCTGTTCTTCCAGTGACCTCTCATTGGCTTTACGTGGCTTGTTCAATAGTAATAATAATAGAAATAATAATAGTAATAATCATAATTGAGGTATTTGCCAAGCACTGTACGAAGTGCTGGGGAAGGTACAAGATAATTAAACAGGATACAGTCCTGGCCCCACCCAGGCCTCATAGCCCAAGGAGGAGGTGAAGCAGTGTAGCCTAATAAATAATAAAATAATGGTGGTATTTGTTAAGCGCTTACTATGTGCAAAGCACTGTTCTTAGCGCTGGGGTAGGTACAAGGTAATCAGGTTGTCCCACGAGGGGCTCACAGTCTTCATCCCCATTTTACAGATGAGGGAACTGAGGCCCAGAGAAGTGAAGTGACTTGCCCAACGTCACACAGCTGACAAGTGGCGGAGCCGGGATTTGAACCCACGACCTCTGACTCCAAAGCCCGTGCTCTTTCCACCGAGCCACGCTGCTTCCCCTAATGAAATGAAAATGAAATAGCATTAATAGCATTAATGCCTAATGAAAAGAGCACGGGCCTGGGAATCAGAAGACCTGGGTTCTAATCCCAGCTCTGTCACTTGTCTGCTGGGTGAGCTCGGGCAAGTCACTTAACTTCTCTGTGCTTCAGTTACAGCTTGGCCAAGTCACTTAACTACTCTGTGCCTCAGTTACCTCAGCAGAGGCCTTCCCAGGCTAAGCGTCCCCTTTCCTCTTCTCCCACTCCCTTCTGCGTCACCTTGACTTAATCACTTCATTTCCCCCCCCTCCACACCCAGCCCCCCAGCACTTATGTACATATAATGATGGCATTTCTTAAGCGCGTACTATGTGCAAAGCACTGTTCTAAGCGCTGGGGGGATACAAGGTCATGAGGTTGTCCCACGTGGGGCTCACAGTCTTCATCCCCATTTTACAGATGAGGGAACTGAGGCCCAGAGAAGTGAAGTGACTTGCCCAAAGTCACACAGCTGACAAGTGGCGGAGCCGGGATTTGAACCCATGACCTCTGACTCCAAAGCCCGGGCTCTTTTCCACTGAGCCACGCTGCTTCTCGGCATATCTGTAATTTATTTATTTGTAATGACATCTGTCTCCCCCCTCTAGACTGAAAGCTCACTGTGAGCAGGGAATGTGTCTGTTTATCGTGTATTGTACCCTCCCAAGTGCTTAGTACAGTGCTCTACATTCATTCAATCATATTTATTGAGCGCTTACTGTGTGCAGAGCGCTGTACTAAGCGCTTGGGAAGTACAAGTCGGCAACACACAGAGACGGTCCCTTGTATCTCCCCCAGCGCTTAGAACAGTGCTTGGCACATCATCATCATCAATCGTATTTATTGAGCGCTTACTATGTGCAGAGCATTGTAGAGCACTGCACTATCTGCAGAGCACATAGTAAGCGCTTAACAAGTACCATAATAATAGTAATAATAATTATATTACATATTCATTCATTCAATCGTATTGATTGAGCACTTACTGTGTGCAGAGCACTGTACTAAGCGCTTGGGAAGTACAAGTTGGCAACACATAGAGACAGACCCTACCCAACAGCGGGCTCACAGTCTAGAAGGGGGAGACAGACAACAAAACAAAACATATTAACAAAACAAAATAAATAGAATAAACGTACAAATAAAATAAATAGAGTAGCAAATACGTACAAGCATATATTATTATTGTTAAGCGCTTACTTTGTGCGAAGCACTGTTCTAAGCGCTGGATGCATGTCGTTAACAAAGTAAATAGTAAATATGTAGAAGTAAAATAAATAGCAGCGTGGCTCAGTGGAAAGAGCACGGGCTTTGGAGTCAAAGGTCATGGGTTCAAATCCCGGCTCCACCAATTGTCAGCTGTGTGACTTTGGGCAAGTCACTTCACTTCTCTGTGTCTCAGTTACCTCATCTGTGAAATGGGGATTAAGACTGTGAGCCCCCCGTGGGACAACCCGATCACCTCGTAACTTCCCCAGCGCTTAGAACAGTGCTTTGCACATAGTAAGCGCTTAACAAATACCATCATTATTATTACTATTGTTAAGCGCTTAGTGCTTTGCACATAGTAAGTGCTTAACAAATACCATCATTATTCATTCATTCATTCAATCGTATTTATTGAGCACTTACTGTGTGCAGAGCACTGTACTAAGTGCTTGGGAAGTACAACTTGGCAACATCTAGAGATGGTCCCTACCCAACAGTGGGCTCACAGTCTAGAAGGGGGAGACAGAGAACAAAACAAAACATATTAACAAAATAAAATAAATAGAATAAATAAGTACAAATAAAATAGAGTAATAAATACGTACAAATATATACTATTATTGTTAAGCGCTTACTATGCGAAGCACTGTTTCATTCATTTAGCGTGGCTCAGTGGAAAGAGCACGGGCTTTGGAGTCAGAGGTCATGGGTTCGAATCCCGGCTCCACCACATGTCTGCTGCGTGACCTTGGGCAAGTCACTTAACTTCTCGGAGCCTCAGTTACCTCATCTGTAAAATGGGGATGATGACTGTGAGCCCCACGCGGGGCAACGTGATCACCTTGTATCCCCCCCAGTGCTTAGTACACTGCTTTGCACATAGTAAGCGCTTAACAAATGCCATTATTATTATTATTCATTCAGTTGTATTTATTGAGCACTTACTGTGTGCAGAGCACTGTACTAGGCACTTGGGAAGTACAAATTGGCAACATATAGAGACAGTCCCTACCCAACAGTGGGCTTACAGTCTAGAAGAGTAACATCCAGTTACTGGATGTAACTGGAGTAACTGGGACACAGCTCCGAATGGAGATTTAGGGATAATCGAGGAAACTTCTCAGTGGGGGTCCCTTCATCGACTCTGACACCTCAAGGTACGCGGCAAAAGGAAAACCTGGCTTAATTAATTGTTCTAAGCACTGGATGCAGTCGTTAACAAAATCAATAGAATAGTAAATATGTAGAAGTAAAATAAATCGATAATGGATAAAATAGAAGCCGCGTGGCTCAGTGGAAAGAGCCCGGGCTTTGGAGTCGGAGGTCATGGGTTCAAATGCCGGCTCCGCCAATTGTCAGCCGTGTGACTTTGGGCACGTCACTTGACTTCCCTGTGCCCCAGTTCCCTCTTCTGTAAAATGGGGATTACGACTGTGAGCCCCACGTGGTATAATTTAATCACCTTGTATCCTCCCCAGCGCTTAGAACTGTGCTTTGCACATAGTAAGTGCTTAACAAATGCCATTATTATTATTATTATTAAGCGCTTAGTGCTTTGCACATAGTAAGTG
Source organism: Tachyglossus aculeatus (assembly GCF_015852505.1). NCBI lineage: Eukaryota > Metazoa > Chordata > Mammalia > Monotremata > Tachyglossidae > Tachyglossus > Tachyglossus aculeatus. The sequence goes on along the minus strand of NC_052088.1, from coordinate 13,102,075 downwards.
CTTAACAAATACCATCCTTATTATTATTATTATTGTTAAGCGCTTAGTGCTTTGCACATAGTAAGTGCTTAACAAATACCATCATCATTATTATTATTGTTAAGCACTTAGTGCTTTGCACATAGTAAACTTTTAACAAATGCCATCATTATTATTATTATTATTATTAAGTGCTTACTATGTGCAAAGCACTTAATAATAATAATCAATCAATCATATTTATTGAGCGCTTACCGTGTGCAGAGCACTGTACTAAGCGCTTGGGAAGTCCAAGTTGGCAACATATAGAGACAGTCCCTACCCAACAGTGGGCTCACAGTCTAGAAGGGGGGATACAGAGAACAAAGCATATTAACAAAATAAAATAAATAGAATAGATATGTACAAGTAAAATAAAAAGAGTAATAAATATGTACAAACTATATACATATATACAGGTGCTGTGGGGAAGGGAAGGAAGTAAGGTGGGGGGGATGGAGGAGGAGAGGTGAGCCCACTGTTGGGTAGGAACCATCTCTATATGCTGCCAACTTGTACTTCCCAAGCGCTTAGTACAGTGTTCCGCACACGGTAAGCGCTCAATAAGTACGATTGATTGATTGATTGATTGATTGAGGGGGCTCAGTCTGGGAAGGAAGGAAGGGAGGGGAAGGAGGGAAAGAAGGAAGAATGATGGTAGACTGTGAGCCCACTGTTGGGTAGGGACCGTCTCTAGATGTTGCCAACTTGGACTTCCCAAGGGCTTAGCACAGTGCTCTGCACACAGTAAGCGCTCAATAAATACGATTGATTGATTGATTGAGGGGGCCCAGTTTGGGAAGGAAGGAAGGGAGGGGACGGAGGGAAAGAAGGAAGAATGATGGTTGACTGTGAGCCCACTGTTGGGTAGGGACCGTCTCTAGATGTTGCCAACTTGGACTTCCCAAGCGCTTAGTACAGTGCTCTGCACACAGTAAGCACTCAATAAATACGATTGATTGATTGATTGATTGATTGAGGGGGCTCAGTCTGGGAAGGAAGGAAGGGAGGGGATGGAGGGAAGGGAGAGGATGGAAGGAAGGAGTGAAAGAAGGAAGAATGATGGTAGACTGTGAGCCCACTGTTGGGTAGGGACCGTCTCTAGATGTTGCCAATTTGTACTTCCCAAGGGCTTAGCACAGTGCTCTGCACACAATAAGCGCTCAATAAATACGATTGATTGATTGATTGATTGAGGGGGCTCAGTTTGGGAAGGAAGGAAGGGAGGGGAAGGAGGTAAGGGAGAGGATGGAAGATAGGAGGGAAAGAAGGAAGAATGATGGTAGACCGTGAGCCCACAGTTGGGTAGGGACCGTCTCTATATGTCGCCAACTTGGACTTCCCAAGCGCTTAGTCCAGTGCTCTGCACACAGTAAGCACGATTGATTGATTGATTGATGGTATTTGTTAAGCGCTTACTATGTGTGAAGCACTGTTGTAAGCGCTGGATGCACGCCGTTCACAAAATCAACAGAATAGTAAATGTGTCGAAGTAAAATAAATCGATAAGGGATAAAACAACTGAAAAAACAGTATATTCTATAGAACGTATTAAATAACAAGGAGAGTAGGACGGCCGCCCGCAGGCCCACCTCCCCCGGCCGGCCTCCTTCGGGCGTCGCCGGGGTGCGGGCCGGGCTCCGCCCCCCCAGCCCCTCCCGCCCAATGGGGCGCGGCGGCGGGGGGGCCCCGGCCTCCCATTGGCTGGCGGCCCGTGGTGAGAGATGGCGCCGGGGCCGGCGCGCGGCCGTTGGGCCGGCGGCCCGTGACGTCACGCCGTCAGGCCGGGAGGCCTCGCGGCCGATTGGGCGGGCGATCGGACGATCGGCCCCGATTGGCCGAGGCGCCGGCGCCGGCGAGGGGAGCGGAGGGGTCGCTCCGTCCGCCCGCCCCGAGGCTCCGCACAGAGGAGCGCGGCCGCGGCCCGGGCCGGGCGGAGCGGGGCGGAGGGGCCCACGCTCGGACCGCCGCTCGGACCCCAGGTGAGCGACCCCGGGGGAGGGGACACGGGACCCCGGGACCCCGGGACACCTCCCGACCCACCGGGGGGGGACGGGGACACTCCTCCGCCGCTAATCTCCTCACCGGGCCTCCTTCTCGCCTGTCCCGCCATGCACCCCGGGCCTGGAATCCTCGACTCCGCTCTCTCATTCACCCCTCACATCCAAGCCATCACCAAAACCTGCCGATCTCAGCTCCGTAACATTGTCAAGATCCGCCCTTTCCTCTCCATCCAAATCTCTGCCCTGCTCGTTCAAGCTCTCATCCTATCCCGTCTGGACTACTGCACCAGCCTCCTCTCTGATCTCCCATCCTCGTGTCTCTCCCCACTTCAATCTATACTTCACGCTGCTTCCCGGATCATCTTTGTGCAGAAACGCTCTGGGCATATTACTCCCCTCCTCAAAAATCTCCAGTGGCTACCAATCAACCTACCCATCAGGCAAAAACTCCTCACCCTGGGCTTCAAGGCTGTCCATCACCTCGCCCCCTCCTACCTCACCTCCCTTCTCTCCTTCTCCAGCCCAGCCCGCACCCTCCGCTCCTCCACCACTAATCTCCTCACTGTACCTCGCTCTCGCCTGTCCCGCCATCGACCCCCGGCCCACGTCCTCCCCCGGGCCTGGAATGCCCTCCTTCCCTCTGCCCATCCGCCCAGCTCGCTCTCTTCCTCCCTTCAAGGCCCTGCTGAGAGCTCACCTCCTCCAGGAGGCCTTCCCAGACTGAGACCCTTCCTTCCTCTCCCCCTCGCCCCCCTCTCCATCCCCCCGTCTTACCTCCTTCCCTTCCCCACAGCACCTGTATATATGTATATATGGTTGTACATATTTATTACTCTATTTATCTATTTATTTATTTATTTTACTTGTACATTTCTATCCTACTTATTTTATTTTGTTGGTATGTTTGGTTCTATTCTCTGTCTCCCCCTTTTAGACTGTGAGCCCACTGTTGGGTAAGGACTGTCTCTATATGTTGCCAATTTGTACTTCCCAAGCGCTTACTACAGTGCTCTGCACATAGTAAGCGCTCAATAAATACGATTGATTGATTGATTGATTGATTGGAATGCCCTCCTTCCCTCCGCCCATCCGCCCAGCTCGCTCTCTTCCTCCCTTCAAGGCCCTGCTGAGAGCTCACCTCCTCCAGGAGGCCTTCCCAGACTGAGCCCCCTCCTTCCTCTCCCCCTCCTCCCCATCCCCCCGCCTTACCTCCTTCCCTTCCCCACAGCACCTGTATATATGTTTGTACGTATTTATTACTCTATTTATTTTACTTGTACATATCTATTCTATTTATTTTATTTTGTTAGCATGTTTGGTTTTGTTCTCTGTCTCCCCCTTTTAGACTGTGAGCCCACTGTTGGGTAGGGACTGTCTCTATATGTTTCCAATTTGTACTTCCCAAGCGCTTAGTACAGTGCTCTGCACACAGTAAGCGCTCAATAAATACGATTGATGATGATGACGATGATTAATTACTCTATTTATTTTGCTTGTACATATCTATTCTATTTCATTTTGTTAGTATGTTTGGTTTTGTTCTCTGTCTCCCCCCTTTTAGACTGTGAGCCCACTGTTGGGTAGGGACTGTCTCTAGATGTTGCCAATTTGCACTTCCCAAGCGCTTAGTACAGTGCTCTGCACCCAGTAAGCGCTCAATAAATACGACTGATGATGATGACTTCCCAAGCGCTTAGTACAGTGCTCTGCACATAGTGAACGCTCAATAAATACGATTGATGATGATGATGATGATAATGATTCATTACTCTATTTATTTATTTATTTTGCTTGTACATACCTATTCTATTTATTTTATTTTGTTAGGACGTTTGGTTTTGTTCTCTGTCTCCCCGTTTTAGACTGTGAGCCCACTGTTGGGTAGGGACTGTCTCTATATGTTGCTAATTTGTACTGCCCAAGCGCTTAGTACAGTGGTCTGCACATAGTAATTGCTCAATAAATACGATTGATGATGATGATTTATTACTCTATTTATTTTACTTGTACCTATCTATTCTATTTATTTTATTTTGTTAGTATGTTTGGTTTTGTTCTCTGTCTCCCCCCCTTTTAGACTGTGAGCCCACTGTTGGGTAGGGACTGTCTCTATATGTTGCCAACTTGGACTTCCCAAGCGCTTAGTACAGTGCTGTGCACACAGTAAACGCTCAATAAATACGATTGATGATGATGATTTATTACTCTATTTATTTATTCATTTTACTTGTACCTATCTATTCTATTTATTTTATGTTGTTAGTACGTTTGGTTTTGTTCTCTGTCTCCCCCCCTTTTAGACTGTGAGCCGGCTATTGGGTAGGGACTGTCTCTATATGTTGCCAATTTGTACTTCCCAAGCGCTTAGTACGGTGCTCTGCACATAGTAAGCGCTCAATAAATACGATTGATGATGATGATGACGATGATGATTCATTACTCTATTTATTTATTTTGCTTGTACGTATCTATTCTATTTATTTTATTTTGTTAGCATGTTTGGTTTTGTTCTCTGTCTCCCCCCTTTTAGACTGTGAGCCCACTGTTGGGTAGGGACTGTCTCTAGATGTTGCCAACTTGGACTTCCCAAGCGTTTAGTACAGTGCTCTGCACAGAGTAAGCGCTCAATAAATACGATTGATGATGATTTATTACTCTATTTACTCGTTTTGCTTGTACATATCTATTCTATTTATTTTATTTTGTTAGTATGTTTGGTTTTGTTCTCTGTCTCCCCCCTTTTAGACTGTGAGCCCACTGCTGGGTGGGGACTGTCTCTATATGTTGCCAATTTGGACTTCCCAAGCGCTTAGTACAGTGCTCTGCACACAGTAAGCGCTCAATAAATACGATTGATGATGATGATGATGATAATGATTTATTACTCTATTTATTTTGCTTGCACATATCTATTCTATTTATTTTATTTTGTTAGTATGTTTGGTTTTGTTCTCTGTCTCCCCCTTTTAGACTGTGAGCCCACTGTTGGGTGGGGACTGTCTCTATATGTTGCCAATTTGGACTTCCCAAGCGCGTAGTACAGTGCTCTGCACATAGTAAGCGCTCAATAAATACGATTGATGATGATGATGATGATGACGATGACACGAGAACCGGCCCGGCCTGCTCCGGGCGCCATCGCCTCAGCACCGGGACCTCCCTCCCTCTCTCTCTTCCCCCCCCCATAATAACACAGTTATTACTCCATTTATTTTATTGTACACATTTACTACTCTGTTTATTTTATTAATGATGAGCGTACAACTATCATTCTACTTATTCTGACGGCTTTGGACACCCATAATAAAATAGATATTACCCTAGTGATTGCTCTAGTTATTAGAGCAGTAGGTATACTATTACTATAGTATAGTAACTAGTATAGTATATATATTGTATATATATATTCTATATTATCTCTCTCCCCCCCGCATAACACAGTTATTACCCCATTTATTTTATTGTACAGATTTACTACTCTGTTTATCTTATTAATGATGAGCGTATAGCTATCATTCTACTTATTCTGACGGCTTTGGACACCCATAATAACAGATATTACTGTAATATATATATATATATAGTATATATATACTATACTATAGTTATAACTAAAGTAGTTATTACTCTATTTTATTGTACATATTTACTACTCTATTTTATTAATAATGAGCGTATAGCTATAATTCTACTTACTGTGACGGCTTTGGACACCTGTCTATATGTTTTGTTTCTTTTGTCTGTCTCCCCCCTCTAGACTGTATAATAATAATAATGATGGCATTTATTCACCCCAGCACCGGGATCTCCCTCCCCCCCCCGCCCCCCGCCATAATAACGCAGTTATTACTCCATTTATTTTATTGTACAGATTTACTACTCTGTTTATTTTATTAATGATGACCATATAGCTATTATTCTACTTATTCTGACGGCTTTGGACACCCATAATAACATAGATATTACTCTATTTTATTGTACATATTTACTACCCTATTTTATTAATAATGAGCGTATAGCTATAATTCTATTTATTCTGACGGCTTTGGACACCAGTCTATATGTTTTGTTACTTTTGTCTGTCTCCCCCTTCTAGACTCTGTAATAATAATAATAATAATGATGGCATTTATTCACCCCAGCACCGGGACCTCCCTCTCCCCCCTCACCATAATAACATAGTTATTATTTTATTGTACACATTTACTACTCTGTTTATTTTATTAATGATGAGCGTATAGCTATCATTCTACTTATTCTGACGGCTTTGGACACCCATAATAACATACATATTACTCTAGTTATTGCTCTAGTTATTAGAGCAATAGTTGTACTATTACTATAGTATAGTAATTAGTATAGTATATATATATGCTATACTATCTCTCTACCCCCCGCATAACACAGTTATTACTCCATTTATTTTATTGTACAGATTTACTACTCCGTTTATTTTATTAATAATGAGCGTATAGCTATCATTCTACTAATTCTGACGGCTTTGGACACCCATAATAACATAGATATTACTCTAGTTATTGCTCTAGTTATTAGAGCAATAGTTATACTATTACTATAGTATAGTAATTAGTATAGCATATATATTGTAGATATAGTATATATATATACATATATATACTATACTATCTCTCTCCCCCCTGCATAATAACACAGTTATTACTCCATTTATTTTATTGTACATATTTACTACTCTGTTTATCTTAATAATGAGCGTGTAGCCATCATTTTACTTATTCTGACGGCTTTAGCCACCCATAATAACATAGATATTACTCTAGTGTATATATATAGTATAGTATATATGTACCATACTATGGTTATGACTAAAATAGTTATTACTTATTTTATTGAATATATTTACTACTCTATTTTATTAATAATGAGCGTATAGCTATCATTCTACTTATTCTGACGGCTTTGGACACCCGTAATAACATAGATATTACTCTAGTTATTGCCCTAGGTATTAGAGCAATAGTCATACTATTACTATAGTATACTAATTAGTATAGTGTATATATATATAGTATCTATATGTATTGTATAGTATATATGTATATACTATAGTTATAACTAAAATAGTTATTACTCTATTTTATTGTACATATTTACTACTCTATTTTATTAATAATGAGCGTATAGCTACAATTCTACTTATTCTGATGGCTTTGGACACCTGTCTGTATGTTTTGTTTCTTTTGTCTGTCTCCCCCTTCTAGACTGTATAATAATGATGATGGCATTTATTCACCCCAGCATCGGGACCTCCCTCCCCTCCCAATAATTAATCAATCAATCGTATTTATTGAGCGCTTACTGTGTGCAGAGCACTGTACACTAAGCACTTGGGAAGTACAAGTTGGCAACACATAGAGACAGTTCCTACCCAACAGTGGGCTCACAGTCTAAAAGACATAGTTATTACTCCATTTATTTTATTATACATATTTACTACTCTGTTTATTTTATTAATAATAAGCATATAGCTACAGTTCTACTTATTCTGACGGCTTTGGACACCTGTCTGTATGTTTTGTTTCTTTTGTCTGTCTCCCACTTCTAGACTCTATAATAATGATGATGGCATTTATTCACCCCAGCATTGGGACCTCCCTCCCCTCCCAATATTAACATAGTTATTACTCGATTTATTTTATTGTGCATGTTTACTACTCTGTTTATTTTATTAATAATGAGCGTATAGCTATAATTCTACTTATTCTGATGGCTTTGGACACCCATAATAACATAGATATTACTTTATTTTATTGTACATATTTACTACTCTATTTTATTAATAATGAGCGTATAGCTACAGTTCTAGTTCTGACAGCTTTGGACACCCATAATAACATAGATATTACTCTATTTTATTGTACATATTTACTACTCTATTTTATTAATAATGACCGTATAGCTATAATTCTACTTATTCTGACGGCTTTGGACACCTGTCTATATGTTTTGTTTCTTTTGTCTGTCTCCCCCTTCTAGACTGTATAAATAATAATGATGATGATGATGGCATTTATTCACCCCAGCCCTGGGACCTCCCCCCCATAATAACATAGTTATTACTCCATTTATTTTATTGTACATATTTACTACTCTGTTTATTTTATTAATAATGAGCGTATAGCTATCATTCTACTTATTCTGACAGCTTTGGACACCCGTAATAACATAGATATTACTCTATTTTATTGTACATATTTACTACTCTATTTTATTAATAATGAGCGTATAGCTATCATTCTACTTATTCTGACGGCTTTGGACACCTGTCTGTATGTTTTGTTTCTTTTGTCTGTCTCCCCCTTCTAGACCCTATAATAATGATGATGGCATTTATTCACCCCGGCATCGGGACCTCCCTCCCCTCCCAATAACATAGTTATTACTCGATTTATTTTATTGTGCATATTTACTACTCTGTTTATTTTATTAATAATGAGCCTATAGCTATAATTCTACTTATTCTGACGGCTTTGGACACCTGTCTATATGTTCTGTTTCTTTTGTCTGTCTCCCCCTTCTAGACTGTATAATAATAATAATGATGGCATTTATTAAGCGCTTACTATGTGTAAAGCACTGTGTGGGGAGTTTACAAGGTGATCAGGTTGTCCCACGGGGGGCTCACAGTATTAATCCCCATTTTTACAGATGAGGTAACTGAGGCACAGAGAAGTTAAGTGACTTGCCCAAAGTCACACAGCTAAGTGGTGGAGCCGGGATTTGAACCCATGACCTCTCACTCCAAAGACCGTGCTCTTTCCACTGAGCCACGCTGCTTCCCCAGCGTAAGTGTAATGGACTGTAAGCCCATTGTTGGGTAGGAACCGCCTCTATATGTTGCCCGCTTGTACTTCCCAAGCGCTTAGTACAGTGCTGTGCATACAGTAAGCGCTCAATAAATACGATTGAATGAATGAATAATAATAACGATGGTATCTGTTATCTTCTAGACTGTGAGCCCGCTGTTGGGTTAGGGACCGTCTCCATATGTTGCCAGCTTGTACTTCCCAAGCGCTTAGTCCGGTGCTCTGCACACAGTAAGCGCTCAATAAATACGACTGAATGAATGAATGAATAAGCACTTACTCTGTGCCAAGCACTATTTGAAGCACTGGGTGAGATCCAAGGTAATCAGGTTATCCCCCGTGGGGCTCACAGGCTTCATCCCCGTTTTCCCGATGAGGTCACTGAGGCCCGGAGAAGTGAAGTGACTTGCCCAAGGTCACACGGCCGCTGTAATAATAATAGTAATAATAATAATGGTGGTATTTGCTAAGCGCTTACTCTGTGCCGAGCACTGTTCTAAGCGCCGGGGGAGATCCAAGGTGATCAGGTTATCCCCCGTGGGGCTCACAGGCTTCATCCCTGTTTTCCCGATGAGGTCACTGAGGCCCGGAGAAGTGAAGTGACTTGCCCAAGGTCACATGGCAGCTGTAATAATAATAATGATGGTATTTGTTAATCGCTTACCCTGTGCCAAGCACTGTTCTAAGCGCTGGGGGAGATCCAAGGTTATCAGATTGTTCCCCCGTGGGGCTCACAGGCTTCATCCCCATTTTACAGATGAGGTAACTGAGGCACAGGGAATTGAAGTGACTTGCCCGAAGTCGCCCAGCTGGCGAGGGGCGGAGCCGGGATTGGAACCCACGGCCTCTGACTCCCAAGCCCAGGCTCTTTCCACTGAGCCACGCTGCTTCTCTAATGCAAGGGCTGCCTTGTTATTATTAATATTATATATTATAATGGTATTTGTTAAAGCGCTTATTATGGGCCAAGCACCGTTAAGCGCTGGGCTAGATCCAAGGTAATGAGGTTGTCTCACGCCCGGCTCCACACCTTGTCTGCCGTGTGGCCTTGGGCAGACCACTTAACTTCTCTGTGCCTCAGTTACCTCATCTGTAAAATGGGGATTAAGACAGTGAGCCCGATGCAGGGCAGGGACTGGGTCCAACCCGATATGCTTGTTTCCACCCCAGCGCTTAGTACAGGGCTTGGCGCAGAGTAAGCGCTTTACAAATGCCGTAATAGTAATAATGCAGTGTGGCTCAGGGGAAATAGCACAGGCTTGGGAGTCGTAGGCCATGGGTTCATATCCCGGCTCCGCCACTTGTCAGCTGTGTGACTTTGGGCAAGTCACTTCACTTCTCCGTGCCTCAGTTCCCTCATTTGTAAAATGGGGATGAAGACTGTGAGCCCCACGTGGGACAACCTGGTCACCTTGTAACCTCCCCAGTGCTTAGAACAGTGCTTTGCACATAGTAAGCGCTTAATAAATGCCATCATCATCGTCAATAATGATGATGGGGCTCACCGTCTTAATCCCCGTTTCGTTGTTGGGTAGGGACCGTCTCTATATGTTGATGACTTGTACTTCCCAAGCCCTTAGTACGGTGCTCTGCACACAGTCAGCGCTCAATTAATACGATTGAATGAAATGAGTAATAATGGTGGCATTTGTTAGGCGTTATTGCCCCATATCCCTCCTACCATTCCTTTCCAAACTCCTTGAACAAGTTGTCTACACGCGCTGCCTCGAATTCCTCAACAACAACACTCTCCTCGACCCCCTCCAGTCTGACTTCCATCCCCTACATTCCACGGAAACTGCCCCCTCAAAGGTCACCAATGACCTCCTGCTTGCCAAATCCAATGGCTCCTACTCTGTCCTAATCCTCCTCGACCTCTCAGCTGCCTTCGACACTGTGGACCACCCCCTTCTCTTCAACACGCTATCTGACCTTGGCTTCACAGACTCCGTCCTCTCCTGGTTCTCCTCTTATCTCTCCGGTCGTTCATTCTCAGTCTCTTCTGCAGGCTCCTCCTCCCCCTCCCATCCCCTTACTGTGGGGGTTCCCCAAGGTTCAGTGCTTGGTCCCCTTCTGTTCTTGATCTACACTCACTGCCTTGGTGGCCTCATTCGCTCCCATGGCTTCAACTATCATCTCTACGCTGATGACACCCAGATCTACATCTCTGCCCCTGCTCTCTCCCCATCTCTCCAGGCTCGCATCTCCTCCTGCCTTCAGGACATCTCCATCTGGATGTCTGCCCGCCACCTAAAACTCAACATGTCCAAGGCTGAACTCCATGTTTTCCCTCCCAAACCCTGCCCTCTCCCTGACTTTCCCATCTCTGTTGACGGCACTACCATCCTTCCCGTCTCACAAGCCCGCAACCTTGGTGTCATCGGCTCTCTCATTCACCCCTCACATCCAAGCCGTCACCAAAACCTGCCGGTCTCAGCTCCGCAACATTGCCAAGATCCGCCCTTTCCTCTCCATCCAAACCGCTACCCTGCTCGTTCAAGCTCTCATCCTATCCCGTCTGGACTACTGCATCAGCCTTCTCTCTGATCTCCCATCCTCGTGTCTCTCCCCACTTCAATCCATACTTCATGCTGCTGCCCGGATTATCTTTGTCCAGAAACGCTCTGGGCATGTTACTCCCCTCCTCAAAAATCTCCAGTGGCTACCAATCAATCTGCGCATCAGGCGGAAACTCCTCACCCTGGGCTTCAAGGCTGTCCATCCATCACCTCACCCCCTCCTACCTCACCTCCCTTCTCTCCTTCTCCAGCCCAGCCCGCACCCTCCGCTCCTCTGCTGCTAATCTCCTCACCGTACCTGGTTCTCGCCTGTCCCGCCATCAACCCCCGGCCCACGTCATCCCCCGGGCCTGGAATGCCCTCCCTCTGCCCACCCGCCAAGCTAGCTCTCTTCCTCCCTTCAAGGCCCTACTGAGAGCTCACCTACTCCAGGAGGCCTTCCCAGACTGAGCCCCTTCCTTCCTCTTCCCCTCGCCCCCCTCTCCATCCCCCCATCTTACCTCCTTCCCTTCCCCACAGCACCTGTATATATGTATATATGTTTGTACATATTTATTACTCTATTTTACTTGTACATATCTATTCTATTTATTTTATTTTGTTAGTATGTTTGGTTTTGTTCTCTGTCTCCCCCTTTTAGACTGTGAGCCCACTGTTGGGTAGGGACTGTCTCTATATGTTGCCAACTTGTACTTACCAAGCGCTTAGTACAGTGCTCTGCACACAGTAAGCGCTCAATAAATATGATTAATGATGATGATGAAGTGACTTGCTCAAGGTCACACAGCTGACAACTGGCCGAGACGGGATCAGAACCCATGACCTATGTCTCCCAAGCCCGTGCTCTTTCCACTGAGCCACGCTGCTTTTGAAGAAGACCCAGAGAAGTGAAACGACTTGCCCAAGGAGCGGGGGGCGTCAGGGCGGAGGGTGGGGGGAGGCCAGCCAAGGGACCTTTGTCCCCGGTCCCGAAACAAGGTTCATCCTTTCATTCGTTCGTATTGATTGAGCGCTCACTGCATGTGGAGCCCTGTGCTGAGTGCTTGGGAAAGTACAGCAGTAAAGAGAGGCCATCCCTAGCCACCACGAAGTCACGGTCCCGAGGATGCGACCTCCCATGTTGGGGGGGGTTGGGATGGTTTGCGGTGGACCCTCTCCCCCCCCGGGGGGGTGGGGGGGAAACCAAGGCCTGCCCCCTTGGTTCTCCCCAGCTTCATAGCAACCGTCACACCTTCTGGCTTTCCGAAAGGATTCAAAACAGATCTCGGTGCGCGGACCCGCCTTCAAAGGCTCAGTACAGTGCTCTGCACATAGTAAACGCTCAATAAATGCGACGGATGAAAGGGCAAAAGGACCGTGAGCCCGTTGTTGGGTTGGGATTGGCTCTAGCTGTTGCCGAATTGTACTGTCCTAGCGTTTAGTACTGTGCTCTGCACAAAGTAAACGTTTCAGGAGGCCTTCCCAGTCAATCAATTGTATTTATTGAGCGCTTACTGTGTGCAGAGCACTGTACTAAACGCTTGGGAAGTACAAGTTGGCAACATATAGAGACAGTCCCTACCCAACAGTGGGCTCACAGTCTAGAAGTCTTCCCAGGCTGAGCCCCCCTTTTCCTCGGCTCCTCCTCCCCTCCCCATTGCCCCCACTCCTTCCCTCTGCTCTACTCCCTTCCCCGCCCCACAGCAATTGTGTATATTTGTATGTATTTATTGTTCTATTTTATTAATGATGTGTATGTAGCTATAATTCTATTTATTTTGATGCTGTTGATCCCTGTCTACTTGCTTTTTGTTGTCTGTCTCCCCCTTCTAGACTGTGAGCCCGTTGTTGGGTAGGGATTGTCTCTAGTTGTTGCCGAATCGTACTTTCTAAGAACTTAGTACAGTGCTCTGCACACAGCAATTGTGTATATTTGTACGTATTTATTGTTCTATTTTATTAATGATGTGTATGTAGCTATAATTCTACTTATTTTGATGCTGTTGATCCCTGTCTACTTGCTTTGTTTTGTTGTCCGTCTCCCCCTTCTAGACAGTGAGCCCGTTGTTGGGTAGGGATTGTCTCTAGTTGTTGCCGAATCGTACTTTTAAGCACTTAGTACAGTGCTCTGCACACAGTAAGCGCTCAATAAATACGACTGAATGAATGGGGAGAAGGGGACTCAGTTTTGGCACAGAAATCCTTTGTCTTAGGGAAGAAGGTAGAGGAGTGCTTGGTTTTGGGTCAGGACAGAGCAGCAGGTTTTTACTTGGCTATTATTGGGGACATTGTTGGAAGTCAACTGTGAGCTGGTTGTGGACAGTGTTATTTTGTACTCTCCCGAGCACAGAGTGAGTGCCCAATAAATACGATCGAATGAATGAAGTAAGCTGATGATTGTGGGGTAGCTTCCCGCCTCCCCCAGATACCTCCTCCCCATCCCTCTGGCCCTGCCTCCTTTCCCTCCCCACAGCAGTTGTGTATATATTTGTACAGATTTATTACTCTATTTTACTTGTTCATATTTACTTTCCTATTTATTTTGTCAGTGATGTGCATATAGCTTTAATTCTATTTGTTCTGACAATTTTGACACCTGTCTACATGTTTTGTTGTCTGTCTTCCCCTTCTAGACTGTGAGCCTGTTGTTGGGTAGGGACCGTCTCTATATGTTGCGGACTTGGACTTCCCAAGTGCTTAATAAAATGCTCTGCACACAGTGAGCGCTCAATAAATACGATTGAGTGAATGAATACACCCTCTTAGGAGGAAATTGTGTGGGGTGTAAAGTTTTGAAGGTGTGTCATTTGGGCGGTAAACCGTGCCCAGCTGCTGTTTTCTACCGCAGTTAGGGCCCTGCCACAGCCCATGCCCGAAGGAAAGATCCATCTCGTGTTCGGCTGGTTGTACGAATGGAAATAATCGATCTTGTGTTTGCGGCATACCGGGCTGTTTTCCACTGCAGTAAATAACCAAAGCAATTGCAGCCTATTGAACTTTCAGGTTCCCTCAGCCTGTTCTGCGGTAGGCTCGTGCTTGCCGTATAATCGGTAGGCATCTTAATGACAGCAGAACGGAAGGCAGTGGCATGTAAGTGTGCGGATTAACAGCAGAAAAATGGGAGTTACTCAGGACAAATGGGAGTTGCTCATGAGAACTGAGTCAAATAAAAACGAGGTGGTTTCATAATAACTGTAATAGTGGCAGCTTTGACCGCCCAGATATAAAACTTGATTACTCAGTTTGCACCAGCAGTGTGGGCAAGAACCTGCAAACTTTTGGGGGCTGGCTGTTTAAAGACATATCTTCCCCCTACTTTTTTCCCTAAATGCCTCACTGTTTGACATAACAGCCTTGAATGACCAATGTTGCCAAATTGGCCGTAATCAATGAAGGGTTATGGGAGAAGTAAGCAGTGAACTGTCTAATAATAATGATTCATTATCTGTGAAATACCTATGTACTAAGCACTGGGGTAGATACAGTCTAGGCAGATGGGGCACAGTCCCTGCCCCACAGGAAGCTCAAGGTCTAAGGAGTGGGAGAACAGGTGTTTAGTCCACTTTTTGCAAATGAGGAAATCGAGGCCCTGGGAAGTTGTGACTTGCCCAAGGTCACACAGCAGGCAAGTGGCAGAAGATTAGAATTGAGGTCTCCTGATTCCTAGGTCCGGGCTTTTTCCACCAGGCCGTGCTGCGTTTCCTCTTTTGTAATCAAGCGGGATTCCTGTAGCCACCGTTCACTAGTGCTAAAAATATGCCGAAATCGGTCCCATTCTTGTTTAGGATGACGCTATGTGAGGCCTAGAATCAGTCAGTGGTACTGAGTGGGCGTTTTCTGTGTGCGGAGGTCTGGACTAAGCACTTGGGAGAGTACAGTACAATAAAGTTGGTAGACACGATCCTTGCCTTCAAGGATCTTTACCATGTACTTGGTAAATTGCAGATTGGGGAAGTTTGGCAGAGTATAAGCATGTGTTTATTTGTGCTCTGGGGCGGGGCAAGTATCAAAGTGCGTAAGGGGTACGGGCCCAATTTATAGGTGACACGGAAGGGAGGGTGGATAGGGTGAGAGGAAGTGAGAGGTCAGTCAGGGAAGGATTTTGGAGGAAATATGATTTTAATAGGGCTTTGAAGATGGGGAGAGTCTGTGGAATATGAAGGGGAGAGGGGGAGGACTTGAATGAGAGGTCGGCAGCAAGAGAGACGAGATCAAGGTCCCATGTAGGTTGCTGGTAGAGGAGAGAAGTGTCAGGGCTGGATGTAGTGGGAGGGGGAAAAGCTGGTTGAGTGCCTTAAAGTCGATAGTAAGGTGTTGGTTTGCTCTGGAGATGGTTTGGCAACATTGGGGTTTTTTGAGGAGTGGGGAGATGTGCGGAGTAGCAGTTGGTTGGGGAGAATGATCCAGGAAGCAGGGTGAAATATGGACCCGAGTGGGGAGAGAAAGGAGGCAAGTAAATCAGCGAGGAGGCTGTTGCAGTAGTCATTGGGGTAGGATAAGTGACTGGATCAAGTTGGTAGCATTAGAAATTATTGAGCCACCAACTTCAAAAACAGATTTTGTTTTGTTCATCTATACAACATGCTGCTTCAGGCAGAATGACAGGGGATTACATCATACTGTTGCCTAAAACAGGAAGCAAGCACGATTTATACACATTAAGGATTAGAGTTCAACCTGGAAATGTGGTCTGCTTCAAATGCCATGCTGCACATCTTTTCTCCTAAAGAGACCCAGGGGCTAAAATGTAATAATAACAGTAATAATTAAGGCACTTGCTAAGTGCTTGCTATGTTTTCAAGCACCGTATTAAATTCTGGGGTAGAGATACAAGATAATCAAGTCCCCCATGGGGCTAACAGTCTAAGTAGGAGGGAGAACAGATGATGAATCTCCATTTTACAGATGAGGAAACTGAGGTATAGAGAAGTTAAGTGACTTACCCAAGGTCATGCAGCAGACATGAAGCAGAGCTGGGATTTGAATCGAGGTCCTCTGATTCCCATGCCTGTGCTCCTTCCACTAGGCCAAGCTGCTTCATAAAAATAATGGTAGTATCAAGCACTTAACTATGTGCAAAGCTCATAAATAAATCATCATAAATAAGCACATAAATAAAGTATCAGTAAATATGATTGATTGAAAGCTCTGCACTATGTTCTGGGGTAGATACAAGTTTATTAGGTCAGACACCATCTCCGTCCCATAGTCTAAGAATCGATCAATCAGTGGTCGCTTATTGAGTGCTTACTGTGTGCAGAGCACTGTACTAAGCACGTGGGAGAGTTCAGTCCAACAGGATTAGCAGGCATGTTCCCTGCTCGTAACAAATTTACAGTCTGGAGGAGGTAGGAGTAGGAAGCAGAGCAAGTATTGAATCTTTTATTTTAGAGATGCGGAAACTGAAGCATAGACACGTTAAGTGACTTGCCCAAGGACACACAGCAGGCAAGTCGCAGAGCTGGGAATTAGAACTCGGGTCCTCTGACTCACAGGCCTGTGCTCTTTCCAGTAGGCCACGTTGCTTCGTTTAAATTCCCAAAACCCAGACTTCCACCTACCTTGCCCTGCTCACTAGGGATACATCCTTTGCCTCTTCAGCCAAGGATACTGGAAACATATTTTAGAAAACCGTTCAGGAATACTCAGGTTGTACATAGAGCCCGATCCATGGAATTCCTACCAAAAAGTCTAGAAAAATGTAATACATTCTGGTTTTGCTGGTGTGTGCCCTCAGAATGGTTTTGCGCTGTCCTTGTATCCTCATAGAAAGCAGTTAATAGCATATTATTTAAACAGTCTTATTTTTTTGAAAAGTTTGCTGTTTTGAGGCCCATATTGACAATTTCAGCTAGGGTGTTGGTAATGATATACAGCGGTACTTTCGACAGAAATTTTTTCTCACTTCAGTTCCAAATCGCACGTAAAAGATGCAGGTGATACTCTAGGACGCTAGAATGCTTTTTCGAACATTTCCAGCTATTTGGGTTCCCGAAGATTTCCCCGATCTCTGTTCATCACGTTCTTTCCCTAACCTACTGCTTCTCTTTAAACACGTATCCTAGACTCCATCCTGATTGAACCAACTGGGAACCTACAAGACAAACAAGATATTAAATGGAGCATTTACTTACATCATTTTTGAAACCGCAGTTGTCTTCTGCTCCTCATGAGTTAATATAAAAATGATTTAAAAAAAACTTTATTATGCTGAGTCTCCAATAAAGCTGCAGGACCTGACTGAAAGAACCTGGGACTGGGTGAGGAGCTCTGGGTTCTGGTTCTGCCGCTGACCTGCTGAGTGAACCTGGGCGAATCAACCTCTCTGTCTCCTCATCTGTAAATAGGGAATAAGATACCTGTCCTCCCTACCCCTCTTAGATTGCAAATCACCGTGGGGCAGGGACTGTGTCTGAGTTGGTTATCTCGTAACTCCCGTAACGTTGTGAGCCTAGGACCAAAACCCAGGAAATCTTAATTCTGTCCGTTTTGGCATGCTGTATATAAGAATGAAAAAACAATGAAAAAAAGCATCACAGCAAAATAGCCACTAACGTGTGTGCACTGTTGTTCTTTTGCTACATGTAAACTTTATCTTGCTTCTTTAATACGACAGCTAGGAGGGATTGTGTGTTCTGGACAGCTTTTTCGTTATAGATATTCCATGATTATGATGGCATTTATTAAGCGCTTTCTATGTGCCAGTTCTAAGCACTGGGCTCAGGGCTCGTGTGGAGGATTAAAAATAGGGTTAGCAGTATATGTAAAATATTTACAATTTTTTGGGGGGATTTGTGGCTTTGGAACAAGATAAAATATTAAATCAATCAGATGTGGAGTTGGTTGTAAGTGGTGTTTATCATTTCTTACAAGCTGAGTGGATGGAGGCGGGGGCAAAGAAATGGGAGATAAATATGTACTTTTACGTTAGGCTTTTACTTTCAGGTACCGTATTAAGGAAAACTGGCACTTCTGCCGTGTGCAGGCCTATAACTGTTTCTTCTGACCCCTGCATAGGATTCTGTGGAGAAAGTTGTGCATCAATCAATCAATTGTATTTATTGAGCGCTTACTGTGTGCAGAGCACTGTACTAAGCTCTTGGGAAGTACAAGTTGGCAACATATAGAGACAGTCCCTACCCAACATTGGGCTCACAGTCTAAAAGGGGGAGACAGAGAACAAATCCAAACATACTAACAAAATAAAATAAATAGAATAGATATGTACTAGTAAAATAAATAAATAGAGTAATAAATATGTACAAACTTATATACATATATAATGCATTGTCAGAAGAGGTATGGCATGGCTGAATGGAAAGAGGCTGGGCATGGGAGTCAGAAGACCTGGATTCTAATCCTGGCCCTGCCGCTTGTCTGCTGTGTGACCTTGGGCAACTCATTTAATTTCTCTGTGCCTCAGTTTCCTCATTTGTAAAATGGGGATTCACTGCCTCTTCTATCACCTTCTTAGTCTGTGAGCCCCATGTGGGACAGGGACTATGTCCAACCTGATTAACTTGTATTCATTCAATCGTATTTATTGAGCGCTTACTGTGTGCGCTTAGAACACTGCTTGAGATATAGTTGTGCTTACCAAACACCATAATAATAAGAATGTTCTGTAATTCCCGAATTGCATTTTCCTACCAAATGTGCAGTAAATACACTTAATGGGAGATCTGAGTGTATAATAAAAATGGTCTTCAAAAATCCCATGAATTTATTTTGAAGGAGATTTAAATAATTAATAGTCCTTTGGAGAAGTCCAGTAGTTCATTAGAGAAGCAGTGAGGCCAAGAGGAAGGAACATGGGCTTGGGGAGTCAGAGGACCTGGGTTCTAATTCCAGCTCTACCATTTGTCTGCTTTATGACCCTGGACAAGTCACTTCATTTCTCTGTGCCTCAGTTCCCTCATCTGTACAGTGGGGATTAAGACTGTGAGCGCTGTGTAGGACAGGGAAAGTGTCCAACCTGATTATCACCCTGCCCCAGTGCTTTGTACAGTGTCTGATACATAGTAAGCACTTAATGTACCATTTTAAAAAATACCTCAGAAACATCTCAGGCTGTTTTTTTGAAGAGTGACTAGGCAGTAAAATCACTTGCATCTGCAACCTTAAGGTATTTGGAAGAACTAGTGAGAATTTTAAAAATAATAATCTGAAGTTGTAAACCACTTAGGCCCAAATTTGCTGAATTTTTTGTTTTATTTTAATCACAGTCCGCCCTTCAGAATTTGCTTAATGCTCATACATATTGCATTCTTGGTGTATATTAATATCACAACTCTTTTCAGTTCCTTGTAGAATCTAAGAATGGAAAATTTAGACTAAATGATTTTTTTTGTAGTAGGAATGCCAAAAGGTGAATTTTAGTAGAAGACTAAGGCAACCTTAAATGCAAAGCTAGGGGAATGATTTGTTAGGGCTAAAAATCCTAGTTGTCCTTTTAAATTGCTTTATATGTGGAAGAAAATATTGTACATTTGCTTGAAAATGGAGGAGAGTAAGGAAATGGTGACGTCTAAATTTGATATAGTGACTTCACTTGTAGTAGTAGTGAGGGAAGGAAAGAAATCATGCCAATTGGATGGAGAATGTCATTTAGACCATGGTGCTGTTTAGCAGAAATGGCCATCAGTACCGTGCTCGCTACCTATTAGGCACTGCATAGGTACGGTTGATTAGGACTGTTTTATAAAATTTCCCTTTCCTCCTGGTTTCCGCTTTAATTTTCTTCTTTCATGTCCTCACCTTAAACTGCCCAGGCAGGATGAAAGTGAAAGCATTTGATATTCATCCCCTCCCCGCACCTCAGCCTCACAGCACTTACATACATAGCCATAATTTATTTACTTCTCTCCTGCACCTTGTGGGCAGGGAATTTGTCTGTCTACTCTGTTATATTGTACTCTCCAAAGTAATCAATCAATGGTATTTACTGAGTGCTTATTGTGGGCAGAGCACTTAATAAGCGCTTGGGAGGGTACAATATAACAGAGTTGGTAGACATGTTCCCTGCCCACAACAAGCTCACAGTCTAGACATTAATATAAATACAGTGCTCTGCACTCAGTAAGCATTCAATAAATGCCATTGATTGCCTGAATGATCACCAATTCAGCCTGCAGAGGAGAAGTATTTCTGTCTGGGAGCTGGTTGTGTTAGCCTCATTGTTTTAGCTGCTCACCTCATTGTATGCCTCGGTTCTTACTTGCAGGTTCAAAAGGGTGAAGTCATCAGACAGCCTCTGAATTTTCAAGATTGATGGGAATGCTTTGGGGAGGGTTAGCAGATTTCTAATACAGTTACTCTTCCAATGCTCAATTTGTACTGTTAAAAAATGGCTGCTACTGATCGAGTTGAGTAAAATGAATTTGTCTTTCTGTTACATAAAGGAGCATTATTAGTTAGTATTCAGGGGTCTGTAGGTGCCTTACCTGATGATGAATCCAGAGCAAAGTCATGGAAAAGACAGAACCCAGCCCCTTAAGCATATAAAGTACTGTTTTTGGAAATATCTTTTTTTTCCCCAACAGTGTTTTGACCTGAGGGTTCTTATTTGGTGTATCTTCTAGGACAAGAGATCCAGAGCCCAAAATGTTGTCCAGACTCTTCCGGATGCATGGCCTCTTTGTGGCATCCCATCCTTGGGAGGTCATCGTGGGGACCGTAACATTTACCATCTGTATGATGTCCATGAACATGTTCACTGGTAACGATAAGATATGTGGCTGGAATTATGAATGTCCAAAGCTTGAAGAGGTAAGTTAGATGAGCGCGATAAGGATTTGTCAACTTTGTAAAAAGCCTACATTTGTTTAGACCTGACTTTTTAAAAATAGGATTATAATACTGTGCATAAAGGTACTAGGACCTTAAGATTTAGCTAACACTGTAGAAATAAATGGCATTTAAAGGAGGGGTGGGTGATGGTGAAAATATAAGGGAACAAGTAATATACTCACATTTTCTTGAGGGGTGTTACAAATACTTAACGAGGAGCAGTTCCTGGCTCACCGTAATTGTAGACTTCAAACTGAGTTCAGTTCAAACCCATAGAGGATTAATGAAATGGAGAGTCGCTGTTTTGACCCTTTTTTTGTAGTTCAGAAACTTGATCATGAAAAATGTCTGTTCGTTAACACATTTTAATATTTGTTTCTTTCCTCTACCCCCAGGAGGATGTTTTGAGTAGCGATATCATAATCTTGACCATCACACGTTGCATAGCAATCCTTTACATTTACTTCCAGTTCCAGAATCTAAGACAGCTTGGATCAAAATATATCTTGGGTAAGGGTTTCTAAATGCATTGTTCTTTACTTAATATCAGGTCATTACAGTTTTTGTTAAAAAGTGAGGTGCATAATAGTACACATTTTATCGTGGTCCTGTGGCTTATGAAAAAGCATGTAGAGAAACTGGAGAAAGCCACGAGCAATGAACATGAGGAGAAAATAGGTTTTTACAAAGAAAAGTAAAATAATTAGGGTTGGTTTACCCAGAGAAGAGAAAACAAAGGGGAGGATTTGATTTTCTTTCTGTAGGTGAAGGGTACAGACAAATTGCCCTCCATGTCCATTGAGGTCCAAACAAACAGGAGGATTGAATGTAAGGAAGAACCTATGGGCCCTCAGGGAGATTTTCAAGCAATTAAACAGGCTCCCAAGAGAGAGTGGAGTGTCTTCATCTCAAGTGATCATTTAAAAACTTTGCTGTGTGACCATGGGTAAGTCACATAACTTCTCTGGGTCTCAGTTCCCTCATCTGACCAAGGGGGATTAAGACCCCATTAAGATTAAGGGATTAAGACCATGAAGATTAAGACCATTAGCCCCATGTGGGACATGGACTGTGTCCAACCTGATTAGCAAGTGCTCAACAAATACCATGAAAAAGACTGGATAACCTCTGAATCAGGTGTTTGCTCATTTACACAATTTAGCACCTTGCAAAACTGTGATCCTATCTCTAAATGATTGAAAAATTAATCTTTTTCAAAGTTGGATCCCCAGTGAAACTACCTAGTTGTAGTTAAAGTACTTAAGTACTTCTGTGTTCTAAACACCATCCTCAGGCTTGGGGAAAAAAAATACAGTAGTGAGAATTCGACATCGTCTGTACCTTTACAGGGCTCCCAATCTAAGAATAGAGAGGGGAGAGGGAATTGGCAGCAGACACATAAGGAAAGATGAGACGATAAAGGCACAAAAGCAAAATAGAAGACAGGGAGAGTAATAAATAGAGAAAGAACAGTCAGTGTCCTTTGGCCACAGGAGTAGAGGTTCAGACTTCTCATGGCTCAGTCTTATGGCCACGGCCTTCCTGACATTCGAAAAGTTTCGTGGTGCTGGGACCATTGGAAAGACCCAAGGTGGGGTGGTTCTCTCCAAGGCTGCAGGCCTCAGCTTCACTGGTAAGGGAGAGGCTGGGGCCTCTCTCTGCTGCTGCTGCTAGTGATCTTTTATACTCTTCCAGGGCTGGAATAGGCATTTATGGGAAATCTTCATGGACTTTTCAGTGTATAGAGGCAGAGGAGCTCAAGGCATTCTCCTGGCCTAAAATCAATTTGAACAGAACACCACCATTAGGTTTGATTCTGTTGGATATTTTTTTTTTATTGTATTTGTTAAGCCTTTACTATGTGCCAGGCACTGAGGTAGATAGAACATAATCAGCCAATGTTCCACGTGAGGCTTGCAGTCTTAATTCCATTTTATCGATGAGGCAGCGGAGGCACAGAGAAGTTAAGTGATTTGCTCAAGGATACAGAGCAGACAAGTGGCAGAGCCGGGATTTGAACCCAGGTTGTTTTGACTCTTTGACCCGCGGTCTATTCACCTAGACCAGGTTGGTGTTAGAGGGCAGGATCATTTTTGTGGGCTCTCTCAATTTTGAGACTATTGGAAGTAGTAGGAAAACACTCTCCTTCTTTTCTCCAGTCACCCCAAAGAGCAAAAATGGTTGATGCCCAGAAATACTGGACGGGAGAAAGAATATAAGAAATGGGATGATTCGGATATCATTCTAGTGAGAGAAATAAGGGAGTGTGATGGTTTATCCACAGTAAGGCCAGTTGGAGGCACATGGGTCTTGGTAGTTTTGAGAGTATTTTTAACCAGGTAGGTAAGGTGATGGAGGTTGAAGAAGTGCTTAACGCAGTGCCTGGTATATAGTAAGTGCATAACAAATAACATAAGAAAAAAAAGGGATTGCTGACGAGACGTCCCTGGTGGCTGTGGGGAAAGGGAAAAAGTCCTGTGCAACGAACCCTCAGTAAATGCCCAGTTCGTCCATTGACTCAAATGTCTCTGGTCAGCAGGCCTGTGTAACCCCTGAATATTTGGAGAATGCTTTCAGGCCCTCCTGGTTGGCATCCTCCCTCATTGCAAGCACTGAAGCCCTGATGATTTCCCCTCATTTCATTTTAATTGCCAAAAAAAAAAAGTATTTTAACTATTGATGTTCACAAAATTAATTTCAGAACTAGAATCAATCAATGACCTTGGGAAAAATAAGATTTCAAACTTCAGAAAAATTAAAATGAATGAGTTGGGAGGTTGTTAACAATAAGTAAATAAAATTAGTTATTATAAGGGAAATAATCTCAATCCCATTGGTTGAAGTGGCTCAATTCATGGATAAATTGCTGACACCCTGGTAATATCGGGAGAAAATTGTATTTTCTGTAACCGCATTCAGATGACATGCATAAAAAGCTATTGAATAATTTCTCATAAGAGAAATGAGCAAGATGTTGCATTCAGTAACAGTTTGTGCTTGAGTTGTCAAACATCTTTTTAATCCAAATGGAAAAAACACCATGTTAACATTTTGGGTGAGAGAAAGATCAGAATTAATTGAATGATTCAGGCCAAAACTGGCCTTTTTTTGTCGCCTGAATTACATATAGACTTGGACAAAAACTATCCCTTTCACCAGTGTCCTAAGTCGTAAGTTAGTTAACAATCATTTTTCCTTGTTCGTTTCCTTGTTCTTTGTCAGAAATATTCATTACTACTTGCAAATCATTAAGTTCATATAGCAGTAGCTCTCTCCTTCCCATTAAAAAGGTAATAAAAGACCAAATGTTGCTGCTTTTGTACTTGTGAAATAAAAGAGCAGAATTTCAAATTTGTATTTGTCATTTTTAGGTATTGCTGGCCTATTCACAATCTTCTCAAGCTTTGTCTTCAGTACAGTAGTCATTCACTTTTTAGATAAAGAACT
The DNA here is from genome assembly GCF_015852505.1 of Tachyglossus aculeatus. Taxonomy (NCBI): domain Eukaryota; kingdom Metazoa; phylum Chordata; class Mammalia; order Monotremata; family Tachyglossidae; genus Tachyglossus; species Tachyglossus aculeatus. The sequence goes on along the minus strand of NC_052088.1, from coordinate 13,077,475 downwards.
GACTGGCTTGAAGTAAGTACTTTAAGTCTTATGCCTACTTCCAAACGGTGAATTCATTTGCTTTACATTGACCGTATTTTTGTCTTGTCGTATGGATGCCAACTTGAGATCAGACTTTATCCAAATGATTTTGAATGTTCTGATTTAGAAAACATAACATATGTGAAACTGACTAATCTCATACTGTTTTAAATAGGCATGACTTTAATTTCATTATTACAGTACTCCTGTGATTATCTTGTTTTTCAGTGAAGCCCTACCTTTTTTTCTGCTCCTGATTGACTTATCCAGAGCTAGTGCATTAGCTAAGTTTGCCCTCAGTTCTAACTCACAGGTAAGAGTTGTTTATTGGATTCTTAACTTGTTTAGCTTTTCTCTTATTAAATGTAAACACAGTTTGTTTGAATTGATGGTATTTGTTGAGCACCTGCTATTTATAGAGCACCGCACTAAGCACTTAATTAAATCAACAGAAGTGGTAATCAGGCCCATTAGTAAAATAAGACATATGTTAGCCTCAAATTTCTGGCTTGGGAAAACTGGAAAACAAGTCAGAATTGAAGTAGATTATTGAAAGCCAAAAGACTTGTCAGGTGAGACTACCTTAGGATGGAATTATTGAGCCCTTTGAGGGCCAGGGATCATTCCTACCTGTGTATTCTTTTCCTGTGCTTAGTACAGTGCTCTGTACATAGTAAGTGCATAATAAATACTATTACTACAAGATTTGGAATCTTTCTGTATGCTTTACAAGGAAAGATTAATGAGTGATCAGTGGGGTTGAATGAGTAGTTGAGGTGTTCACATTGGGTTCACTCACTGGTTCTCACCAAAGCATGCGATATGGAATATGTGGGATGGGCTTAGATTCAAAAAGGGCTAGAAGCTTTCTTTGGATTCACACTCAGCCTAGACACTCAAAGGACAGCAAAAAGGGTGAACTGTCTCCGTTTCCTGCACCCCCCTCCTTTTTTCAGTGGTGTTTTTGTTACTTGTCCCAACCATCGAATCAGTTAGAACCATGAAAAATGGCAAAGCACCTAGGCGTGATGGTACGCCCACTCACTCTACAAGCACGGTGGGGACACTCTGCTTCAATACTTACACAAGTTCTTTTTCAGCATATGGAATCCCAAGGCGATACCACAGAATCTCCCAAAAAGTTTTCAAGAAGAAAGGCGAAAGATCAGATTGTAGCAATTACAGAGGCATCTCCTTGTTCTCCTTTGCTGGCAAGCTCCTAGTCAGACTACTCCTGTTGATCAGCTGCCAAGGAATATCTTGGAAGGAATGCTCCCATAATCACAGTGTGGCTGCGGATCACAGCACGGTAGAGCAGTCCTGAGCTCTGAGGGTGTCGGACAGCAGAGAAGTGCAGGGAGTAACCCCAAGACCTCTATACGATTTTCATAGGCATTTGATCCCCTTAGTAGATTTGCCTTCTGGAAGTTATTTTACCTATTTGGCCACCCTGAAAAGTTTCTGAGACTGCTTCATGGCCGCCTACGTCGGAGCTGGAGGTGCTCCGTCTGATCCATTCCCCGTCGGCCAGTGGGGGTAACCTCCCCAGCGCTTAGAACAGTGCTTTGCACATAGTAAGTGCTTAATAAATGCCATCATTATTATTATTATTTAGCAGGGATTTTGAGCGGACCCAGTCCTGTTCAGTTGATTCTGTGCAGGCGTGGGGCTGGGAGGTGTAGGTATCAGAATCCTCTTCTTGCTCCCCTGGAAAAAACCCTTCCAGCTTAGCTTCAAGCATCATCCAGAGTCCTAGTCACAATCATTTAAATAACTGTTTGCAGATGTTGGCCTCAGAGACACACACTGAAGAGGTCATGATGATGATTGTAAGCTGTTTCACAGAATCAGCTCAGTCAGCCAGTCAGTTGTATTTACTGAGCACTTACCGTGTGCAGAGCACTGTACTAAGCACTTGGGAAAGTACAATACAACAATTACGACAATCTAGCAATATAGCATCATGGACTGACGAGCCTGCCCCAGGGAAGCCGTACACGCAACCCGATCTATATACGGACAACACAAAGCTAAATGATGTCACCTGGGCAGGGCAGTGACCAAAGATGCCACAGTAGACCAGATGTGGTCAGAGAGCCCTGGCCAAACAGCAACGTCTTCTGGAAGCAGTGAGGGCAAGATGGTGTATGAATTGTGTAGTAGATGATGAAGAGTTCACTTTTTCTTTTTGCTTATCCTGATGCGGACTGATTTTTTTGGTTTTTTTTTTTTATTTTAGGATGAAGTAAGAGAAAACATAGCCCGAGGAATGGCCATTCTAGGCCCTACATTCACCCTTGATGCTGTTGTTGAATGCCTGGTTATTGGGGTTGGAACTATGTCAGGTCGGTATCAGGTTTTCCTTGCTTACCTTGAGTGATCACAATTCATAGGGTTGTGGTGGCTCGGTGCTTCCGGTCATTTGGCTTGGCTAAGAAGGGAATTGGAATTTGTAGAATGTATGTACAAAGTTGTGTACCACTTCAAGTTTTAACCTCCCGAGATGTTTGCAACCTGATTCTGTCATGTTCTACCTAGGGAGGCTCCTCAAAACCATGTTCGCTGAAAGTTACTCAGGGCCAGGGTTACAAGTACAATCTCTGCAGTCATTCCATAGATTTAGTAATTTAGAAATTTAGAAATCTAAACAGCCCAGAAAAGAGGGCTGTTACAGTTGAAGGCCAGCGGTTTGAACTTTAAGAAGTAAAAACCTATTGAGAAATGCTTTCGTATGCTTGGCTGAGGTTCCATTTGTTGTATACGTCAGATTGACCAAAGTTGTTATAAAATTCTTTTAAGCTTTATAAATCAGTAAAAACTTTTTTGTAGCCTGCCCCACTGAAGTTTTTAGGGTGAGAGTTGGGTGAAGATTTTGCAATCTGCCTCCAAGATTTTCACTTCTGAGAGGTTGACCTGCCTAGGTCCACCATGCAGGAATGGGTCTTTTTTTTTTTTTTTTCTTCTGTTTATCATTGAGATTAAATCTTGGGGTGAGCCCAAGTAGCCTCTTGTTGTTAGGCTGCTGCCATCCACTCTTTGTAAACTTACATCACAGGGCACTGCAGAAGGCACTTTTCTGCATCGTAGAAGTTTATGTAGTAGAAGACCAAGCATGCTTTTTTTTCCCGCTTTTATTGACGTTTCTTTTTAAAAACATCATGTGTAAAAGTGCTCAGCATAGTAGTAGTAAAAGCATTTGAGTATCGGCTGCAATGCACTATACCGAGCACTTGGGAAAGTAGAAGCAGGAGTCCTGTTCCCTGTCCCCAAGGAGCTTATGCTCTAGCAGGGGAGGCAGACATGAAAATGATTATGAAAGGAATGATCAAAACAAGTTGACTTTATGACTATACATATACATAAGTCCTGAGGGAGGCTAGGTATATGTGTGTGTTGATGTTACTCCAGGTGTTGGAAGATAACTGGAGGATGGCTGGGTCCTTCACTTCTTTCTATTGATTGTGAAGTGGGAGGTGATTTGGGAACAGAGGTGGGAGGAGGAATGAAAGGGGCTACAGGAGCTGGACTAGAGTAGAGTATATGAGAGTTTGGGAAAAGTAGGGAAATTCTGGGAGGAAACCAAAGGTGGACCTTCCTAATAGGATGCAAGAAGTGCCAGGAAAGCAGCAAAGGATTTTTCAGTTGGAGTTCTGAAAGGTGGGAAAGGCACATCATTGGCTTTTGGACTGGTTGGAAGAGAAACCAGTTAAAAGATAAGTCACAGTGATCCAGGTGGGAGGTAATCTCCAGGGATTGCATTAAAAGGATGTTCTCCGGAAGGAAGCAGGAGGATTTTACAACCAGAAGGAGGAAATGACATTGGCACCTCCCTTTGCAACAGTGATGTTTTGTAACAAATGATAGGGATCATGAGATGAGCCATTTGATCTTTATTATAGTAATTAACCATGAGGTGGTGAAGGGCTATTTAATCATTTCGAAAAGCGAGAAAGACTTCTGGGTTTAGAGAGAAGTGGGTAGCTGTACAGTAGACAGAACTGTTAGCAAAGCAGTGATGTTTTAAGAAATCTGCTGACCTCATCTTATATGCAAAATGTCGGCTGGGAGGAAGTATCGGAGAAAAGAGCACTTCTGAAATCACTCCTAAATCGCCTCAGCGAAGCTCTGTTTCATTCCGTTTATGGCTTTTATGAAAGACACCTGCTTTGGAAGCAGAAGTTCCAGTGTTCTTTAAAGGCTTGATTTACATGTCATGTAACACAAACAAATATTTAAGTTTTGAGTGGTGGTGTCCCCCTTACGGGCATTTGAAATCTTTAAGTGTATCTTAGCATTAGGCACAAATTTTCTTTGGATTTTGAACTGCCAAATAACAAACCTGTGAAACGATCGGATGGATTATACTTTTGGTATTGACTTTAGCTGCCTGATAAGTACGTAACATTGCTTTCCAAACTGTTCGTGATCAAATCAAAACCAGCCAAAAGTTAAGAGCTATTAAGGAAGCTGCGGATGGTATATTGAAAGTCAACTTCGCCTCTGTTGGAGTGTCTGAATTGACCATCTGATATTTTACTCCAGTGCGTAGTACAGGGCTTGCTAATTGTGTCCTTAATTAACGACACCATTAAGCTATGCTTTTATCAGATTGTCAGACCTCTTTTCACCATAGGGTAGCCCGCCCAGTGGCTCCGGACACAGCTAAGGGAAGCAGCCGTGTCCGTTGGCTATCTCCAACCATTCTGCCCTAGTCAGGGTTTCATTTTTGGTTTGTACACCTGCAGCTGGAGCCCCATGTCCGACGGCTGGGGTCACCCTTCTCCGGAGCCTCCCGGAGAATGTGGAGGTGTTTCCCTGGACCCGTGGGGAAGCTTCCCGGTTCCAAGATCACGGGTACCGGTCAAACAGGCTCAACAAAGAATTATACTTCGGCACTCTGACCTAGAAACGATGGAGGATCTGCTGGGTCATGAGGGCGTGAGGACGGCTTAGCCGTGGCTTCCAGAATTACGTTTCTATTGCTCTCCAAAGTTTGGCGCTGCAGGTTTGCCCCATTCTGCCTTTACCCAGGGGTTGTCTTGTCTTATGCCGTCAAGTCATCTCTGATCCATAGCGACTCCATGGACACATCGCTCCCAGACCACCCCAACCTCCATCTGCAATCATTCTGGCAGTGTATCCATAGAGTTTTCTTGATTAAAAATGCAGAAGTGGTTCCCCATTACCTTCTTCCGTACAGTAAACTTAAGTCTCCGCTCTTGACTCTCTCCCATACCGCTGCTGCCCAGCACTGGGGAGTTTTGACTTGTAGCAGATTGCCTTCCACTCGCTAGCCACTGCCCAAGCAAGCAATGGAAAGGTTACATCTCTGCTTGACTCTCCCTCCTGTAGCCGAGACCGGTAGAGTACTGGAAACTCTCCAGGTGCGATCTGGAGAGGGGGACCCAGATGTTAGAGTCGTCTTAAATTTGGCTGAGAAGAGATAAAACAATTGCAGTGTTCAAGAGCTCCGTCTGTATGAATGTTTGTGAACAAGAAAAAATTCGAGTTATATAGTGATTTACTAATTTAAGTGATTTACTAATCACTTAAAAATTGTTTTGTTAGTGTAAGGGGAGGTATGTTGTCTTGCTAACTGGAAACATCTTTTTCCCCGTCATTAGGTGTCCGACAACTGGAAATAATGTGCTGCTTTGGTTGCATGTCTGTTCTCGCCAACTACTTTGTCTTCATGACTTTCTTTCCCGCTTGTGTATCCTTGGTTCTAGAGGTAAGGGTTGTGCCGGTGGTTTCGGCCATGTTTCCCACATCTTTTCTTGTTAGTCCTGTTAGTACAGCTCTTTAAGTCTAACACAACCTGTGGTCTTTGTGTAGCTCTCTCGGGAGAGTCGCGAGGGCCGTCCCATCTGGCAGCTGAGTCATTTTGCCCGTGTTTTAGAGGAAGAAGAAAATAAGCCAAATCCTGTTACTCAGCGGGTCAAAATGATAATGGTAAGTTTGTTTGGACCAACTCACCCATTGTCTTAACACCCCTCAACTTTTCCATTTCTTCTTTTTGCTTTTTGCCCCTCCCCTTCCCTCTCTGTAATCTTTCACCCTTGCCCTCACTTCCTTACCCTTCTAATGCCCGTCTCCCCGCTCTCCTCACTCTTTCCTGTATTCGCTTACCTTATTTCTTTGACCCACCGTGTTGGCCTAGATACCAGCCTTCCTTTTACGATGGTGTATTCACATCATTGGGGTTGGTCTTCTCCATTCCATACTGAGCTGGGACAGCACGAAGAGGAAGGTTTGGGCAATTGCTCCCAAGTCCTTCTGTCCACCCCCCCTCTGCCCTCCCAACATTACTGTACATTTTAACTGCACTGTTCTATCCTCATTTATGATGTCTCAGTTTGGGTGTGTTAGAAACTATGCTTTTTTGCACCCTTTTTTAAGGCTGGTGCGTTTTTGAAAGAGTAAAATTCTTCCTTGCTCCTTGCTGCCTTGGACTATAACAAAGCCAGCTGGCAGCTTGAGATGATGGACCTGGGTACCTCCTACCATCATCATCATCATCAATCGTATTTATTGAGCGCTTACTATGTGCAGAGCACTGTACTAAGCGCTTGGGAAGTCCAAATTGGCAACATATAGAGACAGTCCCTACCCAACAGTGGGCTCACAGGCTAAAAGGGGGAGACAGAGAACAAAACCAAACATACTAACAAAATAAAATAAATAGAATAGACATGTACAAGTAAAATAAATAAATAAATAGAGTAATAAATATGTACAAACATATATACATACACATATATATACATATATATATATACATATACATATATACATGTATATATACATATACATGTGTATATATATATATATATGTATATACATACATATATATACATATATACACCACTACATATACATATATACTACCACTATCTTCTCCACTTTTATCTCACAGTCAACACATCAGAATAAGAGGCCCAAGAATGCCTCTTATTCCGCAGTGGGGAAGCAGTGTGGTCTAGTGGATAGAGCACGGTCCTGGGAGTCATAAGGACCTGTGTTCTAATCCTGGCTCTACCACTTGTCTGCTGAGACTTTGAGCAAGTCACTTAACTGCTCTGTGCCTGTTAGCTCATCTATAAAATGGGAATTAAAACTGAGCCCCATGTGGGACAGGGATGATGTCCAATCCAACTTGACTGTATCCACCCCAGTACAGTGCCTGGCACGTAATAAGTGCTTAACAAATACCACAATTATTAATGACTAAGAAGGCTGTAAATGAGTATTAGTGAAGAAGTTCCATTGCCTAAAATGTTTATTTGCCCTGAAGAGGTGTTGGGACAGGAGGAAGAGGAGCAGAGAGGAATTGAGGGGTTGGAGGAGAGACTGAAGACCACTCCTTTAGGTGGAAGAAACTTACCAAGATATGCACATCAGCCAAAAACTCAATAGCCCTTTTTCTGAAGATGAGATCGGAGCAACTAAGTCCAGAGAGTACCAGCCTTTGTGGGTCTTGGGGTTCCCAAAGCCCAACCTCGTAGCTAGGGCCGCACTCTAAGGCCCAAGGGGCCCAGACTCTCCAAGGCAAATCCCGTCACTCATAGAAGGAATTTGAATTCCACTTGGGAGGAGGAAGAAGTCTTCATTAAGTGCTTACTATATGCGGAGTACTGTACTATGCACTGGCAAAGAATACATGGGTGGAAAACAGACCCTAGGGTCCCTAGCCCTCAGGGAGTTCACAATCTGTGAATAAAAAGTGGTGAGGGGACTGGAGGCAAGACAAGATAAGAACACTAAAAACACCAACAAATTCATACACATTGCCGCGTGTGTTGCAGTGCTGTGACTGCCTTTGTTTACCAAATCACATTTTCCAAAGCCCTAGTGGAAGCGAGTGACTGAGAAATAATCCTGTGTCTCCAGCAGTAACAGGGTCCTGTCTTGTGCTTATCACAATATTGTTCTGATTTTTTTAAATGCCATTATTTTACCTGATAAGTTATTCAGATTGATTTTATTTCTGCTTTTTTCTTTAGTCCTTAGGTCTGGTTCTTGTTCATGCCCACAGTCGCTGGATAGCAGACCCTTCTTCTCAAAACAATACTGTAGAAAATTCTAAAGTTTCTTTAGGATTGGATGAAAGTCTTTCAAAAAGAATCGAGCCCAGTGTGTCTCTCTGGCAGTTTTATCTGTCCAAGTAAGTTAAACATTTGCTTCCTCTGATCAGTCTTCTTCAAATACTGTCTCTTTTTTATTTTTATTTTTTTGAAGTTGATTTCTTCTTTTTAATGGACCAATTATCACGCCAGACTTGCATTTTACACTGTGAATGTGGGTAGCCTTTAAATCACCATCTTAATTCCATTTAGAATGGTCAGCATGGATATTGAGCAAGTAATCACCCTGGGTTTAGCCCTGCTCCTGGCCGTCAAGTACATCTTCTTCGAACAGACGGAGACGGAATCCACCCTCTCGTTAAAGAACCCCATGACATCTCCCGTGGTGACCCACAAGAGGGTTTCAGAAAACTGCTGCAGACGCGAGTCAAGACTGGTCCGAAACCACCAGAAAGAGAAAGTGGAAGAGTCGACTTTCATAACTAAGGAAGGTAGAGGTGATCTTGACTTTTCTCACCTTTCTGAAGGTGCTCTAGACAGTAGGTCAGAGGTGGGCTCCTGTCATCTAAAACCTTTTTTTCTCTTTTAAATCTCTCCAACCAGTTGAGGTTATAAAGCCATTCCCGGTAGAAACCGAACCCTCAGGCCGGGCCACATTTGTGGTGGGTAACTCTTCCCTTCTGGAAATATCTCCAACCCTCCCAGAGAAAAACAAACCTGAAATTGAGTTACCCAGTGAACCTCGTCCAAATGAAGAATGCCTAGAGATACTCAGTAACACGGAGGTAAGGCTAAAGGTCCCGTGGGGATTGGGAATTTTGCTCATGATAGCAAGAGGGAACACAGTGCTTAAGTTGGTGTTTAGCAGCCGGGTGCCCCTTTCTCTCCTTGCCCTTTGTATGAGCGTCACGCCAGTGTGGCCACCTGAACCTGGCCCCTTTGGGAGGAATGTCACCTTGTCTAGGCGCCACTGTTCCAGAGACTCTTCTTGTCCCGCATGTGTATGTGCAATGACATTCCCTCTCCTCACGCTCCCTACCTATTCCTAAAGATAGATGTTCCCCGGTCTCCACCGTCTGTCCATAAATTGGGAACGTGCTCATGCGTCACCATCTGGGATCGCCCCCTTCTTCTTACTGCCGACCGTCTGAGTAACCAGTTTTTGACCAGCTGGTATGCAGGACAAATTCTGAGTCCCTCTGTATCTATCGTAGGTGCTTCCAGAGGTCCAGGTAGGGATTGGAGGCAGGGCTAGGGTGGTCCCAGAACACCACATGGTCCTAGACCCTGGTCCAGAAACCCCCAGGTGAAGGATCCTTGCCCTTGTATCCCTCTCTCCCCCCCCCAACCCCCTCCCTTCCAAACTTGAGAGAGTTTGAGGTCCAGACAGAGCTGTGACCTGAGCTGTTGGAGGACCGTAAAGCACCTTGTGGGCAGGAACTTTGCAAGTGGTCGGTCCAGTGCCCCACACCCAGTGGGTGCTCAGTAAATGCTGCCAGTACTCCTGGAGCGTGACTCTGGCTCCCCGGGGGTTGCTCTGGACACCTAAGGACGGGTGAGGGTCAGCACCAGTGTGAGGAGCCTTTCCAACCTGCCAGTCCTGTTAGACATCTGGGAAAATTGCCTGCGTCTTCTGCCACAGGGGATGAGACTGTTAGCTCAGTGCAAACCCCAGCCCCTGCTGCTTCAGATGGGGTTGTCCCGTCGTGTCTAGCGCTGGCCACGTTGGTGGGGCTGAAACAGAGCCTATTCCTCAGCCTCCTCACTGACCTCCCTGCCCCTGGCCCCTTCGTTTTCCCACCTGGATCATTTTTCTAAAACCGTGTTTTATACGCAACACCCCACCCCTCAAAATCCTCCAGTGGTTGCTCATTCCTCCCTGCCTCCTCATCTTCAGCTTTAAGGCCCTCAATCAGCTCTCTTCCCTTCCCTCCTTCTCCCTCCCCGACTGCAACCCAGCCTGCACACTGTGAGGAGCAGTGAGTAGGCCGGCATTAGAGGCGCGCGCTCCTCTCTCTCACCACTGCCCTATTGTTCTTACCCTCCCTCTTCACATCCGGCAGATCACTACTCTTCTCATCTTCAAATCCCTACTAAAATCATGTCTCCTCCAGGAAGCCTTTCCTGACTGCTCTCATCTTCTCGCCCTGTTTCCCCTCCTGATCAATCAGTGGTCTTTATTGAGCGCTATACTAAACACTCGGGAGAGTACAATCTAACAGAGTCGGTAGACATAATAATAATAGTATTTAAGCGCTTACTATGTGCCAAACACTGTTCTAAGCGCCTGGCGGGGGGGATACAAGGTAACCAGGTTGTCCCACATGGGGCTCACAGTCTTAATCCCCATTTTACAGATGAAGTAACTGAGGCGCAGAGAAGTTAAGTGACTTGCCCAAAGTCTTGCAGCTAAGTGGCAGAGCCAGGATTAGAACCCATGACCTCTGACTCCCAAGCCCGGGCTCTTTCTACTGAACCATGCCGCTGCTTTTAGTATATGCTCTACCCAGAGTTAAGTGCTCAGTAAATACCACTGATTGATTGATAGCCAAGCTCCCAGTTGAGGGCTCTGAACATCCTGATTGTGAGCTGAGAGATGCAGGAGGTGTCTGCCTCTTGGGGCTAGGCTGCAAGTTTCCCCTGAATTTGGATGGAAATGTTTTTGTTCGTAATAAGTGCCTTCACTATTAAGCAAATATTAATCCACTGGTGGAAAAGCTGTTCCAGTTTTGAGAAGTAATCTGTTAACCTCCAAGTTATTTCTCACTAAAATAGATCGTGTCTTGCTCAAGAAAATATAAAGAAAAGGGCTTTTTAGCACAGGGGGCAGGCCCGTAATCCCCTCTTACTTTATTTCTTCCTCCATAGAAAGGAGCAAAATTCCTCAGCGACGCGGAGATAATCCGTCTGGTCAACGCCAAGCACATCCCGGCTTACAAACTGGAAACCCTGATGGAAACCCACGAGCGGGGCGTGTCCATTCGCCGACAGATGCTGTCCACGAAGCTTCCGGAGCCCGCGTCTCTCCAGTACCTGCCGTACAGGGACTATAACTACTCCTTGGTAAGTTAACGAGCCATCCGCCCAATGTGCCGGGTCTGCATTTTAATCTTACAGTCCCGTTGACTGCTCTTGAAATGTTCCTGTTTCGCCTTCTCTCTCTTGCGGTATGGTTTTAATTCTCCCTGTTACTGAAGTTCTTCCGGGCTGCTGCGGGCGGTGATACTGTGGGGGCTGCCGCAGTTGGTCCTCTTCTCTTGCTCAACACGATTCAGGCTCTGCACACAGTAAGCACTCACTAAATACCATCTATGATTCATTCAATCGGATTTATTGAGCGCTTACTGTGTGCAGAGCAGTGTACTAAGCGCTTGGGAAGTACAAGTTGGCAACATATAGAGATGGTCCCTACCCGACAGCGGGGAAATCTACATTTCCAGCCCTGATCTTCCTTCCTCTCTCCAGTCTCGCATCTCCTCCTGCCTTCAGGACATCCCTACTTGGATGCCCTGCCGACACCTCAAATTTAACATGTCCGAAACAGAACTCCTTATCTTCTTACCCAGACCCTGCCCTCACGCTGACTTTCCCATCACTTTAGATGATTCAAATCCCGGCTCCGGCCGATTGTCAGCTGTGTGACTTTGGGCAAGTCACTTCACTTCTCTGGGCCTCCGTTCCCTCATCTGTAGACTGTGAGCCCCCCGTGGGACAGTGCTCTGCACACAGTAAGCGCTCAATAAATACGATTGAATGAATGAATGAACCTGATCACCTTGTAACCTCCCCAGCGCTTAGAACAGTGCACATAGTAAGCGCTTAATAAATGCCATTATTATTATGATGAAATCACACCCAGGCCACTACTGTTACACGGCGTCTCTTTCGTGGATGACTAGAGTTTCTTCTTACCCAACTTTGCATTTGCTCTTAGGTAATGGGAGCTTGTTGCGAAAACGTCATTGGCTATATGCCCATCCCCGTCGGAGTGGCAGGGCCCCTCTCTCTGGATGGCAAAGAATTTCAGGTGCCAATGGCAACGACAGAAGGCTGCCTCGTGGCCAGCACCAACAGAGGATGCAGAGCGATTGGTGTAAGTAACCCGTGGAGGGGACAGGAGTGGCATTTGGGCTGGATTTGGATTCCAGCCGGGGAGGAGCGGGGAATGGAAGCACGTCCCCCGTCTTCCCCTGTGACCTAACTCTGTTTCCGCTGTGTTGGGACCTAGCTGGGCGGGGGAGCGAAGAGCCGGGTGCTGGCGGACGGAATGACCCGAGGCCCCGTCGTGAGACTGCCCGGCGCCTGTGAGGCCGCGGAGGTCAAGGCGTGGCTGGAGGGCGCCGAAGGATTCCGAATCATGAAGGAGGAATTCGACAGCACGAGCAGGTGGGTGGATAGGAGTGGGCCCTGTGCGGCGCGCTCCCCTTTTCAGCTGATAGCCCACCCCCCCACGCTCAGAAAGAAGCAGATTCCAGGGATCGGCAGGAGAGTCCCAGGAAGGTCCGGGTGTTACAGAGCTGGGAACGGTTCTAGTGGAAGGGCTAGCTAGGAAAATTCTCTCTGTGGGTTATGACTTTTCCCACCTGGAAACCAGAGTTGTCCCCAGAAACATGGTAGAGTACATCAGACCCCAACAGGAACCTGATTTGTGCCTTTTGATGGGCCCGCTTGGCCCTTTTTATGTGACACCTGTACTACCGCACAGTCATTCATTAGGAAAAAAAGCTGCTCTGTGACCCCTGCAGGGGGGAGAGGGGGAGAAGTGTTCTCCCCACTGAGGCTGTAAGCTTCTTGTGGGCAGGGGATGTGTCTGCCAACCCTGCTGTATTGTACTCTCCCAAGCACTCAGGGCAGCACTCTGCACACACTAAGCCCTCAGTAAGTACCACTGATTGATTCTCTTTCCTACACAGGTTTGCTCGCCTGAAGAAAGTCCACATTAGCTTGGCTGGTCGCAACCTTTACATTCGCTTCCAATCCAGGACAGGAGACGCCATGGGGATGAACATGATCTCCAAGGTAAGCACTCGCTGAGAAGTCGCGGATGGAAGACCCTCCGCAAATTGGGCCCCCTTAAACGGGGAAACCTCAACCTTCCCGTTCATAGTTTCTAATCTCTCCTTTTGGGATAAGCTATGGGCAGCTAATGCAGGGAGCCATGCACCTAGGTTGCCATGCTGTACCAGCAACCCAATTGGCCTGCTGTGTGCTTTGCTCAGCCTCCTCATTCTTTTTTTTTTTTTAATGGCATTTAGTAAGCACTTACTATGTGCAAAGCACTGTTCTAAGTGCTGGGGGGGGATACAAGGTCATGAGGTTGTCCCACATGGGGCTCACAGTCTTCATCCCCATTTTACAGATGAGGGAACTGAGGCACAGAGAAGTGAAGTGACTTGCCCAGAGTCGCACAGCTGACAAGTGGCGGAGCCGGGATTTGAACCCATGACGTCTGACTCCAAAGCCCGGGCTCTTTTCCACCGAGCCACGCTGCTTCTTCAGCGAGAACTGTTGAAAGATATGGTGAGAAGCAGCGGGGTCTAGTGGAAAGAGCGCGTGCCTGGGAGTCAGAGGACTGGGGTTCTAATCCCGACTCCACCAATTGTCAGCTGTGTGACTTTGGGCAAGTCCCTTCACTTCTCTGTGCCTCAGTTACCTCATCTGTAAAATGGGGATTAAGACTGTGAGCCCCCTGTGGGACAACCTGACCACCTTGTAACCTCCCCAGTGCTTAGAACAGTGTGTTGCACATAGTAAGTGCTTAATAAATGCCATTATTATTATTATTATTATTATTCTGTGCCTCAGTTACCTCCACTTTAAAATGGGGATTAAATCCTAGTCCCTCATACTTAAACTATGAGCCCCATGTGGGACATGGATGGTGTCCAATCCCATTAACTTGTATCTACAGTGCTTGGCACATAGTAAGTGCTTAACAAGTACCACAACAATTAATTTTCACTATTACGTTAGTAAAAGAGGCCCAGTTGGCGGTTTGGTTGGAGGACAGCAAAAGAATGGGGCAGGGTGGCCAGCTATCCTCACCTTCTAAAACTACACTAGAATTTATTTATGGGCTCACTTTTTGGTATCCTGTGGAATTATCTGATGCACCAAGACTTGCCCTAGTGAGCCCATGCACCTCCCAAGAGAGAGACCAGTTCTCTCCCATGATACTTGTGCTGTTGATCATCCCGCTGAAACATTTCAAAAGTAGCCACCACGTACATTGCCAGTTGTGCTTTTCCTGCATTAAACACATCTGCCAATCAATCAATTGTATTTATTGAGCATTTACTGTGTGCAGAGCACTGTACTAAGCGCTTGGGAAGTACAAGTTGGCAACATATAGAGACAGTCCCTACCCAACAGTGGGCTCACAGTCTAAAAGAAGATTTTATCTCAGTACTCCTAGGTGATTTATTTTAAACTTGCCACTGTATTTTCAATTTTTTTTTAATTCTCAAAGCAGAGAGGGGATTAGAACCCAGGCCTCCAGCCTTCAAAGGCTGTTACCTTTACCTCTAGACCACCACTGGCCTCACCAATCAAACGGTAGATGGTATTTATTGAGTGCTTACTACATGCGGAGCTCCATGCTAAGCGGTTGGGAGTGTACAGCACAACAGAATTAGCGGACACATTCCCTGCCCACAACAAGCTTACAAGGAAAAAGTTGCTGAATAATTTGAGAACGGTTACTGATTAGCTACTAGGGTCGCCTGTCAGTATGTATTTTGAGTGCCCACAGGGTATGGCGCTGGGTAATTGTAATAAGAAGGAAAGATTCGCTCTGTATGTATGTGTATATATATTCATAATTCTCTCCCCTATCACAAGGGAATCATTCCTCATCCCGGTGGCATTTGACAAGCATCTTGTCGCTAATGCCACCACTAAGAGGGGTGATTCCTTTAGAATAGGGAGATAATTGACTGAGATGAACGATTTGTTACGTGTCTTAATTTTTAATTCTAGGGTACAGAGAAAGCGCTTTCAAAACTGCATGACTTCTTCCCTGAAATGCAAATTCTAGCCATTAGTGGCAACTACTGTACAGACAAAAAGCCTGCTGCCGTAAACTGGATCGAGGGCCGAGGGAAGTCTGTGGTCTGCGAAGCGGTCATTCCTGCCAAAGTGGTCAGAGAAGTACGCCAGGGGACTGGGGGAGGTGGGGAGCATTGATACTTAAGGGATTTAAAAAGGTAAACAGATTTTTTCTCCCTTTTAATTTCAGTTTTGCAAGTCAAAGTTTCCTGTATACTCCTTTAAATCCTCTTGATTTTTGGAACCCATACCTTTGACAGGTGGCTTGCAAGGCACTCTCAAGAGAGCAGATTCAGTGTGGATGGGGTCTCAGATCTAGTCTCCCTGTGGGATGTTGGAAGGGGGGGAAAAAAAAAAGGTCACCTCAGATGAAACCTTGGCTAACAGTGATGAAACGTCCACCCTCTCCCCCAGGTATTGAAGACTACTACGGAAGCTCTAGTTGAGGTGAACGTAAGCAAGAATTTGGTGGGCTCGGCCATGGCCGGCAGTATAGGCGGGTACAACGCCCACGCCGCCAACATCGTGACCGCCATCTACATTGCTTGCGGGCAGGTAGGTGGTCCCATGGGGTTGTTCCTCTGGCGGAGGCCCCGTACCCGACTCGGACAGACAGGCTCTGTTCTCTTTCCCACCCCGCGAAGGACGCGGCCCAGAACGTGGGCAGTTCCAACTGCATCACCCTCATGGAGGCGGCCGGGCCCACCAACGAAGACCTGTACATCAGCTGCACGATGCCCTCCATAGAAATAGGGACGGTCGGGGGAGGGACCAGCTTGCCACCCCAGCAGGCCTGTCTACAGGTAGGAAGCTCCCCCTCCACCCCACCCATTTCCCGGCTGCTCTGCTTCTCCTCCCGTTCCCCGGCTCCGCGGCTTCTGCCCGCCCAAGGTCACATGTGGCCAAGCTGACTCCTTCACGTCCCCATGCTGTAATACTGTGTAATAGTACAGAAGCAGCGTGGTGTAGTGGATAGAGCACAGGCCCAGAGTCAGAAGGTCATGGGTTCTAATTCTGGCTCTGCCACGTGTCTGCTGTGTGACCTTGGGCAAGTCACCTCACTTCTCTGGGCCTCAGTTGCCTCATCTGGAAAATGGGGATTGAGACTGTGAGCTCCATGTGGGACACAGGGACTGCGCCCAACCCAATCTGTTCTATCCACCCTAGTGCTTAATGCAGTGCCTGGCACAGAGTGAGCACTTAAATACCCCAATTATTATTTTTATTGATATTTCTCCCGTGCACCTCCACCAGTCCCATGCTCCTCCTTCCCTCTCTCTGGCTCTCCCAACCTTCTCAGGAGTATCTTGAGATCTCACACCACCTCTTAAAATCTGTCCTCTCAATCAATCGTATTTATTGAGCGCTTACTGTGTGCAGAGCACTGTAGTAAGCGCTTGGGAAGTACAGGTTGGCAACATATAGAGACAGTCCCTACCCAACAGCGGGCTCACAGTCACCTCCACCTCCATCCCTTTACGATTTATTGAAACACTTGTTCTCTCCCTGTTTTGCCTCCCCGTTTGCCTTACTTTCCAGTGTTCCTTCCCCACTGCTTTCAACATGCCCAAGTATCCCCTATCCTAAACAAACCCTCCCTCCACCCCATTGTGCCTTCCAATTATCACCCCATCTCCCCCCACATTCTTTTCCAAACTTTTCCAGGGAGTTGTCCAAACAGCTGCCTCCACTTCTCTCCTTGACTTCCTGCAAGCTGGCTTCAGCCATCTCCACTCCACAGAAACTGCCCTTTCCAAGATCACCGGTAGCCTCTACTCCATCCTAATCATCCTCAACCTCTCAGCTGCCTTCAACAGTGAACCATCCAAGCTATCCTGGGTTTCACTGACCTAAGCTTTCTTCCTCCTCCTCCTCTTATCTCATCTCTCTGCTCATTCCTTATTAGTTTCTTTTACCTGTTCTTCCTCTGCTTCCCTCAAGGCTCAGTTCTGGGTGCCCTTCTATTCTTATTGCCCCATCCTCCCTGCGAGAATTCATTTGCTTCCACAGCTTCAACTAGCATCTCTATGCAGGTAATTTCCAAATCTACCACTCCAGTTCCCAGCCATTCCCTGCAGACTCTCCCATCTCTAGTGCTTATTTCACTCTGCTGCCTGGATCATTTTTCTTAATAAAAAAACCACATTTAGTCCATGTTTCTCCACTCCTCAAGAATGTCCAGTGGTTGCCCAATCAACCTTGTTATCAGACTCTTTACCATCCGCTTTAAAAGCAGTCAGCTCCCTCCCTCCTACCTTACCTCGCTGATTTCCTACTACA
This sequence comes from Tachyglossus aculeatus, assembly GCF_015852505.1. Taxonomy (NCBI): domain Eukaryota; kingdom Metazoa; phylum Chordata; class Mammalia; order Monotremata; family Tachyglossidae; genus Tachyglossus; species Tachyglossus aculeatus. Next base: position 13,060,043 of record NC_052088.1, on the reverse strand, counting down.
ACCCAGTCTGCACACTCTGCTCCTTTAATGCCAGTTTACTGCAGTTCCATCTCAACTGTCTCGCCTCCAACCCCTTACCCACATCCTCCCTCTGGCCTGGAACTCCTCTCCCCCTCCATTTATGCCACGCCACCACTCTCCCCACCTTCAAAGCCTTGTCAGGGCCACAGTACACCCAGGAAGCCTTCCCCAAATAAGCCCTAATTTCTCCTATTCCCACTCCCATTTGCATTGCCTATGCACTTGGATCTGTACTCTTTTAAGAACTTTATATTCACCCCACAGCACTTTATGTAGGTATCGGTAATGTATTTTAACATCTGGATTCCCCTCTAGGCTGTAAGGCCCTTGTGGGCAGGGAATGTGTCTACCAACTCTCCCAAGCACTTAATACAGTGCTCTGCACACAGTAAATGCTCAATGATTGATTTTTTTTCCATCACTACAAGACACCACCACTATCCTTTGTCTCACAAGACCGTAACCTAGGCATTATCCTTGACTCATCTCTCTCATTCAGCCCACATATTCAGCCTATCACCAAATCCTGTCCCTTCACAGTACCTAGAATCCGCCCCTTTTTTCCCCCTCCAAACTGCTACCTTGTGGATCCAGGGGCTTATTCTAACCCACCTTGTCTATCACATCAGCCTCCTCGCTGACCTTCCTGTCTCTCCCCACTTCAGTCCATACTTCCCTTTGCTGCCCAGGTCATTCAGTCCATATCTCCCTCACTTCTCGGAAACCTTGAGTGGTTGCCCATCCATCTCCTCAGCCAACAAACTGCTTACCCTTGGCTTTAAGGACAATCAGTCACTCTTCTTCTCTTCCCCTACCTCACATACTTACTCTAACTCCATCCTGCTCACTTTACCTCAGTCTCAGTTATCTCGCCACCAGCCCTTTGACCACATCCTCCCTCTGGCCTGAAACCCGCTCCATGTCTCCAGATCACCACTCTTCCCGCTTCCCAGGCCCCTCCATCCCCCATCCGCAAAGCCTGTGCTTGTGGGTGTCCCCCCCCTTGAAGCACTGAGAGTCATCCCACCCCTAGCCCCTAGTTTAACCGAAGATCACCGCATCCCAGGCCATGAACTTACATGTGTCACTCGCGCCTTGCCCACAGATGCTTGGTGTTCAGGGAGCCTGCAGAGACAATCCTGGGGAAAATGCCCGCCAGCTCGCCAAAATCGTGTGCGGGACCGTCCTGGCCGGGGAGTTGTCACTCATGGCAGCCCTGGCCGCCGGCCACCTAGTCAAAAGCCACATGATCCACAACAGGTAAGACGGGCACCCCGAGGAACGTGCTTCCTTTTGTGTTGCCCCACCAGACCCGCTCATTCTCGGCCCCGCCCTTCTCCCTTTTAGGTCAAAAATCAACCTACAAGATCTCCAAGGACCCTGCACAAAGAAGGCAGCGTGAGTTCCTCGGATTCTTCTCTCCTGGAGAGTTCCCAAGGGAACGGGTGCTGATGGACTAATAGCAAAACGCTTGAATAAAAACACTTCAATGCAATGTCTTGTGGAGAGGAAGGGGAGGTGTCATCCAGAGGGTCAACTCGGCTCTCCTCAACGGTCCAGGGTCACACCTCCGGGGAGAGGGGGTCCGCAAGGAAAAGGGCTTTGTGTCTGGAAGTCCTCATCCTTGTGCTTGCTCGCAGGTTCTCGGCCCGGTGTTACGCATCCAAAAACCGCAGCTAGTAAACCTAGAATTCTCCAGGAGAAGAACTTTTTGAGTCGGGGGGGAAAAATCAGAGTTGTAAATTCGATGGGGATGATCGGTGCTATTAGGAAGCGGGAGTTTTGAGCCTAAACGACAGTCTGATTTAGGCTGTAGCTGTGGAAACTCCTTAACTGGCCTTACATTCAAACAGTTAAGCTTGGGGGCTGGGGGAAGGAAAGCCATCTTGGGGAACTAGGGTATTGGTAATCGCCGCCGTTCTCCGTCCAGCGGCTGTGTGGTCCTCTACAGAGCGGGAGCTGCGTTTATCCCAGCCGACCTCGTAATGGGCCGTGCAGGTGCTATGAACAGCTCGGTCAACGCACACTGCGGGTTCACTTTCTGAGGTTAACTATTTGTATCCTCTCTGGCTGCTACACGTCCACCTAGTCAAAGCCTTACCAAGCACAAATCGGGTGTGGGGTGGGGAGACGGGGGTCTCTTAAAGCTGAGACTCTATAGTCGAGGGCAACAAGCCAAAGCAGCCGTTTCCCCCTTGCGTCAGCCTGCCCTCCTTACTGGAAGTTCAGCTGTGGACAGACCGGGGCCTAACCGGCAGTTGTAGGGGTGCGGCCACTCTTCCGGGACTTGGCCCGCGACTCCACAAGCTTGTCTTCCTTCAACAAATAGTTATAATTTATTTAGTGGGGTGGGGGGGCGGGGAGGGTGCGAGGGGAAGGCGGTTGTTCTTCCCCTCCTTGTATAGTCGTGTCAAATCTGTCCATGTGGAAAGAGTGCCTGGTACGGCTTATCCACTGGAGCATCACTTAGAAAAAGCACAGCTTGGGCCCGGGAAGAAAGCCCGTTTTCCTATGACGGCCCTGGAGGGGCAGGTGCCAGAGGGGAAGGGGCCGATTCTTGCTTTCGCCAGGAGGTCGGAACACCCGTGGAGCGGGGACAAGCGCTTCGAGCTGCCAAGGGGCCCTAGAAGCCTCTTCTCCTGGTAGAGGTGAAAGATGCTGGTGTTTTTTTTAAAAAAGTGCAAGTTTTTGTATGAAAGGGGGATGGAAGACCGGATTTTTGTATCACATCCGCCCTTAGCGTTGGTCCCATAAAGCTGACATGTACCATAGGAGAATGAGCTCACACTACATTCCGTTTCAGCCGAGGTAGCGTGGAAAGGCCCAAATGTTGTCTTCTGCAATGCTGTTGTGAGAAATGACCTCTCTTGTCGTATGTAAAATTTGAACCGCTTCCTGTGTGTTTTAGCCAGTGGCTTGCTGGGTTTTTTTTTGTTGTTGGCTTTTTTTTTTTTCTGGAAAGGAAGTGAAAGGTTTGCACAGTATTCATTTTGGTGAATGTAACCGACATCGTCCTAAATTAACATTTTTGTACATATACTAAGTTGTGTACATTTTGGTACAGAATCCCTTTTCTGTTTCAGTAAACGATGAAAGTGCTGCTAGTAGTGACCTTTTTTGATCAAATATTAAACCGTAGCTTAAACACGAGCAGGGAACGTTTCTACCAACTCTTGGTGATGATGATGATGGCATTTATTAAGCGCTTACTATGTGCACAGCACTGTTCTAAGCGCTGGGGAATTTACAAGGTTGTCCCATGTGGGGCTCACGGTCTTAATCCCCATTATACAGATGAGGTAACTGAGGCACGAGAAGTTAAGTGACCTGCCCAAAGTCACACAGCTGACAAGTGGCAGAGCCGGGATTTGAACCGATGATCTCTCACTCCAAAGCCCATACCCTTTCCACTGAGCCACGCTGCTTTCCCTTGTTATAACTGTACTCTCCCAAGTGCTCAGCACATAGTAAGTGCTCAGGAAATACCATTCATTGATTGAAAACGAGGTGAAAACCCAGTAAGGAAAAAAAAAATAGTCATAGTCCGTTAGCTCTGTGGCGTTTAGTATCCCTTTAAGGTACTTCCATTTTAATAGAGGAAGAAAGGATTGATTTTCTTGGACATACCGTTCGCTTAGACTCATCAGGATGCTCGTTACCCATTGTGAGACCCTAACCATTATTCCAGTTATCCATCGTTGTTTTGCCTGGGAGTGTGTTAGCTGGTCTTGGGGAGTTAAAGCTCTTTAGCTGAGCAATCAATCAATCAATCGTATTTATTAAGTGCTTACTGTGTGCAGAGCACTGTACTAAGCGCTTGGGAAGTACAAGTTGGCAACACATAATAATAATAATGTTGGCATCTGTTAAGCGCTTACTATGCGCAAAGCACTGTTCTAAGCACTGGGGGGATACAAAGTGATCAGGTTGTCCCACGTGGGGCTCACAGTCTTAATCCCCATTTTACAGATGAGGTAACTGAGGCTCAAAGAAGTTAAGTGACTTGCCCAAGGTCACACAGCAGACGTGGTGGAGCTGGAATTCGAACCCATGACCTGTGACTCCACAAAGCCTGGGCTCTTTCCACTGAGCCACGCTGCTTCACACAGAGACAGTCCCTACCCAACAGCGGGCTCACAGTCTGAGCAAGTGTCAAGATGAAGCGACTGGGCTGTTAAAACGAGTCCTTGGCCCCATGGGGCTTACAGTCTTAATCCCCATTTTACAGGTGAGGGAACTGAGGCAGAGAGAAGTGAAATGACTTGCCTAAAGGCACACAGCAGACAGGTAGCAGAGCCGGGATTAGAACCAGAGAAGTAGCGTGGCTCAGTGAAAGAGCACAGGCTTTGGAGTCTGTTCAAATGATTAGGAGGTGCTAATACCCCACTAAAATACCGTAGTCGTGGAACGGACTCCCAACCAACTCCACTCACCTAAAGCGGGGTTCCCCCCATCCCTTTTCAGCATGCAGTCAAGACGCCTACCGCCGAGATTTGCCTCTTGCCCCCCCGAACCTGCTCCTGAAGCCATTCTGCCTCTGACCCTTTCGACAAACAAGGAGCCTGAGTTCCTTCCTTGAAGGAAGAGGTTGAAGTCAGAACTTTTCCATGAAGCCCGAGAGTGGGATGCGTAGAGGGCATTTGACTCCCTCCTGAGTTAGGGTTTTTTTTTTTTTAATGACATTTATTATGCGCTTACTATGTGCAAAGCACTGTTCTCTAAGCGCTGGGGAGGTTACAAGGTGATCAGGTTGTCCCACTTGGGGCCCACAGTCTTTATCCCCATTTTACAGATGAGGTAACTGAGGCCCAGAGAAGTGAAGTGACTTGCCCGAAGTCACACAGCTGACTACCCCTCCCCACCAGGAGCTAGGAAAGGGGGGCCCTGTGTCCTTGAGCCGACACCTGTAGGCAAATTTACTTGCTAACAGCACAGCGGATGTATTAAGTGCTTAGCACGTACTAAGCGCTGTTCTCAGCCCTGGGCTAGATAGACGGTCCCTGTCCCACATGGGTCTCACAGTCTTCCAGCGCTTAGAACAGTGCTTTGCACATGGTAAGCGCTTAATAAATGCCATTATTATTATTATTAACCCCCATTTTACAGAGGAGGGAACTGAGGCAAGAGAAGTGAAGTGATGTGCCCCAAGGTCTCAGACAGGTGGAGGAGCTGGGATTAAAAGCCAAGTCCTGACACCCAGGCCCATCCTCTATCCACTAGGCCATGCTGCTTCCCTGCAAGGACAATCAATCAATCAATCGTATCTATTGAGCACTAACTATGTGCAGAGCACTGGACTAAGCACTTGGGAAGGACAAGTTGGCAACATATAGAGACAGTCCCTACCCAACAGTGGGCTCAACATAAAAACCAGGAGGAAAAGGAGGATGGGGCTGCCACTGGTCCGGCTCCCACGGCAATCAATCAATCATCACCATCATCAATCATATTTATTGAGCGCTTACTGTGTGCAGAGCACTGTACTAAGTGCTTGGGAAGTACAAATTGGCAACATATAGAGACAGTCCCTACCCAACAGTGGGCTCAACATAAAAACCAGGAGGAAAAGGAGGATGGGGCTGCCGCTGGTCCGGCTCCCACGGCAATCAATCAATCATCATCATCATCAATCATATTTATTGAGCGCTTACTGTGTGCAGAGCACTGGACTAAGTGCTTGGGAAGTACAAATTGGCAACATATAGAGACAGTCCCTACCCAACAGTGGGCTCAACATAAAAACCAGGAGGAAAAGGAGGATGGGGCTGCCACTGGTCCGGCTCCCACGGCAATCAATCAATCGTATTTACTGAGCGCTTACTGTGTGCAGAGCACTGGACTAAGCGCTTGGGAAGGACAAGTTGGCAACATATAGAGACAGTCCCTACCCAACAGTGGGCTCAACATAAAAACCAGAAGGAAAAGGAGGATGGGGCTGCCACTGGTCCGGCTCCCACGGCAATCAATCAATCATCATCATCATCAATCATATTTATTGAGCGCTTACTGTGTGCAGAGCACTGTACTAAGCACTTGGGAAGTACAAGTTGGCAACATATAGAGACAGTCCCTACCCAACAGTGGGCTCAACAGAAAAACCAGGAGGAAAAGGAGGATGGGGCTGCCGCTGGTCCGGCTCCCACGGCAGCCATGCCCTCCCACTCACCCTGGGAACCCCAGGCGGGATCAAGACAGGAATGGACCTGATTATCCAGTATCCCAGCGCTTGGCACAGAATAAGCCCTCAGGAAGTGCCACACTCATTTCTGGCAGAAATCCTCTCAAAAACACTTGGCCCTGGTCTCTCTTGCTAGGCAGAAGTTCCTTGAAAGCAGAGAGCAAGTCTACGTACCCTTGCAAAACAGTGGGTACTAGTCATTCAGTTGTATTTATGGAGCGCTGATGGTGCGCATTAACACTACTAAGCGCTTGGGAGAATACTACTGGCTTGGTGGCTGGGCTTAGGAAAGAGCCCAGTGGGACGGCTGTTGGAATAATGCAAAATTCAGTTGGTCACACCGTGAAAGCACTAGCATTTTAGTGAGCACCTGCGGTAGGCAAAGCGCTGTGCTAAGTCCTGGGGACAGTTCAAGATATAATCTCTGTTCTTGAGTTTACAATCTAGCAGCGGGGATAGTTAAAAGAATGAACTTATTTTAGTGTCTAACAGCCACCTAAGCTCCATTAGCACCCAGTCTAGCTGGGGCGGGCCAGAGCACCGTAGACAGTTTTACTTGGGGAAATGCACCTGGCCAAAAGAAAACCCGTGATTCGCTGACGTCGACACGCAACCGGGAGGATGTCTGACTTGTACGTATCTATTCTATTTATTTTATTTTGTTAGTATCATCATCAATCGTATTTATTGAGCACTTACTGTGTGCAGAGCACTGTACTAGTATGTTTGGTTTTGTTCTCTGCCTCCCCCTTTTAGACTGTGAGCCCACTGTTGGGTTGGGACTGTCTCTATATGTTGCCAACTTGTACTTTCCAAGCGCTTAGTTCAGTGCTCTGCACACAGTAAGCGCTCAATAAATACGATTGATTGAAAGTTAAGTGAACAGTTGTGCTTAATAAGTAGGCGTCAGAGTGACAGGAGGAGGAAGTTGTGTGACGATGCCTACCAAAGGACAAGCTGGGTGCTAATTTTCTTAATCTCTGCCGGGTCCACTGCTGATTTTTGAACCAGAGCCCAACACAGGGATGCTTGGCTATCACACTCCATTCCCAATCTCTTGGGCAGGGTAGCCTCCCCAGAGTACCACCCCCACAGCAGGCCCTAGAAATCTCTAATCAATCAATCATATTTATTGAGCGCTTACTGTGTGCAGAGCACTGCACGAAGCGCTTGGGAAGTCCAAGTTGGCAACATACAGAGACGGTCCCTACCCAACAGCGGGCTCACGGTCTAGAAGGGGGAGACAGAGAACAAAACCAAACATAGTAACAAAGTAAAATAAATAGAATAAAGAAAAATCAATCAATCAATTGTATTTATTGAGCGCTTACTATGTGCAGAGCACTGTACTAAGCTCTAATGCAAAAGAGCGACCCTCGGGTCTCCCTCCTTGACCTCTAGGGAGATTGAGGCTGTAGCCTTCATCCTCCCCGCCATCCCCTTTATTGCCCCCCAAATTTCTAAAAGCAGCATGGCCTAGAGGATGGAGACTGGGCCTAAGAGCCAGAGGACCTAAAATGGAGAATAAAACTGTGAGACATGAACTGTGTCCAACCTGATTAGCTCGTATCTGCCCTGGTGCTTAGTACAGTGCCTGGCATATAGGATGTGCATAACAAATATCATTAAAAAAAATCCAAATACCTCTTAAGAGGCCTCACCATTATTAATAATAATATTTTGTATTTGCCAAGTGCTTACTATGTGCCAAGCACCGGAGGAGATACAAGGAAATCAGGCTGTCCCATGTGGGGCTCACAGTCTGAATCCCCATTTTATAAATGGAGTAACTGAGGCACGGAGAAGTTAAGTGACTTGCCCAAGGTCATTCATTCATTCCATCGTATTTATTGGGTGCTTACTGTGTGCAGGGCACTGTACTAAGCTCTTGGAAAGTACAGTTCAGCAACAGAGACAATCCCTGCCCCCAAGGGACACGGCAGGCAAGTGGCGGAGCCGGGATTATGTTGCCAACTTGCAGCATGGCTCAACGGAAAGAGCCCGGGCTTTGGAGTCAGAGGTCATGGGTTCAAATCCCGGCTCCGCCACTTGTCAGCTGTGTGACTTTGGGCAAGTCACTTCACTCCTCTGGGCCTCAGTTCCCCCATCTGTAAAATGGGGGTGAAGACTGTGAGCCCCCGTGGGACAGTCTGATCACCTTGTATCTCCCCCAGCGCTTAGAACAGTGCTTTGCACATAGTAAGCGCTTAATAAATGCCATTATTATTATTATTACTTCCCAAGCGCTTAGTACAGTGCTCTGCACACAGTAAGTGCTCAATAAATACGATTGATTGATTAGAACCCACATCCTCTGACTCCCAAGCCCATTTTCTTGCCACAACGTTAGCACCCGCTCTCTGGCCTGTCCTCCACAGACTCCCACCAAGAGCCAAGGATTCAGACAACACTCCCACCCCACAGGGCAGACGCTTCCCTCGGGAGGGCCTTGGGCCATATTTTCCTTTGCCCACTAATCGTTGCATAATATATGAAGCAGTCTTTCCACCCTGAAGGCTGATTCACTGCAGATGGGTCAGGGGAACAGCCAAGGCAGCAGCAGGCACAACGAGCCATTCCAGTCCGTGAGAGGCCACCAAAAGCAGCAGCCAGGCTGACCCCGGACCGCCCCCCGCCCCCCGCCTCCTCGGGCCGACTGCTGGAAGGGGAGCAGGGTCTCCCAGGCCTGACCGGTTCTCCCAACTTACTGTGGCCACATTCCTGCCCCTGGGTGCCCAGGCCTGCTTAGGGGAGACTGGTATTCCTTGATCGGGGCACAAACCAGCGGCAGACATCGTACCAGCTCCGCAGATCTACCAGCGTTGTAACCCGAAAGCCCTCGGGGATGCCATCAAACCCACTCCTGCAACAACAGACTAAGCTCTTTATGGGCAGGGATCCTATCTACCAACTCCATTGACTTGTATTCCTTGATCGGGGCACAAACCAGCGGCAGACATCGTACCAGCTCCGCAGATCTACCAGCGTTGCAACCCGAAAGCCCTCGGTGATGCCATCAAACCCACTCCTGCAACAACAGACTAAGCTCTTTATGGGCAGGGATCCTATCTACCAACTCCATTGACTTGTATTCCTTGATCGGGGCACAAACCAACGGCAGACATCGTACCAGCTCCGCAGATCTACCAGCGTTGCAACCCGAAAGCCCTCGGTGATGCCATCAAACCCACTCCTGCAACAACAGACTAAGCTCTTTATGGGCAGGGATCCTAGCTACCAACTCCATTGACTTGTATTCCTTGATCGGGGCACAAACCAGCGGCAGACATCGTACCAGCTCCGCAGATCTACCAGCGTTGCAACCCGAAAGCCCTCGGTGATGCCATCAAACCCACTCCTGCAACAACAGACTAAGCTCTTTATGGGCAGGGATCCTAGCTACCAACTCCACTGACTTGTACCTTCTCAAGCGTTTTTAGACAGTGTTCTGCGAACAGTAAATCAATACAGACCACTGATTGATTGATTGATTGATTGGCCAAGAGGAAAAAGCACAGGCCTGGGAATCCGGACACCTGGGCTCTACGCGCGGCTCCTCCACTTGCCAGCTGCGTGCCCATGGTCGAGTCCCTTGAACGTCTCTGTGTCTAAGTTTCCTCATCTGCAAAATGGGGATTCAATACCTCTTCGCCCTCCTATTTAGACTGTGAGCCCCACGTGGGGCAGGGATGTATCCAAACATTATCTTGTCACCCACCCTAGTGCTCAGTACAGCACTTGGCACGTAATAAGCAGGAAACAAACAGCACAACTGTTAAGCACGGGTGGTCCGGTGCCATTATCGGCGTGGCTCAGTGGACAAGAGCCCGGGCTTTGGAGTCGGAGGTCATGGGTTCAAATCCCGGCTCCGCCACTTGTCAGCTGGGTGACTTTGGGCAAGTCACTTCACTTCTCTGGGCCTCAGTTACCTCGTCTGTAAAATGGGGATGAAGAATGTGAGCCCCCCCGGGGGACAACCTGGTCACCTTGTAACCTCCCCAGTGCTTAGAACAGTAAGCGCTTAATAAATGCCATTATTATTATTATTATTATTAGTATTATTATTATTATTATCTCCCCCTGGCAACCGGATCCTGATCCGGCAGGTACATTTTGCCGCCACGACTACGGGCCCAAGCTGTGCCCGCCCTCCAAGTCCGGAGGAAGGCGGGGGGCGGGAATGAAGCCAGTTTGGGGTTTCTGAGAAGGTCCTAAATGCCCTTATAGGCTGGGGAGGGGAGGGGAAGGGAGGGCAGGGCAGGCCACGCCAGCAAAAGCCGGGGCCCCTTGACCCGCTCCCCACTTCTCCCCGCACACTGGGGTGGGGTGGACTGGATCATAAACAGGTGTCTCTCTCCACCCCGCCCCCCCTTGCAGCCCCACACCAAATAGGAACTGTGGCTGAAGGGGAAACAATAACAATGATGATGATAATAATAATACTGCTGAGCGCTTACTAAGTGCCAGGCATTGTTCTAAGCTGGGGGTAATAATAACAATAATAACAGCAACAAATAATTAATAATCAATTATTAATATTAATTAACATTAATTATCGATTGATTTTAATAATCAATAATTTATCATTAATTATTAATTATTAATATGATAATTAATTATAATAATGGCATTTATTAAGCGCTTACTGTGTGCACAGCACTGTTCTAAGCGCTGGGGAATTTACAAGGTGCTCAGGTTGTCCCATGTGGGGCTCACAGTCTTAATCCCCATTTTACAGATGAGGTAACTGAGGCCCAGAGAAGTTAAGTGACTGGCCCAAAGTCACACAGCTGACGAGTGGCGGAGCCGGGATTTGAACCCATGACCTCTGACTCCAAAGCCCGGGCTCTTTCCACTGAGCCACGCTGCTTCTCTAAGCAGGGTAGAGATACGAGATGGGTTGGACACAGTCCCTGTTCCACATAGGGTTTACAGTCGTAATCTTCATTTTACAGATGAGGTAACACACTAATAAGAATAATAATTTTGGTATTTGCTAAGCACTTTCGGTGTGCCATGTACTGTACTAATTGCTGGGGTGAATACAAGCAAAGAGGGGTGGATACGGTCCTTGTCCCATGCAGGGCTTACAGTCTCAATCCCATTTTACAGGTGAAGTAACTGAGGTCCAGAGAAGTGAAGCGGCTGGCCCAAGGTCACACAGCAGACACGTGGCCAAGACGGGATTAGAACCCATGACCTTCTGCCTCCCGGGCCCTTGTTCTGTCCACTATCAATCAATCAATTGTATTTATTGAGCGCTTACTGTGTGCAGAGCACTGTACTAAGCGTTTGGGAAGTACAAGTCAGCAACACATAGAGACGGTCGCTACCCAACAGCGGGCTCACAGTCTAGAAGGGGGAGACAGACAACAACACCAAACATGCTAACAAAATCATCATCATCATCAATCGTATTTACTGAGCGCTTACTGTGTGCACAGCACTGTACTAAGTGCTTGGGAAGTACAAGTTGGCAACATATAGAGACAGTCCCTACCCAACAGTGGGCTCACAGTCTAAAATAAAATAAACAGAATAGATATGTACAAGCACTATGCCATGCTGCTTCCAATTAGGGGTGACAATTTCATATTTGGATCGCATTCCTCAATGCTGGCAAAAATCTGAGGGCTGTCTGACTGGGAAAATGTGGGAGGGAAGGAAGTTGGACACTGCCCGGCTCCCCCATTACCTGCACCCCGCTCTCCTAAATGTCTAGTCTCCTCTGCTACATAGTAAGCTCCTCGAGGGCAGAGATCATGTCCCCTAAATGTTTTGTGCCTAAGTGTTTAGTACAGGGCTCTGCACAAAGTAAGTGCTCAGCAGCATGGCTCAGTGGAAACAGCACGAGCTTTGGAGTCAGAGGTCATGGGTTTGAATCCCGACTCCACCACATGTCTGCTGTGTGATCTTGGGCAAGTCACTTAACTTCTCTGGGCCTCTGTTACCTCATCTGTAAAATGGGGATTAAGACTGTGAGCCCCACGTGAGACAACCTGATCACCCTGCATCCTCCCCAGCGCTTAGAACAGTGCTTTGCACATGGTAAGCGCTTAACAAATGCCAATTATTATTATTAAATATCATTGATTGAGCGTCCCGTGTGGGAATAACCACATGCATGGAGCAGAGGTGCCAAGGAGCTCAGTTAAACAGCGGTGCTTGTCTACTTACCAGGAAGCCTGCCGTGGCCCGTGCCGCTGGCTCCGTGATCTGTCAACGGGAATCTGGGAACGGCTCGGTGGCTTCGTCCGGCGGTTGTCCAAGGGCTCGGCCGGGCCGTCCGGTGGGCGGCTTCCCACCGGTCACATCTCCGTGGTCCTGCCCCAGCCCAACCCAGCCGGGCTACAGCTCTCCCTCTGTTGCCGTGCTGCAAACCAAAACGCCGAGCCATCATCGCCCTCGGAGAGGCCTGAGGAAACTAAATAATTAGAATCAATCAATCAATCGTATTTATCGAGCACTTACTGTGTGCAGAGCACTCTACTAAGCGCTTGGGAAGTACAAGCTGGCAACATATAGAGACAGTCCCTACCCAACAGTGGGTTCACAGTCTAGAAGGGGGAGACAGAGAACAAAACCATACTAACAAAATAAAATAAATAGAATAATTAGGTACAAGTAAAATAGAGTAATAAATATGTACAAACATATATACACATATACAGGTGCTGTGGGGAAGAGAAGGAGGTAAGATGCGGGGGGTGGAGAGGGGGAAGAGGGGGTGAGGAAGGAAGTGGCTCAGTCTGGGAAGGCCTCCTGGAGGAGATGAGTTCTCAGTAGGGCCTTGAAGGGAAATAATTATTCTAATTAAATAATTAGAAGCTTTAGAAACAAAGAGAAAAATTACAGGGATTGGAACTGGCCGCAGAAAATGGCTGGCAGGGGCACGGGGGCTAATGACCCAATAAAATTGGAGTTTGGGTTGTCTGGGTTGCTAGATCACCATGCCAGTCCCCCAGTGGGAGGATGGGCTAACAGTGAAAATGTTAGGGCTGCCTGCCTTCCCCCTTCCACCAGGCTCTTACCACCAAACACCTCCACCCGCCGCCTCGAGTCATCCTGCTGTGAGATTTAGAGTAGGAAGCAGCTGTAAATCACTCCCTCCAAAGGGCTTAGTCCAGTGCTCTCACACAGTAAATGCTCAATAGATAGCATTCTTAAAAACTGCACTCAGCACTTTGCCGCCCCTTGAACAGGGTGGCACCTGACCTCGCCCGAGAAAAGCCCAGGAGGCTGAAGGAACAAAGGGGAGGAGGAGTCCCGACCAGCAAAGGATTCACCAACAGCCCCCACACTCACCGGCAAAGTTTCCAGCTCCAATCCGATGACAACCGGCAGGCCGATCGTAGTCAGTCGGTTGCTTCGTTCTAGTCTGTTTAGGGTAGTGGACAGATGCCACCATGTCCTATAAGGAATTGACTACTGTGAAACAGTCGGCAGAGGGCCTTTGGCTTATCATCAATCGTATTTATTGAGCGCTTACTATGTGCACAGCACTGTACTAAGTGCTTGAAGAGGTAGCCAGAGTTGAAGGGTGGACTCCAGAGGGAGAGACGAGAACGGGGAAGTTGAATTTTTCAGCTCCAATATACTCAACCCCATGTGGCCACGCAGGCCGAAAGCAGAGCAGCCTCGATGTCGGCTGCCCCGGCAGCATCTTGGCCTGGTGAAGTGGTGCCATGAAGGTGCGGGGGAGTTATTTCTTCCCTGCTGAGTTGTGAAGTTCAACAAGTCACCTAGGCACCAGCCTGCTTCTTTGCCTGCCCCAGTAAGAATGCAAGCTCCTCACAGGAGACAATATGTTGCAGGAACATTTAACACAGGACATTGAGCACTTACACCATATGCTCCCCAAAGTGGGCGCTCAATAAAACACTACTACTATTGAGAGCTTTGGGTCTGCCTTGGAACTGCAAACGACAACGCTACCCACACGTCAAAGGTCTTGGAATGGTGAGACATGAGATTTCCCCGGCCCCCTCCAATTCATCTTTCAGAGTCACACACACACCAGTGGCTTCTGTACCCATCCCTTAACTTGCATGCGGCAGCCAGCGGATGGATTCTGGAATTAGCAGGACAACATATGTGGTGAAAGGTTGTCCTCACGCACCTAGTTCATCCCGGAATGTCACAGGCAGCTTCCCATTCAGGTGAGAGGGGAACTCAGAGGGACAATCTGCTAGTGGGGTAGTGCGTTCATGCATGCCTGTGTGTACTCCCCCTTCTCTCCCCCACCCTCCTCCCACAACCCAGGAGCAGCGTGGCCTAGCAGACAAAGCACGGGCCTCGGAGTCTGAAGACCTGGGTTCTAATCCCAGCTTCGCCACGTACCTGCTGTGTGACCTCGGGCACGTCACAATTTCTCTGTGCCTGTTTCCTCATCTGCAAAATGGGGATTCAATACCTATTCTCCCTCCTATTTAGGCTGAGCCCCAGGTGGGACCTAATTATCTTGTATCTGTCCCAGCACTTAGTATGGTGCTTAGTATACCGTAAGCACTGAAACACAAAGCACTTAGTATGGTGCTTAGTATACGGTAAGCACTGAAACACAATTATTATTAACAGCAGGAGCGCAAACCCCAGAGAGAGGAAAGAACTGGTTTCATGCATTTTAGAAGCCATCCTGCCTCCTCCACACATCTGCAGAGTCCATTCCCCCCAGCTCACTTCCAGGACCAACGTTAGCTACTGGGGAATCTCGTCCTCTTTTTCCCCAAATCATCCACTCATCCCCCCAGGGCACGTCTAGTTCTGCCAGGACAAGTGTTTTGACCATGCATCCGGGCCTAGACCGCTGTTGGGGAATGTTCTTTCGAACGCCAGTGCCTGCCTGGACAGGACGCCGCATGACACTGGAAGAGACAACGGGGCACCAGTTGGCATCAGTCAAGGCATGAAGCTTACCATAAGGGTGGGTCGGAAAACACCAGAAACACCTGGCTACAGGAGCACTAATGGCCAGAATTCATACCAGGTGAATGGAAGCACAGAGAGGACCCCACATTAGATTCGGCTCCTCCTAGGGCCCGATTAGCACCAGTTGCCCTCACTTCCAGCATCCTTTTCCTCCCACCCTTTGGGAAAACTGCCTACTGCAGGACTCTTTCCCCCAGCTGGTTGTCAAACCAGCAAGAAACACTCCAGTCCAGGGGGTCTTGTCTGCCCAAGACAAGTTCAAATGATGATGATGGCATTTGTTAAGCGCTTACTATGTGCACAGCACCATTCTAAGCTCTGGGGAGGTTACAAGGTGATCAGGTTGTCCCACGGGGGGCTCACAGTCTTAATCCCCGTTTTACAGATGAGGTAACTAAGGCACGGAGAAGTTAAGTGACTTGCCCAAAGTCACACAGCTGGCAACTGGCGGAGTTGGGATTTGAACCCATGACCCCTGACTCCAAAGCCCGTGCTCTTTTGACTGAGCCACGCTGCTTCTCAAATGGATGCAATGGGTTCAGAGAATCGAGCCCTAGAGCTCAGAGCCAAGTGAGAGTGCCAATAATGATGATGATGACAGTAATAATAATAATGCTAATTGTTCAGCGCTTCCTATGTGCCAGGCACTGTACTAAGGACTGTGGTGGTTACAACCAAATGAGGTTGGACACAGTCCCTGCCCCACATGGGGCTCACCGTCCTAATTTCTATTTCACAGAGGCACAGAGAAGTGACTTGCCGAGGTTATACAGCAGACAAGTGACAGAGCCGGGATTAGATTCCAGGTTCTTCTGACTCCCAAGCCAGCGCTCTGTCCACTAAGCCACACTGCTTCTCTAACTCTGCCCTGTTAAGGTGGGAGTTCAATCCCGAGCTGCACATGCCGAGGGGCTCCCCGCCAGCGATCTGCGGTAAACCCAGATGGCTTTTCTAGAAGACAATGGTGCCACAGGGCACGGCGCATGTGCCCTCCCGTAATACTGACACCAAGTCCGAAGAAATGGTCCTTTTCAGCAACTGAGATGTCCAATTTGGCCCAGGTCCCACCCCCATCCTGACCACATCTCTTGGGGCGGGGGCGGAGGGGTCAGGCCCTCCTTCCAATTTCACCCCCTCAACTCAACCTGGCCCCTCGGCTGTCACAAAGTTATTAAGGATACTCATTCCTTGGATTCGTCTTTTTTTTAGCCTTCGGAAACTTTGGGTCTATTAAAAGAAAGCCAACAGCACGTTTTACATTTATCCATAATATTTTTAATACTTTTTCACTTTAAATACTGTTATTCCATTTGTGATTGTAACATGGAAGATCCAACTTCTTAATATATTTTTTTTGACATCAGGATCATAAAGCTAATCATTGAACAAACAGTTACACTCTACACACTCTCAAGATACTTGAAAATATGATTATGTTTTTGAGTCTTTAGGACAATCCAAAAACAGCTTTTTCATCTGTACAATTGCTGACAAAAAAAAATATCGGTGAAAGGTTTCAAATGGGCAAATGGATTAGCTTCAAGAGAACCAGCACGGCTTCACGGGAGAGCCAGCTTGGTCCAATGACATAAAATGAATAAGGTAAAGAAATTTCCTCCCTCAGAAATCAACGTCATCGCCGTGGAGAAATATGCAATTAGTTTGGGGAAACCGACAAGATGAAAGGCACACAAGTGTGCACATGTTGCTTCTGCTCTGGTTCACCCTAGTCTCCTGCCCCCACGAAACACTCAAAATCCGGAGACCCAGGAAAAACGTGGCTAGCGTCCTCTTGTTCTGCATCCTAACTAGGTTCCCACTTCACCAGTAGTTCGAAAAACTACGGAATTCTTAAATCCATTAAAAAACAAGAGAATGAGAGAGAACTGGGTAGAGAGCAATCAGAAATCGGTGGGTGGCGGGGAGAGAAAGAGGAGGACGGACATTATAAAGTTAACTTTTGAAGAAGCAGGAGAAAGTATTTGGGTAGAGAGGGCAGAATGGATTCTCAAGGTATGTTGGAAATTAGCCTTAGGAAAACATCTTGGGAGCTTTCTCTGAATGCTAGCCAAAAGGACCAGTTCCAATCCTGACAATTTGGAACTCTTCCCATATTCCCAAAGTCCCATCCAACGCTGACTGGGCAGGGATGGTGCCAGTGAAGTGCCAGTGCACTAAATCAAAAAGTAAAATGCATCTTTTTTACAAATAGAATCTTTAGTGTAATTGTTTTATTTACAGAATAAACTGCAAAAGTACAACACATTTAGTGCAAACAACTAATGTTATTAAGATCCACATACTGCTTTGTAAACCTTCCCTACCTTCGTAAAATAAAGCTACCCAATTAAATTCAGAAACAGCTACTTGCCTGTGTTCACAATGGTTCTCGGGAGTGGCAGAGTAACTTTTCTATTCTGGGCAAATAAGCCTTTTCTTCATGTTCCCCATCAGTGGCCATGGAGAACGAATCTGTTTTCTTGATTCTTGTGAAGATGAGACCCATCGGAGGTCCACAATTTTCTGGTTTTAAACCATCACTATATAAATGTTAACCGTTGATGAAGCAAACAGAAAAAATAATTTGTTTCCTTTGCCTGACCAGCATTACCACCACAGAGGCACTTTTCCATATATGCAAATCATGAACAGCATTCATCCGTAATAAGGCATATTCCATGCACATTATTTAGAGGAAGGCAAATTAAAAAATATAAAGTTTGCATGGAGCATGAAATCTGCGTGCATGTTACGTGAGCATTTGTTTATAGAAGCATCTCTCTCTTTATACAGAATAATAAATACCACTATGTCTGATACAAGTAATTCGCTTCCAGGATCTTGGAGATTTAATCCTGTCATTTGATTACCATCTTTCATTAACATCAAGGATCCATTATAATGTATGAAATATATACAAGGCAGTTTCATCTACATGATTCTTGGCTTTACAAAAAAAAAAAAAAGGAAAAAAAAAAGTAGGGCTGGACTTCTGTTTCTAGTGAGACCCAGAAATGTTTCTGCACGACTCTTCGTCAGAGTTTGAAAAGCTAAAAGAAAATCTGAGTGGTCAGGGATGACTCTTCCTTCCCCCTGCACTCTCAGCCTTGTGGCTGTCGGAGAACTCCCACTGAAGAGAAGACAGATCTTTTACATTTCAAATGCTCACTGCAATAAAGGGGACCCTTCCAAGAGAGGCAAATGGGCAAAAAAAGGCTCATTTTCGACACAAACCTCCCATGGCATCTTGAAGCGATACAGATTTGTAGGGCCAGGACACTCAGTCGGGAATGTGTTCTTCAGTTTCTTGCAGGCTGATCTGCTCTAATAAAGATCTGGGAATCTCGGTGATTCCAGAAAACACGAGCTCAATTCCCAGAAGGCAGCCCGTGCAGCCTGAATGATCCCCGCTACCTTGTGCAGAGCCCATCTGGAAAGAGCCACTTTGTAGCAGGGACAACAAAAATCTGCAGCTCAAAGGTCACAACTAAAATATACAATAGATATACAAAGATATCTGGGGGTGGAGGGGCAGGGAGAAATAAGGCTTTAGGCAGCTTCCTCCATCGGAAAACAAGTTCGTCACAGGAGGAAGACCGTAGAAAAGGTGGAATTGTGGGTTTCGGACGGCCCTCGGTTAGTAAAGAGGCATTTTACGGAACAAGATGATTCTTGAGAGAACAAGATGATGCTTTACAGAGCCAGAAACAAGCTCTAGGGCTACATAAGGCAGCACCAGGAATGCCCGGGTCACCTAGAATTTACTATAGGCTTGGAAAAAAAAAAGATAACTAACCACCACAGCCAGCTGCTCTGTGTTTTGAAAGCACATAGGCTCCATGTACCTTCTTGGACAACAGGCACACAAAACTAATCTTGTGGAGATCTTATGCAGGACCAGAGTAAATGAACCGCTTTACAAATTTCTGAAAATGAAAGCACTGACCCCCCCAAGTTGTGATCTAAAGTTGTTGGGTTTTTTTCCTCCACCACTAGAGCAAGCAAATAAAAAAAAAAAAACCTAGCCTTATACATGTATCAACACATGTATTTATGGTTCTACATGGAGCAAGGCGTGCTAGCAGGAGAAAGCTAGTGTTTAAGACGATCAGCTTGACGGTACTGCGCTACTTCTTCATTTTGGGACACGAAGCCGAGGGCTCGGGCCGCAAAAAAAGGCTGTCGATCCTTCGTTCCCGCTGGGAGCGCTGATTGGGGTCTGGTCCTCCAGCCTGGAACGTTCACACAGCCTTGCTTCCGCTGCTGCAGAGAGCACAACGACTTTAAACACTGCGCAATGGGCCGGCAAGTCCTACGGCTTTCTGCATTTCAGGTGAGGGGGGGAAAAGCATTTAACTACGTGAAAGACTTCCTACATCTGATCCGCACCCCTCCGGAACCTTCGCTACCCACTTGGTGGGGAATGAGTGGTGGTGCTCTGGGGTCCAACAAGAACTTTATCTGAAAAATACCACCCTCCCTCTCCACCTTCAAAGCCTTACTAAAATCCCATCTCCTCCAAGAGGCCTTTCCCAATTAAGCCCTTATTTCCCCTGCTTCCTCTCCCTTCTGCATCACCTACGTACTTGAATCTGTACTCTTTAAGCAGGTGACATTCACCCCACCCTCAGCATTCATGGACATATCCGTAATTTAATGTCTGTCACCCTCTGTAGACTGTAAAGGCCACTGTGGGCAGGGAATGCTTAGTACAGTGTTCTGCACACTAAGTGCTTAATAAGTTCTGCAGAACACACTAAGTGCTTAATAAATACTACTGAATGACTGATTAAAATGTACAAGCCTTAAAAGGGGTGTGAAATGGCAAAGTCACCCTGCAGTCTTGCACAAAAGTAGTGCACTACACTCATCGTAACACTTTCCTTAAGGTTTTCCTTAAGATTGACTGACTGTTCCATCCACTCCAAGGAGGGCTGAGGACTGCAAATATAAGCCACCTGTCATGGGAAGATTTCAGATCGAACAAGCCTGAACTCCCGGCCACAATCCTCACAGTCCACAGTCCCACATTAATGCTACTCCTCTCAATCCCCACCTGACCCTTACTTAGAATTTCCCCTTTGCTGGTGTTTCCTCCCCACACGGCCATCCCCCTGGGCCTCTCCTTCTGTACCGAGGCCCCGTCTGGCTGAGTAGAAGTCCCTGGGAACTACACAGCAGAAGCTAAAGAGCAACACCTGACGGAGTGGTGAGCCCCAGAAGGAAGGATAACAGAGAGCGTCAGAGAGAGCAGCCAGTGAGCCACGCTTGTAGGGTTCGACTTCCCCAGATTACGGGCAGAGCTGCCATCGGCCTGGCAGTAGCACAGCCGGCCACCAGCCTCTTACCTTCTATAGACAGAAGGCTCTGAGGACAAGCAGGTCCAGCATTGACCCTTGAAGGCACAGGATCAAGAAACAGCCTGGTCTACATAATTACAGCGGGAGCCCATCTGGCATCAACCTAATTCTTGGCCACAGCAGAATGTTTCGATTCATCAGTATCGAAAGTCTCGTGTCGTGATCTGTCAAGGCCAATCTCCCTTCACCCATTGCTTTAATGGCTTCAGTTCAACACTAAATTAAGGCAAGACATTAAATAATGATAGTCTGGACTATCAGCTATGTAGCATTTGAATTCAAGCAGCCCACTGACTGCACAGACCCTCCAGCATCTCACGGGGATGGATAGAAACTGAAGGCAGCTCTCTACCCCAGCAGGCTATTAGCTGGACAATGAATGAAACCATCTGACTGGTTTGGAGTCACCGTTCCTCCCAGAATTACTTGCAGAGGTTTATATGGTTCACTGCAAAGCACTCCGTTCATGAAAAAGAACCAAGGTGGCCTCGTGGAAAGCACAGGCTTGGGAATCAGATAGCCTGGATTCTGATATCGGCTCCGCTACATTCGTTCATCCATTCAGTCATATTTATTGAGCACTTACTGTGTGCAGAGGACTGTACTAAGTGCTTGTGAGAGTACGCTATAACAATAAACGGACACATTCCCTGCCCACAACGAGCTCACAGTCTAGAGGGGGAGACAGTCAGCAATATACATAAACAAATCAGATATGGACATAAGTGCTGTAGGGCTGGGAGTGGGGATGAATAAAGGGAGCAAGTCAGGGTGATGCAGAAGGGAGTGGGGGAAGAAGAAAAGGGGGGCTTAGTCTGGGAAGGCCTCTTGGAGGAGGTGTGCTTTCAAGGCTTTGAAGGACGGGAGAGTAAATGTCTGTCAGATTTCAGGAGGGCAGGCATTCCAGGCCAGAGGGAGCATGTGGGCGAGGGTTCGGCAACAAGATAGACAAGATTGAGGTACAGTGAGAAGGTAAGCGTTAGAAGAGCAAAATATGTGGGCTGGGGTGTTGTAGGAGAGTAGTGAGGTAAAGTAGGAGGGGGCAATGTGATGAGTGCCTTAAAGCCAATGATGCCGAGGTGGACAGGCAACGGCTGGAGTTTCTTGAGAGGGGAAACGTGTTCTGTTGCATCTGCTAAGTGTCTGCTGTGTGTCCTGAGGCAAGTCACTTAACTTCTCTGTGCCTCAGTTCTCTCATCTGTAAAATGAGGATTAAGACTGTGAGCCCCCTGTCCCACAGGGACTGTGTCCCACTACCTTGCATCTACCCCAATGCTTAGAACTGTGCTCGGCACAAAGTGCTTAACAAATATCATAATAATAATAATAATGATTATTATTATTATTATTATTATTATTATTACAGAAAGCTTGGTGGAGGTGGGAAGGATTCAATGAGGATTTGAACGTGGGTAGACCTGGGGTCTGTCTGATGTGGGAAGGGAGGGAGTACCAAGCTGGGGGAACAGTGTGAGCAAAGGAATGGAAGCTGATCAGCTTATACCTAACCCAGCACTTAGCATGGTGCCTGGCCCATAGAAAGTGCTTAAATACCACATACAAAAATAAATAAAAGGACCACAAGGTCCAAGTATACCTGGCAGCACTAGAATAGAATAGGTTTTCCTGCAGTTTTTTCTTGGACGTACGACGTGAAGCGCTTTAGAAACTTGGGGTACTCTCGCTTTGCCACTGCCCTCAACACTGAAGCAGGTGCCCATCCTCCGGGGTTCACTAGATGAGATGGGGAGAAAAAAAAGTGAATTCTAAGGAGGGTTGGGGTCACGGATGCCAGCTGAACAGGAACTATTTACCTTCCTGACCAGCCCTGGTTTACTTACTGCCATTAGGCTTGGAGACACGGAGGTAGATAATTGTCAATTTGCATGATCAACGCTATGGAAACTTCCACTTTTTACATACCACAGTGCTTTCAGACAATCCCCAAAAACCCCTCTGGCAGGCCCAGGCAATTTCCCTCTCAAATCCAGTCAGGCTGCTCAAGCAGACTGCAAGGAGCCCTTGGCCCCCAATTAGCACAGAACATCGGGATACATTTATTTTCTAATAACTCCACAGACTACTCTGGCACAAAGACTTCCATCTACTCGTACAAGAAAAGGACGGCTCGACTCTCTCCCAAGACTTAAGCCAAGTGCTCTGTGCACGAGTTGCTCAAGAAAGACCACCAATCAATTAGCTATTTCAAGCCTATTGATCTGATACAATTCCAGTGGGGTTGGTGCTACTCTTACACCACGTGAGCAGGGCTGGGCAGGTGTTGGAGTGGGAACAGCACACTGCGTCTTGCCCTGAGTCAGGACATCGTGTCCACGAACCACCCCTGCTAAAGTTCCCTGGGAACAGTCCAACCTCCCACAAGATGCCCAGGTAAACTTGGCTTCTCTCTCTCCCCATCCCCGTCCCCCACCCCATCCCTCTCCCTCAAGTGTCAGCATCAGCTGTCAGTCCCTCTCGTCATCAGCTAAGCCCTGTCGCCCAGTGTTGGGTCCTGAAGCACTGCTCTTTGCTTCTCAGAGATCGCCCAGATGGTGGGGGTGATGTCAAAAAGGCGTAACGCTAACCAGCACCCCTTGGCTCACACAGTCAATTTTTCCCTAGTCGTACGGGTGCACGGGACTTTACGATGGTTTTCACCAGAGCCCAGAAATCACAACACAGATCTGGCTTCTCTGGGGAGTAACACTGAACTGCCACACCTGTTTAAATTTTACTAGATTACATTTGGAAAACCCTTTGAATTTATAATCCCAAATAGGTCTACATGCAGGAAATGTAGCTAATAGGTCTACCCTAAGGGATCCTAGGTGCTAAGGGGTACTGGACAAATTTCAAATCAGGAACTTGTTCTGGGAACACGCTGCTCTTGTTTTGCATCATCAGAAACAGGGTTCTGAATGAAGGGATTGCTCAAGGGATGACTATCAAAAGTCAAAGACGTAGTAACCACCCTTCCCGAAAACAGTAACACTGACAAATGGCAGGGGAAACCTGCCCATCTTTTCCCGTTATTATTCCCTCTTTATCATTAGAACGTGTTTGTTGGTTATTATCTTGAAGAGTTGGCAAACGTGCTTTACTTGTTACAATCCAAATACTACCCAAATGTCATCAAACACACATCACAGCTATTAAAAATCCATACATACCATTGGCTACATAAGTGATCTTGCATAGAATATTGTCTCTGCTTATCTCCTGGTTTCCCTCTGGTGGGCTCACCAAGGTTTGGCAGATCATAGCTATATTTATCTTGGCACGGACACATCGGTTATTTAGCTGCCAAAAAAACCCAACAAAAAACAAAATGTTCAAGCCTTGTTTAAATTCTGCGTATTCAATCCATCCATCAACGGTATTTGTTGAGTGCTTACTATGTGCAGGGCACAGTACAAAGCGTATGGGAGAGTCTAATTCAAGAGAATTATCAGACCCACTGCCTGCCCATAACGCACTGGGTGCTACAGAGATCAGATCAACAAACAGGTCAATTTTGCAACTCCTGGATTTTCTCTCTCTGACAAACACCACATAATTATGTTTCCGTATATTCCCTCCAGAACCAGGGTGCCTTCACTCAGGGTCTCAAGCTTCTGCACATCCACTGGAGGAGTGAGTGGTGCTACGTAGGAGGGGCCTGGACAAGGCCGGTCACAAGTTTCCAGATATTACGAGGGGGAATTTGGGGGTGAGAAATGAGTCAGTGGCGGTCTCTCTCAGCCTCATCCAGTCTGCTGCCTTTTGGCATTGGATAAGGTAATAAAAGGAACAGAGTAGGAAGGAAGGGGTGTGGTCTCCAGGCAGCAGGCCCTCATGCCCAGGCTCCCTCATTCACCAAGTGACTTAAGCGTTCTGGGTGAGGCAGAGCCCCAGGTAGGTAACTCTGCTCGAAGTACCCCCTTCTCTTTTCTCCTACCCAACCCCGGCTCAAGGGAGCGGGACAAGCAGCCCTACCTGGGGCTGCAGAGACCATCATAGGCTGATGGGAGCTGAAAAAAAGCTGTCCTTAACAAGGGGATTAAGATTCTGAGCCCCATGTGGGACAGGGACTGTGTCCAACCTGATTAGCTTGTGTCTACACCAGAGCTTAGTACTGTGCCTGGCACGTAAAAAGTGCTTAACAAATACCATATTTTTTAAGCAGGGGTGGTGGCCAAAAATGGCAGTCAACAAGTGTTCCCTGAAGTGAGGGGAGTGGACAGCAAGGGAAGAAGTGGAGGAGGCAGGAGGAAAGGATCTTCAACCTTCTTAGGCTTCAGGGGACCATGGGAACTGGGTGAAAGGAGCAGGGCAGTAACAAGCCCCTGCTCATTTGCCAAGGACACCCATTTTCGCACCTAATTTAACAGGTGTCACTGTCCATTGCTGGTTCTGACTGGGTGAAATCGCTGTTGGGGTGGCCCAATGCTTCCCCAGAATGATCTCTAAATCCCCCTCCCTGCCCAAAATAATCATTTAGACCAATATTATGTAGAGCTTTACAAAGGTTTCTGAATAGGGCCTTGATAACAATGGCAGCCTCAGGGCCAGGAACATATGCTGCTTTCCTTTCTAGTGGCTATTAAAGAGAGGCAAAACTTACAGGTGCACTGTCGTGATCCACAGAAAAATTACAGACGATCCAAGTTTCCGGGTCATTTTCGGTTAACGCAGGTATCTTTCGAATAGCAGAGAGGTACAATACATCACGCTGAGAAGCAGGCCAAACTCTCTGTAGAGGGAAAACATAGTATTCCGAAAGCCTAAAATAATTACCTTTCTGGTTATGAGCATAGAATTACCAGAGGAAAGATATAAAAAATGGTTAACTAGTAATGGGTCTGGCTCTTTAAATAATCAAAAGGCACATTATTCAGAAATAAAAGGCTGGCAGAAGAGATTATAAAAGAGAGAACCACTGTGAAGAAGCAAGGGAGGAAGACTTGAGTTTGTAGCTTCACAAACTTATGGCATTTCCTAGTTCTCTTTTCTCAGCCGTCTCTCCAGCTTTATAATCATCCTGGCTGCTTACTCACACCTAGCTCACTCCATTTTGTCTATCACCTGGCTCATTAATACGAGGAATGTGGTAATTTCAGAAATCCCTTTTCCAGTCTTGGACCCAAAGGGCTCTCTGCTTCAGCTCTCCCCAAATGTTTATCTGGCTTCCAGGATGCAACAAAGTCTAATCCTGATTTGATGATCATCACAGTTGTCCCTGGTAAGTAGATTTTCTGGTCACTTTTACGTACTGCTTGTTCACTCAAGACAGAGAAGGGAAATACATATTTACATTTGACCACACCTCCAACCATACTTTCTCTCTGATTTCTTTTGCCTCCTTCTGCCCAGGCCACCGCTCATTTATGAATTATTAATGACTTGGATCTCTAGCAGTATTTAATTTCCTCCTAAATTGCTTGACAGAGTTGTTGAAGGCTGTTAAGCACTTAGTACGGTGGCCTGCACCCAGTAACTTATCTCCAGTGTTTAGATGATGATGGATGTGACAAGTCGACTGGAATTCTTTGGGGCTACAAACTGAAGAGATGAAAAATGAAAGGATTACCTTGTGCGTTTGATAAACAATGATTGCATTATCTGATAACGTTTCCACCACATGGAAGTTTTCTATGGTTGCTGAAAGAGAGAGAACTAGAGTCAAATCGGCCCCAAAGCTGGTTCCTTTCTCCTTTCACCTAACATGATGGGATCAATAGTTAACTAAATTGGTCCTAATGACTATATGCCTCTCTTATTTCTGGCCTTAAGAACCATCCTGGACCTTGAGGGCACCCTCCTCCCGGACCCCTCCCCTACGACGGTTGAATAAATGATTGCTTATTTTCTACTGAAGAATCAACAGAGGTTGTTCAAAGGCACCAAACAAAGAACTACTACAAACAGGACGCTCCTTTTCAAGGATGCCTCCCCCTCCTCCACCGAAATAAAACCACTAAAGGAAGTCAATCTGAAGGGAAGAATGGCTCTGGGTGGCGTCATCAGTACATCAGTGCCAGTTATATGGGAAAACAAGACTCCATTGCCAGTGGCACGTAATACAGCTTAGCTTGGCCCTGATTTGATTAATAATGATAATAATAATAATAATGTTGGTATTTGTTAAGCGCTTACTATGTGCGAAGCACTGTTCTAAGTGCTGGGGGGATACAAGGTGAACAGGTTGTCCCACGTGGGGCTCATCCCCATTTTACAGATGAGGTAACTAAGGCACAGAGAAGTGAAGTGACTTGTCCAAGGTCACAGAGCAGAGAAGCGGCAGAGCCGGGATAAGAACCCAATACCTCTGACTCCCAAGCCTGTGCTCTTCCACTGAGCCACGCTGCTTCTCCTGATTACTTAGTAATAATGATCAACTCAATGTCTAAGCCTGACCTCCACAGCTGTGTTTGGTCAGCTGAAGAGGGTTTATTACCCCTGGGCAAGTTCTGGAAAGCTTGCCCCTTTGCTGTACCTAGACACACCTAGAACACGGAGGTTACATTCCTGGGTGGGAAAACCACCATACAATCCTTTCTTCTGACATCCCATCCAGACTGGAGTATGTTCTCTAATACCCCAGCAGTTTAGTGAGCATGTGCTTTTTAGAACAACTGGCTGTACCTCTGGCCGCTCAGCTGAGCTACACCAAACGAAGAAATAGCTAAACTCTGATAAAGGCTTTCAGAAACATCCATCACTATACACCTCAGAAAACAAGAGTTAGGTTCAGGTAATTCTCTAACTGCTTTCAACACTCCCAAAAGCAGCATGGCATAGTGGATAGGGCATGGGCCTGGGAGTGAGGTCATGGGTTCTAATTCCAGCTCCACCACTTGTCTGCTGTGTGACCTTGGGCAAGTCACTTCACTCCTCTGGGCCTCAGTTCCCTCATCTGGAAAATGGGGATTGAGACTGACTGTGAGGCCACTGTTGGGTAGGGACTGTCTCTATATGTTGCCAACTTGTACTTCCCAAGCGCTTAGTACAGTGCTCTGCACACAGTAAGTGCTCAATAAATACAATTGATTGATTTATTGATTGAGTCCCACATGGGACAGGCACTGTGTCCAACTCAATTTGCTGTATATCCACCCCAGTGCTTAGTACAGTGCTGGAACATAGTAAGCGCTTAACAAATGCCATCATTATTATTACACGTTGCTGAATGAATCCAGAAATCAAATAATGAACCAGACAGACAACATTGACAAAATGCAATTTCTTACTTTCCCAGTCATTGCGAACGTCGACATTCCAGAAGTAATTGCAGACTTCATGTCCCGTTACTCCTTTCACGGCATGAGTAGCTTTCAAAGGATCCAGAACAATTCCATTTTCCTCTACCTCCCTTCGGTACACCTAGGGGAAATCTAAGTCAGTTCTGAGACTCCACTTTCAAAGTGAACGCACCAAAACATGGGGGGAACAAAATCAAGACAACTAGATCAAATTCACAGCGACTGCTTAATTAGGGAAGGATTAACACCAAACAGATTCCAGAGTGATTCACTTTTTCATTTTTGTTGCAGTGTAATCTGTTTAGGGCAGTTACTACTGCAACAACATACATTAGCCAGACTGTGAGCTTGAGATCAGATACTCAAAATGTTTAGCTTTCGAAGACCCAAAACCCAGCAGAATTCATCATTCTGGGAGGGGAACTGTAAGTCTAGGACAATTTTGGACTTCCAAAGGTTAGTTCTTTTGAATTTAAAACACTTTTTAGAGAAGCAGTGTGGCCTAGTGGAAAGAGCATGGGCCTGGGAATTAGAGGACCTGGGTTCTAAACTCAACTCTGCTGTGTCTGCTGTGTGACCTTGGGCAAATCACTTAACTCTCCTGTACCTCAGTTACCTCATCTGTAAAATGGAGATTAAGAATTTGAGCCCTATGTGGGACAGAGACTGTGTCCAACTTGATTATCACGTATCTTCCTCAGCCCTTAGTACAGTGCCTGTCACAAGTGCTTAAATACCATTAATTGGAAAAAAAAAAGAGAGAGAGAGACAGAGTGAGCCCCTGAGGACCAGGGACAATATCTAATTCCTACTTGTGTATTCTCTCAGCACTGAATACAGTGCTCTGCACAAAGCTAGCACTTAATAAAAATTATTACTCACTATACCTTGATCTCGTCTCTCTCACCACCAAGCCCTAGCCCACATCCTGCCTCCAGTCTGGAATACCCTACCTCTTCCCAGCCATCAGACCATCACTCTTCCCACCTTCAAAGCCCTCTTAAAAGCACATCTTCCCCACCAAGTCTTCTCCAAGTCCTCATTTTATCTTCTCCCACTCCCTTCTGCATTGCCCTTGCAATTGGATTTGCACCATTCTCTCAGCCCCACAGCACTTATGTGTACGTATCTGTACTTTATACTAATGTCTGTCTCCCCTTGTAGACTGTAAACTCACTGTGGGCAGGGAGTGTTTCCCAACTCTGTTACAGTGTACTCTCCCAAGAGCTTAGTACAGTGCCCTGCACAAAGCAAGCGTTTAAATAAATATGACTGACTGATACTACATACACCTTATCAATCTGGCTAGTGACAGAGTACATGGTTCATATTTCTCATCAGTTGCTCCTGCTAGTTTTAGGCAATCCTTTTACACTACCTATCCATCCTAATTACTCAAGTGGAAAGCTTTGAATCATGCACTGAAAGCATACACCACTGACAGCAGAAGCTAAGTTTTCATAAACACATACTAGTTAACATGTAGGTTTCCCTGAAATGAAAACTAGTAAAATGGCAATAGCGTCAACAACGCTGCACTGAAAACAGATAGGTAAGATACACAAAAGAAGTTACCTTCATTTCTCCTTCTTCTACCACCAACTGCCAGTTGGCATCCCCACCTACGTCTTGCAAAGAGTAAGTCATGTGATTCTGCATCATCTCCTCAACCTTCAAAGAAAGAGACATGCTGTAAGAATTAAGAGCTACATTAACAGCAAACATCCAGACTCTGAAAGAGAATTTTCTGTAATTGTGGGAAGAATAGGATGTTCTACAGAGATCTGAGCTACTGGAGCCAGAGTTAGTAGCTTTTCTAGTTTAGTATTTAGTCCACATTCCAGGTCTTTGGTTAGTGAGTATGACAGGGGTGAAGAGAGAAAAATTAAAGGAAAATTATTAGTGTCAGTATTATTGAACTGACTTCTGTCTCAAAGACCTCTCTTAGCCCAGGCTCACCAACCTTTAAAGACGAGAACAAAGAAAATATTTCCTCTCAAAACAAAAAAAGACAACACATACAAAAATGACCCTAAACTTTTCTGCTATATTTCACTCTTCCCTAGTCCCACTCCTAAATGATATAAATATTGATCAGAAAGGGGCTTCAAAGGGTCATCTATCCCTTAAGTCCACTTCAGGGCTGGAAGAAATGTAGAACTTAATGTAGAGAGATTTCCGAGGAAGGAAAGAGAGATTGAAGGGAGAAATGTCCCATATTCTATCTGGAAGTTCTTTCTCAAATGAACAAACCCAAAGCATCTATCTTCAACTGTATGAGGGGCAAGAGTTCCTCAGGAGGACAGGGACACTGTCACTTGCTTGTTCTGTACTTTCTATGCATTTAGTACAGTCCACTGCACTAAAGAAGGCTCAGTAAATACTACTAAAGTTCTGTTTTCTACTTTTTTGTATTGTGTTATGTGTGGCTGTGTAGAAACTACAATCACACAATCACTTTCTGGACTTCAGTATACCTTATACGTGTGGCTTTACAAACACTTTCATTTTTTACAATTAAAAATACAGAGCCCAGACGTACACCACAAGACATCGACACTGAAGGCATTGATTTAAAGTCTTATTTGGAAATTCTGTAATCCATGTCACATAAAGAAAAATAAATATATCACCACAAGGACCCCATTTTAGAGACTGCATTCACTCATTCATTCGATTGTATTCACTGAGCACTTACTGTGTGCAAAGCACTGTACAAAACACTTGGGAGACTACACTACATCAACAGAAAGATTCCCTGCCCTCAATGAGCTTACTGTCTAGAATAATAATAATAATAGCTCTTGTTAAGCTATTACTATAATAATGATGGCATTTGCTAAGCGCTTACTATGTGCAAAGCACTGTTCTAAGCGCTGGGGGGGATACCAGGTGATCAGGTTGTCCCATGAGAGGCTCACAGTTTTAATCCCCATTTTACAGATGAGGTAACTGGCCCAGAGAAGTTAAGTGACTTGCCCAAAGTCACAAAGCTGACAAGTGGCAGAGCTGGAATTAGAACCCATGACCTCTGGCTCCCAAGCCCGTGCTCTTTCCACTGAGCCACACTGCTTCTCTTATGTGCCAAGCACTCTTCTAAGTGCTGAGCACTGTTCTAAGTGCTGAGCACTGTACAGTGTTGAGCTACCCTAAAACTTCACTTTCCCATTTTCCTGGAGTCTGGAAGGGTAGAAGTGCTGGAACAGGAACATCCAGGCTATTAGAGCAGGACCTTTCATTCATTCATTCAATTGTATTTACTGAGCGCTTACTATGTGCAGAGCACTGTACTAAGCACTTGGGAAGTGCAAGTTGGCAACATATAGACAGTCCCTACCCAACAGTGGGCTCATAGTCTAGAAGGGGGAGACAGACAACAAAACAAAACATGTGGACAGGTGTCAAGTCATCAGAATAAATAGAAGTAAAGCTAGATGCACATCATCAACAAAATAGAATAGTAAATATGTACAAGTAAAATAGAGTAATAAATCTGTACAAGCATATATACAGGTGCTGTGGGGAGGGGAGGGAGGTAGGGCGGGGGGATGGGGAGGGGGAGAGGAAAAAGGGGGTTCAGTCTGGGAAGGCCTCCTGGAGGAGGTGAGCTCTCAGTAGGGCTTTGAAGGGAGGAAGAGAGCTAGCTTGGCGGATGTGCGGAGGGAGGGCATTCCAGGTCAGGGGGAGGACGCGGGCTGGGGGTCGACGGCGGGACAGGTGAGGACGAGGCACGGTGAGGAGGTTAGTGGCAGAGGAGCAGAGGGTGCGGGCTGGGCTGGAGAAGGAGAGAAGGGAGGTGAGGTAGGAGGGGGCGAGGTGATGGACAGCCTTGAAGCCAAGAGTGAAGAGTTTTTGCCTGATGCGTAGGTTGACTGGTAGCCACTGGAGATTTTTGAGGAGGGGAGTAACGTGCCCAGAACGTTTCTGCACAAAGATGATCCGGGCAGCAGCGTGAAGTATAGACTGAAGTGGGGGACAGGAGGATGGGAGATCAGAGAGGAGGCTGATGCAGTAATCCAGTCGGGAAAGGATGAGAGATTGAACCAGCAGGGCAGCGGTTTGGTTGGAGAGGAAAGGACCTGAAGTGCCACCTCACTTCTGCTGGTGTGTGGGGCCCCAACTCTTTGTTGCCACCTCGGTCACCCCCATCTACTTCAGAGCTGAGGTTCCTGCCAAGAAGCACCACTGCCGGCTTGGCCTAGAGCCATCTGTGGAGATCCAGGGTCTCCCCAACTCCAGGGGACGGTTACCTTCCAGTAGGACCCCATACCTAGGATACTGCAGCCTCAGGAGAGAACACTGCACCCAGACAGCAAGGCCTAACAGACAGAGCACGGGCAAGGAAGTCAGAAGGACTTGGGTTCCAATCTCAACTCTGCCATTTGTCTGCTGGGTGACCTTGGGTAAGTCACTTCATTTCTCTGTGCTTCAGTTACCTCATTTGTAAAAATGGGGATTAAGACCGTGAGCCCCATGTGGGTCATAGACTACGTTAACCTGATTATCTTGTAACCACCGTAGCGCTTAGCAGTCCTGGGCACACGGTAAGTGCTTAATAAATATCATTTAAAGAAAGGGCGGGTGAGGGGGCAGGTCACCTTTTAACACCACCTCCTGCTGCAAACTGCCCTGGCACGGGCTGGGTTTACACTCATCATCAATCGTACTTATTGAGCGCTTACTGGGTGCAGAGCACTGTACTAAGCGCTTGGGAAGTACAAGTTGGCAACATATAGAGACAGTCCCTACCCAATAGTGGGCTCACAGTCTAAAAGTCTCCACTCCAGATGCCCAAGCCTGGTATGGTCACTGTGTGCAGGCCTGGGGGAAGCTCTGTGCCTTTCTCATCTACTTAGCCAAAACTGGGCCTGGGGTCACTGTCCTCTCCCTTCTCTCTCCCTCCAATTCCATTTGTGAATGCGAACAACTGTAACTTACCTAGGTTATTACTTAAGACAGAGCAGTATGGGGAGAGGTGAATTCGGGAAAGGTTGGAGGAGAGATGTCATCAGTCCATAGGTCTCACATCTTACCAATTCTTTTTCCCAGGAGCAAAGCTTTCATTGCATCTCTGAATGCTATTAGAGGCCAGTTCAGATTTTAGTGCTTCTCTTTTGGCTAAAGACTTAATGGTAAATTTTTGTTAAGGCTTGACAGATAGCTGTGTGCTGTGATGATGATGATGATGGCATTTCTTAAGCGCTTACTATGTGCAAAGCACTGTTCTAAGCGCTGGGGAGGTTACAAGGCAATCAGGTTGTCCCACGGGGGCTCACAGTCTTAATCCCCATTTTACAGATGAGGTCACTGAGGCACAGAGAAGTTAAGTGACTTGCCCAAAGTCACACAGCTGACAGTTGGCGGAACCGGGATTTGAACCCCTGACCTCTGACTCCAAAGCCCGGGCTCTTTCCACTGAGCCACGCTGCTTCTCTGTAGGGCAGAGGAAGCCAAAGGAGAATTTGTGGAGGAGAGATGAGAACAGTTGAATGTGTGGCAAAGTTGCTGTAACTCTCACCTGTAAAGTTTAATTCTCTGAGTATGAAGGGAACTTTCTCTTGATCTTTAATGCCAAAATTTACTTTAATGAACCATTATAATGGGAATTATATTACCCCAAATCTCAAGAAGTTAAAAGTTGTGCTTCTTTGGTAGCTGTCTCAGCTCCATTACCCGTCTGCATTATGCAATGTTGCTAATTACTGCATGTGGTTGTAACCTTGTGCCTTAATTGTTGCTGGCATCCTGGAAAATATTATGCCTAAGGGTACAAAAAGGTTTCTGTTTTAAACCACTGTTTTCACTGTCTTATAACTTTCTGAAAAATGTCCCTTCAGGCCTGAAACATTTCCTGGTTTGTTGTAGCCTGAAAATAAACAACATTGTACACATATACAGTATGTGGGAATTTAAAAAAAACCTTCAGCGTAGCCATTTTAGAGGAACAGTGCAGTTTTTCATTTTATGTAGGCATTGAAAACTCACAAATGATAGGATTTTAGAAATTTAAGCTTGCTAGGTGATGAAGAAAATAATCCCTTTTTTTAAAATTGCAGATAAGCCCATATGGGATCGCTTTTATTTCTGTGTACTAAAAAATACTTTTAGGGAGGGTACTACTCTTCATCGTGTCTCCAGTCACAGCATTTCTGATGGAGTTAATTTTTACGGGAACAGAGAATGGAGACTAGGCAAGGAAAGGAGAACGTTCATTTTTTTAAACTTCTGCCAAGAATTCAAAGCACTGCTTGGCTCAGTGAAAATTTTGAGTTTGAAACCTATTCATCTGTATTAACATGAGGATTTTATCATCTTCATATGGCAAATAAGGATTTATGAATCTGTAGATGTTTGGCTGCAGGCTTAACATTTCATGCAAAAAATAAATTACTAGGCTGACAGACACTATAAAAATCAAAGCGGCCACCACAGAAGTCCATAGGCAAATCTCACCATAAATTTGCATGGTTGAAAAAATATTAGGACCCTTCACTTTCATTTTCTGGGCTAACTTGGCTTATAAGATCATTATGGACAAGGATCGTGTCCACTAATTCTGCTGTACTGTACTCTCCCAAGTGCTTACTACAGTGCTCCATACATAGTAAGTGCTCAATGAGTACCACTGATTGATATCATGGCTTTTATTAAGCAATTTTGCCATACTGTGCAATCTAGATGGTCACCCTGTAGTAACAAA
Organism: Tachyglossus aculeatus; assembly: GCF_015852505.1. NCBI lineage: Eukaryota > Metazoa > Chordata > Mammalia > Monotremata > Tachyglossidae > Tachyglossus > Tachyglossus aculeatus. The sequence goes on along the minus strand of NC_052088.1, from coordinate 13,025,615 downwards.
TCCTTGCAAGGATTGGAAACAAGAAAGGGCTCCACTAAGGTGAAGCTAGGAGACTCATTCTTTACATGTAAATGAACCATGTGGAAAATAAATTAATTACCTGGTGTTTAAGCTTGCTGTCCAGACTTACTGGTGAATGAGTGACAAGAGAGAACTGATCCAATGAAGGGTCGGTAACATAATTAGCTTTAATTCTATTTGTTCTGATGATTTTGACACCTGTCTACATGTTTTGTTTTGTTGTCTGTCTTCCCCTTCTAGATTGTGAGCCTGTTATTGGGTAGGGACCATCTCTATATGTTGCCGACTTGTACTTCCCAAACAGTACGGAGCTCTGCAAACGGTAAGCACTCAATAAATACGATTGAATGAATGAATGAATTCTCTGGCTGGATTGGACTTAAAATCCTTCCTGAATATCAGACTTAAAAGACAGTGTGGTTCCCTTATTTTAGGATGGAAACTAAGTCCCAGAATATGCTTTAGCAATGCCATTTTCCATCATCCTGGAATGCACTGTGGTGCTAACCAAGTGGTAACCACAACGCAAAGAACTGCTTTAATATTTTAGGCCTGCCCTGGATGCAGTCCTGGGACCCAAGATTTAGGTTCAGCTGGGATTTATGCTAATGTGAGGGGCTGAGGTTGCTGATGGGCTTTTTTTTTTTTTTGCAGGCAAGCTGTACAAGAACGAAACTGAGGATGCCTCTGATTCTGTTTCCCAGGGTTTTCTTTGTAGCAGATCTGCTCTTGCTGGGCACTGAACTATTTTTTTTTTTTTAAAGGCATTTACAGAAATACAGGAATCATGGAATCCTATGGTGAGCTGGCAACACTGCTAAAAAACTCTCAATCTTGAGAAAGGAATGAAAATTGTGAGTTGTTAATATTCTGAATGATGCCTTCAGCTGAAAGTAACCTGATGCCGACATAAACTTAATAGGGTTACAAACCACCCTGTCAAAAACAGGAAAGTGTAAATTCCAGTAACAGAGATACCGACTTCCCCTGTTCATTTGTGTAAATGTACATATTTTAGTGAAATTCAGGTTATTTGCCCAAGATAATTTCTTCACTTTTCCAGACATTGTTTTTAAAGTCCGTTTAAAAAAAGGTTTTTAAGATACATACATGCGTGTACACACACACACACACACACACACACACACACACACGTGTATTGATTCTCACAGTTTTAGCAGGTAAAGGACTATCCACCGTAATTTGAGGGGAAGGAATGTAGTCATAGATTTGCTGCCCCAAATAATCAGTGCATAACTTAGAAATGTAAGCATTTACATGCAAAGCATGCTTTAAAACATATATGCTTGCCAATGCAAAACCCAAGAGAAACTACAGTGTGTTTAAAAAGAACCCAAATGCAGTAGCCGATTGTCAACCAAAGAATTAGTTTTGTTCACAGAGCTAAATGAGATTATATATTTCCAGAGAGGTTGTTTAGAAAAGTCATAAGACCACAAACCATGCCACACTGGCCCGGGTTAACACTACACCTCTCTGAGGGGCACAGAAAGCAAGGCCAAACAGTGGGATTGACAGCTGTCCTACACAACATCTGTCCTCAAGGATAGCCTGCCACATATCTTTTTACTTCTTTTAACCTTCTCTTATAACAACCTATTTTGTAGCTCATTTATGCCTTAATTGAGCCTCTTCTTAAACTATACTGTCTGCTAGATGTATTCTCTGAACAAAGGAGGAAAGAAAACAGTACCCAAAGATTTTTCTTTTAACTCTAAACTTCGAGCATAAGTCCATTTATTTAATTCAAGTAGCTGCATCCTTCACAAAGAGGACATTTTGTTCCAAGGTATTTAAGGTTCCTTTAGGAAAAATGAATAGAAATGATCAAAGGTGTTTCCTATCAACCAGCCGCTGGAGTGGTTTAGTTTTCAGTAGATTAAAAGTGGATTGTAAATTTGAGGAATGAGATTTCTTTTGCCCATGAGGGAACAGATCCTTCTGAATTACACATACCATAAACTACTGAATAGAGATTCCATACATTTTTTTTTTTAACAATGCTTGTTAAGCACATACTACGTGCCAGGCACAAAGCACTGAAGTATATACAAGCCAATCAGGTTGGACACAGTCTAGGTCCCACATGGAGCTCACAGTCTCCATAAGAGAGGGGAGGGCAGATACTTAATCCTCATTTTATGGATGAGGAAGCTGTAGCACAGAGAAGTTGTGACATGCCCAACGTCCCACAGCAGGAAGTGGCAGAGCTGGGATCAGAAACCCGGGTCTTTGGAATCCTAGTTCTGAGCTCTTTGTACACTTCTTCTGCGTTTTTAAACATTATTCTAATCATGAAAAGAGCTCAAACACTCAAGATTTTTGTTTTGGTGGCAGAGGGGATACATCAAGAATCTGTGTTTGCATGGCCATGGGTTTGGGGGTGGCAGGGAGAGGGAGGAGAGGGAAGAGAGGGAAGAGAGGGAAGAGAGGGAAGAGAGGGAAGAGAGGGAAGAGAGGGAAGAGAGGGAAGAGAGGGAAGGGCGAGAGAGAGGGAGAGGGAGAGAAGGACAGAGAGAGAGAGGGAGAGAGGGAAAGGGGGAGGGAGGGAGGGAGGGAGAGAGGGAGAAGGGGAGAGAGGGAGAGGGGGAAAGGGGGAGAGAGGGGGAGGGGGGAGAGAGAGAGGGAGGGAGGGAGGGAGGGAGGCAGGGAGAGAGGGAGAGAGATATATATATATCTGCCAGCATGGCTTACTGGACAGATCACAGGCCTGGGAGTCAGAAGGACATGGGTTCCAATTCTGGCTCCGCCAATTGTCTGCTGTGACACCTTGGGCAAGTAACAACTTCTCTGTGCCTCAGTTACCACATCTGTAAAATGGGGATTAAGACTGTGAGCCCAATGTGGGACAGGAACTGTGTCCAACCTGATTATCTTGTTATCCATGTTAACCCAATCACTCGTCTTATCCCGCCTGGATGACTGCATCAACCTCCTTGCTGACCTCCCAGCCTTCTGCCTCTCCCAACTCCAGTCCATACTTCACTCTGCTGCCTGGATAATCTTTCTACAAAAACGTTCAGGACATGTCACCCCACTCCTCAAAATATTCCAGTGGTTGCCCATCCACCTCCACAAACAAAAACTCCTCACCGTTGGCTTAAAAGACTCAATCACCTTACTCCCTCCTACCTCACATGGTTACTCTCCTACTACAACCCAGTCTGCACACTTTGCTCCTCTAATACTAACCTTCTCACTGTGCCTCAATCTCGCCTATCTCACTTATGACCCCTTGCCCATGTCCTGCCTCTGGCCTGGAACACCCTCCCTCCTCAAATCTGATAATTATTCTCCACCACTTCAAGGCCTTACTGAAGACCCATCTCCTTAAGGAGGTCTTCCCTAAGTCCCTCCGCCCCGCTTCCTCTTCTCCCACTTCCTTCGGCATCACCCTGACTTGCTCCATTTCTTCTTCCCCCCTCCCAGCGCCACAGGACTTATGTACATATCTATAATTTATTTATTTATAATAATGTCTGTCTCCCCTCCTCTAGACAATAAGCTTGCTCTGGGCAAGGAATGTGTCTGCTCATTGTGTACTGTACTCTCCCAAAGGCTTAGTACAGTGCTCTGCACACAGTAAATGCTCAGTAAATTTTCCTCAACTGTGAAGTGGGGATTAAATCTGTATTCTCCCTCTTACTTGGAGAAGCAGCGTGGGTGAGTGGAAAGAGGACGGGCTTTGGAGTCAGAGGTCATGGGTTCAAATCCTGGCTCTGCCAATTGTCAGATGTGTGACTTTGGGCAAGTCACTTCACTTTTCTGGGCCTCGGTTACCTCATCTGTATAATGGGGATTAAGACTGTGAGCCCCGTGTGGGACAACCTGATTACTTTGTAATTTACCCAGTGCTTAGAACAGTGCTTTGCACATAGTAAGCGCTTAATAAATGCCATCATCATCATTATTATCATTATTATTATTAAATATTACTGAACTGAACTGAATCTATGCCAGAACTTTGAACAGAGTCTGGCACATACTAAATGCTTAACAAATACCACAATTGTTATTATTACTACTATTATTACCAACTCTATTGTATTTTACCCTTCCAAGAGCACAGTACTGGGCATGGTGACAACAGTAAAGTTTTTTGCTGCTGAGCCCCTGACTGTAATGTGGAAAATCTAGCAAGTGGCAGTCACCACCCTCAGAGCAGACCTCTGGGGGTGGCCACACTTGGGAGGTGGAAATGCTGATGGCCAGCAGTAGGCCTGTTTTTTCTTCTCACCCTTTTTGAAGGAGGGGAGGGCAGGAGGGAAGCAGCAGGCCCTGGTAGAAAGAGCACAGGCATGGGAGTCAGAAGATCCGGGTTCTAATTCTGGCTCTGCCTCTTGCCTGCTGTGTGACCTGGGGCAAGTAGCTTAACTTCCTGGCCTCAGTTACTTCACCTGTAAAATGGGGACTAAGACCGGGAGCCTTATACACGACAAGGACCGTCTCCAACCCGATTATCTCATATCTACCCCAGTGTTTTGGACAGTGCCTGGCACAAAGTAAGGTCGGGGGGTGGGGAAAGAGAGAGAGAAGGTAGGGGTACAGTTTCTTTAAAAAATGTGGGTTTTGTTTCCTTTCCTATAGAACAAGCTGATCTTGTACGGTTTTTAACAACACAGAAAATATGTCAGAGAACACTGATAAGTCTTGTTGGACTGACTGAACATGCCCAAGGATAACAATCTGCTTATGATTAATTTCAAAACCCTTGCAAGCTTTCAGTGGCTTTCTTTGCTCCCAGAGGAAAAAATGCTGCAAGTCTGATAAAAATGCCTCTGAGGTAAAATGGCAAAGGTTTATGTCCAACAGAGATCACATTTCTTAACCATTACCCTAAAGTTTCTTAAATCTCCTTCTAAACAAGGAAATTCCAAACCCTTCTGCATACACCACTGTTGAGTACAATTCCAGGAGCAGGTATACAAATGGGGCTTCTGAGACCCATAATTCTTCAACCCACTTTTTGTTGTACTTAACGTCCAAGAACTACATCTCCAAGCGCCTCTGTGCAATCTCAAAGCTTGGAAAGCTACTAAAACAGCACTATCTCAGATGCAATTTCTAAAAGCACACCAGATACATTCGTGTTCATCTACACGTGTTCAAGCCACAAACCTATGGATAGCGAACCACCCTCATATGATCAGCAACCATGGGGGCAGCAGTAGGAGTTGAGGAAGCATTTCCAACTTCTGGGTTCCTACAATTCCAGAAGAGGTGGTGGTTTTGCTCGATTTTACTGCCCCACTGCCCAGCCCCAGCTTCCTGCACCTCCCTTACCTGACTCCTTTGGTCGCTGCAGCCCACTTCACTCCTGTGCTGGCAATTTGTCACAGATGCTAAGAAAACAAGGTGTGGCCAAACAGCACTCAAGCTTCTTTCTTCTACAACTTCCATTAAAGCACCACTAAACTGCCACTAAACCACCAAATAAATGCCTGCTGTTAATTTTGCAAGGTCCCTCCAGGACCCTGCAAAACCTTAAGGCTGTGGGGAAGGGTGAGCCAAAGGGAAGGTTCAGAAGGCAGAGGCGGCGGGCTCAACCCCCAAAAACGGCCTCCACTTGCTTAACAGTTGGAAGGACATCTTCCAACTTCCAAGAGAAGCAGCGTGGCTCAGTGGAAAGAGCACGGGCTTTGGAGTCAGAGGTCATGGGCTCAAATCCCAGATCCCCCAACTGTCAGCTGTGTGACTTTGGGCAAGTCACTTAACTTCTCTGGGCCTCAGTTACCTCATCTGTAAAATGGGGATTAAGACTGTGAGGCCCCTGTGGGACTACCTGATCACCTTGTAAACTCCCCAGTGCTTAGAACAGTGCTTTGCACATAGTAAGCACTTAATAAATGCCATTATTATTATTATTCCAGTTTCCTCAGTCTCTAGGATACTCTAGACTGGGGTAGAATCTAGTCTCACGAAGAGCAGTTCTGACAGAAAAAAGAATTTTTTTCTCCGGAAGCCATAATCAGTAGTTAACAATTGAAGCTATTTCAATTCAAAGTTCACATCAATGTAAAATTTAACTTAATGTAGGGTCAAAAATTTTTTCTTTTCCTAGGGCGAATGATTTTAATTGGAGAAAGTGTGTCTCTAGCATTTTCCCCAGAAGTGCTCAAATACTTTCAAATGTGCCCTAGATTTCACCCAGGCAGAAATCAAAACTGGTCAGACCAACTTTCCTGACTCCAACTATCTAAAAGTGATTATACCATAAAGAAAAGGAGCCTGAATATACAATGACAATGAGAGACGTCAACAGTTCACAGGATGTCAAGGACTAAGAATTTCCAAATAAAGATGGAGATATTTTAATAAGCATAATTCACCTACCCCTCATCTTGGGCCCTTATTCTTGCTCCTACAAGGCGAGTCACAGTCACAACTGTTCACCCTCAGAATGTCGAACCTTTTCTCAAAAGACTTTAGTTTTTGTTTTAGCACATGCTTTACTCTTCAATAGCTCCCTTGTGTATGTCCCAAGAGGTTGAGAGGGTGCATGCAAACATAATGACAGCTTAGTAGAAGAAGGATGCCTTTTTACTGCTTATGGCAACTGGTTTAGAAGAGGAAACCCAAACCAGTGACCTAACCAGAAAAATCCCAGGAACTAGAAAGCAGGATGAAATACAGCACAGAGTGACATAAGCCCCTCGATGCATTTATACAGTACCTGGGTGCTGAATCTGTGAACATCGTCAGAGGCACTGACTAGATCAATGGAAGACATGGAGGAAGAGCGACTATAGGGCTACCAGAGACAGACAAAGAAAAAACCAAGTCATCAGAACAAAGGCACCACAGAGCATTCAGTACCAACTTCCAAACACAAGATAAAGAAAAGGAAAAACAAAGCACCATAAGAAACAAACACAGCGGCAAATACTGACTCCATGGACCTATTATGTGCCAGCAGCTTTGCAAAGAATGTAGCATTTCCAGTAACAGAAAAAATGTCACTCGGCTCCGGTGAAGATGAGAGTTGATATATTTGGACTGGGTTTTTTTTTTTTGGTTTGTTTCCCCCGATTACGTCTCTTGGGACAGCCCCCTTTAAATTTTCTTGCGGGCGCTGCAAACAGTGAACTGCGTGGAGACATTTGGCACAACTTAAAAAAAAATTAATACATTTAAAAAGAAAGTACTGTCCAAAACTGAAACGGAAAATTTGGACTTCATGCTAAACTTCTCCGACCAAAATCACGTAAAAGACTTCTGAGACAAACCACAGAACTTTCTGCAAATTTGGAAGAGAATCTTACCTTCTGGACAAATCTATGGGTCCCCACGGCAGAAAAGGCATCACCAGATTGTAAGGATGGAGGCCAGTGTAATCTGACTTTTTCACTATGAGACTAAAAGGTTGGGGAGGGAAAGGGGGGCAAAAAAAAGAGTTAAGATTAGAAAGTTACGAGGCAAAAGTAATTTTGTGATCCAGATAGAGGCTGCCTCCCCTGCAAGCCACACTTGGGAGGAAATGGGGCAGGTTTTCAGCTCTTCTTTCAACCTTGAGGGAACCCCCACCCCCCCAACCCTACCAAAGCCCAACATAGTGATGGCCTTCAAGTACTTCCCAGCCCTCTTGGCCTTGGATACTACCCTCCCTCCAACCTTTAAAAAAAAAAAAATTAGCCAAAGTGGGCCAGATAGCAGAATAAACAGTGCACTGTATCAAGATGCACTAGAATTTTGTGTTTGTCAAAAAGAAAAGTTATGAAGCATGGTACCCAGGAGCTGCAAGGGTTCTCGTGTTTTGACCTTCGAAATTCTCTTCAAAGCACTGATCAAGACATCTGAAGAGAATAAGTAGAACAATCCTACTTAACAATCCCTCAGACTGGGCCTCAGTTACCTCATCTGTAAAATGGGGATTAAGACTGTGAGGCCCCTGTGGGACAACCCCATGTGAGACAGGGACTGTGTCCAATCTGACTGTATTGTATTTCCCCCAATGCTGGGGCACTTTAAATACTTAACAGATACTACAGTTACGAAGTTAAAGGAAGTTTGAGAAGCAGTGTGGCCTAGTTGAAAGAGGCTGGGACTGAAATCAAAGGACCTGGGTTCTAATCCCAGCCCCGCCACGTATCTGCTGTGTGACCTTGGACAAGTCATTAAGTTCTCTGTGCCTCAGTTCTCTCACTGACAAAATGGGGATTCAACACCTTTTCTCCCTATCATGCAGGACCTGATTATTTTATTTCTACCCTGGAGAAGCAGTGTGGCTCAGTGGAAAGAGCACGGGCTTTGGAGCCAGAGGTCATGGGTTCAAATCCTGGTTCCGCCACTTGTCAGCTGTGTGACTTCGGGCAAGTCACTTAGCTTCTCTGCGCCTCAGTTACCTCATCTGTAAAATGGGGATTAAGACTGTACAACCTGATCACCTTGTAACCTCCCCATCGCTTAGAACAGTGCTTTGCACATAGTAAGCGCTTAACAAATGCTATCCTTATCCTTACCCTAGTGTTTAGTACAGTGCTTGGCACATAATAAGCACTGAAGTACTTAAGTCCTCTAGACTGTGAGCTCATTGTGGGCAAGGAATGTGTCTGTTTATTATATTGTACTCACCCAAGCGCTTAGTACAGTAATTTGCACACTGTAAGCACTCAATAAATATGACTGAAATATCACAAATAACAACAATAATAATAAAAACGAAAAGAACCCATTCCATATTCCCTTGGTTCAGTTTTACAACAGTATGAACATTTACCATTTTCTTTCATTAACAAGTTCTCTGAACTTCAGTAAAACATTTCATAAGGTCTAAAAGACTGAATGTATTACAGGATTTTAATCTGACATAATAATTTGATTTAGAATTTAAGATAAACATACCTGTTCTTCTATTTTATCTTGTCTGTCAAGCGCAGCTTCAACAGCATCAAAGAATTCTTCCTCATTTATCAGACTATTTGGACCTTCCTAATTCAAAACATAGAACCAGAAAGGAGTTAAAAACATTAAAAACAACCGACTCCCTATAGGCCATTTGAGCAGCTAAAGAAATCCGATATATACAAAACACAGACAAAGAAAAACTTCTAAATTTTAACCCAAAGTCATGAAGTGCTCCCTTTCCCAAGTTTTTTTGCATCTCCTGAGAGTGTCTCTCATGGGAATAGTTTCCATTTTAGAAAATTAAATATGAATTTAACAAGACAGTTCACTGTCCCCAAGCACTATGAATACACACCAAAATACACAAACTGAGATTGGAATTTCAAATTCCTAGATAAAACTAATTTGTGAAGTTAACCAAGTTAGTATTAAAGGGCAAACTAGGAGAAGGGTGGCAGGTATTTTCACCCAGATATGTAGCGGTTTGAGGTGGAGAGAGCAGGCTGCGGCAATGTCAGAGTCCCTGTTTCAATAGGGCCACCAGGACACCACTATGTCACCATCAATTTAGGGTTGCTCCAGCAGCTCCCTCCACCATTCAACAGGCATCCGTGATTTTGCAAAATGCAACTGATTTTGCAACTGGTCATCCCACTGCATTTAACTTTCCTCAGGCAGCTAGCATTTTTGCCCCCTTAAAATCCTCTCACGTCAAACTACTACAAAAATATCATTTGATTTCAGAAGAGCATACGGCATAGTAAAGGGAACAATTTTAAAAGAAATAAGGTACGGACTGAAGATTAGGACTAAATGCTCAAGAAGACAAGAATCTTCTCCAGATTCTGTACTGATGTTAGCAAATCTTGGTGTGAAATGCAATAAGAACAATTCTGAGGCACAGTCTCGAGTTAGGTATTTGAATCATTAACGGAGAATTTATCCAAATGGAAAATTAAATTTCTAAACCAAATAATCCAACTATAAATTCTGCATTCTGTTGTTTGATACTTCAGTAATAAAATTGGCATAGTTGAAACATTCAAAGTTACTGTTAATAATAGTATTATTAATAATAGTTAAGCGCGTACTATGTGGCAATCGCTGTTCAAAGCACTGGGGAAGATCCAAGTTAATCAGGTTGGACAAAGTCCTTGTCCTACATGAAGCTCACACTCTTGATCCCCATTTTACAGAAGAGAAGCAGCGTGGCTCAGTGGGAAAGAACACGGGCTTTGGAGTCAGAAGTCATGGGTTCAAATCCCGACTCCGCCAGTTAGCTGTGTGACTTTGGGCAAGTCACTTCACTTCTCTGGGCCTCAGTTCCCTCATCTGTAAAATGGGGATAAAGACTGTGAGCCCCCCCGTGGGACAACCTGATCATCTTGTAACCTCTCCAGCACTTAGAACAGTGCTCTGCACATAGTAAGCGCTTAATAAATGTCATCATTATTATTATAAGGGCTTGCCCAAGGCCACACAGCAGACGTGGCAGAACCGGGATTAGAACCCAGGTCCTTCTGATTTCCAGGCCCATGCTCTATCCACTATGGCACAGTGCTTAGTGCAGTGCTCTGCCCACGGTACATGCTCAAACACCGTTGACTGACAGACTAATGGAAACTCTGGTATTTCCTTTAATATGCTGTTAACTATGCAATTCCTCAGGCACTAAGTGCTTCCTATGACTGCAGGTATGCTATTAGATCTAGGAGCCTTACCAGCACTCTTGGCTCAAAAGCTACCATTTGTTAAATGTTAAATAGTCATTAATTACCTAGTTATTCATTTTAACTCCTGATCTCCAGTTTTGACATTTGACTTAATTATACAAGCTGACAATACTGACAAGAATTGCTCATGACCTAAGAGCTCTGATAAAGTGCTCAATAAATACGATTGATTATAGTGAAGTTAATAATCGTCTGGAAGGCCAGTGAGCTCTGAACCCAGAGACCCCTGTAATGTGAAGCTTGAATTTTCTGTGGAAGCACAGAAGAGAAAAGTCATACCTCATAATCTGGTCCTCCAAAATGGCATTTTTTCTTAAGCTCTGTCACAGCATTCTTGTATGCCTCTTCTATTCTTCTCCTTTTCTCAATTTCCTATTTTTTTAAAAAAAACATATGAAAACCTGTTCTTCTGTATTGTTGAATGAGCATGTAATTTCATTATTAACTTCAAGTTTGCACTTCTCCCTTTACAGTGAATAAACTGAAAATCACAGAAGTTTCTTTAAAGCTAGGATCAGTGTACAAACTAAGACAACATTTGGTTAATGAGTGATTTTTTAACAAAATCAAGTGGGGAATAAGATTATTTTATAGGTAGAAAAGGTTGCAGGTTATGTGAATGTGGCTGTAACTACTTAAGTGTTTAGACAATAAAAAGAAAAATACATCTTTAGTGAATCAAAAAGTAACTTGACCATATTTTGTGACAAGGAGAAAAGGAGGATGGGGAGGAATTAAATCAACCTATGTTGGAAGGAAGTCCTTCAAAAGGAAAACGTTATTGGGATTTTGTGTCAAAATTGAAATTAATAACTCAAAATATATTCTACATAATATAATCAGAATTAAGGAATTGTAGGTTGACGTTTGCCTGCAGGGAAAACAGCATCCTTGTTTTACCTTACTGAAACACTAGAAAAAGGAAGAAATTAAGGGCCTTCTAAGATCTGGATACAGAACACAAATATGAAAATAGTCACTAATTTAAAGAAAATTTAATTCTAAATCCAAGAAGTAATAATCTACAGTAGGGACCGGGAAAAAGATAATTTTCCTGACTAAAGTTCACTGCAAAGATACATGGGGAATATCACAGCAAAACTCTAGAAACCCAAAAGAACATTTCTTTACTCTGCGGTGAAGGGCGAGAAACAGAAGACTCAATATGATCTTTATAAGATTCAATATGATCTTTATAAGATAAATCAAAACTTTGAAACAAATGTTCTGTAATTAAAACTACCACCCAACTACAAAAGCACATATGCCATTACACTTGAGTCTTTAGAAAGGAAAAAAAAATTAAAAAAGGATCATCATTGGTTAACACTCTAAGGAATAAACTACACAAGGGGATTGCTCCAGTCATGTAAGTGAATCAGTAAAATTAGTATTTTACTTTCAAATATCTGAAAATCCTAATCAACAATTGGAATAAACACAAGAACTTTAAGGAAGCTTGCCTTTCCCATAAAAGATAGAAAATACTTTGTTACATACTTGTTTAAAATCAAATTAAACTATTTTTAACTGTTTCTCTTGCTGAATGCTGTTAATTACCATGTTTTTGGCTCTAAACAGAAGCATCTCTAGTCCCAGCAGGCTTCTCTAAGATTCTCTAAGTGATGTCACAACAGAGAATGACAGCATCAGTTGCTAACCCAGGAATCACTCAGTGGCACAGACTTTTTACATGGAAAAATTGAGAAATGTGACCTAATAACATCTTCTAAGACATGACCACAAATTAAAAAGAGCCTCTTCCAAAGTCTGCCCATCTTATTTTCAAATTTCGTAATTCAAGTTGTCTCATAACTAACTATTAAAAGGCTGGGGTTCACCAGGCTCATTTTTTTTTGGACAAGAGACCTGTACTAGTAATACTCACCAGGCTCATTTTTTGGGGACAAGAGACCTGTACTAGTAATACTAATATATATGAAATGTCTAATATATGCAAAGCACCGAATTATCAGCTGGGGAAAAAAATACAGGGGTGAGAAAGACGACATTTTTCCTGGCCTCCCGGGGGTTCACAATCAAAAAATGAAAAGGGGGAGAGAACGAAGGCAACAGACATTAGAAATGAAAAAGGGCAACAGTAAATAATAATAATAATAATGGCATTTATTAAGTGCTTACTATGTGCAAAGCACTGTTCTAAGCGCTGATGCAATAAGAGCAATAGGGGACTGTAAATGAGCAGAGTTTCACACTCTTTGTGGCTACGTCGAAGTGAGCGGAGTTTCACACTCTTTGCGGCTAAGAATGCAACAGTCAAAGGTGCAGACTTTTGAATGCACTAGAAGTCGGAAAGGCCAAAACTGATCAGAAGAAAACCCAGTTATAAACGCCAGGTCACAAGGGAATTTGTGCCTTGCTTCAGCTATATATTCACCACCACTGTAATACTCATTAGGCTCTCGGGAAGTACCACTGATTAAGGGAGATGGAAAAGGCGAGCTGGTTTGTCACTGATTCCCTCTCTCCTGTTCTGGGGCTTGCCCAGTTCTACTCAGGTCTCCCAATTTAGGTCGGGACCAGTTCGTGTCAATCTGGGAGAGACGATCTTATATGTTGCCAATTTGTACTTCCCAAGCGCTTAGTACAGTGCTCTGCACATAGTAAGCGCTCAATAAATACGATTGATGATGATCTTATGGCAGCAGTCCCGGAGAGCATCTGAGAGATCCCCTATGTCACCCAGAGGGCTCTAGGCAAAACTAGTCAGCTCTAGACTAACGACTGAACTAGAGAAGCAGTATGGCTCAGTGGATAGAGCATGGGCTTTGGCAACAGAAGGATCTGGGTTCTAATCTCAGCTCTACCACGTGTCTGCTGTGTGACCTTGAGCACGTCACTTACCTTCTCTGTGCCACAGTCACTTCATCTATAAAATGGGAATTTTACTGTGAGTCCCATGTTGGACAGGGACTGTGACCAACCCCATTTGGTGGTATCCACCCTAGTTTTTAGGGCAGAGCCTGGCTCATAGTAAGTGCTTACGTACCACAATTATTATTATGAGAGTTTAGCAGCGTTTTTTTTTTTGTTTTGGGGTTTTTTTTTTGGTAAGCCCAGTTCTCCTCCATATCCACCAAACAGACCTGATGTTTCCGGGTGGGTGAGGAGGGCGCCAAGATCCCAAATGCTTCCAGGTGGGACCAGAACTGTTGCGTCAGCCTCGGCAAGATCCACAGAAGCCAAGCACCATGGGGGCCAGTTCAGATTCTTTTCTGGCTCTATTTCCATTCGGGCAATCCATGGAAATCATAATGGCATTTGTTAAGCACTTACTATGTGCCAAACACTTGTTGTAAGCACTGGAATAAGGTGTGACCACTTGCAGGAAAGTCATTTCACTTGTTTTGCTTTCTGCAAAGTGGTAGCAATCTACCGCCATGGTCACAATGTGACCTTGATAAAATATTCAAAAAATATAAGTTATTCAACATTTCCGAACTCTGAACAGACTGCCGCCAAGAAAAGAATAACCTTTCAAGAAAAAAAACAAAAGATACCAAATTAAATCCTCTCCCTTCTGGCAGCAGTTAATATTCACGACACAAAGGCTTCTCTGCGTATTGACCCATGGATATTTGCGGGTTATTGACGTCAGTTTTATGATGCAGAGTACAGTGGAAGGTGAACAAGCAACAGGTTGCTAGTTAAAAAGGAAACTTTTGACTAAGAATTGGGGATGAACACAAAATTAAAAGTAAAGGAACCGTCAAGGAGACAGAAAAGTAATGGGTATCCATTTCCCTGGGCAAGTCCCTCCCTGGGATATTGGGACTGCTCAAACCCTGATCATGATGGGGAGGTAAAGGCTAACAACAGCTTGGGCAGCACTCCCTGGGTCTCTGCTGATTTTGGTAGATCACTGGACTGAAAAGGGAAAGGCATTTGCTTCTATTACCAAATTTCCAGAAATGACTATTTCTGGCCAAAGAATGACTCATGGGGGTCAAAACTGTGAGCCCCATGTGGGACGTGGACTGTGTCTAACTTGATGAGCTTGTATCTAACCCAGCCCTTAGTTACGGTAACTGGCACATAGTAAGCACTTAAATACCATTAAAAATACCCAAGGAAAGCAATATTTTCTCCACGGTTTGTAATAAGAAAGACTAATCTATAGGTAGCAATTGGAGTGTGCATTCCCTGCCATATTTGAAACCACCAGAGTGCAAGTTTAAAATGAAGAATTCTCCATTATAGGGAATTTCAAGATGCTGGTCCGAACTTCATCCACTGATGGTCCTGTGGGAATGGGAGGGGTTCAACTCCCAAGCTGATGCGGGAAGGCACCAGGCACCAGGGAAGGTTTAAAGCAAAGGTCAAAGTGCAAGATTGGCCCAGGCTGGTCAAGCATTACTACTATTCTTTAGCCTCCTAGACAGTAAATAAGGAGAGTGAGGAAGAATGCCTGTTTGTATGCTAATGATCAACTATGCATAAACTATTAACCCTACTTTGAATGTTTATGTTAGAAAGGCACTCAATTGCTAGCATAAATCCTACGTTAATTAGATAGGGAGACCTTGATGTCATGTTTGAGTCCACTCTTTCTTAATCTCCCAGTCTCCCCAGTTACTATTCTGCAATATTTCACAGATCCTCCCCCTTCTTAATAAGGATCAGGTAGTCATTTGAAAATTTAGAATATGTAAAATTCCTTTCATTGAAATTTATTAATTAACCCTTTTGGATAACTAATTTCTCCCCTTATGCATGGTCCAGGGGAAACTCTTTGGCCAGAGGTGAAAACTAAAAAATTCCCACAGGTGCTGAGCCCTCTGACGCTATCAACTGCTTATTTTCCTACTGTTTACCTGCAACAGTCCTAGCTGGCATCTCCACCAAGGACACGGAAAGTCCTATGAGACCATTTTGGGCAGACTTATCCTGGCCAGACCTAAACAGGCACAAGAGCCAGCAGAACCCCCAGCAATCATGTGCCGGGGAAAAAACAACAAAATCCCCAACGACCCATGGTGTTACTGTTACTCGCTGATTTTGCTAATGTTCAATGCCTACATTTACCCTACTGCCAAATCCTGTACAACATCTCCCAGATCAGCATTAAGGGGAGGGAACAGTGTGGCCTAGTGGAAACAGGAGTCAGAGGACCTGGACTCTAAATCCCAACTGTGCCACCAGCCCGCTGTGTGACCTTGGGCAAGTCACTTGACTTCTCTGTGCCTCAGTTCCCTCAACTGCAAAATGGGAACTCAAACCTGATCTCCTCCTATTTACACTGTGAGCCCCATGTGGGAACTAATTATTTTGTATCTACCCCAGTGCCTAGTACAGGGTTTGGCATGCAGTAAGTGCTTAAATATTATTATTATTATTATTATTATTATTATTATTATTATTATTATTATCAGTCCCTTTCTCACCAGACTACCAACCACAACAAAAATTTTGTTTTAATTCTGAGGCATCACTACTGTTAATCCCTTAGGCTTGAATGTTTAGAAATGGCAGTATGTTCTGCACTGCTTCACCTAATAATCGTGTTACTAAAATGAAGTAGGCATTTTGTATAAAGCTTGTGCTTTTTTTTTCCCTTTCATAATTCTTGACTCCAGCTGCTCTGTAAACCCACTCGTCAGTTCCCAAAGAAATGTCATCTCACCCTTACTCCTCCAGGATCATCCTGTTACTCATTTGCCTGTAAAAAATACAGTAGCTGATGTTTTGCTACCATACTAAGTAATTCTTCTACAGATAATTTTCAGCTTTTTAAAAATAAACTTTGGCAGCCCACTCTTTATTGTGAAGGGGACTGCACTAACCTCACCAGTCTCTGGGAAACTGTTTCCTGGTCTCTGCGAAGATATAACTGGGGGAGGAATATTCCTATTGAATCAGACTTATCGAATCCAAATGGCCATGCTAGGTGTGGACCTGAAATTCGGGGCTTTCCCTGACCTGCCTGGACTTATGCTACAACCAAGAATCTAGAGTTCAGCTAAACAGTAGTCAAGAGTATTTATTAAGTGCTTGCTGCGTGCAGAGAACCTTCCTAAGCCCTGGGAAAGAACTCACTGGTGGGAAGTAGGCACGGTCCCTGTCCCTCGGAGAAGCAGTGCGGCTTAGTGCAAAGAGCCCGGACTTGGGAGTCAGCGGTCGTGGGTTCTAATCCCGGATCCGCCACTTATCAGCTGTGTGACTTTGGGCAAGTCACTTCACTTCTCTGTGCCTCAGTTACCTCATCTGTAAAATGGGGATCAAGACTGTGAGCCCCACGTGGGACAACCTGATTACCTTGCATCTACCCCAGTGTTTAGAACAGTGCTTGGCACATAGTAAGCGCTTAACAAATACCATCATCGTCATCACCTTCACCACCTCAGAGGGGCTCATAATCAAAATGGTAGCTTTGTCACTCTGCTCCATTTCTCATTGCTGCTGCTTCCCCCTACTGTAGGAGAGTGGAGCCTAAATGGCAGGGCTGTAGGTCCCCACTACAGGGCTAAACAAGCTGGAGCCTAGATCGAAATATTTACTTCAAATGCTGAAGCTGAGACAGAGACCCTGAGGTGGGGGTCTCCAAGTAGTTCCCAAGTAGTCAAGAGAAAGGTACCAAAAGTCGAGAATCAGAAAATATGTGCAGGGGAAGTCATATGATGGAGAGGCATGGAGAGGTCATGGCCTAATGGAAAAAGCGAGCGAGGGCCTAGGAATCCTAGGACCTGGATTCTAATCCTACCTCCATCTTTCCATCACACAGAAACTCATTACCATCAGCTTAAGGCACTCGATCAGCTCACCCGCACCTACTTTATCTTGCTGATTCCCACTGACACCTAGTGTGCTCGCTCCTCTAACGCCAACCTACTCATGGTGCCCTCAACTTTATCTACCCTCCACCAACACCTTGACCACATCCTCCCTCTGGCCTGGAACTCCAACCTCCTTCATATCTGATAGACCACCATTTTCCCCAGTGGGGAAAATGGACTAAAAGTATGTCCCCTCCACGAGCCTTCTCTGACTAAACCCTCATTTCTCCTACTCCCTCCCCTTTCTGTGTCGCCCATGTACTTACATCTGTTCCCTTGATATTCACCCCCAACACTCAGCAGTTATGTATATATCCATAAATTCATTTCACGGCCTCTAGACTGTAAGCTGTTCATGGGCAGGGACCATCTTTCTACCAACTCTATTGTATTGTGCTCTCCCAAGTGCTTAGTTCCATGCTCTGCACATATTAGGTGCTCGCTGAATACCATTGATTAATCTATTGAATTTGTCCTCCTGGATCTGGACTTCTGCACTTTCAAAGTGTGGTTTCTATCTTCTATAGCCATATTTCAAAAGTTATCTGCTCCTAGAATCCTGCAAGAATTCCAATGCCCTTTCTCCCCAATTTAGAAAATTTGGGAACACCATTCTTCACCTCTCAATGCATCCTGTTGAAATGAGACAAATAGTTGGGGCTGCAATCCCCCCAACTTAATGTTCAAGGACAAACAACAACTCCTGCTCCTCCAACCATTTATCAAGAGTGAAGTCTTTGCAGTACACATCAGAGAACTTTGAATTTCTTAGAGCAATACAATCTGATTAAATTCTATTTATTCAATATTTAGTTTACAATCAAAAATGTCAATATTAAATGACAGTTCGGGCACTACACCCAAGTGTTTGGGTCGGTGCACTGCACCAAGTGGGAGCTCAGAATATACCACTACTGCTACAGATGACATCAAGTTTTAGCTTTGAACAAAATTCACTGGGTGATAATACAGAACAGAAAATGAAGCTGTATAGAGGCACATATTTACCACCATTCTAGCTTAAAAGAATGTGTGACATTTCAAAGTAATAAATGCTGTGGAGAGGTGTCTAAAGTACCTGGAGTGTGACCTCTCCCTGCTCTTTCTGAAATATTCAACCAATAAGCCCTCATTTTTTAAACATTCAATTTTTGCACTGGACCCTTTTAGGATTGGATTTTTCTGGTCTAAATTGCTGAACAGGATTTTGGATGATCAGTAGACAGGCTGACTGTACTCCTGGATGACAGAATGATTTGTCCCAAACCTTTTAGTGTTCCCGTGGTGACTGGTCCTACCTGGGCTCACTTGGGAAAAGGATAGAGGGAGATTAGACCCTCCCTAAGGACTTCAGAAAAGTCCATCTCACCCGTCCCCCCCGCACTGGGTTCAAGTCATTGTTACATAATGACAATGATGATAATTGTGATATTTGTTAAATGTTTACTATGTGCCAGGCATTGTACTAAGCTGTGGAGTGGATACAAGGAAATTGGGTTGGACACAGTCCCTGTCTCACATGGGGCTCACACACTTAATTGCCATTTTACAGATGACATAACTGAGGCACAGAGAAATGAAGTGACTTGCCCAAGGTCACATAGCAGAGTGGCAGAGCCGGGATTAGAACTCAGGTCCTTCTGACTCCCAGGCCATACTCTAC
The DNA here is from genome assembly GCF_015852505.1 of Tachyglossus aculeatus. Lineage (NCBI taxonomy): Eukaryota > Metazoa > Chordata > Mammalia > Monotremata > Tachyglossidae > Tachyglossus > Tachyglossus aculeatus. The sequence continues at coordinate 13,006,539 of NC_052088.1, read as the reverse complement.
CCACTATGTCATGTTGCTTTTCAGGGGCCTGGAGTACAGTTTGGCCCTGAATCCAGCATTTGGTGAGTGGTAATGCAGCTGGCTCAAACAGGCAGGTAATAGGAAAGGTACTGACTTTTTTGCATGCATTTCCCAATGCTGAATTCTGTCCCAACAAATGAACAGCCCCAAATCCTGACTCTGGCTCACCAGAATGGTAAAGGCAGAGAAGAAAAACTTTTTTGGATCGTGAGCGGAATGTCCTTATTTGCTACGTGGTTTGACAGAAAAGGCGGCACCTGCTCACTGGTTTAAAATCAATAAGGATGTAAACACCAAATGAGGAGCAAACTCTCTGAAAATGACCAAGAAGAACCATACCTTATCCAGTCGCTTTTGCCAGCTGTCCTCACGTTTCATCATGAGTTCAATGCAATGAGAAAGCGTGGCAAGGATTCCAGCAGTAGTTGCCTTGAAGGTTATCGCTTCTCCCTTAAAGTCTATACCATTGATCCCTTTGGGTGTCACATGGGGAAATACTGAAAGAGAAACAGATAGTTCAAATCCTGAGACCCCTCTTGCAAATGGAGAGGAAAATAAAAAAAGACAAACCACAAAACAGCACTACACCACAAACCAAGATTTCTGCCAGGTACCAAAAAGCTTTCTAACAAGAGGTGGTTCAACTTTACATTTTATTTGAAGACCAACATTTCACTAGCTTCTATCTAGGCACCATAAGGAGAAAGGCTCAAGATATTAATATATCCTTTCAGCTTCCTCTCACTGTACTGTATTTCCCCAAGTCTTCTTGCTCTACTGTATCATTCTGTGATCAGAATCATGTGGGTGGTGGGAGGGTAATACTTTAACAATATCAGTTTGACAGTTTAAAGTGGGACCTAATTGTGGTAGAGCCACCTTAAAAAATTTTATACGTAGTAATAGTCAAATCCAATAACAGGAAGATCTTAAATATTCTGTTTAAAAGTCAGTTATTAAAGTAAAATGTAAGCCTTCAAAACATTTAACTACATTGATTTCAGGTTAAAATTGATTTCATGTTATGATCAGTCTGACAATTAGTTGCTACAAATGCTCAAAATGAATTAGTTGCTTAAACCAGATCAGGAAGCATGCATACCATTTCAAATTAAAAAGACCTCTCAATCTCACTTCTGTCACTCGAACAGTATCAGTTATCTCTCCACTTTCAACAAACTGCAACTGAATAATGGATCAGGATCGATCCTTTTAATTTAATATTTTGTGTTCCGTTGTTCGTCACCTGTTACTTGGTAGAGATTTATAACTTCATTTATTTTACTTAAACTATCAAACTATCCCTGGGATAAATGTATACACATTCTTTGAGAGGAGGAGTTTGGCTACAAAAATTGCTCTTTGCTTTATAACAGCTTGCAAACAGCTACAATCTAAAGATCTTGTGGCCCTTGGGAGTGCTATAAAACTCCAGCATTTCAGGAAACAATCAAGAAATCCTTCAAAAGAATGGACCAGATGCCTGATTTGCATATAAAATTGATTTGGATTTTTTTTTTATTCTCATACTCCCCACAAAAAGGCCCTATTTTCTTTAGAGATTCCTTTTGGCTGCCTGCCACACAAATATACCTATGTAGATACTCCTACCTTGGATCTTACATTTTTACTCTAGTGAATTTTAACTGTATTCTGTGAAATGGCATGCTTCAAACCAAATCACACTGTACTGGATGAACATTTTTCCCAAAGGCAACCCGAACTACTGGCAAGCATGAGAAAATATTCTGGCCTCTTTTCATTGAGAAATGTTACTGTCTAGAGTCCACAGGAGGACTAATTCTCTGGAGAAGACACTAATGCCAGGAAAAGTCCAGGGAAAACGTCGAAGAGGCAGACCAGCAGCTAGATGGATAGAGACCATAACAACGATAACGGAAGAACCACTAGAAAGGTTGCGGATTATGGCAGAGGACAGGACGTTCTTGAGAAAGTATATCCATGGAGTCGCTATGAATCGGAAATGACTCGATAGCACTTAATAATAATAAAAGAGTTCACATAGGGGAGAACAGTTGGAAAGAGACCAGGGGTCCTGAAAACTAAAGTAAGGGGTTTGAAAGTGGGGTTTGAAATATTTTTCCAACATAAATTCAAGAGAGACTGAAGGTGAACCCACCTTCATGAGAGTCATGGGACTCTAAACCTAGAAGACAGTGAAGAATCAAAGTCAAATGACAAAACTATGCTAAGAAGTTCCCAAGGAAAGATCAAAAGAAGTAATACCACTCTAATCCAACTTCCTAAAGTAGCTTGGCTGAGGTCATGGCGGGGAGAAAGACACAATATTCCTGACTCTTGATTCTTTCCTAGTTGCCAGGATTCTGTGTTCCCAGCAACCTAAGAGTGCCAGGAAGAATTTAGAGAAACCCGGGAGAAATTTAAAAAAATGTATGCATGAGAAGAATTGAATAGGAACAAAAATACAAAGACGCATATGGCTTTATGTAGGCATCTATCTTCAAAGAGCAATTACAGATAATTACTAAGGAGCAATTTCCACTTTTTGAGTTGAAAGTTATTTGCTAAGAATCATAGATTCTGCAGAAACCTGAAAACAAAACTTACAGATAAGGAAATGTGCCAGAAAGGGGGGAAAATAGTCTTCCAACTTGTACTTCCCAAGTGCTTAGTACAGTGCTCTGCACACAGTAAGTGCTCAATAAATACGATTGACTGATTGATTTAAAAGGACAATGGCTAAGTCGGAAGGACAGGGAGGAGAACAAACCGTTCTCCCAGAAACCTGCTTAGGTCCCTCGGATCAGAGTGGCCTCCATCTCCTATTTAGGGTTTTTTCTGGGCTGCAGCAGGCTAACAGTTGGGAGAGGGAGAAGAGGAGAGAAGTTAGAGAGAGAGAGAATGCCGCTTTGGCTTTACCATCACCACCTCCACACACACACAGTTTTTGCATGTCCTCTAGACTGCAAAACTAACAGCTCACGTGGGCAACTAACTGTTCCTGCAAAAACCCTCCACTCCACATTCAGCACCAATTGGGCTGGCCATCCTATTTTTGGACTTGGGCAGAGTTCTGCCCCAAAACACACAATGTACAATTCTAAATAAATGGGATAAAAAATAAATATGAAATTAATACTGCATGTAGTCCTATTTTTCCCTCAAAGAACAGAGCTATTCTATAAAGGTAGAATATCCTAATATTCACTTTAATGTGAATGGAGGGCCTCATTTATGATGAACATAGCTCAAGAAAAACTATAAAAGTGTTTGATCAGGGTGAAATCAACGTCAGTTAACAAAAATAGTATTAAGCTGTCATATCAACCTTTCAGATTTTAACGTGGGGTGGATTAGTCACCATTTATCTATCCTCAAGTTAGTGATTAAAAGCAGCTTATTGGAGAGAAATTCACCCCATTCACAAGAAAATGGAAGACAGAGCTAAAATCTTGTTTCTTTGTCCAGTCTCAAGAAATGTCTACTCAAGTTCTCAAGAGAGCTTTTGGTATGAGCAGATTAGATAATGACCACTGGATGAAAAATGTAACAATCAGTAAACTCCTAACCCCTTGAAGTGAAAAAAAAAATTATGCAAGGAAGATTGGGGGAGGAAACCTTTCAAAACCAGTTTTAAAAAAAATCAAAAAGATTCGGAAAGTAGAAGGAGGAATGGGTGGACAGAATATAACAGAGCTCAAACTTCTATCATCAAAACACTCCTTTATGTAGGGTGGGGAAAAGAAAGACTGAACCTTAATTTTAGTACACCTAATTCTGGTATAATGTGGGGGATTGTGTTCTTGCAAAAACTCATTTGAAGGAAAACTTGTGCTGTAGAACTCAACCTGTTCTGTCCCCGCACCTGTGTGCTCACGCATAAGCCGTTTCTTCTGTGCACTACATCCAAGCAGGCTCACACTGACAAAGGAAGATGTTTTATGGGTTTTTTTGGTATCTGAATAGTGCTTAGTACGTGCCAAGCTTTGTACTAAGGGCTCAGGAAGATACAAGCTAAACAGGTTGGATATAGTCCACGTCCCACATGGGGCTCACATTTTAAATCCCCGTTTTACAGATGGGGTAACTGAGGCACAAAGAAGTTAAGTGACTTGCCCAAGGTCACACAGCAGACAAGTGGCAGAGGTGGGATTAGAACCCAGGTTCTTCTGATTCCCAGACCCATGCTCTATTCACTAGGCCATGCTGCTTCTCTTCCTAATGTTCATTTCTCAGTTCTTTTTCTGAATAATATCATTTAATTATTACTGACTTTGTGAGCTGTGTATTTTATCCAAAAAATCCTACTAGGGAAAAATCCCAAACTTGGCTTTAACTTTACTTACGCTTTTCCTTAGTGCCATTAGTATTGTGCAAGAAGTCTCCATCAGACCGTGTTGTCGGGAAACCATCCACATCATCTTCTACCACTAGACAAAGAAATGAATAGACCGGAATGTTCAGTTGAGGCCCTTTCCAAAAAAATAGTTTTTTTAAAACTGTGTGTATGTGTCTATGTACATACACAATATATATTTTATATATACATTTATGAAACTGAAACGTTTGGTAATTGTTTTTAAATTGAGTAGAAAAATAAGTTGAAGGACCTAATGAATAATACCCAGAACTGTACGGACAAGAGCAAGAGGCAAAAAGGGCTAAAGTTGCTGACATCACGCGGTACCTAGACAAATCACTTTTATATCTGTTTAGGGAGGGAAAGAACTTTTAGTACTGACTCTAAGAAAGGGAAATTTGGTTTGGGGAGTTAATTGCTTAATTAACCTTTATCCCTTTGAAGTTCATCCTTGGAGACTGCATCTGCACAGGCGTCAAAGTACTTCTGCAAAGTATCCACCTGGCGGCACAAGATGTCTCGAAAGGTTTCCATTTCAGCCAATTTTTCACGCAAACTATGGCCTTTCTGAGAAACAAATGGAGAAAATAAACAAACCCAGATTATTAATTTCAGCAGAGCCAAGCAAAACAATCATGTTATAGTGGCCCAGGCAAAGGAAATACATTAATTTACATCACACTACAACAACTTAGGATAAAGGTTTCAGAATCTCATTTAATTCTATTATCAGTATTTTTCTACTCCTACCTTCAGAAAGGGCAGCAGTAAGCACTAGGTCAAAGGGAACAAGGGAGCAAGGCACTAGACAACAATGGGGAGGGAAGATAACATTTTTACGCAGTTATGAGAGTTATGAGTCGGTACTGACTCACCTTGAAGGATGAGGTTGAGGTGGCTGAATAGCCACTTGCTCCAGACACAAGTGACACCATTGAACCATGGCGGCGTAAGCTCGACTCGGAGCCATACCCAGATTCCGTCTAAAAAAGCAAAATGAAGAAAATGTGATGAGTTCCTTAAAAAGGAGACCTCTACAGGAAACCATTTTTTAGGAAATTAAACAGTTATCTTCTTTTCCAAACAGTGACTGGGGTTAGATCAATTAGGTCATTTTTACAAGTCACATGGTATGTAATAACTCCAAATGACTGTTTCGAAGAGAAGGAACGCCCTTCATCCAAAGTTGCAAGGGGTCCCCTCCAAAGTGCACACACTCTGACTTTATTTTTACTACTCTGAGATGTCAGTGTCGAACCATAAGTTCAGTTTTTGACGCTGTTGATAACAGTTGGCATTTTCAAACAAAGAAAGTTGAAATGTCACTAAGAAGCTCACTACGCCTAGGGGATCAAGGGCTCTTGGCTTTTCAATGACTGAATCTGAATGATGACTGACACTTAACCATTAGCTGTAATTTGTGTTAGTTGCAGTGCTAAGCACTTATGCAATGCCAGATCATTTTTCTCAGTGACAGGGCTTGAAATTAAAGTCCAGTCCATTAGTTCACTCTGATTACTCAGATTCATTTCTACATGCACTCCATTGGAGGATCAACTAGGACAGCCTCCACAGCCTCCCCAACAAAACACCCCTGATAAACCTCCTCACCCCGTGAGGACAACTAAATTAAAAGTTTACTAAAGTTAGAATAGTGCCCATATAGTTTCAGATTAGTAGGTGATTTCAATTTGCGCATAATTCCTAAGGTAATTATCAGGATTATGTTTCTTTTTGAAAGGAGCACCTAAAATAATGTTTATTCAATCACAATAGGCGCTACATTTAACATGTTCCCATCATCAAAGCTTCCTCCTGAAAAAAAACCCAATTAAATGTGATGTTTCATTCAGCAGCCTACTATTGCATATCTCTGTTGCACTGTGGTCCTATACTTAAAGAGAGTACCATACTTAAAATAGGCTCCAAAAAGATCTCCTTTTCACCTGGCAAGTGTGCTGTCTTTGAAAAATATATCTTATTAGCAAACTCTGGCTAGACCTCAAATGAGCAGATACTACTCTCAGAGATGTCTCATGCCTTCTGCAATATCACCCCCATCAACTACAATGGTATTTATTGAACACATATTGTGGGCAGAGTCCTGAAGATTAGTGAATTTACAGCAGTATTATTAAGATACGGTCCCAGCCCTTGAGAAAAACTCATATTCTGTTGGGGAATTAAACTCCCTGAAGCTTAGTGAATTTACAGAGGTATTATTAAGACATAATTCCAGCCCTTGAGAAAAACTCACATTCTACTGGGGAATTACATTCGTGTAGAACTCTACAGCAGATTTACACCAGACACAATAAGCATGAACAGATAAATACTTGCTTGCAGCGAAGAGAGCATGTAGGTGAAATAAGCTAGGGAAACAAGGTAATTAAGGGTTTAATCCTAGCATGAAAAGCCTTCAGGTTACAGTTATCAGAGGTTAGTGGAATGACTGTTACAATTTCTCATAGCGGTTCCTGAGATAAAACAAGAGGAAAGAGCTGCAGAATTTCCATATTTTGCTCCGCTTTAGAAGAAAGTTGATGGGGAAGACAGAAAAACAACTCTATCAGGACCAATGCTAAAAAAAAGTTATCAAAAGAAAATGTTCTATTCTATGCATGGCAATAGTGGTGGGGAACAATATTCTCCTTGTAGGGTATAGCTCTATTTGGGCTTAGGAAAGTCCTTCTTTACCTCCCCTTTCCAACCCCAAGACACGAGTGCCCAAGTGACTAGCTAACTGCTCTTATTTCCCTGATTTCACTGGTGCCTGAGGATAATACCGATGCAATCAATCCATCATATTTATTGAGCGCTTACTGTGTGCAGAGCACTGTACTAAGCACTTGGGAGACTGTAAGCTCACTGTGAGCAAGGGACATCCCAGCCAACTCTGTTATACTAAACTCTCCCAAGCACTGAGTACAGAGTTCTGCACACAGTAAATGCTCAAGAAATACGATTGATACAACAGTTGGCTGATGTGTTCCCTGCCCACAACTAATGCAGGTTGCCCCTTTCTAAATGAGAATACCCAGATGAAGCACAGGGGCTAGGTTGGGTCAGCAAAAGGCCAAAGCCAGTTAGGTTCACTAGCCCCTGGCAACCTTCCCTCAGAGAAGGGACAAAGAGGCCACCCAACTTGGAAGTAGCCCAAAGCCCCCTTCCAGGGAGGATTTGGTCTGGGGTGATTGTCTGCAGATTAGGGTCTAAAAAGGGTAAGAGGGAGTGAGCAGCAAGATAGCCTAGAAATGAGTTATGGGGCATTTCCAGTTTCAATTCCACTCACACTATACCAAGTCCCCTGGCCAGTGGTACACTTGCAATGGTGACACTGATCCCCAGAATCCCAGCCCACTCCAAATTCTGAGATTATATGTCATTCAGTTAGCGCCTTGATGGTGGGCCTCTTGGGGGCCGGGGGGAGGTTGATGGGTGTCACCTCTAGACTGTAAACTCACTGTGGGCAGGGAATGTTTCTGTTTATTGTTACACTGTACTCTCCCAAGTGCTTAGTACAGTGCTCTGCACACAGTAAGTGTTCAATAAATATGACTGACTAACCTAATTAAATTACTTCCTGCATGGACTAGGCAAATGACTATCAGTCACCTACCCTGCAAAAGTAAATTGCTCATGTGGTAGAAAGTCGTACAATCTGGCATCAAAGTACAATCAGCGCCACTTCTTTAATAATCTCGATTAAAAGAAAGCTCATTACTAACTGGTTTTCAGAATGAGGCTGAACTGATCTTTAACAAGACGATTTGCTAAGATAAAAATAAAGTGGTAACCTAAAAGACTTACAATACAAGAACTGGTAAAAATTTCTAATTGATTTGAGGCTGTTGAGGAGGAGAGGAGTCAGAAACAAAGTATTCAAATAACATTAGTACTTTTAGAGTGATGTTAAGAGAGGTTCAACGCTGCTTTAACAGGATAGGTAAGGGTTGGGGAAGAGGGCAAAGGAAGTAAATTGTTGTAAGTTTTCCACTTTGGAAGGCTGATTTCTAGCACTTGGTAGCAGATAGCCCCTTAGTCCTTCTAAACTGTAATCTCGTCTAGACAGTAAGTTCCTTATGGTCATGGACTAGGTCTACTAACTCTATTACATTGGACTCTCCCATGTCCTTAGTACAGTGCTCTTAACATGGTAAGTGCTCAATGAATACCACTGATGGATTGACATTAGAATTCGGCACCAAAGCCACTGGCTTAACAGGCGACCAAGTTAGGCACCTTAAAATGCCAGAACTGTAGTGTTTAAGGGCACATCTTTAACCCATGATGACACCGAAAGACAACTGTAAAATAGGCACTAGATGGAGCCAAAGTCCTGAATTTTGCAAAGTGCTTTTCTGCTCTGTATATTTGGATTCCATTAATAAATCCCCTGCTCAGACACACAAACTTAGCTGGTCTGAGGCACAGCACTTGGCTTTTGGTTTAGGTCCTGGCAAAAGTGACCTGCAGCTTGGTGGGGGTACATCCCCTCTCCTCCTCCCAACCTCCGCAACCCCTTCCGATAAGCAGGAACAGGGCTGGAGGCGTGGGAAGGAGGTCAAGAGGAAGGAACTGTGCATTTTCAAGGAACTTCTGATGCTTGGCAGGAGAAACCAGTACTTTCTTAAGTGGCAATCTGGGGGAATGAAAATAAACTGGGGGGTGATGCCGGCAGAAACCTGGCTGCATGGGGCCCCCCCAAAACTTGCTATTTGTTTGACAGGGGAAACCTTCCCTTCTCAGACACCGCCTTATAAGCAGGGAAAGAGTGAGAGAGGCAGGCAGGCAGACAGAAAGCAAGAGAACCATGGTTAAGTGGTGGAACACGGGAAAGTAAGAAGAATAGCAGGTGAAGATATGGAGACTAACAAGGAGAATTATAGGGAGAGAGCAAGGAGAAAGAGACCTGGAGGAAGCGGATGCATCTACTTCAGCTGGATATTTCTATTTGTGGTCATTCAATACTGCAGTTCCCTATTTTCCCATTTCTTCCGTAACATACTTTAGTACCGTGCACTGCACACAGTAAGCGCTAAATAAATATGATTGAATGAATGAAGGGAGAATTGCTATACATTAGATAATGTACCTTCAAGGGGAATTCCTATTCATTTAGACTCCTTATGTAGGTCTGGGAGCATACAATTACAGCCCTAGAGCTATTAGACTATTACAATACACTAGAATATGTATGAATGCATGTACGTACATACGTATGCATGTATCGCATATGTTGCCGATTTGTACTTCCCAAGCACTTAGTCCAGTGCTCTGCACACAGTAAGCGCTCAATAAATACGATTGAATGAATGAATGAATAGAATGCATGCTCGTTGTGGGCAGGGAACGGGTCTGCCAACTCGTATTGTCCTCTCCCAGGAACTTAACAATAATAATAATAATGTTGGCATTTGTTAAGCGCTTACAATGTGCAAATCACTGTTCTAAGCTCTGCGCAGGGGGGGGGGGGGCGCTACAAAGTGATCAGGTTGTCCCCCGTGGGGCTCACAGTTTTCATCCCCATTTTACAGATGAGGGAACTGAGGCTCAGAGAAGTGAAGTGACTTGCCCAAGGTCACACAGCAGACATGTGGCGGAGTCGGGATTCGAACCCATGACCTCTGACTCCAAAGCCCGGGCTTTTTCCACTGAGCCACGCTGCTTCTCTTGAGTGCTCTGCACAGAGCCCTCAATAAAGATCTGATGGCACTGACACCTGTCTATGAAGCAGTGTGGCTCAATAATAATAATGGCATTTATTAAGCGCTTACTTTGTGCAAAGCACTGTTCTAAGCGCTGGGGAGGTTACAAGGTGATCAGGTTGTCCCTCGGGGGGCTCACAGTCTCAGTGGAAAGAGCACGGGCTTCGGAGTCCGTGGTCATGGGTTCAAATCCTAGCTCCACCAACTGCCAGCTGTGTGACCTTGGGCAAGTCACTTAACTTCTCTGTGCCTCAGTTACCTCATCTGTAAAATGGGGATTGACTGTGAGCCCCCTGTGGGGCAACCTGATCACCTTGTATCCCCCCAGCACTTAGAACAGTGCTTTGCACATAGTGAGAGCTTAATAAATGCCATTATTATTACTATTACTTGCTTTGTTTTGTTGCCTGCCTCCCCCCTTCTAGACTGTGAGCCCATTGTTGGGTAAGGACTGTCTCTATCTGTTGCCAAACTGTATTTTCCAAGCACTCAATCCGGTGCTCTGCACCCGGTAAACGCTCAATAAATACGACTGCATGCACGGTTTTATTTTTAAAGTGCAGAATCGAATTTGAGCACAAGAGGGTATCAGGAGAAACTAGAGGAGCGTACTTTGCAAGCTGCTCCAAAGGTTACTGTTGGTCAAAGCCCCATAGTAACCTTATCCCACTGCCATTACACATTCTTCCCTACTCTGCTTTCTTCCTAGTGCGGGGGAGCGCACTTTTTTTTTTTATGATGACGCTGTCCATAAACCCTGCGGTACATATTTACCTTTCTATTAATATTGTTGCTAATTTAGCTGTTTTCTGCTTGCACAAGGACACGATTACATTCTCAAGGAAAAGTGAGGCTCCACTTTAAAGTTACAGCTAGGTGACTCCTATTTTAAAGTTTACCCGATGTGCATTTTATCACGAGACAATCTGCATTTACTCGCAATTTTCAAAAGAATTAATTTGGGCAAAAATTAGAGAATAAAAACACTTCTCACCACGTTTACAGCAACAAAACCTTCAACCAACACCCTTTACAGATTAAATTTATAACCAAATTTACCTCCAAAAAAACCTCTCTGATCTGTTTTACTCAGATAGGATAGAAACTTTCCTCTTTCACCCCTTTTAAACACATCCATTTTGGACAGAGTGTATCAGGTTAGCACAAGACCTGTAAATCTTAGTACAGTGCTCTACACACAGTTAAGTGCTCAATAAATACCACTATATTGTTTTACTTAAGTCTTCTAGTCTCACAAAACAACGACTTTTGTTTGAAGGCTAGATTTCTCCAGAGGCCGTCTAAGGAATTCAACCAATGTCATTCATCCCCAAGTCACTTCTATGAAATTAGGGTGGAAATTCAAGGAAATTGAGGCCTACTGGTCAAGTAAGGTAGCATTCCCAGCTTCTTAATCAGCAGCAGGACCTCCTATTTTTCATCCCATTACACATATTTTCTACTAGAGAAAAAATCAGAGAAGCAGCGTGGCTCAGTGAAAAGGGCACGGGCTTAGGAGTCAGAGGTCATGGGTTCTAATCCCAGCTCCCCCATATGTCTGCTGTGTGACCTTGGGTAAATCACTTAATTTCTCTGAGCCTCAGTTACCTCATCTGTAAAATGGGGATTAAGACCGTGAGCCCCCAGGTGGGACAACGTGATCACCTTGTATCCTCCCCAGCACTTAGAACAGTGCTTTGCACATAATAAGCATTTAACAAATGCCATTATTACTATTACTACTACTACTACACCTCACAACCACTCTCCTTTCCTTTAATGGGATAAAGAAAAACAATGGGCAAACAAGAGGGTTCCTCCCCTGATTTCCCACTTCTTGCCCTGTAACAAACTCCCACACCAAACAGAACTGGAGAGGGAAAAAAAAAAATCATGCATCCATGATTGGTGGGCAATCAAAATTAAAGTAAACACTCAATAAAACATGATGTAGCACAGAAATTAACATATGAAAGTGAATTTATAGTCTTAAATAGGATTCTGCCCCTCAACAATCCTATGAAGACTCCCTAATAGTCAATAAGACATTCCAAACAACTTTCTTCGTGGTAATTTCATCAACCGAATAATGAGATTTCACGGCAAGCTCACCCGATTATGAGAGCCCAAACAAAAGCAGAAAGAAAAACTAGTTTCTTCTTCTATCCAGAATACAAAAATCCATTACTAATTAAAATTATGTGGGGAAAATACTGGGTAAAATAACACCAGAACAATTAAAATCAATTAGGTGCATTTTCCAAGGTTTAGCAAAACTTGTTATGGTTTACTTACTCAATTCACACATTACAAGATTATGCTATTCCATACCCTTTTGCCCAGGATCTTAAATAAGCACGCTTATGAGAACATAGAGAATCTGAATAATGGTGGCACCAAGTTAGCAAATCTATCGTTAGGTAAAAATCTTAAACTGGAAAAAGAGGAACCCTAAGTATTTGAGTTGAATTCCAATGCTCAAGTGCTAATTGGAGTGTGTTAAGAAGATGCCATACAGTGTAATTACACAATTCCTTAATTGGCTGTAACTGTAATATCCCAACGGAATATATACAAAACTAATAATTTGACAACAGAATGAAAGGGATAGTAACTTTTCAAATCTGTCAATGTTGCAGCAAGGCATTAGATCTCCCAAGGAAATTGTTTTCTGTAGAAGTAATTTGCTAGCAAATTGCCATATATACAGTAGGTAATTGAAAAAAGCATCGATAAAGTGATGACAAATAAACAGGTTTATCCAAGCGCTAAGCTTTCACTCTGTTAAAAATTTAACAGAAACAAGTTTTACACTTAAAAGATACTAGAATCCATTGGGGGTACTCTGAATGCTTTGAAAACACTTGATGTTCTAGCAGAATTTAAAACTGGTAGCAGATGTCACATCACTTTTCGTAACTGAAAGATTCATGCCTAGATAGCTTCTAGTGTGAACAGTAGTGTTTAAAAATAGAGAAACAGTGTTGCTAGTGGAAAGAGCACTGGCCTCAGAGACAGAGGACCTAGGTTTTAATCTGGGATGCCCCGAACGCCTGCTGTATGACCTTGGGTAAATCGCTTAATTTATCTGTTCCTCAGTTTCCTCAACTGTAAAATGGGATTAAATACCGGTTCTTCCTCCTATTTAGAATGTGAGCCTCGTGTGGGGCAGGGACTGTGTCCGACCTAATTAACTTGTACCTACCCCAGTGTTAGGCACAGAGTAAGCATTTAAATACCATAAATCTATATAACTAGTCCAATGATAGATCAGTTTTTAGCCATCACACATCACTAAAACCACTTTCTGGGATGTTAGTGTGAATTAACACAGTGGGCAGAGAACCTGTTGCAACTCTCTACCAACTCTGTTGCACTGTACCCCCACAAGCACTTAAGTACAGCATTCTGCACAGAGCAAGTGGTCAATAAATACCATTAACAGGTTCTAAGAAAGTAAAGTAAACCAGGAAATAATCCAGAGAGAAGCATTATCAGAGAACTGCCTGGGCATATCTCAATCTGGTAATGAAGTGTAGAAGGAAGACTCCAAAGCAAAGCTACCACTTCCAAGTCAAAAATACCACACAGCAAAGCTTATTGTGAGAATAGACTCTGAGCCCGTTGTTGGGTACGGACCGTCTCTTTATGTTGCCAACTTGTACTTCCCAAGTTCTTACTACAGTGCTGTGCACACAGTAAGTGCTCAATAAATACGATTTAATGAATGAATGAGAATCTCTTTAGCCCATAAATAGAAAGACCCAAAACCATCAATCGTCCTCTAAGACCGTAAACTCTTCCGCTACACTGTAAACTCGTTGTGGGCCGGGAATGTGTCAGTTATATTGTTGTGATGTACTCTCCCAAGTGCCTAGTACAGTGTACTGTGCACGGTAAGTCCTCAGTAAATACTACAGATTGATTAATGCTGTCAGATGATTTTCACTTTAACAAGATGCTAGAAGGCCAGCTATGATTCTTGGATCAACTGGAAAACTTGGGGAAAGAAGGCAGTCAGACTCACTCTGCATACCAAAAAGGCTCAATTTGAAGTATTCTAGATAAACCGAGGTTTCAGCCAAGGTCTGTCCAGTCATTCGTCATTGGTAGTGAGTAGTTAGGGGGGAGGCCAGGAATACGGGGTGAGGTGGAGTCAAGACTGACAAGAAGAATGGAAGTGCTGACGTAAAACATCAAACAGGTTTCCCCCTATTGTAAGTTATTTTAATGTGTCTCCCTTGCTAGATTGTAAATTCCTTGAGGGCAGATTTACTCTATTGTATTCTACCAAGGCTTAGTTCACTGCCCAGCACAAAGTAAATGCTCACTAAATACCAGTGACTGAAACCAACTAAGCCAAAATAAGCCATTAAGACAACATTCTCAGACAAAAGCAGTGAGGAACAATGACATTAATTCTTGATTGGTAAGCTAAACTTTCATTTGTTGCACCTTGATAACCAAAAATTAAATTTATATACCAAAGACATTTTCTATTTTAGGAATCACTTAATACCTCTGTTCAGTAGAACTCATAAGGAATTTTACATATGAGCCAAAGATGTTCAATCAATCAATCGTATTTATTGAGCACTTACTGTGTGCAGAGCACTGTACTAAGCGCTTGGGAAGTACAAGTTGGCAACATATAGAGCCAGTCCCTACCCAACAGTGGGCTCACAGTCTAAAAGTTCAATGACTTCCTTTGTGCAGCACTTGAAATTCTTCAGCACTGATTCAGCCCAACGACTGCATTTTTAGCCAATTCAGTATTGTCCACTGAGAGTCAGTTTCATGAGTAAAATAACTCAAAACAAGACTACCTGTTTCTTGAAAGTTGGTAGTGATGGGATCAGGATTCAGTAACTGCTATCCTAAGGGCTAGTACCTTGGAAATCTTGTTCGGGCAGCCTGAAATATGTTTCCTCAAAAACCTCCAATGGCTACCGATCAATCTGCGCATCAGGCAGAAACTCCTCACCCTGGGCTTCAAGGCTGTCCATCACCTCGCCCCCTCCTACCTCACCTCCTTTCTCTCCTTCTCCTGCCCAGCCCGCCCCCTCCGCTCCTCCGCCGCTAATCTCCTCACTGTACCTCGTTCTCGCCTGTCCCGCCATCGACCCCCGGCCCCCGTCCTCCCCCGGGCCCGGAATGCCCTCCCTCTGCCCATCCGCCAAGCTAGCTCTCTTCCTCCCTTCAAGGCCCTGCTGAGAGCTCACCTCCTCCAGGAGGCCTTCCCAGACTGAGCCCCTTCTTTCCTCTCCCCCTCGTCCCCCTCTCCATCCCCCCGTCTTACCTCTTTCCCTTCCCCACAGCACCTGTATATATGTATATATGGTTGTACATATTTATTACTCTATTTATTTATTTATTTATTTATTTTACTTGTACATTTCTATCCTATTTATTTTATTTTGTTGGTATGTTTGGTTCTGTTCTCTGTCTCCCCCTTTTAGACTGTGAGCCCACTGTTGGGTAGGGACTGTCTCTAT
This sequence comes from Tachyglossus aculeatus, assembly GCF_015852505.1. Classification (NCBI taxonomy): domain Eukaryota; kingdom Metazoa; phylum Chordata; class Mammalia; order Monotremata; family Tachyglossidae; genus Tachyglossus; species Tachyglossus aculeatus. The sequence goes on along the minus strand of NC_052088.1, from coordinate 12,990,973 downwards.
GTGTTGCCAATTTGTACTTCCCAAGCGCTTAGTACAGTGCTCTGCACATAGTAAGCGCTCAATAAATACGATTGATTGATTGATTTAAAAGAGGGTCCTCATTGCCACCTACTAGTCATTCATTCTATCGTACTTGAGTGCTTACTGTCTGCAGAGCACTGTACTAGTCCAATTAGCTCTTTAAAATTTGAGGGCAGAATACCTCCTCACTGTGCCTCGTTCTCGCCTGTCCCGCCATCAACCCCCGGCCCGGAATGCCCTCTCTCCATACATCCACCAAGCTAGCTCTCTTCCTCCCTTCAAAGCCCTACTGAGAGCTCACCTCCTCCAGGAGGCCTTCCCAGACTGAGCCTCCTTTTTCCTCTCCTCCTCCCCATCCCCCCTACCCTACCTCCCCTTACCCACCGCACAGGACTTGTATATATTTGTACAGATTTATTACTCTATTTTACTTGTACATATTTACTATTCTATGTATTTTGTTAATGATGCACATATAGCTTTAATTCTATTTGTTCTGACGATTCTGATACATGTCTACATGTTTTGTTTTGCTGTCTGTCTCCCCCTTCTAGACTGTGAGCCATTGTTGGGTAGCAACCGTCTCTATGTTGCCGACTTGTACTTCCCAAGCGCTTAGTACAGTGCTCTGCACACAGTAAGTGCTCAATACGATTGAATGACAATGTATTTTCCAGATAGCAAATCCTTGAAAGAGCTTCTCTGTCATCAGTTATCCCAATATACAGAAATATCACACACTTCACCCTATTCTTTCAAAGAATAACAATGGTACTTGTTAAGCATTTCCTACTGTGTGACAAGCTATTAAGCACTGGGGTAGATACAAGACAATCAGAACAAGCATACTCCCGATTCCCACATGGGGCTCACACTGTAAGTAGGAGAGAGGACAGGTATTTATTTAATCCCCATTTTACAGATGGGGAAATTTAGTCAGAGATAAATTAAGTGACTTGCCCAAGGTCACACAAGTGGCAGAGTCCACATTAAAGCTCTTTGACTCCCAAGCTTATCCCCTTTCCACAAGACCACGCTAAAAAATACCACTCTCTATTTCTAGCCCTTCTCATTCAAGGAAGTCATAATACTTTGTCAAAATACTCTCGCTGACTGTATATCTGGGAGTAGGACAAAAAAGTCTTTTTCCTAAGAGGCAGCGGAGGAGGGGAGTAGTCCTGTCACCGCTGTTACTGGGAGTAGAAATGTAATCCAGTTTATGAGCAGTCCAGAGTTAGTGTGGCGCAATGAAAGTCCACATCAAAGGTCACCCCCGATATCCTAAGTGCAAAGGTTGGGCTGGGCCTGCCAACCAGCTTAGTCTAATGTATAAACCTACCCTGAAATGGGAAGATGAAAAAACATAGTAGGTGCCAAGTAAAGGTTAACAATAACAGCAGGAGAGCAAACATCTGAACTAGGAAGACAGATATGGAGGGAGGGGACATTTATTTTAAGAGAGAAGCCAAGCCCTGGCCTTAGGGCCCTAGCTTGAATGTTAGGAAACCTTAACTTCTATCCCTCAGGCTCAGCCCCCAAATCAACCTTTCTCTAAAAGAAGACGGGTTAGAAGTTCCGTCTTTTCAAAAGACTATAAGGAGCAACAGATCACAAACTGATCAGTGAAGCAAGAATGTTCGCCTCTATTCCCAAATCCACTCTAGACTCATGGGTTCAGGATCTGTCCCTCTCTTAGCTTCCCCACTTCCCCCTCATAGGGAGATATATAATAATAATAACAATAATGTTGGTATTTGTCAAGTGCTTGCTATGTGCCAAGCACTGTTCTAAGCACTGGGGTAGATACAAGGTAATCAGGTTGTCCCACTTGGGGCTCACGGTCTTCATCCCCATTTTACAGATGGGGTAACTGAGGCAAAGAGAAGTTAAGTGACTTGCCCAAGGTCACACAGCTGATAAGTGGCGGAGTCGGAATTAGAACCCACAACCTCTGACTTCCAAGCCCATGCTCTTTCCATTAAGCCACACTGATTCTCCACATGGCTATGGGAATCAGTTGGAATTTGGGTACCGTCAACTTGGATGAATAATGCTACTCATCAAACAACTCAATTATTTTCACTCAGTCAGTGGTATTTATCAAGCACTTACTGTACTTAAGTGCTTGGGAGAGTACAATACAAGAGTTGGTAGGCACATTCCCTGCCCACAAGGAGGTGACCGTTTAGAAAAGGAGACAGACATTAATATAGATTACAGATATGTTCAAATGTGCTATGGGGCTAAGGGTGGGGTGAATATCAGGTGTTCAAAAGGTAAGTTTCCAAGTGCATTAGCAATGCAGAAGGGAGAGGGAATAGGGCAAATGAGGACTTAATCCTGGAAAGTCTCCTGAAGTGTATATGAGAATGTGTCTACTAACTCTATACTATAATACTGTCCCAAGTACTTAGTACAGTGCTCTGCACACAGTAAGCGCTCAATAAACACCAATGCAAAACAAATTAGACTCTGAAGGTGGGGACAATGGTAGTCTGTCATATATGAAGGGGGAGGGAACATATGGGCAACGGGATGGCAGCGAGATAGACAAGATCGAGGTACAGTGAGAAAGTTGCTAAGAGGTGCTAAGTGTGCGGGCTGGGTTGCGGTATATCAGAGAGGTAAGGTAGGAAGCGGCAAACTGACAGTGATTTAAAGCATAGGGTAAGGAGTTTCTGTCTAATGTGGAAGTGGACGATCAACCACTGGGGCTTCCTGAGGAGAGGGGGAGATGTGGATTGAACATTTTTTTTAGAAAAATGATCTGCAGCAGCATGAAGAATGGACTGGACAGAGGAGATAAAGAAGGCCGGTGGGCTGGAGAGGTTGATGTGTCAAGGTGGGGTGTAAGTGCCTGGATAAACATAGTAGCAGTTTGGATGGACAGAAAAGGGTGGATTTTAGCAGTGTTAAGGTAGAACCCATAGGATTTGGTGACTCTGAATTTGTGGACTGAATGAGAGATCAGTTGAGGATAATTTCAAGGCTTGTGAGCCAGGGAGGAAAGTGGTGTTGTCTACAGTGATGGGAAAGTCAGGGTGAGGGCAGGGTTTGGATGGGAAGATGAGTTTTGTTTTGGTCATGTTAAGTTTGAGTTGTCAGCAGGACATCCCAGTAAAGTTGTCCTGAAGGCAAGAGGAAATGCAAGACTGCAAGCAAGGAGAGGGGTCAGGGAGGGAAAGAGTTTTGGGAATCATCTGCATAGAAACAGTAGTTGAAGCCAAGGGAGAGGGTAGGGTGTAGAGGGAGAATAGAAGGGGACCTAAAACTGACCCTTGAGGGACTCACACAGTTAGAGGGTGGAGGCAGAAGACTCTGTGAAGTAGAATGGGTGGCCAGAAAGATAAGAGAACCAGGACAGGACAGTGTCAGGGAAGCCAAGATTAGATAACCTTTCCAGAAGGTAAGTACAGTGTTCTGCACATAGTAAGCAGTCAATAAATATGACAATGAATGAAAGGCGGTGGTCAACGGTGTTGAAGGCAATTTAGCAGTCGAGGAGGATTAGGATGGAGTATGGAGCACTGGACTTGCAAGACAGATGGCAGTTTCTGCGAAGTGAAGGCAGAAGCCAGATTATAGGGGGAGCAAGGAGAGACTTGGCAGAGAGGAAGAACAGGCAGAGGGTTGAAGTGCTTAAGCACTTTTGCTTAAGGAATGGTAGTAGGGAGATGGGGTAATAACTGAGCCATGAGGTCAAGGGACGGTTTCTTTGGGATGGAGATATACTCCCTCTTCTTGCCCCTTTTTGACTCCTCCATCTTTCCCAGCAGTATTCAAAAGATCTCCCACTTCCTTTCAACACCTACCCCCTTCACCTGTGCATCTTATTCCTTCACACCTTATCAAAAAACACTTGCTCCTCCCTGATCTCCCTCCATCTTCCACTGTTGACTTTCTAAAAGCTCCTTCTCCACCGCTTCTCAAACTTGCTTTACTTCCTCCCATTTCCAACACTATCTACAAAGATGACTTTTTCTTTATTCCTTGAATGCCATCCTTCCTAGGCCACCTCCTTTCTCCTTTCTTGAGGTCTCCACCACCTCAATGAGAGTGTCCGGCAGAGGCAGGAACTCAAGCTGCAGTGCAGCACAAAGGTCATGGTTGAGAATGAATGCATATAATAATAATAATAGCATTTATTAAGCGCTTACTATGTGCAAAGCACTGTTCTAAGCGTATGCACTATTTATATTCATGTCAGTCTTCCCCTCCAGATAAGATCCTTGTAAGCAGGGAAAACGTCTACCAACTATGGTGAACTAAACTCTCCCAAGCGCTTAGTACAGTGTTAAGCATACAGTAAGCACTCAACTACATTGATGATGACGCATATCCCAATATGGCCTCTAGGACGGTAATCATTATCCAACATATACATACTGAGCACACTGTAGACAGGACACCATACTAAGTATATAATAATAATAACGACATTTATTAAGCACTTACTATGTGCAAAGCACTGTTCTAAGCGCTGGGGAGGTTACAAGGTGATCAGGTTGTCCCACTGGGGGCTCACAGTCTTCATCCCCATTTTACAGATGAGGTCACTGAGGCTCAGATAAGTTAAGTGGCTTGCCCAAAGTCACACAGCTGACAATTGGCAGCGCCGGGATTTGAACCCAGGACCTCTGACTCCAAAGCCTGGGCTCTTTCCACTGAGCCACGCTGCTTCTCTACATGATAGAGATCATGACAGATATCATGTCTACATGATAAACATATAGCTAGGAAGTGTGGTCTCCTGAATAAATCACACATCTACAAAGTCAGGTGATCTAGGTTCTAGCTCCAGATCTGCTATTGGCCCTTAGTGTGATCTGGGGCAAATCACTAAGCTTTCTGGGACTCACCTGTAAAATGGGGAAAGTAATTTTTGTTCTCTCAGGACATGAGGATAAATTGAGATAACTGATGTTAAAAATCTGGAAAAATAAAAAGCACCCCCCACCAATTCTAATTTATCTATTCAATTTATTCAACTGTGGAATTTTCCTCAATCTGGGCTTCCCATCTCCATTAAGCTTTTTGAGGACAGAAGTGTTTTACTTCTTTTATATGACCCCCAAATTGCATATTTACTATTCCACAAATAGCAGGCACTTAAATATGTCGATATTGATACTGAGCTTCCTAGCTCAGGAGTTTATTGCATCCAGGCTGCCTGGGAGGGGAGTGGGGCTTGGGCTGGAAGGTGGAAAACCAAGCCCAGATACCCTCCAAACAAAACCCACTGACTTCTTAGTCTCTATGTTAATCACTACCTTCCTGCATGTAGTTAGAGAAACGCATTTTCTCATTTATCCTTACAATATTCCTGTGCAATTTAAGTGTCTAAGTAAAACCCACCAGAAACATACTGAAAGCATCTTAAATCTCGGAATGCTCTACGGAAAGACCAATCAGATCATTTGAAGCAATAAAATAATTCCCACTTGCCCTTTTTACACTAGATGGGCTTAGATTTCAATTCTCATTATACTCTGCCTATACAGAAATTCAACTTCTAAATCATCATTCAAAGTTGAATTTCTAGATTTTTTAATTCCAGCCCTGACCAGACAAGTGAAACAGACACATTTTTTTCCAAGAGGAAAGGGGGAGATAAGAGGTGTTCATGGGTCTAAGATGTAATTGTTTTTTGAGAGCTAGCTGGACTACTAATTATTCGATTTGAAAAGAGCAATCTGGGCACAATGCCTTCTAGTTTACAAGACAGAGCCAAGATCTAATTTGTATTAAACCATAGTGTGGGAGATGGGGGGGGTGGGGGGTAAGGCTCTCCAAAGATTAGAACTTTTCCCATATAAAACTGGAGTTCAAAATATCCTTTCCCCCTAAAGATAATGAGTGATAGGTTGAACTTTCTACTCTTCAAAACTGGCGGAAAGATGGGAGGAAGAAGTGAGGAAGGAGAGGCAATAAAAACTAGTGTACAATTTAATTTAGCAAAGAGATGCATTAGGTTTTTGGGAACTGGAGATGGGGAAAACCCCTAGACACCCATAACAACAAAACATCAATCTTACAAATAATAACGCTGTCATTATTTGGTTTGAGATGTAACAATAATAGTTGTAGTACTAGTTAAGCACTTACTAAGTGCCAAGCACTGCTTTAAGCACTGGGGTAGGTACAAGTTAATAAGGTTGGACACAGTCCTTGCCCTAATGGGGCTCACACTCTTAATCCCCATTTTACAAACGAGGCAACTGAGGCACAGATAAATCTACTGAAAACTGGATCCTTGACAGGAATTTGATCAATGTATAATTTTCTTCAGGCGGCTTTACTGATGCATGAACCATCTCTGCCAGAACATAAAACTTCCGATTTTGCATAAAGTGGTTTTAAGCAGGGAGTGATTGTTAAGGAAACACTCCTAAGTAAAGCTTAACGGATTAATGATTCCACCTTTCTTTCCCCTTGTCAGATGAATCATTCCTAATACTGAGGGCAGAGATCGATGAAGCGACAATGACTGAAGAGAGCCAGCAGAATAGTAGGAAGTACGTTTCCTTCAACACCGGTTACTACAAAATTTAGTCCATGGTACTTAATCCTATTTATTGAGCACTTACTGTGGGCAGAGCACTGTACAAAGTACTTGGGAGAGTACAATATAATAGCTACATCCCTGCCCACAGTGAGTTTACAGTCTTATTGGAAAAATCATTTTAGAGACTGATTGGGTGAGATTTGGGAAAGGGGTGATAAATGGGTGAAAATTAAAACAAACAGGTACAGATTGGTTTCTTTATTCACTCAACACTGGAGAACACTTCTCCTCCCCCCCACCCACCCGCTACCTACCTCCTTCCCCTTCCCACAGCGCCTGCATATATGTTTGTACAGATTTATTACTCTATTTTACTTGTACATATTTACTACTCTATTTTGTTACTGATGTGCATTTAGCTTTAATTCTATTTGTTCTGACAACTGGACACCTGCCCACATGTTTTGTTTTGTTGTCTGTCTCCCCCTTCTAGGCTGTGAGCCCGTTGTTGGGTAAGGACCGTCTCTACATGTTGCCAACTTGTACTTCCCAAGCGCTTAGTACACTGCTCTGCACACAGTAAGCACTCAATAAATACGACTGACTGAATGAATGAATGAATGGAGAAAAAAACTGCCTTTTAGAACAGAGTCCCAGTTTTGTTGGCCGATTGTTAGTGTAAATGCAGACCTCTCACCCAGCTCCCAATCGCATACCTTCTCTGTCCCAACACAACACAACTTAGCTGTTCTCCAACCACCCACTCCACCAATCATTTTAACTTCCCTGGTGGCAGTACTGCCATTTCTGTGTCCCTTGGCCCATAATCTTAAATTACTTGGCAAGAGATCCCTCTCTACATCCAGTTCATTTCCAGATCCTAAAATCTTCTTTGGTATTGTTAAGATTCATCTTCGTTTTTAGTCTGCAGGTTAAGTGCAAACTTTTATCATGCAGTGTTGTTTAGCGAAAAGAGCATGGGCTTGGGAATCAGAGGACATGGGTTCTAATCCCAGCTCCACCACTTGTCTGCTGTGTGATCTTGGGCAATCCACTTCACTTCTCTGTGCCTCAGTTACCTCATCTGTAAAACAGGGATTGAGACTGTGAGCCCTAAGTGGGACAGGGACTGTATCCAACCCAATTTGCTTGTATCCAACCCAGAGCTTAGTATAGTGTCTGGCACATAGTAAGCACTTAACAAATACCACCATCATCATCGGTTTTTACTGTGCACAGAGCACTGCATTAAGTTCTTATTAAGAACTATTGCCATCCTTTCTAGAAGGGCAATACTTTTATACTGTAAACAAGTGCTAACGTTTAGAGATTGATCAATCCATTAAGTCTCAAAAAAGGGATATAGTCTTCACAGAATAATGTATACGCTGTTATACTACACTACATCCCTTCCTCCAAAGAACCAAAAGATCTAAGCTAAAATTCAGACTAAAGAGCCAAGTTTAATAAATTCTTCATAAAGCACACACACTATTTGGCGGTAACTGAAACTGGAGGCTACTGAAATCGGCAGCATAATATGACTTAGCAGGTTTCAAATATCAAGGGCATATAAAGGAGAAATAGGTAAATTCAACCCCCCAGACCTTTGAGAACTGGTTCCCCTAGAAACGGACTGACCTAATAAGTGTGTGAAACAGGCCATTTCTAAACTGCAAATCAAAACCAGGATATCTTCTAAAAATAGAACTTTGGGAGCAAAATCTAGTTGGTGTTTCACTGCAGGAATAGGAAAAAAAAAGATTAAGGCAAAAAAATAAAATCTTCAGAAAAAATAAATCTAAGGTGGCCCTTTCATTCCACTTGCCCAATATGTAACAGGGAGTGTCTACAAATTGTTGCATTGTACTCTCCCAAATGCTTTAAAGTGCTCCACACACAGTAAGTGCTCAAATACCACTGATGATGATTACATTCTTACTTGGGTCATGGAACCTTTTCAATTGGACTACTCACTATTTCTTAGTGGTGCTGCAGGAGCCTTTCGGGAAACTCAAACACCCCTCAAGTTCCAGAAAAGGAATGCAGATGGTTCTGTTTTAAGGGATCATCACGTGTGAAATTCCTAGAGTTGTGAACCTATCACACCCTGATGCATTCGAGGGCTGTTCTATTGTCCAGCACAAGCATTAAATCACAAAGTTTCTGCGTTCAAACAAACAAGTTTTATCCAAAGTTAGAACTCTTGTATGTAGTTTTCCACTCAAGAAGAGTTGCAGCTATAGAAATTACTGTTTAGAGTGCATACTCTCCTATTAGGAAGCCATCAAGTTAGGAAGTCTTGGAAAGGTTCCAAAAGTAGTGAAAGCGAGAGGAGAGAGGAAGAGAGAGGAGGGAGAGAAAGAAAGAAGGAGAGAGAGAGGAGAGAGAGAAGGAGAAAAGAGTGGAGAGAGGGAAGGAGAGACAGAAAGGGAGAGAAGAGAGGAGAGAGAGAGGAGAGAAGAGTGGAGAAAGGAGAAAGAGGGAGAGCGAGGGAGAGGAGAATGTGTGTGTGTGTCCTATGACCACCAAGCTTTTAAGAGTTTAATGAGATTGCACAAGAGGATGGGGAGGAAAGAGGAACTGCATGATTACCACAAACACTATTACAGCCAAGGTACTCAAGTTTTTCAACATGAATTTAAGACTGTTAGCTCTAATCAGGCCTTAATGCCAGGCTTTGGCATATTCATTTCCTTTCCCAGGGGAAGGGGGGTGGGGGAGGGAGTCAGGTCACATGTACAGAATTCTAGTTGTAAAAGATTCCAGAATTAACTATTCGAACACTAAAACCCTGATGTCAGTGGATAACTTATCAGGGACTTCACCTTGGAAATGAGAAACAAATCAAATAGAAAGCATTCTCAAATAGGTCCTTGGGAAACATCCACCACTACTTCAGTATGGAATAATTCATGGGTGCCAAGTTTTCATTTTGAGTGCAGGGCTAAAAGGAGGTGGGATATTTTGGGAGGATGGGGCAAGTGGACGGAGGTTTGGAAGTGAGGGACAGCCTTGTTTTCTGCCCTCATCTGAAGCCTGGATGGGAAAGCTTTGCCTCCACAGAGTTTGCGTCAGCTCTCCCGTATTAACTGATCCAGAATAAACCCATTTAGGAAACAGGTTAAAATGCCATTATCAGCAGGAGAAGAAAAGATCTTGTGCTTCCGTAGTTGGATGGGCCAAGATGATGTAGCTCCCCTGGCTGGCTTGAGGGGGAAAAATGACAGACCCAAAAGCTTACCACTGAAATCTGGAGACTACGAATACCTATAAACAAGAAACAAGAACACTTTCTCAATCAGAATGGGTATATTCGCTTTTAATGGGCTGCAAGTATCAATGGCTGCTGTTTGTAGCAAACTCATGTTTCTAAATATCGATTATTCAAATATCAGTTATCCAAAAATGTTTTTCAATAACTAAAAATTCACATCATTGATTTTTTAAAAAAAATTTCTGACCCTGGAGGGGACTCCTCCCCTGGCCCCATTCCTGGGAGTGGGGAAAAAGAGATAAGGGCACATCCAATCGGTGAGCATGGGACCAATTATTTCAAGATGTTCCATTTGAGCCCCAGCTTTTTCTAGCTTCTTTGAACACCTAGGACCAATTCACCTCAGGCATGGTACCCAGGATTACTCTCCAAACCCTACCCTTAGGCTTCCAGCCGTGGCCTAAGGGTAGGGTTTGGAGAGTAATCCTGGTCACCATGCCTCCTCTTTCAGTTCCTCGAACAATCTGAGTACCTGAAACAGGTTTTGTCCTGAACATACCGGAGACCAGGAAGACTTTTGAGTTGTGTTCGCAAAAACCCCTTTTGGCTAAGAAACTTAGTTTTGAAAATATTGTCTGGGGGTTACCTTTTTTCCTTCTGTTTCAAGAAAGAATTTAGAATCAATCAATCAATCAATCGTATTTATTGAGCGCTTACTATGTGCAGAGCACTGTACTAAGCGCTTGGGAAGTACAAATTGGCATCACATAGAGACAGTCCCTACCCGATAGTGGGCTCACAGTCTAAAAGGGGGAGACAGAGAACAGAACCAAACATACCAACAAAATAAAATAAGTAGGATAGAAATGTACAAGTAAAATAAATAAATAAATAAATAAACAGAGTAATAAATATGTACAACCATATATACATATATACAGGTGCTGTGGGGAGGGGAAGGCGGTAAGGCGGGGGGATGGAGAGGGGGACGAGGGGGAGAGGAAAGAAGGGGCTCAATCTGGGAAGGCCTCCTGGAGGAGGTGAGCTCTCAGCAGGGCCTTGAAGGGAGGAAGAGAGCTAGCTTGGCGGATGGGCAGAGGGAGGGCATTCCAGGCCCGGGGGATGACGTGGGCCGGGGGTCGATGGCGGGACAGGCGAGAGCGAGGTACAGTGAGGAGATTAGTGGTGGAGGAGCGGAGGGTGCGGGCTGGGCAGTAGAAGGAGAGAAGGGAGGTGAGGTAGGAGGGGGCGAGGTGATGGAGAGCCTTGAAGCCCAGGGTGAGGAGTTTCTGCCTGATGCGCAGATTGATCGGTAGCCATTGGAGGGTTTTGAGGAGGGGAGTGATATGTCCAGAGCGTTTCTGGACAAAGATAATCCGGGCAGCAGCATGAAGTATGGATTGAAGTGGAGAGAGACACGAGGATGGGAGATCAGAGAGAAGGCTAGTGCAGTAGTCCAGACGGGATAGGATGAGAGCTTGAATTAGCAGGGTAGCGGTTTGGATGGAGAGGAAAGGGCGGATCTTGGCAATGTTGCGGAGCTGAGACCGGCAGGTTTTGGTGACGGCTTGGATGTGAGGGGTGAATGAGAGAGCGGAGTCGAGGATGACACCAAGGTTGCGGTGCTTACACAGGTTGCTTACACAGGTTATCCAAACTGTACTTCCCCAAACAAAACCATCAGATTAACAGATGCTCACCTGCATAGTATGCAATTTTACCTTTTTCTTCTCCTAACAACCACAAAATGCAATATAAATTTCTTCAGGTATGCCTGCAACTGATTACGAATGTATTTTCCCTCATAATAAGACCCACTGGACTACAGGGCATTTTCTATCCATGGGTTAATGCAAGAAAAATACCAAGAAGCCAAGTGGAACAGCACAACAGTACAGTATGACAACTGATTTTTTAGGCTTATTTTCTTTAATGAATTGTGGCAATGAAAAAATCACAGTGACTTGTTTATTTAACCTACCGTGTATTATCTATACATGCTTACCTACTAACATTCTTTACAAAAAGAAAAAGGTACCATTTACTTTAAAAAAGATTCACCTTTAATGTGCTTTGCCTTGTAGATACAGGAGAGGAGGGTGAGGAGTAGAATGAAAATTATCATGTCTAAAGATTCTTTTTAACACGACAGGAGGGTTGTGAAGCACTGGGACAGGTTACCAAGGGAAGATGTGTAATCTCCTTGATCAGATGTCCTTGGTATCTACCTTATTTTACTCTATCTAGGATGGCTTAGGTGCACCCTTATCGGATGGCAGAGGGCTGGACTAGATTTCCCTCGGTCCATTCCAGCTCTGCCCTGTTCTGATTTCATTCTATACTACAGAGCAAGATCAGCATTGCCCAAGAATGTCAAATAACCCTACCATCAGATATTTTATATTACAAACCAAAAAAGAGAATATCTTGATTTCTATTATTCTATACCACAACTTTGTGCGTTTTAATCAAATTTATTGAGCCCTGACTGAGCATTGTACTAAGCACTTGGGAGAGTACAATATAAGAACAGAGTTGGTAGACACTCCCCGCTTTATATAACAATAAAAATAACTGAGGGATTTGTTAAGCGCTTATTGTGTGCCAAGCACTGTTCTAAACACTGGGGGAGGTACAAGTTAATCAGGTTGGACACAGTCCCTGACCCACATGGGGCTCACAGTCTAAATCCCCATTTTACAGATGAAGTCACTGCAGCACAGACAAGTGAAGTGACTTGCCCATGGTCACACAGCAGATGTGGCAGAGCTGGGATTAAACGACTTTCAGGCCTGGCTCTTTCCACTAGACCATGCTGCTTCACACTTTATCTTTTATTGATCTGAACACTTAAGGTGAGGTTTCACCCAGAATTTTTCTCCTGCAGGAACTCATGGGGAGGTGAAACATTATAGTGCTTAACAGAAAAGCAGACAACTCGGAAAATGGAAATGAGAGGCAGGGGAGCAACATGCACTACTTTTCCATCCTTGACCCTACCAAAAAGCTCTTCTGGCCAACTGCCTGGAAGACCAAAAGTACTGAGGAATGCTGCTCCAGTCCAGGCTCACAGATGGGCTAAGCTATAGCCAAAAAGCATGGATTTTGCTATACGGGAAATATTTCTTTGTTTAAAATATCGCAAACGTGTCAACTGAGTCAGAAAGGCACTAGTTAAGGAGCTTTGAGCTAACATACACATGTCTACCAATTCTGTTATACTGTGCTCTCTCAAGCACTTAGTACAATGCTCTCTGCACACAGTAAGTGCTCAATAAATATGATTGATTCATTCGGGTTTTAGTTCTTACTGAGACCTGTAACAAAATGAGTTATAAAGCACTTGGATTTCTCTACTCCCAATCTATTTTTATATAAAAAAAATGTTGGCAGATAAGGCACAACTTTCTAGGAAGGATAGACATGACAAACTTGGCTGTTGATATATTATAAAACAAGCAAGCAAGTACCCAGTTTTGACAACATACAAGCACAGGAATCTAGGCAGCTTTACCTGAAATCCAAAAAATATATACAATTTGGCACATCCACTATACACCTTATTAGACTAGTTTTTAAGATATTTCCCTTTATGAATCTTATTAGCTATTTAATACATGACTAGATGGGAACTATCCCAAATATCCATCTATTGCCAAAACATCTATCTATCTCCAGGATCAAGCTCTCAAAAGTTTTACAATTAATTAACCAGGGATCTTGGTTTTTCCTTAGAGCATCTGATGTCACCTCTATAACCTGAAGCCCTGCAAGGACTGGAAAAAAATTACGGAATGGGCCCAGGGGAATCCCAAAACCCACATTTCTGGGACTTTTTTATGGTATTTTTAATTAGTTTCTATGTGGCAGGCACTCTACTAAGTGCTGGGGCAGATACAAGGTTGGACACAGTCCATATCGCACATGGGGCTCACATTCTTAATCCCCATTTTACTGATGAGGTAACTGAGGCACTGATAAATGAAGTGACTTGTCCAAGGTCACACATCAGACAAGTGCAGAGCTGGGATTAGAAGCCAGGTCCCTCTGACTCTCAGGCCTGTGCTCTATCTACTAGGCCATGCTGCCTCTCTGGTTTGGCAGCCAGAACAGAGTCAAGATCTGATCTGTTACAACCCAAAAAATAAAAAACTGTGGTATTCCTGAAGAACATTTCTCATGTTCTCATGAGCTTCATCACCAGCCCTTTCCTCAAAACCCTATCTTAGACTTCCTAACATATACTAAGCACTCAAATAAGGTTCTTCACCCCAACACCCCAGTTTTCTTCTATGCCAAAGAGAGCAAAGGAGGATTAGGAAAATCTGATATTTGTAATGAATATCCAAGAGAATGTTCTTTAGAACCCAGGATGGGCATATCTACTCTGCCCCTAAACCCACTTCTTGACCAGAGGAGTTAGGCAAATAATAAATTAAAAAAGGAACAGATTTTTCTCCTATATTTCTGTGCAACAAACTAAAAGGAGCAAGTAGAGACAAGAATGTGGACAGATACAAAGTTGTTGTACGAGACAGACAAAATGTCACGAGTTTGGATTCTCTTTAACGCCACCACCCTGGTATATTACCTAATCTACAATGCTCTTCCCACTCGATCCTACAACCCTATGCCAATTCCTTATCTAGTTCGTCTTTAGTTTGCCACCACTTAGCAGCAGGAAATTCTGTTCTATGGAATATGGAGTTTGAGAATTTACACTGGAAAAATTTCCTATCAGTTACTTAATTTCTCCCTCTAGACTATAAACGCCTTGTGGGCAAGAAGCTTGTATACAACTCTCATGAATGCTTAGTACAGTGCTCTGTACAGAGTAAGCTAACTCAACAAATACCACTGATTGCTTGATTTAATTTTTTATTAACCAAATTCAAGATACCAAAAGGACAAGTGATTTCCAAAAGCTCACATGACAGTAATTTACTGGTAAATTCTAAATGGTTAGAAAAATCAAATGGGATCCTTAGGGTATTTTTAGGAAGGCATTTTACCAGAATTCTCACTTGTTTACTATCCCCAAATTTTACACTTTCAGCACTCAGGTTTACAAAATTTAAGGGAATCACAGATCATATACTCATTGCCAAGTAAATAATTAAACGCATTACCTTGTGTTGTTCAATTGCATCTATCCATCGTTGTCTATGATCTGGATCCTGTGCTCGTAGATACCAAACGCTATCGTTTACACTAATGTCAAACCGGCATTCATCGAAATCATGAGGCTGTGGAGGAAAAGTAGAATATGAAAAGCAATGCCTTTAAAAAAAGTTTAAAGATATCGTTATACCTCTATAGACATTTAGCACTTAAACTTGGCCCAACTGCTGAAGGCAGTGCTCCCTGCTTCAAAAACCTGTTTTCTTTCACAACCAGCAAAAAACACCTGACCTATGACTTCAAGGCTCTTTAGCTGCTCACCCCTTTTCATGAATCTGCTTTATTCACCTACTCCTTCTGGAACTACACTTTGTGTGCTGCCCAAGTGAATCTTTTCCTGATCCCTTGCCCTCTTCTTAGAATCCACTAGAAATCAGCTCATCCCATCTTCAAAGCCTTCCTGAAATTCCACCACCTCTACAAAGCCCCCCCTCATTAATTTTCTTCTTCTATCATACCCTTCCAAGTACCACCTTGGTATTTACGTACACTCAGCCATCCCATAGCATATATATACACATACACACACAGGATTTACATACACGACCTGAACACATTCATTTATCCATCTTTCCACTCTCTGATTTCAATTAATTTTATCTCTTTTCCCTAACTGTACTTAAAACACTTGTCTATCTTCTCCATTAGACTCTGAGCTCCTCAGAGGGGAGAGATTATGTTTTTTGTCTCTATTATATTTTTCCAAGCTCTTAATTATGGCATTTGTTAAGCGTTTACTCTAGAGAGCACCGTTCTAAGCGCTGCGGTAATAATAATAATAATAATAATGGCATTTGTTAAACATATGTGCAAAGCACTGCTCTAAGCACTAGGGGGATACAAGGTGATCAGGTTGTCCCATGTGGGGCTCACAGTCTTAATCCCCATTTTACAGATGAGGTAACTGAGGCTCAGAGAAGTTAAGTGACTTGCCCAAGGTCACACAGCAGACATGTGGCAGAGCCGGGATTCGAACCCATGATCTCTGACTCCAGGAAATCAGGTTGGACACAGTTTCTGTCCCACATGGGGCTCACTGCTATGATCCTTAGTAATCCTTAGTATAGTACACAAGGAAGACTTTTTCTTTATTTTTCCATCATTCCTCACCCTCATCTCATCATCCATCATCAGAGAAGCAGCGTGGCTTAATGGAAAGAGCGCGGGCTTGGGAGTCAGAGGTCGTGGGTTCTAATCCTGTCTCCACTACTTGTCAGCTGTGTGACTTTGGGAAACTCACTTCACTATGCCTCAGTTACCTCATCTGTAAAATGGGGATTAAAACTGTGAGCCCCACCTGGGACAACCTGATACCCTTTAAGCAGCGTGGCTCAGTGGAAAGAGCATGGGCTTTGGAGTCAGAGGTCATGAGTTCAAATCCCAGCTCTGCCAATTGTCAGCTGTGTGACTTTGGGCAAGTCACAACTTCTCTGTGCCTCAGTTACCTCATCTGTAAAATGGGGAATAAGACTGGGAGCCCCCCGTGGGACAACCTGATCACTCTGTAACGTTCCCAGAGCTTAGAACAGTGCTTTGCACATAGTAAGCACTTAATAAATGCCACCCATTATTTCTCTTTGATTTCTTCTAGACTGTGAGCCCGCTGTTGGGTAGGGACCGTCTCTATATGTTGCCAACTTGTACTTCCCAAGCGCTTAGTACAGTGCTCTGCACACAGTAAGCGCTGAATACGATTGAATGAATTCCCCAGCGCTTAAAACAGTGCTTGGCACATAGTAAGGGCTTAACAAATAGCATTATTATTATTACCCCAAATGATACCTACTGACAGAGACTACGACCTTGGTCTCTACTTCTCAACTGACAACCACACTTGCCACCAGGCAAATGCTTGAGATGCTTAACATCAAATGTGTGTGCCTGAGACTTTTTTTTCTTCTTCTGAAACATATTTATAGAAGTCAATTTTGATCTTGTAAATCAGATTAAAGAGAAATTGATCCAATTATCAGAGGAATGGGCATACCATACACTTAAGTGCTCTGCTATGTTAATTTGGCAAAATATGAACTCGATTTTACGATATTTTGGATGTACCAAAACAAATCCTCAAAATTATCATTATACTTCCATGAATTATAGTCAAGTTAGCAAGAGAATTTCCACATAAAAATGTTAAAGTCATTTCATCAGTAGCCAAGAGATCTTTATTGCAATTATTAATGAAGGTTAAGAAAACCCCCAAGCTGGGCTTTTAGAAAACAAAAAAAAAAACTTCCATAAGATTATATAAAATGTTCAGCCATAGGCCTTTCTATAAATTCCACTATTCGCAAGTTTTTTCCACACCCACACAGCAAATACACCGTGAACACACAGGTGGAGATGACATGCATTTGTGCTCACAATCCCACATATTAATGGCTCTACTACCTACAGAATAAATTTACAATAATCAATTACTTTTACTGATCCACCCAAGCACCAATTGTCTGAATAAAACACTGTCATTTAAAGCAATGATACCCTAGTCATGCTGTCTGAACAGGGTTTTTTTCCCCATAGTATTTGCAGAGCACTATGTGCCAAGCACTGTACTAACCACTGGGCCAGATACAAAACAATCAGGCTGGACACAGTCCTTGTCCCACAAGGGGATCAGGTCTAAATGGATGGAGGAAGATTTAATTCCTATTTTGCAGGTGAGGTAAGAGGCGCAGATAAGTTAAGTGTCTTGCCCAAGACAACACAGCAGACGAGTGCTGCAGCCAGGAATATAACTCAGGTCCTCTGATTCCCAAGCCTTGGCTCTACCCGGGAGGCCACACTGCGTCTCAGTTGAAGTTATAAGAAGAGCAAAGGTTTATTCATTTGGAGCAACTGTTTCCCAAAAGTTTGTAATCTACCAGATCAGTTAGGGGTCTGTCTTGGCCTGAGTTTTCTGCATGTCTCATTATCTGACAGAGAATCACCCACTTTTGGAGAACTTAATTTTAGTGAAGATCAGGATTTCAATCTCGGTAGTGCTTGGAAACTATTATTGTACACTGTTTAAGGAAATTAAGATTAAGCCTTTTTAACACAAGCCTCAGTGATAATGATCAACTTCTGAACTGTATTCCAAGGAATGCTAAGGCACTACAATAATTAATTGGTGTCTCTCTCTTGGGTAAGCAGGTTTTTCTCTATGATTTTCATAGGCTCATTTTTCACCTGACGAAGGTGTTACGTTCCTCCTCATTCATCCCCCTCCTGCAAGAACAAAAGTAATGACATGGCATGATTTCCTAATAAAAGAACCACTGGGACTTCTACGTTTGGTATTAACAAGTATAAATATCCATTCATAAGTCACAGAAGTGAGGTTCTCTAACCTAGTTCCATTTCCCTTCTTCTACTTCTGCCTTATAGAGGTCTCTCACCTTATCCTGAGTTTTATTTCTCTGCCCATTTTTGCCTCACCTGGAGCTTGACACTTTTTCTGCCTCTTTTCCCTGGAATTTTTGCCTTGCTTGGACTATTTTTCCTTCACTTTCCCACAGGGACAGCACTTTTGTGATCAAGCGGCTGAGAAGAAGAGTAGAGGGGGCTTTGCTGCAGCAGCAAAATTAGGTCTTTCTCGTGAATTTCTTCCTCTGGGGACTTTGTACTTGGTCCACTCTCCTCCCTGTCCTTCTCCACCCCCATATTCTACCATCTCCCCATGAGTCAGTCCTCTACTGCTACACTGCCTTTTCTCCCACCTTCTTACCAACTGGCAACTGTCTTTTATCTAATGGTCCTGGATGGCTACTGCTTCAGTGCAAGTACCCGGTTTTGACAATATACAAGCACAGGAATCTAGGCAGCTTTACCTGAAATCCAACAAATATATACAATTTGGCACACACAAAACAAGTAACAATCTAATACAGAATGCACCTCATTTGTATTCCTGGCCTACCATTTGTTTGACCTACTTACGCAATGAGCTACATTAGTGTTCCTACTGGGGATGGGAAATCATTTGGACTGGAGGGCCACTTAACAAGACTTAAGTTCAGTCGTCTTAGAATGCTACTTGGACCAAGAGCCCCAAGTGGGACAGGGACTCATAGTGTCCCCCCTGAGTATCCTGTATCTAACCCACTGTTTAGTACAGTATTTGGCACATACTAAGCAAGCAAATATAAAAAATGGTTGATGACTAGACACAGCATGTTTGATGTTTAGAATGCTACTTATGAAATGGTTATGGTGTTTTGCAACAAACACTGCCTGGGTCACTTCCATACAAATTCACAACACAAATATTCTAACCTCAGGTGCTAGCCTGATGGGCCCCATATTTCCTTTGGTTCTATCTGGTCCAGCACTGTCCAGCAATGGCGAGATGGATGCAGCCCTTAAGCTACATTTTGGACACCCATAGTTTATGCATACTAGCCCAGGGGAACAATTACTTGAGCTGGTGGCCTTGACTTTTTTGAAACTGTCTAAAGGCCATTCATCAGTGTAAAGTGGAGGCAGGGAGGCCAGGAAGGCATGAGGGGAAGGGTAAGAGGGGAATGGTGTGTTTAATGCAAAAAAAAAAAAAAAAGGCCACACTTCTGCCCACGGCAGCACCTTCCTATCTCTAAGTCAGCCATTGCTACATCTAGAAGGCCACACACAGGACTGCTCCTGGAATTGCGGCATTATGGTAAGTTGTTCAGAGCATCCTCAGCTGGCTCAGAGCCAGGTGGTAGATGTCATGGGCATAAATGGATGGCTTGTGGGTGGCTCAGCATATTTTCCCTACCCTGGTACTAACAGGTGCTCTTTTGCTGTAATACCACACCATGACAACTCTGACTTCAATGTTGTGATTGAAGTTAAGCAGCTTTTTCATCTATTTTTGCTTCCCATCTGGTCAGCAGCAGAATCTACTGGAAGGGATCTTGAAAGATCACCCAGTCCAGCAGATCCTCCACCTCCAAGCAGGCAAGTGACTAAATCATCCAGGATAGATGGTAACCTGTTCTTTTCATAAAGAACTTCTGGGATGGAGAATCCACAACTTTCTTTGTCACGTTTTTCAGTATTTTACCCTCTTGATGGCCAAGAGGGTTTTCTTCCCCCTTCTACCCAACAGAGATTTAAGTCTGTTTTTTAATTATTCTGTGGAAGGAGGACCTAAGTCATGTCAGCACCTTTCAAGCCCTCTCTTTATGTTTGAACATGACCACCTGTTCTTCCCAAACTGCCTCTCCTGGATCTCTGGGATAAGAACGTCCGAAAATTTGTTCTTCAAGACAGCAATGGGCTACTCTGCAACTGGCAAAAAGCCAAGCTTCCCCGGAACCTCTTAAAAAGGAATACCCAGGAGTTGACGGTTGGGAGCAGAAAAGGAGAGGAACAGCCTTTCTAGCCAGTTAGTTCAGGACCCTCTGCTTATGAGAAACCCACTGCCAAGCTAAAAGATGGGTCTTTTCTGACCCCTTCTCAGAGTATGGGAGCAGAGCGGGGAAGGGAGTGGGTGCGAGAAACCCATGACTATATAATGGTGGTCCTTGTTAAGCGCTTACTATATGCTGAGCATTGAACTAAGCACGGGGGTTAATACGAGATCATCAGGTCAGACACAGTCCCTTTCCCATATGGGACTTATAGCTGAAGAAGGAGGGTAGCTGGGAGGGCTGGGGCTAATTCAAGGACTCTGTTCCTATTATAGGGTAAAACCACTGAAGTCCAATTCACCCAGTTGCTTTAGATCCATCCCTGAGTGCCTACATCTGCTCAGGTCTGGCCTTGCTTCTCAGCCTTGGATCTAGGCAGGAAAAGGGGTGGGGAGGAGAAGGGGGAGAGGGGGCCACTTGCTAGGTCATTTGTCCCACCTGGTGGGGGGGCAGGGAGAGTGTCTTCTTGAATACAAATCCAAACATTCCTAAGCATCCCAGTCCCAAGTTGTAACCGTCTCTAAAGTTCACCATCCCGCTCCTAGTTCCTGCTTCTGTTCTCCTCCCACTCTTGTGAATCTTGTCGCTTTCATGGGCGCCCTGCCTCTCCCCTCCTTTCGAGATGTAGAAACATTGAAGTGACGGCCCTGCCGCAACAGGGTTTTTGTTGCACACTGTTCCCCACATCTATCGCCTAGCCTGACGCAAACGAACTTGCAAATGCTGGTTAAGGATGTGGGGGAAAAAGCCACAGGCTGACAGATTAATCAGTTCTTCAAAGGCAACATATAAAACTCAACAATTAATGACCTTGAAAAATAAAACCCCCAAGACTTCAGAGACATCATAGTACTTGTGGTAGCTGAAAGAAGGCAACAGAACTGCTTTCAAGGATGAAGAAAAGTTCTTGTGAACTTTTGAAGACTGATATAAAACATGAGTTGTCATCTTATTAAAATAATTTTTAGTTTCATATTTAGACATGCATAGACTGTCAAAATAAACACTCATTTTAACCTGGTATATCATTTTTGTTTATGGCTTTGGATATGAACTATTATAAAGCACTCAATCAGCTCGACTCCTCATACCTTACCTACCTAATCTCCTACTACAGCCGAGTCCATTCATTCATTCAATCGCATTTATTGAGCGCTTTCTGTGTGCAGTCCACACTTTGCTTCTCTAGCACCGGCTTACTCACTGTGCCCTGATCTTCTTTGTGTCACCACTGACGTAACATGGGACTTTCCTATGTCTTCCCCCTAGTCTGGAACTCCCCTCTCCCTACCTTCAAATTCCTATTGAGGTCACATCTCCAAAAGGCCTTCTCCGATTAAGGCCTCTTTTCCCAGCTCCCTCTCCCTTCTGGATCATCTCTGTAACTTGGATCTCTGACCTCTGGGCATTAGATATTCACCTCACCCTCAACCTCAAGGATATACATACTCTTAAACTGTACTTATATCATTACCTGTCTCCCCCTCTAGACTATAAAGTCGTGTGGGCAGGGACTGTTTCTACCAACTCTATTGAACTGTACCCTCCCATATGCTTAGTTCAGTGCTCTGCAGACAGTAAGCACTGAAATACCACTGATGATGACAGTAATGTGTAATATTTTATCATTCTTTTACAGTAGTAATAGATGATTTCCTTGGCTGTTAGGGCAGGGAAATGAGGAAATGATAAATGGGTAGCACATGCAGGCCTAGGAAACTATGAAGGCACTTCAAAAATACCCCACCCCCCATCTGTTCTTAGTTCCTCATTCTCTCTTTCACCTGTGAAAACTTCTAAAACCACAAAGGATGACATGGAGCAGATTTGGTAATAAAGCTGGGTGAGAGAGTGAGCAGGGCCAGAGGAGCTGTGAAGAGGAAGATGAACTGAGAGTGAAGACAGGGTGGAAGAGAAAGTGGGAGAAGAAGCATGCACAAGAGGGAAAAGACTCAGAAGAGTTCTTACCTCCCGTGGGTTGATCTGTTAACTGGGGCTGCAAATTCCATTCAACAATACGTGAACATGAGACAGCACCAAGGTACTGCTAAGACTGTAAACCTGATAACCCACCCTTCCACTGATTAATCATCATTATGGGGCGCATGAGCCCAAATTACTAACTGACAGGCTGTCAGTTGCAGACCCTGCTCTAATAAGCACAGATGAAAACCAGCCATTACACTGTGCTCTAATTCCAACCTAACACTACCTCATCCTTTGCTATGTGACCTCGAGCACGGCATGGGATAATGAACCCACATGAAGCTACAATTGTCCCAGAAGACAGAACTCAAACAGGGAAGGGAGAGGTAAAGATGAAATGGGAGAAAAGAAGTGAGTTATATGTTAAATAATGCCAGACAGGAAATTTCTTGGTCAAAATGAAGCCTACCTGGGCAAGCATGATTTTTAGTGTTAACTACCCCTGTTAACATCAGATTCTGTTGATGAGGAATAACTCACGGCTTGACTTTTCCCCCTTCCACTTATATTCTGTGGGTTTTATAATGTGGAAATTCTTCACCCCTTTTTTTGTAAGCCAAGAAAACACAGGGTGGGCCCAAGTTCATTACTTACAACAAGTGTCTCATGAGGTTAGGGGAAAAAAAGAATTAGTACGTATTTGGTCTGGAGTTATAGATGAACCCATAATTCTGCTTTACTTTTTTTAAAAAATTGTACTTAAGCACTTACTATGCGTCAGGCACTATACTAAGCACTGGGGCAGATGTGTCAGGTTGGACACAATCCCTTTCCCCCATGGGGCTCACAGTCTAGGTAGAAGGGAGTAGGATTTAAGCCCCATTTTACAGATGAGGCGTCTGAGACACAGGGAATTTAAGTGACTTGCCCAAGGTCACCCAGCAGGCAAGTGGCATTGCTGGGATTAGAATTCAGGTCCCTCTGAGTTCCAGGCCCACGCTCTCCACGTTGTGGGCAGGGAATGTGTCTGTTATATTGTTATACTGTACTCTCCCAAGATCTTAGTACAGTGGTCTGCACATAGTAAGCGCTCAATAAAGACGACCGACTCATTGGAGAAAATATTAGCTTAACCACTTTATTTGGTGGGCCACATACAATTATTACACCATATGACTTGTCACTGCAGGGATGGGAGAGAAAATCCTGTCTCACTGGCTCCAGCAGGCAGCAAGGTTGGAAGTGTTTGGGGAACAGTGGGAGGAGATAGGGCTGCTCATTTTAAAAAGCCAGTTGAACCAGTTTTTCCAACTCAGGTTTCCTATACCACAAGTCGGTGGTGTTCAAAGTTTTGAAGATCCTGTTTGCCTAATCTTACACTTGCATGGATGCAAATTATGTTTTGTGTGCAGTAATTCAAGCTTCATTGTCATTTTCTCCTATAATCTCTGCCTATTAAAATTTTAACTGCTATTTCGATTGTAACTATGTTGTGCAATATAAAATAAGGCAGCTCGTGGGAAAATAAACTAATAAAATATGTAGTCAAACAACTTGCCAAAATGAGATGTATTTCTTATTATTGCTGCTCATAATGGTGAATTCATTAGATATGAAACCATACATCAATCTCCACCTCAGTGAAGCATTTTTGAGAGAACAGAAGGTGATTCACTATTTTACAAGGGCAGTTGCCATGGAATTATATTGTATCCTATTGCACTCCCCCAAGCACTTAGTACAGTACTCTGCATACAGTAAGCACTCAAATACTATTGACTGATTGCAATTTTACCCAGAGCTTCAGTGAATAGCAGTTCCACCACAGTACTGCTCTTCTCAAGATACATCAGAAAAGAACATCTCGGGTGGCAGGAGCGCTTACTTCCGTGACCAAGCCTACTCTTCTTTCACCTTCCTCCAAACCCTCTGTATACTAAATGGGAAACTAATGATTGGGAAGGAACCCTATGCTGACAGATTTTCTCCTTAAAAGATTCAAATTTTCTACATATTTGCAGTTCTCAGGCAGGATGTGAATCAAGTTCCTCTTGATAAAAATTAAGCATTGCACAGGGAAACCTTTTTTTATTTTGTGAAGAGAGCCAGATCTCTGCACAGTGCAGGAACTGAAAAACATTACTGTGGTTTTAAAAATGCAATACCTCCTCTAAACAATCTGTATCACTGGGGTGAGGGATTCAAGTGAGATGTTAGAAAAACATAAAGTAGGGATTAGTGGTGGAAAATGCAAGCCAGAAGAAACGGTAGATTTAAAGAGCTTTTTGGGAGACTAATGAAAGTGGAAATATAATGGCCACAGCATGCTAGATCAGATAAAAATGGACCTACACTGCAAATAACCAGTACATGGATGAAAGTCTTGGCAGTGGTGAGAGATGAAAACATCATGGTTATCAAAAAATAAATTGACCTGACATTTGGCTTGAGAGCTTCCCAGTTCTCAAGAGATAGCAGAAATAATACTATTTTTTAGGCACTTACTTTGTACAGAGCACTGTGCTAGGCACTGGGAAACAAGACACAAATGGGAATTAAGATTCAACACCTGCCCTGTCCCTGGACAGGGGGGGTGCAGCTCAAGACCAACCACTTAAATGACTCTCAGAGGAGCTGCCTGCTGAATGGGATTACCCTGTGGTAAAGTCCCCAAACTTCAGCTGAACCAAAGTGACTTCCCTCTTAAGCTCACCTTGCAGTCTCTTGCTGGATGGGCAGATGCAAATTGGGAGCCTTTTTTTTTTCCAAACATGTTAAGCATTTACTACATGCCAGACATTACAAGCTATGGGGCTCACAGACTTAATCCCCATTTTGCAAATGAGGCAACTGAGGTACAGAGAAGTGAAGTGACTGGTCATCAGGCTTCAAGAGCGGGACTCGCTTCTAAGAAGTGACATGGAATAAATAATAATCACAATAGTGGCATTTGTTAAGCACTATCTAGGTACTAAGCACTGGGGTAAATACAAGAAAATCAGGTTGGACACAGTCCCCGGTCCACATGGGGCTCCTAGTCTAAGCAGAAGGGAGAATATGCATTGAATCTTCATTTTACAGATGAGGAAACTGAAGAAAAGAGAAGGTCACGCTGCAGGCAAGTGGTAGAGCTGGAATTAGAACCCAGATTCTTTGACGCCCAAACCCATGCTCTTTCCAGGAGGCTATGCTGCTAAACCCTAAAGAAGCTTCCTTCAAGTGAACACAAGGATCCATGGTAAGCACACTCAATTTAGAGTGGTTTTGGGATTAAAAGGCTTCTGTGGAACATCACTCAATGGTATTTATTGAGTGTTTACTGTGTGCAGAGCCTTTACTAAGCATTTAAGAAAGCACAATAGAATACAATTAGCAGAAAATTCCCAACAACAAGGAGCTTATAGTCTAAGCAGGGAGATAGACACTAAATACATTTCAGATAGGGGAAATAGGAGTAAAGGATATGTACATCAGTGCTGTGAGGTGAGAATCAAACCCTCTAGATCGTAACCTTGTTGTAGGCAGGGAGCGTGTCTGCTAACTCTGTTGCACCGTACTCTCTGAAGCATTTAATATAATGTTCTGAACACAGTAACTGCTCAAATAAATACCACTGATGATGGTTAAAGTGCTTATGGGGTACACAGTCCAAGGACATGGCTGACAGTGAGAAGAGGTCGGGTGGGGTAGGGGAAATAAGGGCTTAGTTAGGGAAGGCCTATTGGAGGAGATGTTACTTTAAAAATATTTTGACGGTAAAAAGCACACGAGGAACCATCGTCATCTGTCTACATTCAGGCCCATCCATTGTGGGCTAAACAACACACTAAGGTTTGAGAAACACAGAGGCTAAAAATATTGCCTCAAAAACATTTTCATTTCAGAACCACAGTTCTAACATGATAGATCACCAACTAGATATGAGAAAAGAGGAGAATAAGGACCATGGATGGTTACCGATCTGGGCAACAGCAAAAGCAATGGTGCTGTACCAGAATGCCAGTAAGAAAGCTGGGCGCTGGAAAGAATACTTATAAAGGAAGACACTACTAGATTGAGGCAGGATGATACTGAAAAGGCAGGAAGGCTACACATAATGAAGTAGTTGTCAAATTATACATTCCAAGTGCTTAGTTCAGTGCTCTGCACACAGTAAATGCTCAATAAATACGACTGAATGAATGAATGAATTTAGGGGACCAGTTTTATTAGTAACCAAATGAAAAGTAATTTTTCAGTATGGACAGACGTAGGTAAAGGAGGAACTAATTAAATCAATTTCATTCAATAGCTGGAAAAGAGAAGTAGGAAGATATTAGAAGACAAAAATGAGGAGTGTGTTACTATATTCATTCATTCAATCGTATTTATTGAGCACTTACCTGTAGGTTTAAACCTCAATATCACGTAATCCAGTCAAGGGAACATATAAATTGAACTACTGAGAGTGTTCTTCCTTCCTCCCCACCCCGACAATACAGCTCTATACTAATGATCCGATTCCTTTTCAAAAAAGTGCAAACTTTATACAGAATATAGTTCCTCCACTTTGTAAGAAGTTTATAGACCCAGTCAGTAGAATTCAAATAAGTGATTCACTTTCAAATCAATCATATTTGAGTGCTTAATGTGTGTGCAGCACTGTACTAAGTGCTTGGGAGAGTACAGTACAACAGTTGGTAGTCACATCTTTTGGGAAACTGTCATTCTATTTCTCTTATCAAGTTTTAAAACTAAGAAACCAAACTACTCTAGCAACCAATAAAGTCAAAAGGACTTCCAATCTGAACATATCTGTTGTATCTACCAGAGTGCTTAGAACAGCACCTGACACACAGTAAGTGCTTAACACATGTTAAAAAAAAAAGAAAAAAATTCCATCACTGTACTTCATGCTTAAAAGTGACACTACTGATCTTCCTCATCCATTTTCACCAAACCATATTCTTCCCTCCTCTAATGCCTGAAGAGCAAACTCCTTCATGAGACATTTCCAGATGAATCCTCCTAACAGGACATCCCCACAGCATTGGCACTTAGGTAACAACTTACACGGCTTCACGTTTTTAGTTACCTTATGTTTGTTATCATATTGAATATTTTGCGTTCTTTAAAAATTACATAGATCTTGGTTAGATTAGAAGCTCCTTAAAGGCAGGGACCACCATATTTCTTCACTTTATTTCCTAAGCAACTAAGTTCAGTACTCTCTATGTTCTGTATGCACTCAAACTGACTGACAGTGATGATCTGTGCACTGCAGGTGTGACTGAAGAAGACGGATTTGGAACTGAAAACCCACTCCAAAGTTTTTACTTATCTAGGTTTCACCAAATACCACTGTTACCTCACTGGCATCCTTTCTGTATTCTCCCAAGAGTTTAATTCAGTGCTCTGCACACAGTCAGCGTTCAATAAATATGACTGAATGAGTGAATCCTTGGCCCCTACTTAAATAGGGCTTTTGTTTCAGGTAGAGAGTACCTCATCACTGGTAAAACAAATTCAATGGCTTCCTCTGAGCCATATACAAACTCTCCCGAATTCCCAATGCATTGAGAGCTAACCAGTGGTAAGAGGTATGATCTGAGATCATAAAACAATATCTTTTCGCATCTTAAGGCCACAATAAACTGCTCACTGTGGGCAAGGAAAGTGTCTGTATATTGATGATGATGGTATTTGTTAAGCGCTTACTATATGCCAAGCACTGTTCTAAGTGCTGGGGTAGGTACAAAGTAATCAGGTTGCCCCACACGGGGCTCACAGTCTTAATCCTCACTTTACAGACGAAGTAACTGAGGCACAGATAAGTTAAGTGGCTTGCCCAAGGTCACACAGCAGACAAGTGGTAGAGCCAGGATTTGAACCCGCATTTTCTGACTCCCAAGTCTGTGCTCTTCCCACTAAGCCACACTGCTTCTCCTCTCCCAAGCGCTTAGTTAAGGGGCCTGCATACAGTAAGCACTCAGTAAATACTACTGAATTGCTTCACAATGCATTCTTAAGTGCAACTGAGTGTATTCCCTTCCACTATAAGAACCACTGGATTCCCCCTGAAAAACGGGCCCTCAGCGTCAACTACCATTATGTGGATGATTCCCACATCTGCTGCTTCAGCCTTGAACTCTGCAATGGTTTGTAACCACTGGACTTTACAAGAGGGAAAATTTGCCTAAAGTAGAACACTGGTACTGCCAAAACAAACTGCTCACTTGGGCAGGGAGCATGACAACCGACTCTGTTGCAATGTACTCTCCCAATATCTTGTAACAGTGCTCTGCACACAGTAAGCGGGAGCTTAATAAATACTGTTGATTAGTTAGTTCCCAGATCTGGGAGAGAGGCCTCCACTTCTTTGTTTAAGGGAGGCAGAAGAGGTAGAGGAAATGCAGTACTTAACTACTGCTCTAGGCATATTAAAACTTACGAGAGACGAGGTCCTGGGAAACTTGTCCTAGCATAGGTTATCACTAGTCTCAAAACATGTTTTATTTTGTTGTCTGTCTCCCCCTTCTAGACTGTGAGCCCGTTGTTGGGTATGGACCATCTCTAGAGGTTGCCGAATTGTACTTCCCAAGCGCTTAGTACAGTGCTCTGCACACAGTAAGCATTCAATAAATACAACTGAATGAATGAATCAGTAGGTACAGAAGAAAATAGCTGCAAGGGGTACACTTAAGAAATCAATTTATGCATCTTTATGGATTTTAGTCTCAATTAATATATATATGAATATACTATATATATATAAAACAAAATAGTTGCTCATATACACATTGCACAATAGAGGGAGCAAAGAAAATCCAATTATATACTAATTTACATCTAACAACAAAATAACAGAATAGGCACACCCATACTCTACTCTCCCAAGCGCTTACTACAGTGCTCTGTACACAGCAAGTGCTCCATAAACACCAATGATGTATAGGAAAGCATGCAGTAAACTTCTATTTTACTGCTTTCATAAAGAAGGTCAGTTTGGGTTTACATTTTCATTTTCTGTTCTTGATGGAGACCGAGAAGGTCTTTCACCCACCGAGCTAGAGGAAGCTATTTAGATTTTAAGAATATCTTCTGCTTCAAAAAGGGGGTGGCAAGGGAGCATGCCCACGTGAGCCCAGGGAAGTTCATTGGACTTGCCCTGAAAAAATGGGGCCTGGGAATTCCCTTCACTCCCTGAAGCCCCCTTTGGCTCAGAGAAAGGGGCTGGAGGCAGAGAGGGCACTTGGGACCATTTTAAGCCTGAGGTGAGATCCAAGAGATATGCCTAAATCAGAAAAAGGAGAATGTATTTATTCCCTCAACTTCAAATATCATCTGCCATTCCAGTCCAGACCGCTCCTTCTCCACAGTTTTGCATTTCCTCTTGCTTCCAGGACATCTATACTTGGATATCACGCTGTCACCTCAAACTTAACATGTCCAAAACAGAACTCCTCATCTTCCCACTGAGATCCTGTCCTTCCACTGACTTTCCTATCACTGCGGCCAGCACAACCGTCCTTCCTGTTTCACAAGTCCATAACACTGGCATTATCCTACACTCATCTCTCTCACTCAACCCATACATTCAACCTGTCGGTTCTATCTTCCCACCTCTAGAACCCACCCTTACCTCTCCATCCAAAATGTTACCAAGCACTTGCCATTTCCTACCCTCATGACTGCATCAGCCTCCTTGCTGATCTCTCTGCAGCTAAGTCTTCCCTCTGCAATCAATACTTCACTCTGCTGCCCAGATCATTTTTCTAAAAAAAGTTCAGACCGTCTCTCCACTCCACTAAAACCTCTAATGGTTGCCCATCCACCTCCGCATCAAACAGAAAATCCTCACCATCATTTTAAGGCATTCAATCAGCTCTCCCTGTCCTGTTCCTTCTAGAACTCCCTCTTACTTCATATCTGATAAAGTCTACCATTCTCACCACTTTCAAAACTCTCCTAAAAATCACAACTCCTCCAAGAGGGCTTCCCAGGCTAAACTTTTTATTTCCCCATTCGCTCTCCCCTCTGTGTCAACTATGAACTTGGCTGTATACCCCTTAATCATGTTGATACTCACCCCAGCCCCACAACTCATATGTAAGTATTTTTATACTCTACTATTTCCCCTACCCCTAATCTTTTTTAATATCTGTCTCACCCTGTAGATTTACAGCTCCTTGTGAGCAGGGATTTTATCTACAAATTCTGCTGTATTGTACTTTCCCAGGCATTTACTACATCGCTCTGCACAAAGTTAAGCACTCAAATACCACACTGATTGAGAAAGCAGAAATCAGGCTTCTCCCCGTGATTATAATACTGCTAAGTTATAATGATCTTTTCTTCAAAACCCACTTTAGCATAGCAAGAGTCCAAGCTAATCATTGAATGTTATCCATTATGTGAATCCTCAAGTGGCATTGTTTTTTGGTCTGAAACTGGGTGAAGGACATAAAATGTTCACTCCCACTTGGGGAAAAGCATCATGGAGAAGTTGTGATTTAAGGTGGGATGTAGGGACAGGAGGCTATTCTAAGGCCTGAGTGACAGTTACATTAATGACAAGAATTGAGGGGAAAGACAGAAGAGTCAAACAGAAGCATGAATTAACATGGGCAAGGACAGGAAATCAAAGGGAAAGCTGAGTGGCTTGTAGTGACCTTTCTATAAAAGGGGATGAAGGTTTAAGGGAGTATAAACCTGGTCAACATATAGGTCTCTTGCTCCCTCCTTTGACATATTATTACTCACGCAAACAGCTGTAAGTTATGAGTAAACCTAAAAGAGCAACCAGTTATATTAAGATGCTTCCCCAATTAAAGATACGCTATGTGCCACAACTAAATTACAGCTGTTCATGAAAGGAACGATGTACTTGCCTCCCACATTTCTAGACTGCCTGTTAAAACCTGGACGAAAGTACATGAAGGAGAGGGGAAAGGAGAAGAATACCAGTCTCACTCTTTACTAGTTTATATTTTTAATAACCGGTAAGCTTACTTGATACTTGATAAGTCACTGTCCCCAACAATGAAAGTTTACTCCATTTACTAAAGTTAGCTGTTTGCCATATCATTTAATATTTATGAATCCTTCACCCAAAAGCCATTCCCCTGTCTCTGTTTTCATAACCCACTTTACCAAGATGCTATACCAACATGATCTACAATCCTCTAGACTGTAAGTTAATTGTGGGCAGGGATACAACTCTGTTGTATTGCACTCTCCCATATGCTTAGTACAGTGCTCTTCACATAATAAGCACTCAAATACCATTTATTAAATCTTCTTAAATGCACAAAGACAAATGCCCAGGCCAATATATAAAGTACTCTACTTCTCTCCTTAAATGCACTCAAAAATGGCCAGAGAAAGAAAAATGCTCACATCATTTAATCTTAAAAAAAACCCTCACAAGTCATATTCAGAACAGGGAAAAAAACCTAGTGGTGGTTTCAATTATTTAGGAATGACTCATTTATTTAGTAAAACATGCTGATATTCAGAGTTCATAAACAGATTAAGCTGGAAATTAATTGAGTCTTAAAGGAAAACAGTAATAATCATTGCCTTCACTGCCAGGGTCCCTACATACATGAATGTATTATATAAAGCAATAATTCTAATTAGTTCTCAGCTTTTAAAACAAAATCAGTGGTCAACTGTGATTCCCATTCCCTCCCCAAAAGCTGCACAAATTATAGTTACTCATTATTTAGGTAGTACTGTATATTTAATCTTGACCCTTGCCAGCAACTTTCGGGTAAATAAAAACTTGTTAAGATAAACAATCATAAAACTCTCTCCAGTGGAAAGAATCCATTTTCCAACATCCTCCTAGCACACTGCAGACACTTGTAATAACTTTCCTTCTCTGAGTGCTCCTTCTTGTGAAATAGGGACATCTAAGAATCAATCTTTACAGACTAAAATATAAAAATTGCGTATACAAAATAGTTGCTCATCTGCATAATATACTGAAAGGGACTCAAATTAAATCTGCAAATGATTTTATGGCTTCTGGCAAACAGTCAACCCACACTTTAATGGGTGGATCAGAAGGAACAGAAAAGATGAAAAAAGCCCAATCAAATAATAAGAGTTCATCATAGACCCAGAAACCCCTGAAATACAGATCAGGGATTAGGGATGGCCACGAAGGAGAAAAGAGGATTAAATATTTTCTTCCAAGGATGAGTGACTGAATGATAAACATTGTGTTTTAATATCATGACTCTATTAAGTCACGATAGAGAACAAATAATCCATATGTCTATGGTACGATCGTGCGACAGAAATGGATTTTTAAGCACAGACATGATGATGTGCTTAATTGAGTTTGGCTCCATTACTGGGATGAATAGTGTCTCCCACCCTCCCCTCCCCTTCTCATCAGGGTCCATGGATATAGGTTGTTCCTATCCTGAGGGATCTCTGGGAGACCAAATGGGTCTGAAGCCACTACTTGGGGCGGGGGAGGAAGGAGAGGGAAGTGCCAAATTAGACATCAAGGTCTGATTCAACCTGGAATATTGGACTCCATTTCTGTTAGCATTTTTTCTTCAAAACACCGGTGACTGGTGATACAGTCCAGGACTAGAGAACTGAAGAGATGGGACCATCAGACACTCTGACCAATTTTTAAGAGTCAAGAGAATGCCTGTAATTAACTTCTAATAAGCAAGAGGTTTACACTCAGGAGCAAAACACCATGTGGGTGTGTTTTGTTAACCGAGGAGCCAAAGATGGATAGATGCTGAGCAGTCTCCCAAGAACTGAGGCCAAGTGCTTAAAAAAGGGATAGACTTGCTTATTAGTTTCTTGGCCCAAAATTCACAACAAGCAGGAAGCTAGCAGGAAGAGATTTTTCAAGCTTTGCTCTGAAGCACCTCTCCATCCTTCACCTTGTGACTATGTCTCTAATTGAAGTTTATAAAACATATTTAAACTTCATGCAAAACCTACCATATTACAGCTGTGTATGTAATTAGAGGCACTCAACAGACACAAAATGTTGAGTGCCTCCAGATTTAAATAACTGGGGCAGTATATCTAGGATCAGCTTCAGATTTCCAGTTTCTAGTTTAGGAATTAAAACTAATTAATACAGCAGAAAGCAAGCCTCCAAGTATTCTGCTTAATGTCCCTAAGGATATCAACCAAGTCCATTACTAAAACAAGGCAAGAAATAGTCAACAGTTCACTCCGCTAGCTATCTCTGAATATAAAAATATATTTTAAATTGGATCGCAGATTTTCAATCTTCTAGGTTTCTGGTAATTAGATGCACAAAGACCATAAGGTAAATCTTAATTCAAACTCATTTTGTGCAACTTTGGATGTTAGTTAACATCTCTCAGAAGAAAAAAACAAAAAAGGCAGCTCACTCCAAAAATAATCAAATTCACATGAGTCTGTTTCAGTGTTTTCAACCGACCACTCCTGTGGCCATGGCAAAAATCCACAAACTCTAGGAGATGTTATCAGAGGTTCAATACACCTTTTTAACCTTTGAGCTTTTCTGGCTACTTGCAAAGACCACAATCATTTTACATGGCAGAATGTAGCAAAGAAAGACTAAACAAGATCAATCTTTGATGTATATGATAAAGAGACAATGTCCATTCAAGAGAAAGAAGAATAGAGGTTCCAACCCTAATGACCCTTGACTCATTCACCGCCCTGAGATCATTCACATAATTGCTCCAACACCAAAACAGCATAAATGGTATTTATTGAGCACTATGTGAAGAGCACTGTACTAAGTGGCTGGGAGAGTGTATTACAATAGATTTGGTAGATTGGGCATTCCCTTTAGTTTGTGAGTTCATTACGGGCAGGAAATGTGTCTATTAACTCTGTTGCATTGTACTCTCCCAAGCAATTAGTGCAGTGCTCTGTACACAGTACTCAGTAAATACCACTGATTTTTTTTAACAGGATCCCAGCAGTAGCCTCGAGAGGGAGACGGACATTGAAATAAGTTACAAACAGGGGAAGTGGATGGATATTAAACCTTTTATAAAATGAGGCAATTGCAAGCATGAATCATTTAGTTATAATATCACAGGCATTATATCCTCAGATCACATAAATTCTAATTAAAATTTCATCACAATAGAAACACTCCAAAAGGCTGGCTGGGGCTGAGAGCTCCAGTTAAGATGAAAAAAACAGTTATTTTTCCTCACCCCCCTGCCTATTTTACTTCAAAGATGGCTGATCCATGGCCCTATTCCTTTTCCCTGAAAATCTTATATCATCCATATGGCTATTAGTGCTTATTGTAGACTGAAGCAAGGCCTAGTGGAAAGAGCACAGGCTTGGGAGTCGTAGGACCTTCATTCATTCATTCATTCCATCGTATTTATTGAGTGCTTACTGCAGCAGAGCACTGTATGAAGTGCTTGGGAGAGTACAATACAACAATAAACTGACACATTCCCTGCACATAATGAATTTACAGTCTAGGTGGGGGGAGACAGACATCAACACAAATAAATTGTGTTTACAGTCTAGGTGGGGGGAGACAGACATCAACACAAATAAATTGTGTTTACAGTCTAGGTGGGGGGAGACAGACATCAACACAAATAAATTACAGATATGTATATGAGTGCTGTGGGCCCGGGAGGTGGGGAGGGGGAGAACAAAGGGAGCAAGTCAGGGTGCTGCATAAGGGAATGGGAGAAGAGGAAAGGTCTCTTGGAGATGTGCCTTCAATAAGCCTTTGAATGGGGGGAGCGAAATTGTCTGCTGGATTTGAGGAGGGAAGGCATTCCAGGCCAGAGGCAGGGCATGGGTGAGAGGTTGGCGGCAAGACAGGCGAGATCGAGGCACAGTAAGAGGATTAGAGGAGCAAAATGTGTGGACTGGGCTGGAGAAGGAGAGGAGTGAGGTGAGGTAGGAGGGGGCAAGGCAATTGAGTGCTTTAAAGCCAAAGGCGAGAAGTTTTTGTTTGATACAGAGGTGGATGGGCAAGGACTGGAGTTTTTTGAGGAATAGGATCACATGTCCTGAACATCTTTGTAGAAAAATGATCCGAGAGTAAAGTATGGACTGGAGTGGGGAGAGACAGGAGGCTGGAAGGTCAGTAAGGAAGCTGATGCAGTAATCCAGGTGGGATAGAATGAGTGATTATATTAACATGGTAGCAGTTTGGATGGAGAGGAAAGGGCAGATTTTAGCGATGCTGTGAAGGTGGGGCCGACTGGATTTAGTGATGGACTGAATCTGTGGGTTGAATGAGAGAGAGGAGTCAAGGATAACGCCAAAGTCAAAGGCTTGTGAGACAGGAAGGATGGTGGTGTCATCTACAGTGATGGGAAAGTCAGGGTTCTAACTCTGGTTCCACCACTTTCCTGCTGTGTGGCCTTAGAGAAGTCACCTAACTTCTCTTTGCCTCAGTTCCCTCACCTTTAAAATGAGGATTAAGTTCTCCTCCCTCCCAAGTAGACTGTGAGCCCCATGTGAAACAGGGACTGTGTCCACCCTGATTTCCTTGTATCTACCCCAGCATTTAGAGTGCTTGACACATAGTGCGTGTTTTACAAATACCATTAAAAGAAAGTTTCTGGTGCCTGTTGGTCTGGCAAATAAAATAGCATCTGAAATTGTTTTCTAATGTCATTTAATGTGGCTCATTGGGGTAGATATTTTATACAAAGTAACATATTAATTAACATTATTGCTATTATCCTGGAGGGGGACTTTGGTCATAAAAAAGTTAAGAAAACAAGTGTTATCACAAGTTTTTTTTACTTTGCCTCAAAGAATCTCATCGTATTGCCACATGCAAACCAGAACATACTCTTCACTTTCATATTTGGTGACCTTGGCCTTGCCATCCTACAGCAGCTACTTGCCAAGCTACAACTTTGCAAATCCTTCCTCCTAAACAGAGTCAAAGTAGCAAAATCTCAAGGCTAAACCAATAAAACTGCAACACGGCTTGCATCTTGCATCATATTTTCTTCTCAAACCACTCTGCAAATAAATTTGCACTATTAATGCCATGCAGGGCAGACATGCTGACATTACCGTTCCTGGGGTGGACTCAGGGGTGAGATAAAGACTGCCTGGCTCTCCCTGGTTTGTTTGGTCCTGCAGCCTACAACTGTAGCTCAGTACTTCATTTTAAGCTTGATCTGGGTAGTAGAACCAATACTTTCAGAACAATTGAGGAGCAGCATGGCCTAGTTGAAAGAGTATGCGCCTGAGAACCTGGATTCAAATAATAATAATAATAGTAGTAATAATAATAGTGATGGCATTTATTAAGCGCTTACTACGTGCAAAGCACTGTTCTAAGCACTGGAGAGGTTACAAGGTGATCAGATTGTCCCATGGGGAGGCTCATAGTCTTAATCCCCATTTTACAGATGAGGTAACTGAGGCCCAGAGAAGTTACGTGACTTGCCCAAAGTCACACAGCTGACAATTGGCGGAGCCAGTATTTGAACGCACGACCTCTGACTCCAAAGCCCATGTTCTTTCCACTGAGTCACACTGATTCTTGAATACCAGCTCTGCCAGTGCCTGCTGTGGGACCTTGGCTAAGTCACAACTTCTCTGTGCCTCAGTTTCCTCATTGATAAAATGGGACCTCAATGCCTGTTCTTCCTCCTACTCAGCTGTGATCCCCTCAAGCGACAGGGACTCCGTCTGACCTGATTAACTTGTATCTACCTCAGTATTTAGAACAGTGCTTGATAGCACATGCTTCATTCCATAATAATAATTACAATATGAAGATTGTGATCCCATTACTGGGTAGGAACCATCTCTATATGTTGCCAACTTGTACTTCCCAAGTGCTTAGTACAGTGCTCTGCACATATTAAGTGCTCAATAAATACGACTGACTGAATGAATGAATTTAAAACACACACTTGCCTCATGTTGACAGGTGAAAAGAGGTGGGGGAAGAGTGGAAGCCAAATGCTTCCTCGCTTCTCTCATGTTCTGTTTAAAAATGTGATCACAAGGGGAGTACGATTCTCAGGCAATAAGACTGGCATTCTATACTTATTTCTGTCAATTTTTTACAACTGTTGCAAAAACAGAAGGTTTGAAGGACTTAAAAACTATGAGATCAGCTGATTTTGGAGAGAAATTATAGAACCGATTTTTAAGTTACATAACAATCAATCTTTTAATTGGGACTTAATGCAAAAAGGTGTGACCCTACATGGTTTATCTGAATTGGTTTATGAGAAACTTCCCCTAGATTGTCAATTAAGGGCAGGACCTTGGAGAGGTTCTCTAAATACTTGTTAGTTTGGTAGAAGATATTTTCTATTGATTTATAAATTAGTCATTTATAAATTCAACAAAGCAGCAGTGATAAATGCTCCACTTTAAAAGCCGGAGAGCTTTTAAAAAAGCCAAAAACCAAAAAACCCTCCCTTCATCCCTCGTGCACCCTCCACTTATTGCATCTCCCTCCTATCCATCCTCTCCAAACTCCTCCATTAAGTCACCTGCACCTGCTGCCTCCATTTCCTCTACTCCAACTCTCCCCGTTACCTCCTGCAGTCTGGCTTCCACTCCCTCTACTATTCTGAAACTGCTCTCTTCAAGATCACAAATTAATAATTATGGTATTTATTAAGCACTTACTACGTGCCAGGCACTCTGCTAAGTGCTGGGGTGGATTCAAAATAATCACGTCGGACACAGTCCATCCCGCACGGGGCTCACAGTCTTAATTCATTTATTCATTCAATCGTATTTACTGAGCGCTTACTGTGTGCACAGCACTGTACTAAGTGCTTGGGAAGTACAAGTTGGCAACATATAGAGGTGGTCCCTACCCAACAAGGGGCTCACAGTCTAGAGGGGGGAGACATCCCCATTTTACAGATGAGACAACCGAGGCAGAGAAGTGAAGTGACTTGCCCTAGTTCACACAGCAGGTGAATGGTGGAGCTGGGATTAGAACCCATGACTTTCTGACTCCCAGGGCCATACTCTATCCACTATGCTATGCTGCTTCCCAAACTGACCTTCTTGCCAAATCCAACGGCCTCTACTCCACCCTACATCCTCTTATGTCTGTCAGCAGCCTCTGACACTGTGGAATGCCCCATCTAATCTTGGTTTCATTGACACTGTCCTCTTTTGGTACTCCACCTAACACTTTGGCTGGTCTTTCTCAATCGTTTCGCCAGCTCCTTCCTTGCCCACCACCCCAAAACTGTGGATCCGCTTCTACATCTACACCCACTCCTTTGAACAACTTATCTGCTCCCATGGCTTCGGCTACCACCTCTACACTGGAAACTCCTAAATCTTCCTCTCCAGCCCCAACCTTTCTACTTCTCTGCAATCTTGCATCTCCTCCAGCCTTCACAACACCTTGACTTGGATGTCCTGAAGACAACTCAAACTCAACCTGTCCAAAACTGAACTCACCTTCCCATCCAAACCATCCCAACACTTAAGCTCCCCTGATATTAACACGACCTTCCCTGTCTCACAAAAGCACTCGATCACAGCACTATTCATGCCTCATTTCTTTTATTTAACTGACATTTTCAGTTAACCATCAAATAATGTCAGTTCTCTATTCACAGCATCACCAGAATCCATCCCTTACTCTATCCATGCTACCATGCTTATCCAAGCACTCATCATATCCCCTCTCCACTACTGGCTGCATCAGCCTCCTCACTGATGTCTATCTCCAGCCTGGATCTTCACCTTCATTCTGTTGCCTGGATTGTTTTCCTAAAAAAACATTTTACACATATCTCTACACTCCTCAAAATCTTCCTATGGTTGCTCATTCCTCCCTCAAACAGAAGCTCCTGACCACTAAGTCAATTCTTCAGCTCACAGTACTTATGTTCACTCTTCTCCCACTGCTACCCAGACCCCACACTTCCACTTCACTCTAACACCAAAGCATTTATTGTGCCTTGAGCTCATCTCTCTCTCAACTCCTTGCTCATGCCTTCCCTCCTGCCTGGAGCTCCCATCTTCATGTCTGACAGACCATCACTCTCCCCATCTTCAAACCCCTACTAAAACCATACCTTCTCCCAGAAATCTCCCATCTCCCCAACCTACTTTCCCATCCTTCTGATTTACCCCTGCACTTGAAGCTATACCCCCTAAGTGCTCTGATACTCAGCTCATACGCCTGGCATGTCTGGTACTTCTAGACTGTGAGCCCACTGTTGGGTAGGGACTGTCTCTATATGTTGCCAACTTGTACTTCCCAAGCGCTTAGTACAGTGCTCTGCACACAGTAAGCGCTCAATAAATACGATTGATTGGTACGTAGTCTTTCACTCTGTTGCTTCTCCTACCTGCAATTCATTTTACTGCCTGTCTTCCTGACTAGATGGTAAGCTTCTTGATGGCAGGGGCTGCATCTATCTACTCTACTGTTGTACTTCCCTGTGCTGTGCAGCGGCGGCATGGGAGAGCGTCGAGGGCCGAGACTCAAGTTTACTGCGTGGAAGGAGGCGATGGTAAACCACTTCTGTATTTTTACCAAACTAGGGATAGAGTACCAGAACGACTGCTGGTGGAGGTGGGACATTCTGGGAGAGATGTGTCCCTGGAGTCGCTATGGGTCGGAGACGACTCGACAGCATAGGACAATACAAGATTGTTCTACTTCCCTGAGCACCTAGTATTCCACACACAGTAAGTTTTCACTAAAAACCACTGATGAATCTCTTCCACTACTTTGACTTGGCTTGTTTATGGAATCACTTTGCCAGGCCAGAGGTCAGATCCTCTCCAGCTTTTCTCTGTTCCTCAGAAACCTCTCAAGTCAGATGCTAGTTTCATGTAAGGTCATTATGGACCGGGAATATGTCTGCTAATTCTGTTGTACTGTACTCCCTCAAGCCTTTAATACAGTGCTCTGAATATAGTGGTGCTCTACAGAATTGATTGAATGGAAGAATAAAATTAATAAAATTATAGCACGACTATAAATCATTTTGGTAGTTGTCTGAAATACTGAATTCTAACCAGGGTTTAAAACTTAAGATCTGATACAAGCCCAATGCGGCCATTAACTTCATTTTAAACAGACACAAAAATGGTTTCTTTCCCCACAGAAGGAACCACAGGATGGTTGCAGCAACATAGACAAACCAAGACTGGTCCTGAATTAGCCCTGAGCTCTCGGTTTTGGTTTTTTTTTTTTTATGGTACTTGTTAAGTGCTTACTATGTGCCAGGCGCTGTACTAAGCATGAGGTAGGTACAAGATAATCAGGCTGGACACAGTCTCGGTCCCACATGGGGCTCCTAATCTTAATCCCCATTTCCAGATGAGGTAACTGAGGCCAGAGAGGTGAAGTGACTTGCCCAAGATCACACAGCAGACGAGTGGTGGAGCCAGGATCAGAACCCAGGTCCTTCCAACTCCCCGGCCTGTGCTCTATCTATTAGGCTGTGCTGCTTCTCATTCTGGTTCATCCAACGTAGGGTGTTTCCCCACCTCCCCAGTCTGCTCATCCTTCAGACTCTCCCATATTTGCTCAGGGATTTTCCCTCCGCAGGGTCAGTATGGTCAAGTTGCTCTGTACAGGGTATGCGGCTTGGAGGTGGCCCTCTCTAAAGACGGTCCCCGGTGCGGTACCCCTGATTGAACCAGCTCCTCCCACTCATCACAGCAGAAATGCACATTTCTGTCTTGGAGCAGCAAGACTCTAACACTGCTTACTAATCAGCTATGGATCTGGTGACTAACTTGGTGACTGACTTGCTTCATACACGTGAAGTTTGTTTTAGATGCACATTGCTTCCCACCGTGAGAGGTATTGTGAGAGTCGCAGAACAATACTGAAACCTAGGGAATTAAAAGTAACTAGATAAAACAGTCCTTCGACTTGAAGGACCATTAGGTAAATATTTTTTTCATTTTTAACCTGAAAATTAGGTTAATATTTTTTAACCTGAACACTAAAGAATTATTTTTGCAAGACTTGAAAGTTGTGAAACAGGACTTCTTGGTGGAAGGAAGCTTCTCTCCGGAAATGCATCAGAAACACTAACATGACAGATATGGCACATCCTCTGATTATAAGTCAATTCAACTTTTTGAAAAGACACTTCA
Source organism: Tachyglossus aculeatus (assembly GCF_015852505.1). Taxonomy (NCBI): domain Eukaryota; kingdom Metazoa; phylum Chordata; class Mammalia; order Monotremata; family Tachyglossidae; genus Tachyglossus; species Tachyglossus aculeatus. Next base: position 12,949,671 of record NC_052088.1, on the reverse strand, counting down.
CAACCTTTTTTTAAAAAAAAAAAAATATGCCAGGTTTCAAGGAGGGCCAGTAAATAATCATTGGCTAGAAAAAATACTGTGCAAAAAGCTAGTTTATTTTTTTAAAAAAAGCTTTTCATACAACTAATTTGTCTTCTTTGGATCAAGTATTGCCCAGAGTAACTGGACATCACATACTTTATTTTCTGTTTCAAACTTTGCCAATTTGGACTTATTTCAAGTTGCTGTTTCATCTCAAACAGGAAGCTTCCAAACAGGGATCATTTATATATTTAGTGTGCAGTATTTTTAATTCTAAAGATTAAGCTCATCAATATGCACTAAAAACAAATTGTCAGTACACACAGCAAAAGCTTTGTTTCCCCATGTATTTCTACAGAATATCATATTCCATTTATTTGACAAAAATTCAGACTCAAGAGCTTCAGGAATAAAGTGAACCTATTAGACTTGTCTCCAACTGCTAAAAATGTTGTAGAAGAAAATATGAGACAATCCTGAGTTCACTTTGAAAAACTGGCAAAATTATAAATGTTTTCAGAGTTTACTTTGGTCATTCTGAATCTGTAGAATTCAAAACAATGATAGTTCAGTTCTTTTTAAAGGGAGTCAGTCCTGAATTAGAAATTATGTTCTCTCAGGTTCTAGGGGAGAAGGGAAGAATGGGAATTGGTGTTTCAACTCTTTAACACACATTAAATTGGCTGCTGATTACATCATGAAACTTGGAAGGAAGATTCCCCACCCCCTGGTAAAATTGTTTATTAATTAACTATTAGATATTAGCTAAGAGGACAGCAGTCAGGTACATCCTCATGACTGCCAACAAGGGCTCAGGATTTCTGTCTCCCTGGAGAGTCCCCTTCATTTCCTTCTGACAAAAGCATCACTCAGTTTGAGGAGCTCTGGTGACCATTCCCATTCCCCACACCCCCATTCTGACAGTTCAAAAATGAGCCAAGTTCTACTGTGGAAAAACTAAGTATTGTAGTTTCCCAAGCACTCAGTACAGTACTCTGCATGCAGTAATTGCTCAATAAATATCACTCATTGAAATTAATTCAGATGCTTAATATAAATATGTTTTAGGACTTAAGGGTAAAGCAGTTATATTTTAGTTTCAGTCACTACTAAAAACATGGGACAATTGAGAAACCTAACTTCCCCTTTCCACCAATTCAAACAGTTGACAAACGGCTTTTTTTTTAAGTGCCACAAAGGAAAAAAGAAGTTACGCCATTTGTCCTACCTCCCTTCCCTTTCAGTCCCCCACTAGAGTGGCAACTTCAAGTTAATGTCCAATTTATCTAAAAAAGGTACTGACTGATCTTTTCAAGCCTAAACCTTGTCGGTTCAGAGGCGGCCATATGTATTTCCTTTGAAAATGCGGACTGTTTTCAATATTGGAATAAAATGCAATATAGTAGAGTGGATTAACAAAAGAACAAGGGAGTCACAGAAGTCCCCCATTCTTTCATTCGTATTTACTGAGTGCTTACTGTGTGCAAAGCGTTGCACTAAGAGTTTGGGAGAGTACAATACAACCACAAATAGACACACTCCCTGCCCACAATGAGCTCACAGTCCCATCCACAAAATAAATGGTCTTTGGCAGGTGACAAAGTTGGGAAAAATATTCAAATCCTGTTGCTATCGATTGGATTTGGGGGGGATAAAATCCAAATGATGTGAAAATAGTTGGAGTTTAAGTAAAAAAGTTATAGGGAGTAATTCTGCTTAATATCTGCCTCTTGTATTGCACTTTAAAGATTATTTAAAGATAGTTCTATCATCACCTAAGCACTTGGATCTGTACCCTTTAAGCACTTGATATTCACCCCATTCTCAGCCTCTCAGTATTTATGTACCTAGCTGAAAATTTATTTTAATGTCTGTCTCTTCCTCTAGACTGTGACCTTGTCGTGGGCAGGGAACATGTCTATTAACTCTATTTTACTGTACTTTTCATCCTATTTAGACTGTGAGCCCCGGGTGGGAGAGGGACTGTGTCAACGCTGATTATCTTGTATCCATCCCAGTGCTTGGCACATAATAAGCACTTAATTGTATATGAGCATGCTTACTGTGTGCAGAACACTTTTCTAAGTGCTTGGTGATTATTATTATTTTGAATGCTTAGTATAGTGCTCTGCACACGTTAAATGCTCAATAAGGGATTGATTATTCCCTCCTGGCCTCTACAGCTAAAAGCATTTAAATGTAACTACCACTTTAAGCTCTCATAAAAAAAATTAAAACTGACCCCAAAATACATGCCTGCCCTCAAAAAAAATTAAAACTGACCCCAAAATACATGCCTGCCCTCAAATATGCTGCATATATTCTTTTTGTCTCACTTAACCGTTACACTCCAGATACATAATTACCAAATAAGAGAAAGAAATATGTTCTATCACAGACCCTAGTACAAACATTTCAAAATTATTCAAGTATGCTGAGCAGTTATTTGAAAGTTAGGTTTTAAAATAAGTGGTGGCAGAGGAAACGAGGTTAAGATCCATTTCCAAAAATGCATGTTGAATCCAAAACCTTTGGAATCAATCACTCTTTATTCTCATTAAGACGCAACCATTCTCTATACAGTGTTTCTACAACAATCCAACTAAACACTTTCCATATTGAGTAATTTTCTGGTTAGCAATAGAGAAGGGTTTTTTTTTTAATTTTGGTACAAATGTAATATTAGAACTATGGACAAATTCTGAAAATCACCATGCATCAGACAGCTGATTTAGCCAGACAATCCTTGTTGGCCACTTCCCTTAACAACGGAACATCTGGGTAAAAGTTTACAAGCAATGCGTATTAAGACACTGGGGTAAAGCCCAAACACACCTTTTCACCCTGACAGAGTAAAGCGGCAGCAACCACGAGAAACCACAAAGATAGTGTGGACAATTAATTTGGGGAATTAAACAGAGCTCTGAGGGATCTTTCAGGTAATGACCGTGACTACTTGGTGCTTTAAACAAGCCTTTAAGACTGTGGATGCTACGGACAAATAGATGCCACATGCAGAACACACAGAGTTCAAACGGCTTAGCATTCTAAACAAGGCATATAAAATCTCTTTTATGAAATTGAAAAACACAAAAGCATTGTAAAGCAAAATTTACCGTAATGACAGCCTTGCTAAGGCAGATGGATCCCCTGCAGCCATATTCGGTCTCATCTTCAGACTTGTAGTAGCTTAGTGTATTGTTTTTCAAAACCACCCAACGATCCTGCCACCCATGGATGTAGTTGGTCCACTGAAAAAAAAAAGACCCAAATTAAATATTTCAGGGTCATTAATTGACCACTAACAGTGATAATAAAATGATTCATTCTTCCCTTGAGGAGTGTCACTTCTATCTGATAAGAGAATGGCTTAAGTTAGCTAAAGAAGTTGAGGTTTAATAGCTTCGTATGAACAAACAGTTTTGGTCCTCTGGCTTCCAAAGAGGCGTTCTTCCAATATACCACACTGCCTCCTCTAAATACTAACAAATTCTGTTGACTGAACTGAAATCGGGGCCTAAGGGAGAATCAGAATTCAAGGAAAAGGCCAGGTAAGTACTGATGGAGCTGTCTCTACTCCTCCTTTGCCAGGTTGGTGGGCAGGGCAAGGAGTCATAGTCTTATGGGAACTGGGAGAAGGTGAGAACACCAAAGAATTGCCTTGGGGAGGCAGGCCCCTGACTAGTGACTCTGAGCTAAAGCCATAGGATCTTCGCCTTCCCATATTCAGACAGCTCTTTGGACAGACCACCAAAAGAAAAAAATCTCATTAACTGAATTTTCAGTGTGGATGGAGAGGAACCTACCAACCCAAAAAAAATCTAAGTCTCTGCCACTCCCTTCCCCATTCTTACTCAGCATAAGTAACTTTCCCCCTTGTTTTTTCCCTATTCATTTTACTTTGTTCTTTTCCTAATTTTCCTGCACTGTCACTTCTTTCCTCCTGAATCTAGCCTTTTTCCTCTTTCTTCCTATCCTCCAATTTTCTTCTCAGATTTTCCCAGGCACTTCTCTACTTTTGCCTCCCTAAACCTTTCCCTTTCTTCCTCCACCACTTCCATTTTTTCCCCCTGCCAATTCCATGTTCCCTTCTCTTTTGGCCTCCCTGTGGTTCCAGACACAAATGCTACCTTCAATTGATCAGTCTGCTTGCAGGATGGCTCCGTCAGATTCTAAGGGATAAAGGGCAGTGAAGTCACCAGGCCCCGAGAGCCAGTCCCAAGGAACGAGGACTTACCAAAGCACTTAGGGGCTCATCTCCCTTCAATACCACACTGGCTGGGAAGGAGGAAGAGGTCTTCAGAGACCTGGAGCCAACATGGGACAATGGCTCTTCTCCACATCCCTGCCTGCACTACGCCAATGGCTCAGTCAGCCGTCCCATCAGGTTCCCTCCACAAAGAAGAGGAGCAGAGAAGACAAAAAGTTCAAGCTGAGCCAGGCCCAAGCTAACAGAGGACTATGTTTCTGGGCAGATGACTTTTCTTTTCGGGCAAAGAGAGGGACGCATGCTATGCTTGGTCCTGCTATGCTGGCCAGTCTTTGATCCGAGTAGCACAGATTATTACGGTGACTTCCAACAATCAACACGGCGTTATATAGACAGAGGCAATCTACTTAAATCTAGCATTCGGGGCACTTCTAGTTGCCAGAGACTAAATTTTAGCTTTGACCAGGGTCTGGGTTTTGCACATGAGGCAGTTACAGGGGCATGGATGAGACCGTTTAGCTCAACAAATATCGACACCAGGAGTAGGACTCACGCATGAGTTGTGAACACTTTCAGGTGACCTTCCCTACAAGTCAACCTTATTTCCCACAATTCCTTTAAAAATGCATTATAACATGGAGTGCTTGAAAAAAACTCCATTTGCTAATACACTGTCTGGCACCAACCTTTAGAAGCTTACAGTCTGTGGAGACCAAGAATTTATCTTCTCCACACCAGAAAAAAATCCCCAAGGCAGAGTATTATTCAGGCAATGAATATTCAAGTATTTGCTAGTGAGCAACAGTAGGTCAAACCAGGCTTGGGAAGACAATAGAGAAAACTGAAGACAACCTACTTCACCCTCAAAGAAGACTTGGCCTTTAAGCATGTGCCTTTCTGATACACTGGCCTCACCAAATTACTGTGGTGAATAATAATTACATGTTAAGCACTTACTATGTGCCAAACACTGTTCTGAATACATAATAGGAATTGCATTTTTTCTAAACATCCAGTACATGAAAAAGGGACCAGGTGGTGAGTAGATACAGTTTGCAGTCTAATTAAAACAACGATTAAATAAGTCCACAGGACAGGAAAGTCCTCAGTCTTTGGGTTCATTAAATATATTTGAAAAGTTTCCCCGAATATTACATCAATGTTAAGAATGAAACCAACACCACAAAGTATTAAGACTTCTCTTAAACCCCCCCTCCCCGTGGGATTATTTTACTGAAGTCATTTAAAGCACCACTAAAATGGTACTTTTAGAAACAAAAAAAGTTTAGGCTACTCATTTAAATTCAGGAGAGCTTCGCTGGTGAAGTTAATTCACTGATGCTAAATTCTGTGATGCAAGGTTCAATATTTTGGCAACAATGTAAACCAAAATAGAAAAGTTATTCATCTTTAAACTTGTTACAAGATGCTTTTGTTTCCAGGCATTTGTGAAAGGACTCTCTCCTAGGTCTGAAAATTACTGGAATTGTTCCAAAGAGGTGGAAAGCCGGTTTCATTGGCAGAAAGAAAAACCTTATCGTAACATGCATCATATCACCTTCCAAATTATCGTGGTCTGCTTTTCATTTATATGGAAAGAGGAGGAAATGCCAACACATTGCATAATCACTCTCAGATGTTTAGTGCTTTGGGATTTATAATCTCAACACCCTTAAAAAACAAAATAAATTTGACATAAAACTTTACTCCAGACCATCTTGGAACTCTATAGTCTTCTAAGAAAGGCTGTGAAAAGGAAGGTGTGTGCAACCGTGTTTTGCTGCAGCGTGGCTCAGTGGAAAGAGCACGGGCTCTGGAGTCAGAGGTCATGGGTTCGAATCCCAGCTCCACCAATTGTCAGCTGTGTGACTTTGGGCAAGTCACTTAACTTCTCTGGGCCTCAGTTACCTCATCTGTAAAATGGGGATTAAGACTGTGAGCCCCCCGTGGGACAACCTGATCACCTTGCAACCTCCCCAGTGCTTAGAACAGTGCTTTGCGCATAGTAAGCACTTAATAAATGCCATCAAAAAAAAAAAAAGGTTAGGGGTGTCAACTCAATCGGAATGTTCCAAACTAACCAAAAGCAAGATTCAAAAATGTTACAAGCGAGGGCCAAGTCCCACTAGTCCTTGTACCGAAACACTGTCATTAAAAAAAAAAAAAATCACAAGACAGGACCAATTGCTTAATCCAAGTTATGCATAAGGGTGATTATGGTAGATTTTTCAGTTCCTGGGAGATCATGTGATTTCAGTCTGTCACAACCTGAACATTGAGTCCTGGCTCTAGACCTCCCCTGAAGTTAGGGTTGGGAAAATAAGGAAGTGGAGTTAGTACTTGACTCTCGGGGGAGCAAACATTTCCAGAGGACTAATTCTCAATCCAGAAGAACGCTCACTACCTCTCCCGCTTGGAGGCCTCGCCCATTTCTGCTGCAAATTAATCCACAAATTAAAACTTCCCGCCCCGGCCGTTCTGTTACCTACTCAGAGAGGGACGGGAGAGGGGGATACCAGTAAAAGGGGACTGGATGAGACCCTGAAATGCTCTCCGGGAGGCTCCTCCTCCTCCTCCCTTCCAGTAGCCCCCCTTTCTGCAAGAACCTTTTATTGCATTGCTTTCCTTCCTGGAGTAAAGGTCGGCTTATCTGACGTGTCCCAGGTTGTTATGAATGTTTCTGGTGTGCCCATCACGTGCTGATCGAAGAGCTCTTGGCTCAGAGCGGGTGGGGGGGGGGGGGGGACCTTACACCCCTAATCTGTGATTAGGGGTATTCGGCATATCCCACCCATTTTCTAGGTTGCCTCCCCTGCAGGGCTCCCACATCTTCCCCCGTGGGGGTCCCTCCCTGATGTGAGGGGGGTTTAGAACCGAGCCGGGCACATCATCATCATCATCATCAATCGTATTTATTGAGCGCTTACTATGTGCAGAGCACTGTACTAAGCGCTTGGGAAGTACAAATTGGCAACATATAGAGACAGTCCCTACCCAACAGTGGGCTCACAGTCTAAAAGGGGGAGACAGAGAACAAAACCAAACATACTAACAAAATAAAATAAATAGAATAGATATGTACAAGTAGAATAAATAGAGTAATAAATATGTACAAACATATATACAGGTGCTGTGGGGAAGGGAAGGAGGTAAGATGGGGGGGGGGATGGAGAGGGGGACGAGTAAGTGCTTCCCAAATACCATAACGATGATTATTTTGCATCGCTCCTGCCCCGCCCCAGGCAGCTGCTGCCCCGTGACCCCTCTCCTCCTCCTCCTCCCCGCAGCCCTCCAGGTGCGGGGGTGCCACCCCTCATTCATTCAATCGTATTTACTGAGCGCTTAGTGTGTGCAGAGCACTGGACTAAGCGCTTGGAAAGAACAAATCGGCAACCTATACTGACGGTCCCTACCCAACAACGGGCTCCCGCTCTGGAAGGGGGAGACTGACAATAAAACAAGTAGACGGGCGTCAATACCGTCAGAATAAATAGAATTATAGCTCCATACACATCATTAGGAGCGTGGCTCAATGGAAAGAGCCCGGGTTTGGGAGTCAGAGGTCGTGGGTTCAAATCCCAGCTCTGCCACTTGTCAGCTGTGTGACCCTGGGCAAGTCGCTTAGCTTCTCTGGGCCTCACTTCCCTCCTCTGGAAAATGGGGATAAGAATAATAATAATGGCGGCATTCAGTAAGTGCTTACTATGTGCAAAGCACTGTTCTAAGCGCTGAGGAGGCTACAGAGTGATCAGGCTGTCCCACGGAGGGCTCACAGTCAATCCCCATTTTACAGATGAGGTAACTGAGGCACAGAGAAGTGAAGTGACTTGCCCAGAGTCACACAGCTGACAACTGGCGGAGCTGGGATTTGAACCCATGACCTCTGACTCCAAAGCCCGTGCTCTTTCCACTGAGCCACGCTGCTTCTAACAACCTGATCACCTTGTATCCTCCCTAGCGCCGAGAACAGTGCTGGGCACATAGTAAGCATTTAACAAATGCCGTCATTATTATTAAACGGAGTAATAAATATGTACAACAATTAGAGTAATAAATATGCAGAACTATATACAAGTCCTGTGGGGAAGGGAGGGGTGATGGGGAGGGAAAAGGAGGACAGGGAGTGCAGGAGGCAGGCAGGGGGACGCCCGCTATTGGGGAGGCACTGTCTCTATATGTTGCTGACTTGTCATTCATTCATTCAATCGTATTTATTGAGCGCTTACTGTGTGCAGAGCACTGTACTAAGCGCTTGGGAAGTACAAGTTGGCAACATCTAGAGACGGTCCCTACCCAATAGCGGGCTCACAGTCTAGAAGGGGAGACAGACAACAAAACAAAACATATTAACAAAATAAAATAAAAATAAACAAATATAAATAAATATTTAATATACAAATATATAAATATAAATAAATACATAAAATAAATATATGTACAAGTAAAATAGAGTAATAAACAGCCTGATCACCCTGTATCCCCCCCAGCGCTCAGAACAGTGCTTTGCACTTAGTAAGCGCTTAACAAATACCATCATTATTATTATTAGTCATTCATTCAATCGTATTTGTTGAGCGCTTACTGTGTGCAGAGCACCGGACTAAGCGCTTGGGAAGTACAAGTTGGCAACATTCATTCATTCAATCGTATTTATGTTTCCAACTTGTACTTCCCAAGCGCTTAGTACAGTGCTCTGCACACAGTAAGCGCTCAATAAATACGATCGATTGATTGATTGATTGAGCGCTTACTGTGTGCAGAGCACTAGGAAGTTCAGGTTGGCAACATCTAGAGACGGCCCCTACCCAACAGCGGGCTCACAGTCCAGAAGGGGGAGACAGACAACAAAACAAAACATACTAACAAAATAAAATAGAGTAAACATGTACAAATAAAATAAATAAATAGAGTAATATTTCCCCTGAGCCCCGCTGCTTGAATGAGTGACTCTGTCTCCCCCTTCTAGACTGTGAGCCCACTGTTGGGTAGGGACCGTCTCTAGATGTTGCCAACTTGGCCTTCCCAAGCGCTTAGTCCAGTGCTCTGCACACAGTAAGCGCTCATTCAATATGAGTGAACGAATGAATGAATTGGTGGAGCCGGGATTAGAACCCGTGTCGTCTAACTCCCAAGCCCGGGGTCTTTCCACTGGGGCCTTATTACTCTATTTATTTGTACCCATTTATTCTATTTTGTTAATATGTTTTGTTGTCTGTCTCCCCCTTCTAGACTGTGAGCCCGCTGTTGGGTAGGGACCGTCTCTAGATGTTGCCAACTTGGACTTCCCAAGCACTTAGTCCAGTGCTCTGGACACAGTAAGCGCTCATTAAATGATTGAACGAATGAATGAATTGGTGGAGCCGAATTAGAACCCGTGACCTCTGACTCCCAAGCCCGGGCTCTTTCCACTGGGGCCTTATTACTCTATTTATTTGTACATATTTATTCTATTTTGTTAATATGTTTTGTTGTCTGTCTCCCCCATCTAGACTGTGAGCCCGCTGTCGGGTAGGGACTGTCTCTAGATGTTGCCAACTTGGACTTCCCAAGCACTTAGTCCAGTGCTCTGCACACAGTAAGCGCTCATTAAATATGATTGAACGAATGAATGAATTAGTGGAGCCGGAATTAGAACCCGTGACCTCTGACTCCCAAGCCCGGGCTCTTTCCTTTGGGGCCTTATTACTCTATCTGTGCATATTTATTCTATTTTGTTAATATGTTTTGTTGTCTGTCTCCCCCTTCCAGACTGTGAGCCCGCTGTCGGGTAGGGACCGTCTCTAGATGTTGCCAATTTGGACTTCCCAAGCGCTTAGAGAAGCAGCGTGGCTCAGTAGGAAAGAGCCCAGGCTTTGGAGTCAGAGGTCATGGGTTCAAATCCCGGCTCTGCCAATTGTCAGCTGGGTGGCTTTGGGCGAGTCACTTCACTTCTCTGGGCCTCAGTGACCTCATCTGCAAAATGGGGATTGAGACTGTGAGCCCCATGAGGGACAACCTGATAATCTTGTAGCCTTCACCTCTGGGCCTCAGTTACTTCATCTGTAAAATGGGGATTGAGACTGTGAGCCCCTTGAGGGACAACCTGATAATGCTGTAGCTTCCCCAATCAATCAATCGTATTTATTGAGCACTTACTGTGTGCAGAGCACTGTACTAAGCGCTTGGGAAGTACAAGTTGGCAACATATAGAGACAGTCCCTACCCAACAGTGGGCTCACAGTCTAAAAGGAGAAGCAGTGTGGCTCAGTGGAAAGAGCCCGGGCTCTGGAGTCAGAGGCCATGGGTTCAAATCCCAGCTCCGCCAATTGTCAGCTGTGTGGCTTTGGGCAAGTCACTTCACTTCTCTGGGCATCGGTTCCCTCATCTGTAAAATGGGGACTAAGACTGTGAGCCCCCCGTGGGACAACCTGATCACTTTGTAACCTCCCCAGCGCTTAGAACAGTGCTTTGCACATAGTAAGCGCTTAATAAATGCCATTATTATTATTAAAAGGGGGGAGACAGAACAAAACCAAACATACTAACAAAATAAAATAAATAGAATTTACTTTCTAATAATAATAATTATATTATTATATACAAGTAAATAAATAAGTAAAGTAAAATAAACAAATAGAATAATAAATATGTACAAGCAAAATAAATAAATAGAGTAATAAATATGTACAAATATACAGGTTATACTGCTTTAGAACGGTGCTTTGCACATAGTAAGCGCTTAATAAATGCCATTATTATTATTAAAAGTGGGAGACAGAGAACAAGACCGAACACACTAACAAAATAAAAGAAATAGAATTTATTTTATAATAATAATAATTATATTATTATATACAAGTAAATAAATAAGTAAAGTAAAATAAATAAACAAGTAAAAGAAATAAATAAATAGAATAATAAATATGTACAAGTAAAATAGAGTAAAAAATACGTACAAATATACAGGTTATACCGCTTTAGAACGGTGCTTTGCACATAGTAAGCGCTTAATAAATGCCATTATTATTATTATTAAAAGGGGGAGACAGAGAACAAAACCAAACATACTAACAAAATAAAATAAATAGAATTTATTTTCTAATAATAATAATATTATTATATACAAGTAAATAAATGAGTAAAGTAAAAAAAAACAAGTAAAAGAAATAAATAAATAGAATAATAAATATGTACAAGTAAAATAAATTGAGTAATAAATACGTACAAAGAACGGTGCTTTGCACATAGTAAGCGCTTAATAAATGCCATTATTATTACTATTAAAAGGGGGAGACAGAACAAAACCAAACGTACTAACAAAATAAAAGAAATAGAATTTATTTTATAATAATAATAATTATATTATCATATACAAGTAAATAAATAAGTAAAGTAAAATAAATAAACAAGTAAAAGAAATAAATAAATAGAATAATAAATATGTACAAGTAAAAGAAATAAATTAATAGAGTAATAAATATGTACAAACATACAGGTTATACCGCTTTGGAACGGTGCTTTGCACATAGTAAGCGCTTAATAAATGCCATTATTATTATTAAAGGGGGAGACAGAGAACACCAAACATACTAACAAAATAAAATAAATAGAATTTATTTTCTAATAATGATAATTATATTATTATATACAAGTAAATAGGTAAAGTAAAATAAATGAACAAGTAAAATAAATAAATAGAATAATAAATATGTACAAGCAAAATAGAGTAATAAACATGTACAAACATATATACAGGTTATACCGCTTTAGAATGGTGCTTTGCACATAGTAAGCGCTTAATAAATGCCATTATTATTATTATTATTAAAAGGGGGAGACAGAGAACAAAACCAAACATACTAACAAACTAAAATAAATAGAATTTATTTTCTAATAATAATAATAATATTATTATATACAAGTAAATAAATAAGTAAAGTAAAATAAATGAACAAGTAAAATAAATAAATAAATAGAATAATAAATATGTACAAGTAAAATACATAAATAAATAGACTAATGAATATGTACAAACAATAATAAATATGTACAAGTAAAATAGAGTAATAAACATGTACAAAAATACAGGTTATACCGCTTAGAACGGTGCTTTGCACATAGTAAGCGCTTAATAAATGTCATTATTATTATTAGAAGGGGAAGACTGAGAACAAAACCAAACATAGTAACAAAATAAAAGAAATAGAATTTATTTCATTATAATAATAATATTATATACAAGTAAATAAATAAGTAAAGTAAAATAAATGAACAAGTAAAATAAATAAATAGAATGATAAATATGTACAAGTAAAATAAATAAACAGAGTAATAAATATGTACAAACATACAGGTTATACCGCTTTAGAACGGTGCTTTGCACATAGTAAGCGCTGTAGAAATATACAGGTTACACCGCTTAGAACGGTGCTTTGCACACAGTAAGCGCTTAATAAATGCCATTATTATTATTAGAAGGGGGAGACAGAGAACAAAATCAAACATGCTAACAAAATAAAAGAAATAGAATTTATTTTATAATAATAATAATAATATTCTATACCAGTAAATAAGTAAAATAAACAAGTAAAAGAAATAGAGTAATAAATATGTACAAGTAAAATAAATAGAGTCATAAATATGTACAAACAAATATACAGGTTACACCGCTTTGGAACGGTGCTTTGCACATAGTAAGCGCTGTACAAATATACAGGTTATACCGCTTAGAACGGTGCTTTGCACATAGTAAGCGCTTAATAAATGCCATTATTATTATTAAAAGGGGGAGACAGAGAACAAAATCAAACATACTAACAAAATAAAATAAATAGAATCTATTTTATAATAATAATAATAATATATACAAGTAAATAAGTAAAGTAAAATAAATAAACAAGTCAAAGAAATAAATAGAATGATAAATATGTACAAGTAAAATAAATAAATAGAATGATAAATATGTACAAGTAAAATAAATAGAGTAATAAATATGTACAAACAAATATACAGGTTATACCGCTTTGGAACGGTATAGTCTCATAAATATGTACACACAAATATACAGGTTATACCGCTTTGGAACGGTGCTTTGCACATAGTAAGCGCTGTACAAATATACAGGTTATACCGCTTAGAACGGTGCTTTGCACATAGTAAGCGCTTAATAAATGCCATTATTATTATTATTAAAAGGGGGAGACAGAGAACAAAACCAAACATACTAACAAAATAAAATAAATAGAATTATTTTATAATAATAATAATATTATATACAAGTAAATAAATAAGTAAAATAAATGAACAAGTAAAATAAATAAATAGAATAATAAATATGTACAAGTAAAATAAATAGAGTAATAAATATGTACAAACATACAGGTTATACCGCTTTAGAACGGTGCTTTGCACATAGTAAGCGCTGTACAAATATACAGGTTATACCGCTTAGAACGGTGCTTTGCACAGAGTAAGCGCTTAATAAATGCCATTATTATTATTATTAAAAGGGGGACACAGAGAACAAAACCAAACATACTAACAAAATACAATAAATAGAATGTATTTTATAATAATAATAATATTATATACAAGTAAATAAATAAGTAAAGTAAAATAAATGAACAAGTAAAATAAAAAAATAAATAGAATAATAAATATGTACAAGTAAAATACATAAATAAATAGAGTAATAAATATGTACAAACAATAATAAATATGTACAAGTAAAATAGAGTAATAAACATGTACAAAAATACAGGTTATACCGCTTAGAACGGTGCTTTGCACATAGTTAGCGCTTAATAAATGCCATTATTATTATTAGAAGGGGGAGACTGAGAACAAAACCAAACATACTAACAAAATAAAATAAATAGAATCTATTTTATAATAATAATAATATTAAATACAAGTAAATAAATAAGTAAAGTAAAATAAATGAACAAGTAAAATAAATAGAATGATAAATATGTACAAGTAAAATAAATAGAGTAATAAATGTACAAACATACAGGTTATACCGCTTTAGAACGGTGCTTTGCACATAGTAAGCGCTGTACAAATATACAGGTTATACCGCTTAGAACGGTGCTTTGCACATAGTAAGCGCTTAATAAATGCCATTATTATTATTATTAAAAGGGGGGGACAGAGAACAAAATCAAACATAGTAACAAAATAAAATAAATAGAATTTATTTTATAATAATAATAATATTATATACAAGTAATTAAATAAGTAAAGTAAAATAAATGAACAAGTAAAATAAACAGAATAATAAATATGTACAAGTAAAATAAATGGAGTAATAAATATGTACAAACATACAGGTTATACCGCTTTGGAACGGTGCTTTGCACATAGCAAGCGCTGTACAAATATACAGGTTATACCGCTTAGAACGGTGCTTTGCACATAGTAAGCGCTTAATAAATGCCATTATTATCATTATTAAAAGGGGGAGACAGAGAACAAAACCAAACATACTAACAAAATAAAAGAAACAGAATTTATTTTATAATAATAATAATATTATATACAAGTAAATAAATAAGTAAAGTAAAATAAATGAACAAGTAAAATAAATAAATAAATAGAATAATAAATATGTACAAGTAAAATACATAAATAAATAGAGTAATAAATATGTACAAACAATAATAAATATGTACAAGTAAAATAGAGTAATAAACATGTACAAAAATACAGGTTATACCGCTTAGAACGGTGCTTTGCACATAGTTAGCGCTTAATAAATGCCATTATTATTATTATTAAAAGGGGGAGACAGAGAACAAAATCAAACATACTAACAAAATAAAATAAATAGAATGTATTTTATAATAATAATAATAATATATACAAGTAAATAAGTAAAGTAAAATAAATAAACAAGTAAAAGAAATAAATAGAATAATAAATATGTACAAGTAAAATAAATAGAGTAATAAATATGTACAAACATACAGGTTATACCGCTTTAGAACGGTGCTTTGCACATAGTAAGCGCTGTACAAATATACAGGTTATACCGCTTAGAACGGTGCTTTGCACATAGTAAGCGCTTAATAAATGCCATTATTATTATTATTAAAAGGGGGGGACAGAGAACAAAATCAAACATAGTAACAAAGTAAAATAAATAGAATTTATTTTATAATAATAATATTATATACAAGTAAATAAATAAGTAAAGTAAAATAAACAAGTAAAAGAAATAAATAGAATGATAAATATGTACAAGTAAAAGAAATAAATAGAATGATAAATATGTACAAGTAAAATAAATAGAGTAATAAATATGTACAAACAAATATACAGGTTATACCGCTTTGGAACGGTATAGAGTCATAAATATGTACACACAAATATACAGGTTATACCGCTTTGGAACGGTGCTTTGCACATAGTAAGCGCTGTACAAATATACAGGTTACACCGCTTAGAACGGTGCTTTGCACACAGTAAGCGCTTAATAAATGCCATTATTAGTAGTAGTAGTAGTAGTACAGTGTTCTGCACACAGTAAGCGCTTAATAAATGCCATTATTATTATTATTAGTAGTAGTAGTACAGTGTTCTCCACACAGTAAGCGCTCAATCAATACGATTGATTGATTGATTGATTGAATGCCTGGAAGGTGAGGGGGTGGGGTGGGGTGGGGTGTGTGGGGGGGGGGGTGGCTCACCTTGCTGAGGACCCCGCAGAGCTCCACAGGCTGCCCGGCCTCGGTGTCCGGGTCCTCCTCCGAGCCCGACGAGTTCCAGCTCTGGTTGTCCGACATGGAGGCGCGGGGAGGCGCGGGGAGACGGGCCCCGCCGGCCGACACCGGCCCTCCGTCCACCGGCGGGCGAAGAAGACGCGGCGCCAAGGACCGCCGGCCCCTCACCACACGACCACCACCGCCGCCATCTTCCAACCTCGGCCCCCTCCTCCCTCCGCCCCGCCTCGCCCTCAGGCGGCGCGCATGCGCCCCCCCCCCCTTCCCATCGCGCGTTGCATGCTGGGACTCGTAGTCCCCCGCGGGCCCCGATGGCTCCACGGCTCGGCTCGCTTCACCTGAGAGGTGAGCCCGCAGTCGGGCCTTGAATCAATCGATCGTATTTATTGAGCGCCTACTGTGTGCGGAGCACTGTACTAAGCGCTTGGGAAGGACAAGTTGGCGACAGATAGGGACGGTCCCTACCCAGCAGTGGGCTCACAGTCTAAAGGGAGGATGAAAGTGAGCTTGGCGGTTGTGGGGAGGGAGGGCACTTCGCTTCTCTGGGCCTCGGTTTACCTCATCTGCCATAATAATAATAATAATAATAATAATGGCATTTATTAAACGCTTATTATATGCCAAGGAGGTGGGCTCTCAGTAGGGCCTTGAAGGGAGGATGAAACTGAGCTTGGTGGATTTGGGGAGGGAGGGCAGGGGGCACTTCGCTTCTCTTAGAAGCGCTTAGAACAGTGCTTTGCACATAGTAAGTGCTTAATAAATGCCATTATTATTATTATTATTCTCTGGGCCTCGGTTTACCTCATCTGTCACAATAACAATAATAATAATAATAATAATAGTGGCATTTATTAAACGCTTACTATATGCCAAGGAGGTGGGCTCTCAGTAGGGCCTTGAAGGGAGGATGAAACTGAGCTTGGCGGTTGTGGGGAGGGAGGGCACTTCGCTTCTCTGGGCCTCAGTTTACCTAATCTGTCATAATAACAATAATAATAGTGACATTTATTAAACGCTTACTATATGCCAAGGAGGTGGGCTCTCAGTTGGGCCTTGAAGGGAGGATGAAACTGAGCTTGGCGGTTGTGGGGAGGGAGGGCACTTCGCTTCTCTGGCCCTCAGTTTACCTCATCTGTCATAATAACAATAATAATAGTGACATTTATTAAACGCTTACTATATGCCAAGGAGGTGAGCTCTCAGTAGGGCCTTGGAAGGAGGAAGAGAGCTAGCTTGGTGGATTTGGGGAGGGAGGGCAGGGGGCAAAAGTGCTTCTCCTAGAAGCGCTTAGAACAGTGCTTTGCACATAGTAAGTGCTTAATAAATGCCATTATTATTATTATTGTTATTCTCTGGGCCTCGGTTTACCTCATCTGTAATAATAATAATAATAATAATAATAATAATGACACTTATTAAACGCTTACTGTATGCCAAGGAGGTGAGCTCTCAGTAGGGCCTTGAAGGGAGGATGAAACTGAGTTTGGCGGTTGTGGGGAGGGAGGGCACTTCGCTTCTCTGGACCTCTAGTTTACCTCATCTTTCATAATAATAATAATAATAATAATAATAGTGGCATTTATTAAACGCTTACTATATGCCAAGGTGGTGAGCTCTCAGTAGGGCCTTGGAGGGAGGAAGAGAGCTAGCTTGGCGGTTGTGGGGAGGGAGGGCAGGGGGCACTTCGCTTCTCTTAGAAGCGCTTAGAACAGTGCTTTGCACATAGTAAGTGCTTAATAAATGCCATTATTATTATTATTATTCTCTGGACCTCGGTTTACCTCATCTGTCGTAATAATAATAATAATAATAATAATAATAATAATGACATTTATTAAACGCTTCCTGTATGCCAAGGAGGTGAGCTCTCAGTCGGGCCTTGAAGGGAGGATGAAACTGAGCTTGGCGGTTGTGGGGAGGGAGGGCACTTCGCTTCTCTGGGCCTCGGTTTCCCTCATCTGTCATAATAATGCTAATAATAGTGGCATTTATTAAACGCTTACTATATGCCAAGGAGGTGGGCTCTCAGTAGGGCCTTGAAGGGAGGATGAAACTGAGATTGGCGGTTGTGGGGAGGGAGGCACTTCGCTTCTCTGGGCCTCGGTTTACCTCATCTGTCATAATAATAATAATAATAGTGGCATTTATTCCACGCTTACTATATGCCAAGGAGGTGGGCTCTCAGTAGGGCCTTGAAGGGAGGATGAAACTGAGCTTGGTGGTTGTGGGGAGGGAGGGCACTTCGCTTCTCTGGGCCTCGGTTTACCTCATCTGTCATAATAATAAAAATAATAGTGGCATTTATTAAACGCGGCAGGAGAGCACTTCGCTTCTCTTAGAAGCGCTTAGCAACGCTTAGAACAGTGCTTTGCACATAGTAAGCGCTTAATAAATGCCATTATTATTGTTATTATTATTCTCTGGACCTCGGTTTACCTCATCTGTCATAATAATAATAATAGTGGCATTTATTAAACGCTTACTATATGCCAAGGAGGTGGGCTCTCAGTAGGGCCTTGAAGGGAGGATGAAACTGAGCTTGGTGGTTGTGGGGAGGGAGGGCACTTCGCTTCTCTGGGCCTCGGTTTACCTCATCTGTCATAATAATAATAATAATGATAGTGGCATTTATTAAACGCTTACTATATGCCAAGGAGGTGAGCTCTCAGTAGGGCCTTGAAGGGAGGATGAAACTGAGCTTGGCGGTTGTGGGGAGGGAGGGCAGGGGACACTTTGCTTCTCTTAGAAGCACTTAGAACAGTGCTTTGCACATAGTAAGTGCTTAATAAATGCCATTATTATTGTTATTCTCTGGATCTCGGTTTACCTCATCTGTCATATTAATAATAATAATAATAATAATAATAATAGTGGCATTTATTAAACTTTTACTATGCCGAGGAGGTGACCTTTCAGTAGGGCCTTGAAGGGTGGAAGAGAGCTAGCTTGGCGGATGTGGGGAGGGAGGGCAGGAGGGCACTTCGTTTCTCTGGACCTCGGTTTACCTCATCTGTCATAATAATGATAATAGTGGCATTTATGAAACGCTTACTATATGCCAAGGAGGTGAGCTCTCAGTCGGGCCTTGAAGGGAGGAAGACAGCTAGCTGGTGGATGTGGGGATGGAGGGCAGGAGGGCACTTCGCTTCTCTTAGAAGCGCTTAGCAACGCTTAGAACAGTGCTTTGCACGTAGTAAGCACTTAATAAATGCCATTATTATTATTATTATTATTATTGTTCTCTGGACCTCGGTTTACCTCATCTGTCATAATAGTAATAGTAGTGGCATTTCTTAAACGCTTACTATATGCCAAGGAGGTGAGCTCTCAGTAGGGCCTTGAAGGGAGGAAGAGCGCTAGCTTGGCGGATGTGGGGAGGGAGGGCAGGAGGGCACTTCGCTTCTCTGGACCTCAGTTTACCTCATCTGTCATAACAATAATAATAATAGTGGCATTTATTAAACGCTTACTATATGCCAAGCACTGTTCTAAGCACTGGGGAGGTTACAAGGTGATCAGGTTCATCCACTCATTCATTCAGTCATATTTATTGAGCGCTAACTGTGTGCAGAGCACTGGACTAAGTGCTTGGGAAGTACAAGTTGGCAACATCTAGAGACGGTCCCTACCCAACAGTGGGCTCACAGTCTAGAAGGGGGAGACAGAGAACAAAACAAAACATATTAACAAAATAAAATAAGTAGAATAAATAAGTACAAGTAAAATAGAGTAATAAATATGTACAAACATATATACATATTCATTCATTCAGTCGTATTTATTGAGCGCTTACTGTGTGCAGAGCACTGGACTAAGCGCTTGGGAAGTACAAGTTGGCAACATACAGAGACGGTCCCTACCCAACAGTGGGCTCACAGTCTAGAAGAAGAAGAAGAAGTCTAGAGGGTTGTCCCTTGTGGGGCTCACAGTCTTAATCCCCATTTTGCAGATGGGGTCACTGAGGCCCAGGGAAGTGGAGTGACTTCCCCAAGGTCACACAGCTGACAATTGGTGGGGTCGGGATTGGAACCCATGATCTCTGGCTCCAAAGCCCGGGCTCTTCACTGACCCACGCTGCTTCTCTAATGCCTGTTTTGCTGTCTGTCTCCCCCCTTCTAGACTGTGAGCCCGCTGTGGGCAGGGAGGGTCTTTCTTTGTTGCTGAATTGCCCTTCCCAAGCGCTTAGTAATAATAATAATGATGGCATTTGTTAAGCGCTTACTATGTACAAAGCACTGTTCTAAGCGCTGGGGGGATACAAGGTGATCAGGTTGCCCCACGTGGGGCTCACAGTCATCATCCCCACTTTACAGATGAGGTAACTGAGGCTCTGAGAAGGTAAGTGACTTGCCCAAGTTCACACAGCAGACATGTGGTGAGCCCCCTTCTTCCTCTCCCCCTTCTTCCCTTCCCCACATCACCTGTATATATGTATATATGTTTGTACGTATTTATTACTCTATTTATTTATTTATTTTACTCGTACATATCTATTCTATTTATTTTGTTAATATGTTTGGTTTTGTTCTCCGTCTCCCCCTTCTAGACTGTGAGCCCGCTGTTGGGTAGGGACCGTCTCTAGATGTTGCCAACCTTGTCCTTCCCAAGCGCTTAGTCCAGTGCTCTGCACACAGTAAGCGCTCAATAAATACGATTGATTGATTGAATAAATATGCACAAGTAAAATAGAGTAATAAATATATGCAAACATACACCTCCTTCCCCTCCCCACAGCACCTATATATATGCATATATGTTTGGGAGACAGACAAGAAAACAAAACATATAAACCCAATAAAACGAGTGGAATAAATATGCACAAGCGAAACAGAGTAATAAATAGGTACAAACATATACGTCCTTCCCTTACACAGTAAGCGCTCAATACGATTGATTGAGTCAGGATTAGAACCCATGACCACTGACCCCCTCGTCCCTCTCTCCATCCCCCCATCTTACCTCCTTCCCTTCCCCACAGCACCTGTATATATGTATATATGGTTGTACATATTTATTACTCTATTTATTTATTTTACTTGTACATTTCTATCCTATTTATTTTATTTTGTTGGTATGTTTGGTTCTGTTCTCCGTCTCCCCCTTTTAGACTGTGAGCCCACTGTTGGGTAGGGACTGTCTCTATGTGTTGCCAATTTGTACTTCCCAAGCGCTTAGTACAGTGCTCTGCACATGGTAAGCGCTCAATAAATACGATTGATTGATTGATTGATTGATTGATTGAAGCCACGCTGCTTCCCTCAGCAGCTTAGTGCAGTGCTCTGCACACAGTAAGCGCTCAATACGGACGAGAGAATGGATGAATGGGGAGCGGTGCATGCTGGGGGTTGTAGTCCTCCTCGGGCCGAAGACGGGGGGGGGCGGAGCGGTGCATGCTGGGGGTTGTAGTCCTCCGCGGGCCGCGCGGCATGGTGGGAGCTGTAGTCGCCGTCGTGGAGTCGCGGCGGGGAGTGCGCAGGCGCGGCCCGCGCGGCGGGTGGGCCTCGCGCGCCTTGGCGTTTGGCGCCTTTTCCTCGACTGACTGATTGACTGACAGACTGACTGACAGACTGACTGACAGACTGACTGACAGACAGACAGACTGACTGACAGACTGACTGACAGACTGACTGACAGACTGACCGACTGACTGTCCATGGCGAGGACCCCGGCCCCAGGTGAGACCCACGGCACCTCCTCCAGGAGGCCTTCCCAGACTGAGCCCCCTCCTCCCCCTCACTTTACCTCCTTCCCCTCAGCACCTGGATATACGGACATTCATTCATTCAACCGTATTTATTGAGCGCTTACCCTGTGCAGAGCACTGTACTAAGCGCTTGGGAAGTCCAAGTTGGCAACATACAGAGACAGTCCCTACCCAACAGCGGGCTCACAGTCTGGAAGGGGGAGACAGACAACAAAACAAAACATATAAACCAAATAAAGTGGATAGAATAAATTTTTACAAGCAAAATAAATAGAGTAATAAACATGTGCAATAGAGATGTTGCCAATTTGTACTTCCCAAGCGCTTAGTGCAGTGCTCTGCACATAGTAAGCGCTCAATAAATACGATTGATGATGATGATGATGTGCAAACATATATACAGGTGCTGTGGGGAGGGGAAGGAGGTATATGTTTGTACCTATTTATTACTCTGTTTCACTTGTGCATGTTTATTCCACTCATTTTATTTGGTTTATATGTTTTGTTTTGTTGTCCGTCTCCCAAACATATATGCATATATATATAGGCGCTGTGGGGAGGGGAAGGAGGTATATGTTGGTATATATTTATTACTCTATTTTGCGTGTGCATATTTATTCAATCAATGAATCGTATTTATTGAGCGCTTACTGTGTGCAGAGCACTGGACTAGGCGCTTGGGAAGTTCAAGTTGGCAACATACAGAGACGGTCGCTACCCAACAGCGGGCTCACAGTCTAGAAGGGGGAGACAGACAACAAAACATATTAACAAAATAGAATAAATATGCGTAAGTAAAATAAATAGAGCAATAAATATGTACAAACATATATACAGGTGCTGTGGGGAGGGGAAGGAGGTATATGTTTGTACCTATTTATTACTCTGTTTCACTTGTGCATATTTATTCCACTCGTTTTATTTGGTTTATATGTTTTGTTTTGTTGTCCGTCTCCCAGACATATATGCATATATATAGGCGCTGTGGGGAGGGGAAGGAGGTATATGTTTGTATATATTTATTACTCTATTTTGCGTGTGCATATTTATTCAATCAATCAATCGTATTTATTGAGCGCTTACTGTGTGCAGAGCACTGGACCAGGCGCTTGGGAAGTCCAAGTTGGCAACATACAGAGACGGTCCCTACCCAACAGCGGGCTCACAGTGTAGAAAGGGGAGACAGACAACAAAACAAAACATATAAAACAAATAGAATAAATATGCACAAGTAAAATAGAGTAATAAATATGTACAAACATATATACATATATACAGGTGCTGTGGGGAGTGGAAGGAGGTATATGTTTGTACGTATTTATTACTCTATTTCACTTGTGCAGATTTATTCCATTCATTTTATTTGGTTTATATGTCTTGTTTTGTTGTCTATCTCCCAAACATATATGCATGTATACAGGTACTGTGGGGAGGGGAAGGAGGTATATGTTTGTACGTATTTATTACTCTATTTCACTTGTGCATATTTATTCCATTTATTTTATTTGGTTTATATGTTTTGTTGTCTGTCTCCCAAGCATATATGCATATGTACAGGTGCTGTGGGGAGGGGAAGGAGGTGCATGTTTGAACATATTTATTACTCTATTTCACTTGTGCATATTTATTCCATTTATTTTGTTTGGTTTATATGTTTTGTTTTGTTTGTCTCCCAAACAAACGAGAGAGAACGAGAGTGAACGAGAGAGCGGAATCGAGGATGACACCAAGGTTGCGGGCTTGTGAGATGGGAAGGATGGTAGTGCCGTCAACAGAGATGGGAAAGTCAGGGAGAGGGCAGGGTTTGGGAGGGAAGACAAGGAGTTCAGTCTTGGACATGTTGAGTTTTAGGTGGCGGGCAGACATCCAGATGGAGATGTCCTGAAGGCAGTTGTGTGACCTTAGGTAAGTCACTTCACTTCTCTGTGCCTCAGTAAAATGTAAATCTGTAAAATGGAGATGCAGTACCTGTTCTCCCTCCTACTTAGACTGTGAGGGACTGTATCTGACATAATTAACTTACATCTACCCCAGTGCTTAGTACAGTGCTTGGCACGTAACGCTTAATAAATGCCACAATGGTTTTTTTTTTTTTTCATTTTGAAAACTACCTTTATTATCCTTTGTTGGAGATTATAAAAGCAAACATATTATAAAAACAACCATATATAATCTGCCAGCCAGGTTCTATAGCATAGATGGGATCATAGTTTGGGGAGTATTTTAAAAAATCAGCTCTGTGTTTTATCTAAAAGAAAGTTAATCTACAATCAATTAATGAATTTCAAGCTATATTAGCAACTTGAAATGTGTATTTTCTAAATGGTAATTATGGTATTAAGTACTTAGTACCTGCCCAGTGCAGGCATAGATACACAGGGCGACTTGACACCTGTCCACATGTTTCGTTGTCTGTCTCCCCCTTCTAGACTTTAGACTTTTAGACTGTGAGCCCACTGTTGGGTAGGGACTGTCTCTATATGTTGCCAATTTGTACTTCCCAAGCGCTTAGTACAGTGCTCTGCACATAGTAAGCGCTCAATAAATACGATTGATGATGATGATGATGACTGTGAGCCCATTGTTGGGTAGGGACCGTCTCTATATGCTGCCAACTTGTACTTCCCAAGCGGTTAGTACAGTGCTTTGCACACAATAAGTGCTCAATAAATACAATTGAATGAATGAATTATTATGAGATTAGACAGTCCTTGCCCCACAACAGGGTTCACAGTTTACATTGCCATCATTTTACAGATGAGGAAACTGAAGCTGGCAGAGGTTAAGTGACTTGCCCAAAGTGACACGGCAAGTGGCAAATTGCACAGTTTAGCCTAGAGCCCGAGTCGCCCAGTCCCAGTGGTCATTCCGTGAGGCCATGCTATAAATGAGTAAGCATATTGAAAAGTTCATATTCTTCCCATGACGAGTTTAAGTATTCCCTTGAGTTATTAGCGAGTCTGCATTCAGCTACGTATCCTGTTCGGATGACTTGCTGGCACAGTATAACTTCTATCTTGAGTGCATTTTCACAGCCAATAGCAAATGCATTCTTTGCAGTTCCACTACATATTCCTGTTTTCGAAGATTGGTTCAGCCACAGTAATCTACCTCAGAGCAATAATCATTTTTACATTTTCATTTTCACTCCTTCAAGATGAAAGCTCCTCATAGCTATTTCACTTACTATCATGCAGTTCAGTGAGATTGACCAGGGTACACTTCCTTTTTAAAAATAATATTCATTCAGTCAGTCGTATGTATTAAGTGCTTAATGGGTGCAGAACAATGTAATAATAATAATGATGGCATTTATTAAGCGTTTACTATGTGCAAAGCACTGTTCTAAGAGCTGGGGAGGTTACAAGGCAATCAGGTTATCCCATGGGGGGCTCACAGTCTTAATCCCCGTTTTCCAGGTGAGGTAACTGAGGCACAGAGAAGTTAAGTGACTTGCCCAACGTCACACAGCTGACAGTTGGCGGAGCCGGGTTTTGAGCCCATGACCTCTGACTTCGCAGCCCGGGCTCTTTCCACTGAGCCACGCTGCTTGCTTGGGAAAGTACAGTACAACAGTAAACAGTGACATGCCCTGCCCACAACAAGCTCACAGTCTTGGGGGAATCGGTGGGGCGGGGGAAGGCAGATATCAAAAATTAAAAAAAATTACAGATATATTTAAGTGCTGTGGAATTGGGCGGGGTGGGGGGAGAGCAAAGGGAGCAAGTCAGGGTGATGCAAAAGGAAGTGGGAGATGAGGAAAAGTGGGGCGTAGTCTGGGAAGGCCTCTTGGAGGAGATGTGCCTTCAATAAGGCTTTGAAGGGGGGAGAGTAATTGTCTGTTGGATTTGAGGAGGGAGGGCATTCCAGGTAAGAGGCAGAATGTGGGGCCAGGGGTCAGCCGCGAGACGGGCTAGATGGAGGCACAGCGAGATGGCTAATGTGTTAAAATGACAGTTTTAATGTGGGCAGTGAGTTTGTCTATCAACTTTGTTATGCTATACTAAGCACTCTGTACAGTGCTCTGCGACAGTAAGTGCTCAATAATTATGTTTGGTTAGTTAGTGATTTATTCATTTGAATAAGTTGACATTCCGACCCTCTGCATTCCCTATTCTCACCCCAACCAAAAAAAAATCAATCAATCGTATTTATTGAGCGCTTACTGTGTGCAGAGCACTATACTAAGCGCTTGGGAAGTACAAGTTGGCAACATATAGAGACAGTCCCCACCCAACAGTGGGCTCACAGTCTAAAAGGGGGAGACAGAGAACAAAACCGAACGTAGTAACAAAATAAAATAAATAGAATAGATATGTACAAGCAAAATAAATAGAGTAATAAATATGTACAAACATTTATACAGGTGCTGTGGGGAAGGGAAGGAGGTAAGATGGGGGGATGGAGAGGGGGACGAGGGGGAGAGGCTATCATAAAAAAAGGCTATCATCTAGCTAGACAGTGTGTATAGAGACAAAGGGAAAGACAATAATTAAGGAAAAAGAAGCATCAAGTTTTTAGCAATATTTCATCAAAATCAAATGTTTGGCAGCATCACGATAGTCCACCGTGGTATTGCTGTAGCAGTATTCAACTCTTGTGAAATACCTTAGCAGTTAGCGGAATATGAGCTCAAGGGGAAGAGAAGACTTAACAGTATTATTAAAATTATGAACTTGTAGAACACGTCATGTTACCTAGTAAATGAGAATTTGGGCAAGGGTGAGTATTTAAGAAGAAAGATAAGGTAGGTATTAAATTGAGACTTAGGTGGCAGCAAGAATTCTGTCATTCCATTCCTTCATTCAGTCGTATTTATGGAGCAATTACTCTATGGAAAGCACTGTACTAAGCGCCTGGGAAAGTACAGTATAACAATAACATTCCTTGTGCACAACGAGCTTACAGTGTAGAGGAGGAGACAGGCATTAATATAAATAAATACATAAATAAATTTCAGTCATGTACATAAGTGCTGTGGGGTTGGCAGGGGAATGAATAAAGGGACCAAGTCAGGGTGACACAGAGGAGAGTGGAAAAAAAGGAAAACAGGAGTTAGCTGGGGAAAGTCTCCAATAAATGCTCATAAATTCAGAAAGACTTAAGTTAATTTGCTGAGAGAGGGTTCTGCTGTATACTGCCAAACCTGTGTGTAGGCACAGTGGTCGCTTAGTACAGTGCTCTGTACACAGTAAGCACTCAATAAATATGGTTGAATGAATGATTGAGAATGAAATTAGGTCACCATGAGTTCTGATGCAGGGAGACAGTGGGAGTCAGGATCCTGTAAAGCACTGGACGGTGTGAGGAGGAAGTAACTAAATGAACAGTTAAAAAATTTGAAACATGAATTAAGAACCACACCACAGAAGCCATAATATAAAAGGATGCTAAAAACCACCCTGTAATTTTACATTCTGTTGGCACTTTTGAAGCATTGTACTTTGGGTAACTTTCAGATGTTTGAGGTTTCAAACAAGAAAACTATTTCTGAAGAGTGTTAGTAAGCCTGGTCAGTGTTAGTAAGCCTGGTCAGAAACTGAGTATATTACATCTGACTAATGTCAGGTGTTTGTGGAAAATTCTCATTAGTCACAATGATTGTATCAGTCTGTCATGTTGAATGTATGCCATTTCTTGGAGCCTGCAGCCATCTTGTGTCTATTCTTTCAGGCCTCAGCTTTATCATGTCATAAGCACATGCTTTCTGTTTTACTTCACTGTGCAGGGCTAAACATCGCCCTATGCTCCAGCATTTGGTCTCCACCCTTATTCTTGGGTTCTAGTCCAGTATTCCAGGACTGTGAACATTAATTCTCAACTCCTTGGCTGTGTTTTTGTGTTTTGTCATCTTCATTGATTTGTCAACTCTCCCTTTTCTCTTGATTTTCCTGTTTTTCCCTTACTGTCCCAACATTTCTTGGTACTTCATCCTTTCTCCCCTCTCTTTCCCCACCTTCGATTCTTTTATGTCCCTTTCAGCTATCTGCTGATTTGTTCTCCACCTTCCTCCTTCCCCTTTTTCCTCTCCCCCATTCCCTCCGTTTAATTCCCACATGCCCCACCAAGCAGTGACATAGATAGTCTTCCAAACATTAACCGGGGCCCAAACTCCCAAATATTGTCCTTTCCCCAGGATGTAGCCTTAATGACTTGGGAAGCATCATGACCTTGTGGAAAGACCATGGGCCTGGGATCACCTGGGTTCTTATCCCAGTTTTGACACTTGTCTGCTATGTGACCTTGTGTAAGTCACTTAACTTCTCTGTGCCTCTGTTACCTCATCTATAAAATGGAGGTTAAATCCTACTCCCTCCTTCTTAGACTGTGAGTTCCATGTGGGACTGGGACTGTGTCCAACTTGATTATCTTGTATCTCCCCCAGTGCTTAGTACAGTGCTTGGCACATAGTGCTTAGCAAGTACTGTTTTTAGAAAAAAAATGACCAATATTCCCTCTCCACCCCCACTCATCCTATCTTCCACATACATATAGATTTATTAAGCTTCATTTGGGAACGGGTCTTATGTTGGGAGGGACGGGGTATGTAGTTCTCCGACACCTTGTGAAATTAAGAGAACTATCTAAATCCTTTCCTCCTTGGCTGCCATTTTGGCATTAGTGAAGTCAACTGTCTAAAATAGGATTGGGCACAGTGCCTGTTTGCACCCTCATAACTACCAGACTTCTTATCACTGAAGCTGCTGCATTTGTGTTTATGAATGTTTGTTCTTGTGGGTGTCAATGTCATTGTGTACCTTTGTATGCCTGTATATGGCAAAAAGAGTTGTCTTTCCACTTGTAGAGATTAATCCCTATTTAGGTTAATAGGCAGGTGTTAGTGGTTAGCTGGACGTAAGTAGAACAATTTTCAATCCAATAATGTCAATATTTGGGCTTGTCTTTTAAGGAATTTGAATCAAATCTATGACAAATATGAAGTCAATAAATTTTGGTAGAGTCTTCTTAGGGTTAGGACGCACCCAATTTAAGAAGCAGTTAGTATTAAAACTTACTTTAAATATTAGATTGTGTTACAATCTACTTGAATGGAAAATGTACCTCCCAAATTTATCCCTGCCTAGAATTAGAGGATTGATGAGTCATAATACAGGATCAGTGCAGCAGTAAGATGCAAAAAGAAATAGTACCAGCTGTTTAGGGAAAAGGGATATCCATTTTTCAAAGAACCCTTAAACTATATTTTACAACACTATTTTGGCATAACCGATGTTTACTTTTCTATAGAGGAATTTAGGTGCAGGATATAATGAGTGATAGTTTCCTATTAGTGTCTTGGCACACTGACAAATTTCCTTTTTTTTCCTGTGAAAATACCAGGCTTACATTGGTCAGAATTTTTCAGGATCTGAAATGCAGTATCATATATATGCATGCCCTTTGCTGGCACGAGAGGGAGAGAAGCCTATAAGCCAAAGCTAAAGATTTTGAAAGAAGCTATGCAGTAGTATTTATTGAGCGCCTACTGTGTGCTTGGAACAGAAGTAGTAATGATGATGGCTGCCCTACCAAAGCATTTGTGTAAAACATAACATTAACAGTTTGAAAAGTTTTTTAAGGTCTGATAGTCACCTAACTTGTGAAGGCTGTCTACAGAGTAGACCACAGAGCGATGTGGGTGAGTTACCAAGAGAATAACACTTTAAGCTGTCACACAATCTATAAAATATGTCCAATTTCTAAGTGAAATGAATTGTATTTTAAATTACAACTGTCAAGGTTGAAGACTTAGAATGTTGTGAAACTTTCCCCCCTTTTATACTGAAGAGGTCAGAGAGGAATTTTTTTTGGTTTTACATATTTGATCCAGAAGACTGAATCTTGTAAGCAATAATAAAAATCTTGCTTAGTTGGAGGAGCCTACTAGTGACCTCTACTGCACTGAATTATCAGGCATGAGCTCATCCCCCTATTTCTGCCATTCTCAATCTTGTAAGCCAACAGAAACTTAAAATTGACAAATTTTTCCTTTCTGATCTCGTCAGATATTACGGTTCTTGACTCCCAATGCCCCTTACAGAAATGAAGCAGCCCTATAAATTTTGCAGCTCATCCAAATGATAAACGGAACAGAATAAAATCCAGTTTCGTGCTTTTGAGAGAATTTGTGATGGCCTGTTTCTCTGCCGAGTCCTTAGTGAAGAGGAATTTTTTAAATTTAGGTCGAAGAAACAATTTATCAGAGCCCTTAATAATTAGCCTTAAAACAATGGATATTGAGTCATAAATCAAATTTTAAAATTATTGTTTTGGAATAAAGTAATGCTGCTTCTACGAAAAGACATAAAAGTTAAAATGCAGTAATGTGCTGAAACTGGCATAAAAATTTATCAGGGAAGATTTTACTGAGTGTTTAAGCAGTGCGGCAGCACTCAAATTTTAACATCTCTTAAAAGCTAATCTCTGAATTAGAGGTTATGTAGGTTCTATGGTCTACCTTTTCCAGTGATTCAAAAACAGTCCTTTCCTCAGTCCTCTTCCAGGGCCTATATATCTGATAGTAACAGAGCTTCTTATCAACAACATTGGCATTTGATTTTGCAAGTGAATTACACATTGGCCCTAGGTGGGGAAGACCTGTGTGAGGCTGCTGTGGGCTCCTGATTGCAAGTCTGAATCGATCAATCACTGGTATCTGAATGGAACCTCACAGCCAGGTTATGCCTCTGCTGTATGGCAAAAATATAGAAAATGTCAATCTCCATCCCCACTCTATCTGTGGAGTAGCGGCAGTGAGCTGGGTCATAGCGCACAGTATAGCTTAGAGCATAGTAAGCGCTTAACAAATGCCATCATTATTATTACTATTATTATAGCTAATGGGCCCATTGCCCTGTTGTAGAGGCAATGGGGAGAGGGAGTGGGCAATGAAAGCATGGGATGTTTGAAAAACTCTAGCATAGGACAGAAGTGTGTGAATTTTGTTATGCTACTGCTAAAGAGAGTTTCAGCAAGTAATGTCAAATTTGGCACAGTGGTTAAAGAGCATCAATATAATGCCAACTGTTTTGAAAAATTGATTCTCCACACCACTCCCTTTGCACTAAATGATTATGGATTAGCTCAAGGAGTTATAAGAGGGAGCATCCTAAATGTTCTAGCCCAAAGGAAAGAGGGGAATGAGCTGCAGACAGCAGGGAGTCGGGGCAGCAAATGAGACCTCTGCCACAAACCCCCCCTCCCGAACCTCCCCCCAAAAAACACAACTGACGAAAGGGGGAAAGAACCGGTCCCCCTGGGGCTGCAGAAGAAAGAAAACAAATATCTAAGACCTACGCTGAGACACCCTATTGGAGCTGAGGCCAAAGCACCTAAGACTTGAACCAGGGTGGCATACTGCAGGGGGCCAGATTCCTTGAAATCTCCTCTGACGTGGGACTATCTTCAGGAAACTTGAGGAAGCCAGTCGGACTGTAATTTGAGGGTCTTACCCTCAAGCACCACCGCAGAGCCTCAGCAGGTCCCAAAATCCAGAGCTGTGGAAGAGCGTGGATCCTTCCCAGCCTCACAGTGGCGGAAGCCCATAGAGGTGCTCCAGAAGGTGAGGAAGCTGACCGAGGTGACCGAGCCACCAGCCCCCGCGGCCCTGGGAATCCAGTGGAATCGCATTCATTCATTCAGTCGTATTTATTGAGCGCTTACTGTGTGCAGAGCACTGTACCAAGTGCTTGGGAAGTACAAGTTGGCAACATATGGAGGCGGTCCCTACCCAACAACAGGCTCACAGTCTAGAAGTCTCCATGCAACCTCGTCTTCCGAATCAGCACACAGAGAGGCTTCCACTGCATTCTCAGCATCTGCATCTGGGGGCCTCCTTGGAGCAGGGTCTCCCGCCCCCACAGAGGAACTGCATAGCAGGCCGGCTACCAGGCAAGCGGCATCCAGCCTAAACCCAGCCCTCCTGCTTTGTTCTTCTCTGGAAAGGAGCACCATCAGACCACTCATGCCACAGAGTGCTTTTGGAGGAAAGCCAGGCACTAAGACCACCTCAACCATCTTAGAGCTGCTCTTCTCTCCTTCTACAGCCCAGCCTGCACATTGTGCTCTTCTAGCACTAACTTTCTCACCGTGCCTCGATCTCACCTGGCCCACTCCCTGCCTCTGGCCCGGAATGCCCTTCCTCCTCAAATCCGCCAGAAGATCAAGCTAGCTCTCTTCCTCCCTTCAAGGCCCTGCTGAGAGCTCACCTCCTCCAGGAGGCCTTCCCAGACTGAGCCCCTTCCTTCCTCTCCCCCTCGTCCCCCTCTCCATCCCCCCCATCTTACCTCCTTCCCTTCCCCACAGCACCTGTATATATGTATATATGTTTGTACATATTTATTACTCTATTTATTTATTTTATTTGTACATATCTATTCTATTTATTTTATTTTGTTAGTATGTTTGGTTTTGTTCTCTGTCTCCCCCTTTTAGACTGTGAGCCCACTGTTGGGTAGGGACTGTCTCTATATGTTGCCAATTTGTACTTCCCAAGCGCTTAGTACAGTGCTCTGCACATAGTAAGCACTCAATAAATACGATTGATGATGATGATGAGAAGATCACTCTCCCTCCCTTCAAAGCCCTACTGAAGGCTCACCTCCTCCAAGAGGCCTTCCCAGCCTATGCCTCCCTTTTCCTTAGCTCCCCCTCCTGTCCGCATCACCTCGACTCACTCCCTTTGTTCTCCCCCCACCCCACAGCACTTACGTATTTATATATATCTGTATAATTCTATTTATTTACATTGATGCTGTATACTTGTTTTGATGTGCATCTATCTATAATTTCATGTATTTATATTGATGCCAGTTTACTTGTTTTGATGTCTGTCTTCCCCCTTCTAGACTGTAAGCCCCATGTGGGCAGGGATTGTCTCTGTTGCTGAATTGTACTTTCCAAGCCCTTAGTACAGTGCTCTGCACACAGTAAGTGCTCAGTAAATACGATTGAATGAATGAATGAATTCTCAGGCAATTTGTCATAACTCGTGCTTCCAGATTCACCCTGGCTGGTACTTTGGGGAGGAAATAAATAACTGATTGTGAGAACAAGTGAATGTTAATCATACCCTGGCCTTGAAAGTATTTAGGATAAGTAGAGAAAGTAAAAAGAATTGTTCTTGAAGTTGAGTTCAGTTAAAAAAATAATTGGTAAAGTGGTGGCCTTCACATATTTTTGTCCCGTGATATCAGACTTTGGGCATTTGTGCAAGTGCACATTAATGTGAAGACATTAAGGTACCTTTCAGGCACACAATAAATCAGCAGTCCTTGGAAGCAAGTGACCTAAAATTGCATGTTTTCAGAACTGCCAACCAATCTGGCGAAATTTGTATTTATTAAGGAATCTGCATGTGTGTCAGCAAACAGAAGTCTATGAAAGGGAACAGAAGTTTTGTATCAAATTCTGGTATGATACTGGGGTGGATATGCTTTTGCTTTGATGTTTGCTTCCATTGAAAAGGTGCCAGCAGAATCTGGAACATACTGTATGGAGGGAAGGAAAGGTCTGACTAATGGGGTTTTTCCCTGGATGGTTGGGGTAGCAATGCCCTTGAGTCATGGAAGTAAGTGGCATTTCCCATTCCATTCCATTTATTTTATGTTGACTTATGAGTGGTCATCAAATACAAAAGTAATAAAGGTAAAAGAACAACTTAATAAACTCTAGGCTATTGAGATTAAATCAGTTGATGCAGGATCTCCAAAGCTCTGGTTCGAGATGATAGAGGAAGCGTTCGCTGTTTCGGATTACGTGTCATATGATGTACTCTTTTCTTCCTCCCTTTTTTTCTTTGCGGACTGAAGTTGATTAGCAGGGCTTGATTAGCAGGGGAAGTAGAAGAGAATTTGGTCACATTTATGGTGAATAAGGCATGATCCACAATTGAAAATAATGCAAATAATGTGTCTGTTGTTATACTCTCCCAAATGCTTAATACAGTATTCTGCACACAGTAAGCTCTCAATAAATACGATTGACTGACTGAATGAAATAATGATATTGCCCATCACTCCTCTTCTGTATCAGTGGGGTGCAGTTAGCAATCTATATGGGCTGGCCAGTAATAGCATCCTTTCTCATTAAGAAAAAACATTTCTGCAAAGTCATTTCAGGACTCTTTTTGAAGGTGTTTATATTTTCAAGAAATATTTATGAATGAAAAGTAAAGCTTTCCAACTTATTTTATTTCAACTATATAATGATGAAGCATAGCTGAGCATATAAGACTGTTAAAAGTTAAGTGCACAACTGATATTTGACACACTCTAGACTTTTGAACTGTTGACTGAAAGTAATTTTACATGGCACCATTGAGTTATTTAAGAGTTAAATATTTTTAAAGTCCCAGTGTATAGCTAATTAGAATTTTGAAGGAGATTTGTAAAGGAACACCTCATTTAGTCATCTGAAAAGATTTAAAGACATGTGAAATGTTTTCATTGAATGGAAATTTATTATTGGAAGGTATTATATTCAGAGCTCCTTAGACTTCTTTTGGGTTTTGTTAGTGAGTGGTCCCATTTGGAAATGAAAGAACAAACCCTAAAAGAGCCGAGAATAGACAACCTCAATCGTTTCTCTTTGAGTGTCTTAGCAAATGCCGTCAGGTATCCATTACACATTTCTTCCAGGGATTAAAATCCGATGACTGTCCACAGAGTAAATATGTCACGTTATTCAGAGACTCTTATGGCATTTGATATGTACTCTTTAAGTCATCCTGCTAAAATAAGGTTCTCTTGAGATCCCTTTTTTTTTGCTGGTGGATTCAAGTAATTATGTACAGTACTGAAATAGGTCATGAGACAATTTAAGTACTTTCAGGTGGGCAAGGCCCTCTCGGCTTGCAATCCTTGTAGTAAAGTTGTTATTGTACTGTGGTAATGATTCGCCACAAATGAAGAATTCATTCCTTCATTGTATGTGAGTAGTCTTTGGAAATGAAAAAATCTGTGGTGATTCGAGGCCATAAAAATTCTGACCTTTTTCCTTTTTTATTTTTTTTTAAGTATAGAAGTAAATATTACATTTGGGAATTTGGATATGCAATGCAAAGTAATCATACTTGGCAAAAAGAACTGCCCTTGGTATCCTGACAAAAATGAAACAAAATCATTACTTAAACACATTATGAACTTCGGCTGGCTCTCTAGGAAGTCTATGGAGTTGTCCCTCACCTTTTAGTATTTCGTTATGGAGAAACCTATAATGCAATCTAATTTTCACAGTTAACACATTAATGCTTAAGTAATGGGAATTGCAAGGTAGATCATTGCTTTGGGGGCTCACTGTGGACAGGGAACTTGTCTACCAACTCTGTATTCGCCCAAATACGTAGTACAATGCTCTACACAGAGTAAGCACTTAATAAATATGAGTGATAGTAGTAATACTATTTATTAAGTGCTTTCTGTTTGCAGAGTACTGTACTAAGTGTAGGGAAAAATACATATATGAAAGTTTACAGTCTTCCTGACCCTCCAGGGGTTCACGATTTAGAAATAAGGTGGAGAAGAGTTTGGCGACAGACACAGTAGGAAAGGTGAAATAATATAAATACAAGTCTGTCAGAGGTTGAGAGGAACTTAAGTCACTTTGGTGATGGGGAAATGCTGAAATGGCATTTGGGTAGACAAAGGTGGGGGAATTTTCATGTTTCAGTGGAGACTTTATGGAGGAAATTTGATTCCAGAAGGGCTTTGAATAGCTGTGAACTGTTGACTATGAAGGGGGAGGAAGTTCTGGCAGACGGGAGAATGTGAGAAAGACTTTGGTGGTTTATGAGATGAGGAGGAGGCACTGTTGAGTAGGTTAGTTTGAGAGGAACTAGAAATCAATCAATCAATTGTATTTATTGAGCGCTTACTGTGTGCAGAGCACTGTACTAAGCGCTTGGGAAGTACAAGTTGGCAACATGTAGAGACAGCCCCTACCCAACAGTGGGCTCACTGGAGAGTTCCTAATGACTGCCAGTATTCTAATGGCTCCTTCTCTTTTTCCATTCAAGCACATACCTAGCTCCTTTATCCTACATAACCTTTTTCTGGATCTCCAGAGCACATTCAAATAAGTAACTCAGTAAATACCATTGATTGAGTGATTGACTGGGGTGTAGTGGGAGAAGAGAATCGATGATTGTACAGGAGAAAGCAGATTGAGTACCTCCAAGTCAGTGGTCAGGAGTTTCTGCCTGATGCAGAGAGAGGAATAGACAACCATTTTAGGTTATTTTGATTTGTGTAGAGAAAAATGATCCATGGAGCAGATGAAGCATGGACTAGAGATGGGAAGTTGAAGGAATGAATTAATAAATTAATATGTTGCCAATTTGTACTTCCCAAGCACTTAGTACAGTGCTCTGCACATAGTAAGCGCTCAATAAATACGATTGATGATGATGATGATGGGAGAGACTGCAGTTCGCAAGTTGGCTTGTGACAGATGTCCAAAGCAGAGTGGAGGCCATTAGAGAACAGACTGATCCAGGGAAATTATCTACAGGAAGACCTGACAGAATGTGGCAACACTCTGAACATGGGGGTTGAAAGGGTGGAAGGAGTCAAAGGAAAATCATACTGAGGCTGCGTGCTTGAGAGACTTGGAAAATGGCCGTGGTATCAATTATGATAAATTCGGGTGGAGGAGAGAAGCTTGATGTGCTGGCAGGGGGTCTGTGTAGAGATCAATCAGTCGTATTGAGCACTTACTATGTGCAGAGCACTGTACTGAGTGCTTGGGAGAGTACAGTACAACAGAAATAGCAGACACGTTCCCTGCCCATAATGAGCTTATAGTCTAGAAGTGGAGATGTTATGGAGGCAAGAGTGAGTGGAAAATTTTAGGTAATACAGGAGGTCATGGCCAGCAGATCGATTTGGAATTCAACCACATAGATGTTGTTCATTCAGTTGTATGTATTGAGTGCTTAGTGCAGAGCACTGTACTAAGGACTTAGGAGAGTACAACACAACAATAAACCGACACGTTCCCTGCCCACAACGAGCTTACAGCCTAGAGGGGAAGACAGACATTAATATAAATCTGTGAGCTCATCATGCAGTGAGATTGTCACTCTTTATTGTTGTATTGTACTTTCCCAGCTGCTTTGTACAGTGATCTGCACATAGGAAGTGCTTAATAAATACAGTTGAATGAATGAATTAATAAATTACAGATAGGTACATAAGTGTTGTGGGCCTGGAACAGCAGATGAACAATTGTTGAGGGTTATCCACAGTTAGGCGGGGCGGGGTGGGAGTTAGAGGAAGAACTGGCAAAAGAAAAAGGGAAGAATTGACTGAGAGGTAAGAGGAGAACCAGAAGAAAACTGCTGCTGTAAAACCAAGATTAGATAGTATTTCTTGAAGGGAATGGCCCTCAGGGTTGAAGGCAGTTGGGTGGTCAAGAAGGATTAGTACCCAGTAGAGTCCATCACATTTGGCAAGGAGCAGATTGATGCTGGAGTGAAGGGGGCAGAAACTGGATTTTAGAGGATTAAAAAGAAGGGAGTTGGAGAAGTAGTGGAGACAGAAACTGTATACGACCCATTCGAGAAGTTTGGACAGAAATCGGGGAAGGAAATGAGGCAACAGCTGTATGATGTGGTGGGATTCAGAGAAGTCCTACTTGGATTGTGAGCCACCATGTGGGACAGGGATGGTGTCCCACCTGATTAACTTGTTTCCACCCTGGCACTTAGAACAGTGCTTTTCTAAGCTACCAATGTGCTCCTAATTAAAATATAACAGTAAGCCCTTAACAAATACTGTATTTTTTCCTTTTTTTTTTTTTTAGGATGAGAGATATGGGTGTTTTTGAATGGAAAGGAGAAGAGAAGGAGACATCGGAGTATAAGAAGTTATTAGGAACTCCCAGGGAGAGAGAGGAAAGAAACAAGTAGCAGATTTTGGGCAGCATAATTCCCCGCACACACACACATACCCCCTTCCCTTCCTTTCCATTTCCAACATTCTTCTTTTTTTCATTTTTAACACATATAATAGGAGACAGGCCAAATATTGCTCAGTGGTTGGTTCTTCTGGTACTAGGCCTGCACAGAGTCTGGGTTTACTTGGGATCACTGTCCTGATCATTGAAAGGGTAGGTGAGTTTTGTGGAGTTTGTGCAACCTCAACTTTGTGCCTGTATTTAGCAGGACTGCTGATATTGGAAGGAATGTAGAAGGAAAAAAACTGGACTATACGGGTGCATGAAAGGGGAGATAATTTGAAGAAATAATAATAATAATGGCATTTATTAAACGCTTACTACGTGCAAAGCACTGTTCTAAGCACTGGAGAGGTTACAGGGTGATCAGGTTGTCCCATGTGGGGCTCACGGTCTTAATCCCCATTTTCCAGGTGAGGTAACTGAGGCACAGCGAAGTTAAGTGACTTGCCCAAAGTCACACAGCTGACAAGTGGCAGAGCCGGGATTTGAACCCATGACCTCTGACTCCAAAGCCCATGCTTTTTCCACTGAGGCAGAAAGAGGAAGGAGGAAAAGAAACTTTCCTTGGGGTATCAAGGTAAGACAGAAGAGAATGGAATCTTTTAAAGAAAAGTTGTCTTGGCAGCTAATTGTGTCAGTAATACACATTCAAAATATGTTCTATGTCAAATTTCTGCAGGGCCAAGTCTTCCTCAGTCACTGCACCATATTCATAGACTTCCAGCTTTGCGGTATTCCCTGCCTTTTAGAGCTTACATTCTTTGGCACTGAGCAACTTCTCTCATCTCTCATCCTTTGTGGCTTCTACTTCCTGTCCAGCACATCCGTTTAGCAATTTGGAATAGAAATTTATACTGTATATGCAGTGGCATCTTCACTTTCAATTAGAATCGCCTTTCATTCTTCCTTATTTTGGCTTTTTTAAATGTATCTAGCATCTTGGTTTTTAGACTTTTGAAGATTTTTCCGTTTCAATTGTTCAATTTGTTTCTTTTTCAGCTAATAAAACATTGGCAAATTGTCCATTAGATTGCATTATGGACAGCACAGAGGATAAGAATGACAGTGACAGCGATGGGCTTTTCCTTAGAATGGGTCTCAATGACAACAAAGCTGGAATGGAAGGTTTAGATAAAGAGAAAATTAACAAAATCATACTGGAAGCCTCCAAGGTATTGTTTTTGTTTCCATTTTCATTAAA
Organism: Tachyglossus aculeatus; assembly: GCF_015852505.1. Classification (NCBI taxonomy): domain Eukaryota; kingdom Metazoa; phylum Chordata; class Mammalia; order Monotremata; family Tachyglossidae; genus Tachyglossus; species Tachyglossus aculeatus. Next base: position 12,910,876 of record NC_052088.1, on the reverse strand, counting down.
GCCTTAGCCGTATTTTAAAACCTATCCATCTTACTCTTTTTATATAAAAGAATCAACAGATTTTGAATTCATAGTCTAAGCCATTGTTCCTAAGAAAGTTAAAAGGAGAAAGTGAATTGTTTGTGAAAGTTATTGTCTCCCCAGGAATGTGGTATTTTTATTCTGTTTTCTTTTTTATGGAACTGGGTTTAGAATTGCTTTTACTGGGGTAAATCAAATTGCTGGACTCTCTATGAATTAATATATGCTATGCTGCTTGTCTTTAAAATAAGAATTACAAGGCCCCTATAGTTCCGTTACATAGAACTAAAATCATTTCTTTCCTAAAAGTTGGAAAAAATATTTCAAATAATATTAATTTCAGTTTGCCAGGCCAGATTGCTGAACTTCATCACTTCTCTGGTATGGATTAACAGCTCTACAGTGTAATTAATCCATACTGACTGAATCGCAGTGGGAGGTTTCAACAGTCGTTAGCCATAACACTGTAGATGAAAGGGGTAGGAGGAAAGAACCAACTGGTTTGGCCCCGTTCATCCTACAGCAGTATCATGCCAGAGATTAGAAGCAAAACTGAAAGGGGAATTTTGTCTCTAATCCATAGCATATCTTTTGCTTAGGTAGTCCCCCTGGTTGGATCAGGCTCTTGGCTGTTAGTAGCTCCACCCTAAAGTAGTGGAGAGTTGGCAAATGTGTAGGTGTCTTATGTGTAAAGAATTCCACTTCCTATTCCCCATCTGTGAAACAAGTCATATTTCTGTAAATAGTGTTGTGTAGACACGTATAAGAACGGAGTCGTGGCATATATATTTGGTCGAGAAGCAGCATAGTCTGGCGGTGAGAGGACAGAACTGGGAGTCGGGAGATGACAGACAGGGAACATATGTAATTCCCAGCTGTGACCTCTCTCCCAACGCTTAGTATGGGGCTCTGCACCCAGCAAGCGCTTAATAAATGCTATTATTACTACTACTACCTGGGTTCTAATCGTACTCCAACATTTACATGGCATGTGACCTTGGGAATGCCACTTAACTTTTCTGTACCTTGGTGTTCTTCTCCATAAAATGGGATTAAATGTCTGATTTCTCTCCCCCTTAGAATCTGAGCCTCCTGTGAAACAGCGATTGTATCCAATCTGATTCTCCTGTATCTAGCCCAGGGTTTAGCACATAGTAACAAATACTATTATTAGTAACAGTATTGTAATGCTACTAATAATAACACCAATAATAATACTGGTAAGAAAAGATTTTTCCAATTAAGCAAATTATGTGGAGCAAAATTGATAATTAATTTGTGAGTTGATTTATAGCTTGAGAGATCATCATCAATAGTACTTGATAGATTTCAAGGCAATTAAAATGACAATTAATGTAAAATATTTTGCTCATACTCTTCTGGATAGGGATCTAGGTTTTATGAAAATGAGCTCAAAAGAGAAAAGCAAGTCAATCAACGAATTGAAAATATGATGCAACAAAAAGATCAAATTTCCAGCCAGCAGTTGAAGAAAGCACAATTACAGGTATAAATCCTTGTTTTTTTTTAACGAGATGGGGGAACAATGGCTTATGAGAATATGCTTTTATTTTCCAATCTTTAATAACTTCTATTTTATTGAAGGCACAAAGGAAGAAGAAAACATTTGTTACTTTCCCATAGGGACTCTTTCACCATCTCAATTCCCTCCTCCCCCTCACCTTCTTCTTCCCAGCTATATCCTGTAAGTTTCCCCCTTTGCTTAAAATATAACCCTTTCTACCTGCCTCTTGGATCCCTCCTCCTTTCACTTTTAAAAATATGAATTATGAAATAAATAAATAAATAAATGGGGAATTAGTGGTTGTTAGCTGGGTGAATATCATTAAACTGATGAGTTTTCTGGCATCTTTTAAAAGTGGTAAGGCTGGGAACGCATCATGTGTTGACTAACAGGTAGTTCCAGTTCAAGGAGAAATGGGAGGGAGCTAAGAGAACAGTAGACAGAGTAGAGCCAAAAACAAGAGTTATATAGGCTATCTGAGAGATAGAAATTGTTTCTGGGGGAATTAGTCCTCATTTCTTTTATAAAAACTTGTAAATATCAGACTTCAGTGTGCATGAAAATAAACAGAAAATTGAGCAACAACATTTTAGTGTATAGACTGCTAATATGAAGTCAAAAATGATAAATTATTGCTGAAAGGGAGCTAAGAGAACAGTAGACAGTAGAGCCAAAAACAAGAGTTATATAGGCTATCTGAGAGATAGAAATTGTTTCTGGGGGAATTAGTCCTTATTTCTTTTATAAAAACTTGTAAATATCAGACTTCAGTGTGCATGAAAATAAACACAGAAAATTGAGCAACAACATATAGGTGTATAGACTGCTAAAATGAAGTCAAAAAATGATAGATTAATGCTGAAAGGGAGCTAAGAGAACAGTAGACAGAGTAGAGCCAAAAACAAGAGTTATATAGGCTATCTGAAAGATAGAAATTGTTTCTGGGGGAATTAGTCCTTATTTCTTTTATAAAAACTTGTAAATATCAGACTTCAGTGTGCATGAAAATAAACACAGAAAATTGAGCAACAACATATAAGTGTATAGACTGCTAATATGAAGTCAAAAAATGATAAATTATTGCTGAAGCAATTGAAATTACACTAAAATGAAATATTAAAGATAAATCTACAGTACATATTGCTATTAGAAAACTGTCTTATATTATTCTCTGACAGTAAAACCTAATTAACTGAAACCCTTCTAATCTAGAATTCATGATTTTTCAGAAGTAGTCCCTATCCTGTTATTCTGTGTTTAACCTTCTCTTAAAGCTGTCAAAGAAAGCCAGGTTTTGGAATAGAAAAGGAAGTTTTTGATAACCCAGTGATAAAACAGAAGCTTCAGGGTACTCATATGAAGGGATGCTTGGAGCACTTTGGAAATCCAGCAGATCACAGACTAATTTAAAGTGAAAGTCAGAAAATGGATTGAATAGATGAAACACTCGAAGGTAAGGCTAAGACGACAGACAGGGGAATACACCCCCATTTATTGCCCCAAAGCAATGTTTTATTAGAAACACTTTGAAAAATTTGAATTTTCTTTGATTCAGACTAATTGGTCTGAATCTGTTAGTCATGTTTATTGAATGAATACTTTGTAAAGAGCACTGTGCTGCGTGCCTGGGAGAGGACAATAAGACTTAGTAGAAATGAACCCTGCCCTTAAGGAGTTTAGAATTAAACAGATTGGTGAGACTGCCATAATGGTTTGGGGAGGTGGGGAGGGGATATGGGTGGGGTGTGTGCTTGGATATCTTGTTTTTCTTGTAGAAAAAAAGAATATAACAATTGAACAATAGGGCCTAGCTCTTGGAGGCTATTGAAAAGTTAGTGCCAGGTAAGGTGAGAAGAGAGATAAATAGCAGTGAGAGTTTCGGTTGAAGACACTTTCCTAGCTGGTGTTTTAAAGCTTTTGCTAGGCATATTTGTATAAACAGATGTAGGAAGAGTTCAGGCAAGGGTGAAAAAGTGATTAAAGGCTGTAAAGGAATGGAATGTATGGGTCAAGAAGGGAGGTGATTTTTAGAGAGAGTTTCCTTTTGGCAAAAGTTGTGCTCATTTATAGCATGTTATTTAACACAGCAGGGGAACGGACTACAAAAGGAATGTTCGAGATATGGGATATGTGAAGTAGGATTTTTTCCTATTGCAAAAAGTATAGCCTTAATTACCCATTTCCTTTCCGAAAGATGATTCAATAATAGGGATTTTCAGGTGTTCCCACCCTTCCCCTTAGCTGATCTGTCATGTATTTTCTGGAATACTTCTTGTAAGTGGAAAGACATTGCTCACTGATTTGGCTGCTATTTTGAAAATCTCAATGGGAGTGAGGGGGGAAACTTAAAGGAGGTGGGGTAGGGGGGGTTACTTGATTGTCAGGCGGAGTCACCAGAGACAGTCGACATGTACATTTTACTTCCAGTGGAAATGGAATAAGTTTATTCCATATGTGGAACCCCTTTGACTCAGTAATACATTAATGTAACTGTATTACTCATCTTCAAATGACAAACACGTCAACACAACAGACTTGGAATGTGTGTACTTCCAGTGGAAGTGGAATCCAGTGGAATAAGTTTATTCCATATGTGGAACCCCTTTGACTCAGTAATACATTAATGTAACTGTATTACTCATCTTCAAATGACAAACACGGCAACGCAACAGACTTGGAATGTGTGTAGTATGGTTGGGACTGGATCCTCTATTCATTCACCTCTTCAGAAACCTGTACACCCATTTCCCCATTAGTGACCTCCTCTTCCAATTCCAATGACTATTGTACATAAATATGTATATACTCCAAATATGTATATATAGTACTTATAGAAAATTGACTGAGTACACAAGTCTGGGTACTTTGGGTAAAAATAGGGTATTCCATCTTGGTTCAGGAACCAGTCCCATATTTAGGACATTGCCCCTGGGTGAAAATTGGTTCTGGCGCGCAACTCCAGAAACAAATGCTCGGCACACAGTAAGCACTCAATAAATATGATTGAATAAATCCAATATCTGCGTGTATTCCGATCCAGAGTGAGTTCTCTTTTTTCCACAATCCCATGAACAGTGATGTGTCTCTGGTACTGCACCAGGCTCTCTCTTGCTGTATTGTTAATGCAACCACAGGATATTCTTGTATTCATCTGCTTGGAAGTGGTAGTAGAGTCCACCACCGGTGATGTCATTACTGTGGTTTTTATTTTGGGGTTAGCAACTTTGTTTTAAATGGCATTACTCAAGGTAAGGATTTCTAATTTACATCACTGTGTGTTCTCTGAGTTGCAAATTGAAAAAATACCAGGGACACAGAGCTGTTGTCCGCATTTTCAGAGGGGATAGAGTGGTGGCAACTGCCAAGTTGTGCCCTAGGCCTAATTCAATTCTTGAGTGACATCACCCTCAAACCCTAAGGATCTCTTCTGCACCTAGCTCCGAGGCCCTAAAATGCCCCCATGTAGTGGCTTGGCATTATTGAAGTATTGCTGTCCTAGCATGTTGTTGATTTTATTGTTTTCATTGTTTAGACAGAAGTATCTGTGATAAGTTGAGCTGTGAACAAATGTGGTTGTTGGGTTTTCAGGGTATGTCGATATAATATGGGAATGAGGGGAGAGAGCTGGAGAGCAATAGTTAGACCAATCTTAAAAGAAAAAGAAAATGCTGTAATGTATATATACAGATAGATTCTATAGTCAGTTGTTTCACTTCTTTTCACCAGACTTTCCAATAGTTATGTCAGTAAATGGCTCTGAGTAACAAAGTCTGAAGAAAGATATTACTGATGAGGGCCATAATTTTGTTTTTATTAAAATTCTTAATTTCTCAGCACATCATGTATATCCCAGTGCTTAGAACAGTGCTTTGTACATAGTAAGCGCTTAACAAATACCATCATTAGTATTATCTCTGTAGTGTTTTGGGCCTCTGAGCCTATGTTAAGGTAGGTGGGTAGTTTTTCTTATATCCCTTGCTTCTGGAGATAGAAAACAAGTGACAGCCAACGTCCCACATGAATCTCTAGAAGTTGTACCAAATTGCAAATTCTTTAAACCATAATATTGTATGGTGCTCAGTTTACATTATTTTACTTTTTGTAATTATTTTCTGAGATTTGGTTTTTTATATTTAACCATTTTAGTTCTTGCCAAAGCATTTCATCACTGGCAGGGAATGTGCCTACTAGCTCAGTTTTGGACTCTCCCAAGTGCTTAGGATAGTGCTCTGTACACTGGAAGCACTCAATTATTATTATCATTACTATAATACAATTATAATAATTGTACTTATTGAGCGCTTACTGTGTGCAGAGCACTGTACTAAGCAGTTGGGACTGTACACTATAACATCGACACATACCCTGCCCACAACAAGCTCACAATCTAGAGTACATAAATATAAATAAATAACTATTGATTGTCAAGGTCTACAGTTTGATAGTCATTACTTATGCAAAAAAGTCTTCCCTTGTGATAAATTGTATGTTTCTAGTTTACGCAGGGAATCTAAATACTTGAGCCCATAAGTGATGGGTTTCCAATGCTCTATTTTGCCCCCATGCCACATTTGGAAAGTGGGTTTCGTAGTGAATCTCACGTATTCACTGAAGTGTCAGGTTCTGCACTAAGCCATGTCAGAATGATGAAGCTTTCTGTATCTAGATGAAAAAAAATCTGCATTTATTTAAAACTTCAAATAACTTTTTCTCGCTTTGACCATTTTTCTACATTTGGATTATAGCCCAGTTTTAACTTTACAATTACTCCCTTCTAAGCAGAACTGTAGTGTCATCCTTAAATGCCAGCCTCCTCCGGGCACTCTTGTCAAATGGAATACAGATGGAAAGCTCCCAGAAAGAGGGCATTAATTTTAGTCCTTTTAAAATTAAAATCACCATCCATCTAGGAAACGTATTCCAGGCTAATATAAAAACTTTTTTTGCGGGGGGGGGGGGGAATTCTATTGTTTTTAGTGTTGTAAAAACAATTTCCGTACTGGGAAACAGTTCTGTGGTTTCTACATATACAATATACTCTTCTGCATAAACATCAGACTTCAAAGAGTCTTTCAATTTTTTTTATTTCTTTTGATAAGCTGTGTTGATATTTTAAATTATTTAAATTTTAATGAGTCAGGTGGGAGTTATATGATTTTATTTTGTCTGTCATGAAGGCCTCAGTCAACATGTGCTACTTAGGGAGTTTGTAGAACAGTCAAATGCTGTACTGTTATCTGGATGTTTGGGGAAATTATGTGATGAAGTGTGAAAGATGAAAACTTTGATGAAAAATGTTTTAAAACAACTGTTTAATATTTCTAATGAACAGTGTTTTTAACAAAACATTCTACACATAATAATAATAATAATAATTACTATATTTGTTACGCTTACTATGTACAAGGCATTGTCCTGAGCGCTGGGGTGGGTACAAGCAGATTGGTTGGACACAGTCCCTGTCCCACATAGGGCTCACAATCTTATTCCCCATTTTACAGCTGAGGTAACTGAGGCACAGAGAAGTGAAGTGACTGACTTGCTTAAGGTCACACAGCAGGCAAGTGGTGAAGCTGGGATTAGAACTCATGACCCTCTGACTCTCAAGCCTGTGCTCTATCTATTATCAATCAACCAATCGTATTTATTGAGCGCTTACTGTGTGCAGAGCACTGTACTAAGCACTTGGGAAGGACAGTTGAGCTGCACTTCTAGATAGGTGCCCCTTCATAATCAACCCAAATGTTAACAGCTGTCCCTAAGTGTGCATTTGCTCAACTTTAACACAAGTGGTATTACCAACCCTGCTTAACTGGCCTAGAGGTGAAAGAACATGGGCTTGAGAATCAGGGGACCTGGGTTCTAATCCTGACTCCTCCACTTGCTTGCTGTATGACCTTTGGTAAGTCACTTCTCTTTTCCTCAATTTCCTCATCTGTAAAATGGGGATTGAGTGCCTCCAACCTAATTAGACTGGGGTCTCCTTGTGGGACAGGAACTGGGTCTCTCCTAATTAACTTGTGTCTATTCCAGTGTTTAGAACTGTGCTGACAGATTCATTCATTGATTCATTCAATCCTATTGAGGGCTTACTGTGTGCAGACACTGTACTAAGCGCTTGGGAGAGTACAATATAACAATAAACAGATACATTCTGTGCCCACAATGTGTTTATAGTCTAGAGGGACGTATAATAAGTGCCTAGTAAATAATAATAATAATAACTTCAGTGCTACTTCTCTTTACCCTCAGCTGTGGTACAAAGTAGCTTTTTAATAATAATGATAATAACAGCAACAATAATAATAGTATTTGTTAAGCACTTACTCTGTGCCAAGCACTGTTCTAAGTGCTGGGGTAAATACAAGGTAGTCAGATTGTCCCACGTGGGGCTCACAGTCTCAATCCCCATTTTACAGATGAGGTAACTCAGGCACAGATAAGTTAAATGACTTGCCCAAGGTCACACTGCAGACAGGTGGGGAAACTGGGATTGGAACCCACAACCTCTGACTCCCAAGCCTGTGCTCTTGCCACTAGGCCGTGCTGCTCCTCTAAAAAATAAGTTAAGCACTTACTATGTGCCAAGCTGTTCTAAGCATGAGGGTAGGTACAAGATAGTCAAGTTGTCCCACGTGGGGCTCACAGTCTTAATCCCCATTTTACAGATGAGGTAACTGAGGCCCAGAGAAATTAAGTGACTTGCCCAAAGTCACCCAGCTGATAAGTGGCAGATCTGGGATTCTAACCCACAACCTCTGACTCCCAAGCCTGTGCTCTTTCCACTAAGTTATGCTGCTTCTTGCATATGTGGTCTGCACTACTTAAATAATGAAATAATTTAATGCTAGTTTCTCTTTTCGGGTTTATTAACTTCCCGACCAACTGGATCTGGCTGCTTGGAGGAGTACAGCATAGCTCTGTTTCCTTAAGTAGAATCATTAAGATATAAGATGGGTGAAAACATTTCTTTTAGGTGACCATAATTGAGAAAGGATGACTAGCTTCTCTCCCAACCAAATTTTGGTTGATTTTTCGCTCGATCTATTTAAAATCTCTGAACTGGATGGCTTATGGATGCCTGACAGCAGACTCTACCTCTTTTGACAGAATTATGGCAGACCTGTTGCTATTTTATTTTAGCACTCCATATCCTATGGTGGATCTGAGATCAGTTATCTATGGTGAAGTAGTGAATTGATTTTTTTGTCTTGCTTTGAAGAAAAAATAATCAGTTTCATTGGACCCCCACGAAGGTCAGGACTGATTCTTACTTATGTCAGGTATTCATTTGAGAAGCAGCATGGCTCAGCCTGTGGAAAGAGCACGGGCTTTGGAGTCAGAGGTCATGGGTTCAAATCTTGGCTCCGCCGATTGTCAGCTGTGTGACTTTGGGTAAGTCACTTAACTTCTCTGGGCCTCAGTTACCTCATCTGTAAAATGGGGATGAAAACTGTGAGCCCCCTGTGGGACAACCTGATCACCTTGTAACCTCCCCAGTGCTTAGAACAGTGCTCTGCACGTAGTAAGTGCTTAATAAATGCCATTATCATTATTATTATTATTATTCATTTCCTAGGAGAATACAACCCAGTTGTAAATCATCCTTGATTCCAAGAATCCAGTGAGGCCAGATCAGTTCTAGTTCTACGTGAGGCAATAGAATTCTCTGCTTTTTTAGTTTTCATTTTCTCCATTTGTCCCTATCTTCTATGTTGTTTTAATGTTTGTACTGTTTTATCTCTCCTCAGGTGTTTGTCGCTAGTACCTTCTCCCCACCTTATTCTCAGATTCTGAGCCCTTTGGGGGCCAGGGACCATGTCTAATTCTCACCCTTGTATTCTTTCCCAGCATTTGCTTAGCCAGTATAATTACAGCCCTTTGGGGATTCAGGCCAATGCCCTTGTAGATCAGAGAACATCCCAATTGCACCTGAATTTCTTGGCCCAGAACTGACCCAGTTTTCCCAGGGCTCTTGGGACCAGAGACAACCCAGAGTGCATCCAGACCCACATGGGAAACTCAAGCCCAGACCAGCTCTAACCCAAATCTCCAACCTTGGGAATACAACGAGTCAGTGATTTATTCATTTCAGTGCGTCTCTTCCATATTATTCATCATCTTTAGGCTCCCTCTCTTTCCGTTAGCTTTATTGATGCGGGAAGGGCGTGTTATTATTACCTCTAGACTGTAAGCTTATGGTAGGCGGGGGAACGTATGTACCAACTCCGTTGCACTGTACTCTCCCAAGTCCTTAGTACAGTGCCCTGAACCCTGTAAGCACTCAAACACCGTTCTTTCAAAGCACTTTTCCCAAGCTTAGGAAGTTAGTGACCAGTTGGAAAATGTTGTGGAATTCTTTCAAGTACCCTCTTCAAATTCCCCTTGCTTCCAGAAGAATGGAGGTTGCATGGCCAGCAGTACTGCAGTTTAGGAGTCGAGTTGATAGAGTTGAGATGCTGTTCTGTTCCTTCCTGTTCAATGTCTTTCCTTCTGATCCCTTCCATAAAGACTTCATCATCATCAGTCGTATTTATTGAGCGCTTACCGTGTGCAGAGCACTGTACTAAGCGCTTGGGAAGTACAAGTTGGCAACATATAGAGACAGTCCCTACCCAACAGTGGGCTCACAGTCTAAAAGGGGGAGACTTGAACCCAGTATACCAGCCCTTTTCTTGGCTGCTGCCCCTGCACCTCCACTTAACATCAGCATTTCCCGAGATGGTGAAATTAGTGCCTAGGCATACTAAATGAGGCATTAGTACAGTGCTAAGCGCTTAGTACAGTGCTCTGCACACAGTAAGCACTCAACAAATACGATTGATTGATTGATTTCATCACCAGCAGTTGTGCATGTTACCGGTGGTGAAAACTGTGGAGGCATCCTTTAGAGACATCAGATTTCCTAGCTGGTCGATCGTCACTTTGATTGAACTAACTACATCAAAGCCAACTCCAAAACAAACAGCTCTGTTCCCTACCCACCTACTTCATTTGGAAAGCTATGTTGAATCATCCTGTTTTTCTTTTTGGTGCCAAAACTAAGGTTTGGCCAGAGCACAAGGTAAAATGATCTGTGTTCTATTTCCTTCAGAGAATAAAGTGCTGTAAGTGCTGTTCGAGAAACAAGAGCGGCTTCTTCGATACGTCTTTGGGTGTATAGAGAATATTTTCCCTCTGCCTTTTGAATGTGTATTTTATAAACATAATTTTTTTCGTTTTTATGTAATTAGCAAAAAGTCTGTCCAGTGTTTCTCAACAAAGTATTTGTTTAAAGTGAGTTCCTTTTTTAAGGTGGACAAACTTGCCAAGGATTTGGACCAAAGCCGGGATCTTTGCTCTACTATAGTTCACATTGACATGGATGCTTTCTATGCAGCTGTAGAAATGAGAGATAATCCAGAACTAAGGGATAAACCTATCGCAGTGGGATCAATGAGTATGCTGGTAAGTAGTAATACTAGTAATAATGGCACCGGTAAAGTGCTCACTAGTGACACGTTCCCTGCCTACAAGGAGCTTGCAGTGTAGAGGAGGAGACAGACATAAAAGTACTTAAAATCAGAGTGATCGAATAATTGAACGTACAATTAAATAAACATGCAGTGCTGAGGATCGGGGTACATTACAAATTATTAGAGATGGCATAAGGTGGGCACACTAATCAGTGGTATTTTCTGAGTGCTTACTGTATGCACAGCACCGTGCTTGGGAAAGTACAACAGGGTTGGTAGTCATGATCCTTGACCACTAGAAGCTTAGAGTCTACCGGGGTAGAAAGACATTAAAATAAATTATAGAAAAGGGAAATAGTAGAGAATAAGAAATTTACATAAGTACTGTGGGTGTAGGGTGAATATCAAAGTGCTGAAGGGGTAAAAGGGTCACTATTGGTGCAGAGAGGGGGGGCTAAGGGGAGGCCAAATAGGGGAAAATAAAAGGCTTAGCCTGGGACCGCCTTTTGGAGGAGATGTGATTTTAGGATGGTTTTGAAGGTGAAGAGAAGGGTGGATTATCACAAATGAAGGGGGAAGGAGTTCCAAGCCTGAGGGAGAACTTGGGCAGGAGGTTGGAGGGGGGATACAGAGAGTAGATTAGAGTGATAGGATTAGATTGCAGTAGTAGAACAGCAAAGTTTGGGTAGGAGAGAGAAAGCCTATTGAGTGCCATAAAGCTGATGGCATAGAGTTTTTCTTTGATATAGCAGTGGGTGAGCAACCTTTGGAGCAGTGGAGCAGTGGAGAGATATGGATTAAATGGTCTTTGAGTCCATACTTACTGAAGTCTCAGTTTTCCCACAGGCAAGTCCCTTAACCTCTCTGCACCTCTCTTTTTCTCATCTTCAAGATGCGATTAATAATATGTGCACCTCACTACCATTCAAGAATATTTCAAAGGCCAAAAATTAGCTAAATAACGTGAAAGCCCTTTGGAAATAATTACATTAATCAAATAGGTTTGTTGCCTTCAATAGTCTACCACTGACAGTGTTTCAGAGTCTTTGAAAGAAAACCTCCCTCCCACAGCATCCCAGCATAGTTACGCAGGGAACGAGCCAACACGACAAGGGGTCCAAGCCAGCGCATTTTGGAGGATGCAGGTTTACACGGCCTTCCCAAATTGTTATACTGGCCAATGGTCCCAGAAAGCAGAGTGGAGACAACATCCCACACTCCGCCCTGGGTCCGCTTCCAAAAGTGGGTCTCCTTGTCTCCCACATCACTTCTTGGGTGTTCCTGGCAAAAATTTGTAGAGGGTGTGGTGTGATGTCATCTTCCCCCACCTCCCTCTGGGTGGATTTTGCACAGTTCTTTCAAAAGGTCGCCGTCAGTTCAGCCAGTATGATCACTGTGCTTGGGGAACCTTTTTACTTGGCAGTGTAGGGGCCAGTTGGCGGAGCTTAGGGGAGTTGTCCTCCTCCCTCTCTTACTGCTTGTTTTTCCTTTGTCTTCCGTTGTCCAAAGGTAATCCCTTTTTACCCCCGTGTTATTGTGGTCTTGCCCATTATTCAGAGTTATTAGGTTATTCCTCCATCTCAGTTTATCCTAAGCGACCCCCATACCCTTATGTTCCCCAGACCCTCAAACCTTGTACCATTAATTGCATCTGACAAGATTATTATAATTGTTGTTAATAATAAAATTAATATTAAGCAGGGTGATTGAATACTAACGATACCCTCCATTAAACAGATTTCACAGCCTTTCCCGCCCTCCAAAAAAAGTATTCGGTTCCTCTCAATTTTAACTTCTTGGAATCATCCTTAATCATTGCTGACCAGAGCCAGATTTGAATAGATGATTTACCAATCATTATCTATTCTATTTATTTTATTTTGTTAGTATGTTTGGTTTTGTTCTCTGTCTCCCCCTTTTAGACTGTGAGCCCACTGTTGGGTAGGGACTGTCTCTATATGTTGCCAACTTGTACTTCCCAAGCGCTTAGTACAGTGCTCTGCACACAGTAAGCGCTCAATACGATTGATGATGATGATGATGACTCCTAAACCAATTTCCAGAAGCATCTATTCCCCAACATTAATTTCAAATTATTGTAGAACACCAATACTAAAATAGAATTTAAGTTTTGATTGAGTGAACAGTTACAAACTTCTTGCTCCTGAACTTGAAATCTTAAAATGCATTATTTGGACATTGTTGGACTGTTAGCTTTTTGTGGTTTTAAATGCAATATTTTCCTTTTCAGAGCACGTCAAATTACCATGCAAGGAGGTTTGGAGTTCGTGCAGCCATGCCTGGGTTTATTGCCAAGAGACTCTGCCCACATCTTACAATAGTACCAACAAACTTTGACAAATATCGAGAAGTGAGCAGAGAGGTAAAAGAAACTAGAGAATCAGGAACTTCAACAAAAGAGGCAAAATACACATTAAACTTGAAATTTTCTTCAAAATAATTATACATGAAACTGATCCAAATCTTGCAGTTCATGAATTGGCTAATAAAGCTTTAGTATCAAGGAAGATGTTAAATATCTCGAATAGAGATGTAAAATCACTATCATAAAAATTATCCTCGAAAGTATTTATTGAGCACCTTCCAAGTGCTGCACTTTGCACTAAGATATACAGAGAGTAGAAATAATCAATCAATCAATCAATCAGTTGTATTTATTGAGCGCTTACTGTGTGCAGAGCACTGTACTAAGCGCTTGGGAAGTACAAGTCGGCAACACATACAGTCCCTACGCAACAGCGGGCTCACAGTCTAGAAGGGGGAGACAGAGAACAAAACCAAACATACTAACAAAATAAAATAAATAGAATAGATATGTACAAGTAAGATAAATAAATAGAGTAATAAATATGTACAAACATATTTACAGGTGCTGTGGGGAAGGGAAGGAGGTAAGATGGGGGGGATGGAGAGGGGTACGAGGGGGAGAGGAAGGAAGGGGCTCAGTCTGGGAAGGCCTCCTGGAGGAGGCCTTCCATTTAAAAGAAAGTACCTGCCCCAAGGAGCGTACAATCTAAGGAGAAAAATGCATTGCACTTCTGTTCTTCTCAGCCGGGTTCATGATATTCACCGTGTATATTCCTGGCAGTTGGAAACGTTATTTGCTCACATTTTGGAGATGTTTTAACTCCTTCTGGCCACTAGTGATTTATCTCTAGCATCTGCCCTTCCATCTCCCCACTCCAGTCCGTACCCCATTCTGCTGCCCAGATTTTGAAGGAAAATGATTCGGGCAGCAGAATTTCCTTCAGAAACATTCAGACCAGGTTTCCCCACTCCTCAAGAAATTCCAGTGGTTCCCATCCACCTCCACATCAAACAAAAGCTTCTCACCATTGGCTTTAAAGCAGTCAATCACCTTGCCCCCTCCTACCTCACCTCACTACTCTCCTCTTACAACCCAGCCCACACACCTCTAATGCCAACCTCACTCTACCTCAATCTTGTCTGTCTTGCTGCCATCCTCTCTCCCATGTCCAGCACTTAGTGCTTCGCACATAGTAAGCGCTTAAATACCATCATTGTTATTATTATTATTACCTCTGGCCTGAAACACCCTCCCTCCTCATATCAGACAGATAATTCCTCTCCCCTTCTTCAAAGCACATCTCCTCAATAAATACCGTTGATTAATGGGTTTGCTATATCAGAGGATCAATTGTACTGACATCTAGATATCTGGAAGAGCTAATGAACTGTCATGAAGTGTAGACAAATTGTCTTCTCATTAGGAGAGGACTCATCTAATACTGTTGATTACAGTTAGGCCTTTGGTTTTCTGTCCTAAGAAAATATTTTCTGGGTTACAGATTTAAAGTTACTTCAGTTTAAATCATTTTGGCCTTCTTAATGAATGGTCTTAAATCTTTTTTTAGTATTACTATAGCCTGTTCTTCACTGTGAACTGAAATGGAGGACTTACATACAATGCATAATTGAAATCCAAGAGCTTCACTTTATCATAGCAATCTCCTCTCCTAATGTACATTTTAATTAGTGCTGTGCATAAGACCACGGCTGGAGATCTTATTGGAAGGTGTAGTCATTCACCTGCCTGGAAGTACTGTACTAGACCAAATGTCCACTTGATATTCCTTCCAGCTCTAAAATTCTTTAATTAAGAGGAGGGAAATAGAGCTTTTAAATACTAGTGAACTCAGTGTAATTTTTGTGGACTAGCAAAAAATTTCTGCAGGCTTGGAATTTTTTTTTTTTTAATCCAGAAGATTCACTCTGTGATATCTGGCCAATTAGGTTAAATGTTCCTGCATTGAAAATGTTTTCTGTTAAGCTCTGTAAATCTTCTTGGAAAATTAGTTTGTTGGTGTCTCCATTTATTCTATATTTTTGCTATTCCTGTGTGTTAAATACTTTAAAATCATTTTAAAGTCAGAGAAAGCATAATACTAAGGATGTTATTTATTGAGCTCCTATGTGCTAAGCGTGGTAGATACAAGACAACCAGATCAAACACAGCCCTGAAGGGCTCAAATTGTAAAAGGGAGAAAAAGCAGCTACTTTATCCTAATTTTGCACGTTGAGAAATTGAGATACAGAGAAATTAAGGGACAAGCTCAAGGTCACATAGTAGGAAGTGTCAGTGCCTAATAATATAATAATAATGGCATTTATTAAGCGCTTACTATGTGCAAATACACTGTTCTAAGCGCTGATCTCCTAATCTCCTGACCTTCAGTCCTCTGCTTTTCCCTTTCGGCCACACTTATATACGTATACCTACAAAATTGGCATTTTTTTTTGCAACATCGTCTTAAGTTTTAAACACTTTTAAGAGCCATCTTTATTTCAGCTGTAAAGATGAGGCAGTGGTTGGCTGTTCTTGAAACTCATAGAGCTTGATTTTTACTGGAAAGTTTCTATTTTAGTTTCCTTAACTGTGATGTGTGCAAAGAAAGCTTTTAAAGGCTCAAAAATGTCTCCTGGGACTACTTTCTCATTCAGAGTAATCTAAACTGGCTGCCATCTACAGATTTTTCTAAAGCTCCATTTTCACTAAAAAGATTAAATTTGGGCTTATTGTTCAAATTGCTGTCAGAGGCAAAAACAAAGCCAATTATAAAGTCCTCCGAGTGGAAGTTGGCTGAGTTTCTCCTGAGTCATTTTTCCAACAGTCTCCCTTAGTTTCATATTAAAAATAATATAAATAGCCTATTTTTTAACCATTGCTTTTCCTGTACCAATGGAAAAAAAAATCAGCAAGTGGATTTTTCTGATTGAGAGATATTTTGCTTTTTAAACTTGGATTTGCTTCATTTTTGCATCCTTCCTTCAGCTCGCAGCACTTATGTTCATATGGGTAATTTATTTATATAAATGTCTGCCTCTTCTTTTAGACTGTAAGCTCATTTTGGGCAGGGAATGTGTCTACCAACTCTGTTGTACTGCACTCTCCCAAGGGCTTAATACAGTGCTCTACACACAGTAAGCATTCAATAAATACGATTGATTCATTGACATATATAGTATATATATGTGTGTGTGTTGATAGATATATCTATCTACACACTATTTAATAGTGTTGAAATAAAAATTCTTGAGATTTATATTGTGAGAAAATGAGGGTATTTAGGCAAACTCCTTCATAGCCTTGGTCTTCTAGGGTCCACTGTATGTTATCTTTTAGATTGTAACAGAAGCACTTCAGTTGGCATTCTCTCTCCAACCACCAGTTTAATCTATTTTAAAAATGGGGTAACTAAATTTACTTAGAAATCTTTCTTTCAGTAGAACAGAGACGCCCAGAGGCACAGGTTCCTGCCTTTTAAAAGAGCCCCGCCTGCTTGATTGGTCTTTGAAAGGTTTCCATTCCCAGTAACTGGGAATTGGAGGCTTTTTGTCTTGTGGGAAATGTGCTTCCCTAAGTGAGGTTATCCTATTTATCTTCCTTCCACACCCAGTGAGCTCTTAGGAGAACAATGAAAACCGGGTTAGAAAACTGTTTGCAGATCTGATTTTCAAAATATTCAGGCATCTTTAGGAGGTGGAAGTGATATTGAAGGTAATCAGAACTGAATCCGTTCCTAACTCCATTCTGTTAAAGATCTAATACTGGGTTTTCGTTGTAAGAACAAGCACTTCTCCCATTCACTCTCCTTCTTCATCCTTTTTCCTCATCTGATAATTTAGCAGGTATTTCGTAGTTGCCTTTTGTTGAACCCACTAAAAGGGGTAGCAGAATTATCATCATCTGAGTCTACCAATTCGAAGGCCTAATTGCTAATGGTCATAATAATAATAATTCATTCAGTCGTATTTATTTAGTGCTTACTTTGTCATTATCATTGTAATAATAATATTAATAATTTTTATTTGTTAGGCACTTACTATGTGCCAGGCAGTGTTCAAAGCACTGGGGTAGATACACAATGATCAGGTTAGACACAGTCCTTGTCCCACACAGGGCTCACAGTCTTATTCCCCATTTTACAGATGAGGGAACTGAGGCACAGATAAGTGAAGTGAATTGCCCAAGGTCACACAGCAGACAAGTGGCGGAGCCGGGATTAGAACTCATGACCTTCTAACTCCCAGGCCCATGCTCTATCCACTAGGCCATGCTGCTCCCATTATTACTATTATTAAATATTATTGTTATTATTCATTTAATCATATTTGTTGTGTGCTTACTATATGCAAAGCACTGTATTAAGCACTTGGGAGAGTATAATAGAACAGTAAACAGACACATTTTCTGGCTACAACAAGCTCATGGTCTCCATAATCATGGCTATTGTATTTATTATATTTATTGAGTGCTTACCATGTTATTATTATTAACCATAGTAATGGTTAATCACTATGTGCTAAGCACTTCACTAAGCACTGGGATAGATGCAAGATAATCAGTTCAGACATGGACCCTGTTCCATGTGGAATAGGTATTGAGTCCCCATTTTACTGATGAGGAAATTGGGGCACAGAGAAGTTGTGATGTGGCCAAAGTCACACAGCAGGTAAGTAGATATGAGTAGCACAAATTAAATTGTATAAAATGAAGAGCTGTTGCCACCCACTTCACTGGTTCACTGCATACCCTTCTTGCTCTTCTTTAATGCACAGAAGAGTTGTGTAAGTTCTCATTACCAGCAAATTATTCATTCCATAAATCCACAAACCATTGACTGTTGAATCATAATGGGTGTAGCAAAGTGGGAATTTTATAAGTAGTATCAGCTTTAAATGCAACTGAAGATTTTGCTATTGCTGCAAAACATTGAAGTTCTTTGTGTGTTTTACAAGGTTAGGGAAATACTCAGTGAATATGATCCTAACTTTATGGCCATGAGCCTTGATGAAGCCTACCTGAATATAACAAAGCACTTAGAAGAAAGACAAAACTGGCCTGAAGACAAAAGGAGATATTTCTTCAAAGCAGGAAACACTGCAGAAAATGGTAAGCAATTATTGGATCTTTTCAGCAAAACAAATAAGATCAAGTTCAAATAATTGCCATCCTCTTGGATAACTGAGGAATGAATATTCACAGTACTGAATAAAGTAGAACAGTATTGGCCTTTAAAATGCTAATCAATCAAGTGCTTACTGTGTGGAGTACTGTAATGCGCTCTTGGGAGAGTGCTCCATCTAACAGTGGCGGTCCTTAAGGCTCAGATTTGGCTCCCTTTATATTTTTCATCTACACCCACTCTGTTGGAGAATTCGTTCACTCCCACGGCTTCAACTACCAGCAGATGATTCCCAAACCTACCTCTGCAGCCTTAACCTCACTCTTTCTCTACAGTCTTGCCTTTCCATCTGCCTTCAGGACATTCAGTCGAAACAACATGGCCTCATGGACAGACCATGGCCCTGGGAGTCAGAAGGACCTGGATTCTAATTTCTGCTCCCCCACTTGTCTGCTCTGTGACCTTGAAGAAGTGACTTCACTTCTCTGTGCCTGAGTTACATCGATAAGATGGGGCTAAAGATTGTGAACCCAGTGGATGGACTATGTCCATCCTAATTAGCTTGTACCTACCCCAGGGCTTAGAACAGTACCTGGCACATAGTAAGCACTTGACAAACACCATCTAAAAAAAAAAAAGTTGTCTCCCCCTCTAAAACTGTAAGCTCCTTTCGGGCTGGGACCCTGTCTACCAACTCAGTTATAGCGTACTCTTCCAAGCGCTTAGTACCATGCTCTGCACACAGTAGGTGCTCAATTATACAGTTAATTGATTGATTCATTAAAGTTGAGTTGATGAACTGGTGACTGGCATGGCTTGTAGCGGATGGGTTTGTAGACACTGTGGCCAAAGCTGAGTGAAGTGAATCTGCTGCTGCTGCTGGGTTCCAAGAGAAGTAGGGAATGGGAAGCCCAGACCCACTTTGGCCTCATCTTATTCCAACCCTCTGCATTGGAATAACATAGGAACTTCTAGACTGTGAGCCCGCTGTTGGGTAGGGACCGTCTCTATATGTTGCCAACTTGTACTTCCCAAGTGCTTAGTACAGTGCTCTGCGCACCGTAAGCACTCAATAAATAAGATTGAATGAATGAATGATTGAAAGCATAATGCTAGGGAAAAGCAAAACCCCACAGGAAACAAAAGAAAATGTGCAAATACAAATGATGTAGTAAATAGACTGTAAAGTCTGGGAATCCAAATGAGAGGTGAGAGTCTATAATGAAAGGAAATAGGGGCTGTTCCACTTCATTGGTGCTACACATTGCTTTGGAGTGAATTAGCATTTATTATAGTGAGCATGAGTGGAATTTTATTACCTCTCTAAAATGAGATTTGCCAGGTAATAAAGAAAAGTTTAGAAAAGAGAATATGCATAATTGTGTTGCCCTCTGATTCACCCTAGGCAAATCTGCTGCATTTAAAATTTTGTAAGCATGGTTTTTTCAGGCTTTATTTTTTAGAAATGCATCCCTGAACTCCTCAGACCTAACTTAACCTTGCATGTGTTACATCTCCAAGTCTGTTGTATTATGCAGTTTACCTTGATTTGTAAGTGTACTGTTATTCCAGGCTAATTCAATATACCCTACTTAAGTAATAACTCCTCACTCTCCTCAAGGCTGTCCATCACCTCGCCTCCTCCTACCTCACCTCCCTTCTCTCCTTCTACAGCCCAGCCCGCACCCTCCACTCCTCTGCCACCGCCAGCCTCCTCACTGTGCCTCATTCTCGCCTGTCCTGCCATCGGACCACTGACCCACGTCCTCCCCCTGGCCTGGAATGCCCTCCCTCCACGCATCCGCCAAACTAGCTCTCTTCCTCCCTTCAAAGCCCTGCTGAGAGTTCACCTCCTCCAGGAGGCCTTCCCAGACTGAGCCCCCCTTTTCCTCTGCTCCTCTTCCCCATTATCCCTACCTCTCTCCCTCTGCCCTTTCCCCTTCCCTCCCCACACCACTTGTGTATATTTGTGCATGTTTATTAGTCTTTTATTAATGTGTGTATGGCTATAATTCTATTTATCTATTTTGATTTCTAGACTGTGAGCCCTTTGGGTAGGGACTGTGTGTATATGTTGCCGACTTGAGAACTGTGTGCTCTGCACACAGTAAGCGCTCAATAAATACAATTGAATGAATGAATAATAAATGTATCAGATAGATCCAGTAAAGAATATAGTTTGGGAATCTGGTAAAAATGTTTTGTCACCTACTGTAGGTAAACCAGTCACTAAAAACGGCACATAGAGCACTGTGTGCTCTGCACACAGTAAGCGCTCAATAAATACAATTGAATGAATGAATAATAAATGTATCAGATAGATCCAGTAAAGAATATAGTTTGGGAATCTGGTAAAAATGTTTTGTCACCTACTGTAGGTAAACCCGTCACTAAAAACGGCACATAGATAACGGCACTTGGAATATACTAATCAGAGCTCCTATCGTAGTGTCCTTAGTAATAGTGACTGATGACAATCCACTGAATTTTGAAGCCTCCTTTTCACTTTGGTCCCTGTCTGATCTGATCAAAGCCTTTGGAGTCATGAATTTAAAATAATCATTTCAATGAGGTTTCATAGATTGGAAGTAGAGTGAACCTACAGAAAAAATGTCCATGAGTACACTGTAAATGAAAAGATATAGGACGCTCTTAAAGGCAATATGGTTTAGTGGAAAAGGCTTCTGAACTATGAATTAAGAGATGGGAGTTTTAATTCCAGCTCTTCCACTAACTCTTGGATGTGCAAATCACTTGACTTCTTTGAACCTGGTTTTCCCTCATAAGTGTTATGAGATTTTGTTTATATAAAATATATAGTGCTAGACTGTGCCAGGTGGAGTTCTAAGTGCTGAGGTAGATACACTGTCCCACATGGAGCTCACAGTCTGTTGGAGGAAGGGGGATTTATTTATTACGTGTAGATATAAATATCATTATATGTATTTTTGGGGTGTTCATATAATAATATTTTTCACCTTTTCCCTAAGTGTTCAAAGCACTTTTGAGCACTTGGGGAAGAGGAGCCAACTCTCATTATACCTTTTTTTTTTAGTTTGTCACCATTTGAAAAGCTGAACCTATATTATCAAAGTTCAGTAATTGCAGACTTTGTAAAACAATAGGTTGAAAGCTTTTTTTGAAGTAAGTGATGTGAGAAATTCAGTCACTGGCTTTGGAAATTTAGGGTACTGAGCAATTATTGAAATTCTATTACCTAATGGTAATGTGTTTGGGTACAGTTATTGATGGTGAGTTATCTTGAAGCACTTTTTTCCAAATGCATATAACTAATATTATATAATATTATTATATTATATATAACATATATAATATAATATATAATATTATATATTAGTTTGTGCAACTAATAGGTGCACAAACACCTAATAATTAAATGTACATTAGATTATAAATACCTTGCCTTCCTCACAATAGAGTAGTTGCAATTACAAAAAAAAATTATGGAAGTGAGTTTAAGAAATCTTTTATATATTTTCAGAAGGCAGTGTGATATACTGGTTTTTTCCCCATTTTTTCCTTTTAATTTTAAAAGTAAATTTAATCTGAATTATTGTAAAGAGCACCTTATGGGTTTTTTTTAACATTTTAAGAAGTTTATCTAGAAGTGAAAGTCTTTGATTTCTGAAATGAACGTGCTGTTCCTTTTGTGTTGCTCACTGGTTTACTTTCAAAAAATTCCGCCTTGCTAAGATAATGGCATTTTTTTTATATTTCAAGAGAAATATTTTTAAAATGGAATTCAGGAGCATGGGTACGGTTGTGGACATTATCATCAAATCATTTTACAGAAGCTTCTGACCAGGATCACCTGCTCTATGGGGATGATAAAGGAACCACTGCCCCACTTCAACCCAGAACTTTCTGGACGGGGTAGGCAGCTATAGGTTAGCCTACCTACAATACCTGGTGCTGGAATGGTGCCAGAAATAGAGTCAGGCTGTCGGCCCCGATTCTTACCTCCTTTCAGGCAGACCCTACATCTCTAGCGCAGCCCCAGAACCCAGTGGTGTTCCCTTCTCACCCCTGCAGACCTGTGATACCTAATGGGGACAAGCTGTGGGCCTATCGTACTCTCACCTGCCCAGAGAGTTTAGCAGGTAGTCTGGGAACAAGGTGAGTCCTTGGGCTTGGGAGCCGCTACAGTGGCTCTAAACCTAATGGGATCAATTCTTATTCTCTGCTGCCATTATCCACGCAATTGCAATTTAGCTCATCCCTTCTGGGAAGGGTGCCATACCCATTTCTGTTTGGCTGGTGAAAATGGTATGGCAGTAGTGGGTACGTACACTGCAGGAGTGGGTGAGTACATTCTTCCTTTCCTCCTTTCTATTTTCCCTGTCTTTTTCTCTCCGCATTGCTCTTTCCCCTGTTCGCCTCTCAGTTCTCTTCTTCCTCTTTTTTTCCCTCTTTCCTTCTTATTTTCTCCATCCCCTTTTGTTCCTTTTCCCTCTCCTCTTTTCTTCTTTCCATTTTTCCATATTAGGCCCCTCTCCCCCTTTCTCCTTGAGCTCCAGTGCCTATCAAACCCTTGTTGTGCTTTGTTGATGCTCCAAGGCTAAGAGGTTTTTTTCTTCCTGACTTGGACTGAGGGCCAGTGGGTGACTTTTTTGGGAGCCAAGGAGGAGGGGACAAAGCTTCCATCCCTCAAAGTCACCCCTCAGAGCTCCACCCCAAATTGGTTCCACTGCTCCAGGTGAATAGTTGATATCCCTGGTTCCATCTGATTTTGGTTTTTCATATAAAGCATCAGAGCCTTTTTAATCCGCAGAATCTAGGGAAATGAAATCATATACAGCAGCAGGAGAAGCAGCGTGGCTCAGTGGAAAGAACACGGGCTTTGGAGTCAGAGGTCATGGGTTCAAATCCTGGCTCCGCCAACTGTCAGCTGTGTGACTTAGGGCAGGTCACTTAACTTCTCTGTGCCTCAGTTACCTCATCTGTAAAATGGGGATTAAAACTGTGAGCCCCCCGTGGGACAACCTAATCACCTTGTAACCTCCCCAGTGCTTAGAACAGTGCTTTGCAATCAATCAATCAATCAATCGTATTTATTGAGCGCTTACTATGTGCAGAGCACTATACTAAGCGCTTGGGAAGTACAAATTGGCAACACATAGAGACAGTCCCTACCCAACAGTGGGCTCACAGTCTAAACTGCACATAGTAAACGCTTAACAAATACCGTCATTATTATTATTATATAGATTTGTATTCCTTAAAACATCAATCAGTTAATAATATTTGAGTGTTGAATGTGTGCAGAGCCCTTAGGGGAGAATATATTAGAAGAATAGAATAAGTAGAACTGATCTCTGCCCTGAAGTTTACAGTCTAGCAAATATGAAGTTCTGTTCCTTTTCATTATTCAGATAAATCAGAAGGAGCAGGGACCAGGCAACCTGAGTTGAGTGAAGAAGAACTATCCTTCTCTCCAGTACTTTTTGAAGATAGCCCTCCTCTGTTACAGCAGCAAGGGCAACCCTCTATTCCTTTCCAAGAAGTAATGGAAGAACAGGATTCTCCTCAAGTGGCCCAAAATTCAATTATCTTTGGAACATCAGCTGAGGACGTTGTGAGGGAAATTCGTTTCAGGATTGAACAAAAGACAACTCTGACAGCTAGTGCAGGTAAGTAAAGCCATATGAGATAATGACATATCTGGAATTGTCACAGGCATGGTTTGTACTTACATTAGAGAGCTCAACATGTCGAAGACTGAACTCCTTGTCTTCCCTCCCAAACCTTGCCCTCTCCCTGACTTTCCCATCTCTGTTGACGGCACTACCATCCTTCCCGTCTCACAAGCCCGCAACCTTGGTGTCATCTCGACTCCGCTCTCTCATTCACCCCTCACATCCAAGCCGTGACCAAAACCTGCCGGTCTCAGCTCCACAACATTGCCAAGATCCGCCCTTTCCTCTCCATCCAAACCGCTACCCTGCTCATTCAAGCTCTCATCCTATCCCGTCTGGACTACTGCACCAGCCTTCTCTC
Source organism: Tachyglossus aculeatus (assembly GCF_015852505.1). Lineage (NCBI taxonomy): Eukaryota > Metazoa > Chordata > Mammalia > Monotremata > Tachyglossidae > Tachyglossus > Tachyglossus aculeatus. The sequence goes on along the minus strand of NC_052088.1, from coordinate 12,886,409 downwards.
TGATCTCCCATCCTCGTGTCTCTCTCCACTTCAATCCATACTTCATGCTGCTGCCCGGATTATCTTTGTCCAGAAACGCTCTGGGCATATTACTCCCCTCCTCAAAAACCTCCAATGGCTACCAATCAATCTGCGCATCAGGCAGAAACTCCTCACCCTGTACTTCAAGGCTGTCCATCACCTCGCCCCCTCCTACCTCACCTCTCTTCTCTCCTTCTACAGCCCACCCCGCACTCTCCGCTCCTCCACCGCTGATCTCCTCACCGTACCTCGCTCTCGCCTGTCCCACCATCGACCCCCGGCCCACGTCATCCCCCAGGCCTGGAATGCCCTCCCTCTGCCCATCCGCCAAGCTAGCTCTCTTCCTCCCTTCAAGGCCCTGCTGAGAGCTCACCTCCTCCAGGAGGCCTTCCCAGACTGAGCCCCTTCCTTCCTCTCCCCCTCGTCCCCCTCTCCATCCCCCCATCTTACCTCCCTCCCTTCCCCACAACACCTGTATATATGTATATATGTACATATTTTTTTTACTCTATGTATTTATTTATTTAATTTATTTGTACATATCTATTCTATTTATTTTATTTTGTTGGTATGTTTGGTTTTGTTCTCTGTCTCCCCCTTTTAGACTGTGAGCCCACTGTTGGGTAGGGACTGTCTTTATATGTTGCCAATTTGTACTTCCCAAGCACTTAGTACAGTGCTCTGCACATAGTAAGCGCTCAATAAATACGATTGATGATGATGATGATGATTAGAGAGGTATTCTTTTTTTATGTATGTTATGTTATCTATGTAGGTATTGTTTTGTTTGTTTTGTAAATTTTATTCATTTCTCCCTTCCTAGTGATAATTGGCCTTGGGGCCTAACTTGCAAAATATTTGAGTGATGTCTGAAGTGTGTCAAACCCAGCAGCATATTGAAAATAATTTTTAAAATAAGCTTTGATAATGCTCCCTCCCCACCAGGGAAGGACAGTATCAAGGTGGATCTTATACTGTAAATTCACATCCGGCTGAATGGGATTCTGCCTAAGGGTCAAAGGCAAGGAATTCCACTTCCAAAAGACTCTTCACCAAAAATGAGTGAAATGTAGCAGATGAAATTTGGGAACTGTCAACAGAAGTACCCTGTTATTCTTAATTGCATCAAAGCAAATGGAATCTTAAGTGATCAGAATCTAAGCAAATTAAGGACTACAAGCACTTTATTCAACACCTATATTTGCCACTGGGAGCAAATAGGCAACCATAGCAGACCAAAAAGCACTGATGTACTATGTAAACATACTATGTAATAACCAATTTGCAGCTTCAAGGATAAACCTATGAAGGGCACATTGCAGTAATTTAACCCACAAATTGCAGAAGAGTCTTAACTAGGCAAGATTTAAATCTTTGTCAGCAAACATTACTTGAGTACTTTAGGGAGTAGTTAACACTGTATAAAGTGTTAATTCTGTAATTTCTGAAATCAGTAGCCTTGCAGTATACCAGAGGTACAAGACAGAGAACATGCCCTCAGTATATGTATGTTCAGATAAATAAATAAGCAGCTTGGCTCAGTGGAAAGAGACCGGGCTTGGGAGTCAGAGGTCATGGGTTCTAATCCCAGCTCTGCCACTTGTCAGCTGTGTGACTTTGGGCAAGTCACTTAACTTCTCTGAGCCTCAGTTACCTCATCTGTAAACTGGGGGTTAAGACTATGAGCCCCACATGGGACAACCTGATCACCTTATATCCCCCCAGCGCTTAGAACAGTGCTTTTTGCACATAGGAAGCAGTTAACAAATGCTATTATTATTATCATTATTATCATTATTATTATTAAATAGGATCGTTTTGAGAATGAGTTGAAAATAGAGATTTAGGCTTTACATTGTGGACACACGTTGAAAATTTAATAGATTAATCAAGGTAAGGAATTTGAACTGTGTTATGAGAAAAATGGCTATTTCCATGCAAGACCACCATGTAAAAGGATCCTTCGTCCTGTGGCTGTCACTCAAGGTGTCAAGAGAAACCATGGTATAATTCTACTTATCTATTCTAACGCTATTGACACCTGTCTACTTGTTTTGTTGCCTGCCTTTCCTTTCTAGACTGTGAGCCTGTTGTTGGGTAGGGACTGTCTCTTTTTGTTTCCAAATTGTACTTTCCAAGCGCTTAGTACAGTACTCTGCACACAGTAAGCGCTCCATAAATACAATTGAATGAATGAATATTTAAGCAATTCCAAGGGTGTCAATTTCTTTAGCAAAGAGCAAACCCTCCCTTCAGCTGAGGGATCTGAGATGATACTTTCCATTCTCTGTTTCCCCTGCACCCCTCAGCATCTGTCTTAACTGAATGTACCTCAAGATAGTTTGCTGTCCCCTGACTCCTAAATATAAGGCACCAAGTATGGAAATAATCTGGTTTATCAGGAGAAGATGATCTAGAACAGTATATAGTTAGCATTAATGATGACGGTAAAGCTCAAAATTCTTCAAGGTGGCCTCTTATACATATTGAATAGAAGAAGTAATGAATGATATTTGTATAGTGTCCCATAGAAGAGTACTTTGCACCTTTTCTGAGTGGAAGGAGTCGAGCCACTGCAGAAGAACTCCATACATTTCTGTCAGATTGTATTGAAGTTTCCTGATAGATCTGAGAATACCAGCAGGAATGTTGAGTATCCATTGCTCTGAAAAGACCATTTGCCTCAGAATCCAATGCGTTTCTTATCCTTATACCCAGACTTGAAATTCCAGGGGAGATAGTAATGCTACAGAAAATTATGCTTAAAGGATAAAAGCTGTATTTTTTTATTTTGCCTTTACATTTTTATTTTCTCTAGTTTAAATATTTTTTGCATATTTTACACACTTATGGATTGTTTTTTTTTTAAGGGATTGCCCCAAATATGATGCTAGCAAAAGTGTGCAGTGATAAAAACAAACCAAATGGACAGTATAGAATTCTCCCTACCAGACAAGCTGTTATGGACTTCATCAAGGATTTGCCCATAAGAAAGGTGAGAGATGTTTTAGTAAATTTGAAAAAACATGGATGAATTGCAGAGACAGTTGGTATATATACAGAGGTCGTTAAGAAGATGGCTGTTCACTATCCACTGAGAACAGGGTGAAAGGGACTTAGATTAAGCAATGGGAAGAACTTCCTGCCTCTCCAAATTGGAAGACCAAGTTAGGTTGCAAAATCTCTTGAGATTTTTAAGTTGTTAAACAACTGGTTCAAAGGCAGTTCTTCATAAAGACAGGGAATGAACTATAGAAAGTCTGATCATGTTCTTTTATATATTTATTTGAAAATGGGAACTCTGGGATGCCATTCCAAATTAGCATTCTCTCCCCTTCCTTTTTTGCCTCAAGTGGAATGGATGGGGGAGGAATAAGGGAAAGGGGAGTAAGAGTAAGCTCTAGACTGGTAAGCTCCTTCTGGGCAGGGAATGCGTCTGCCACCTCAGTTGTATTGCACTCTCCCAAGCGCTCAGTACAGTGTTCTGCACTCAGTAAGTCCTCAATAAATACGATTGAGGAGAGCTGACCCAAGAATGGTTATTGTCTCCCACAAGTCTGGGACACCTGTTCAACAACCCGCAGAATGTTGTAGAACCTAAACTGAGGTATGTATTGGGCTTGCTCCAGAGAGTAAGAGTAGCTCGGGTAGGCTAACCAGTTTAGCCAGAACACAGTATATTTGCGAACAGTATAGTTCCAAACACAGTATATTTGCCTTTTTTCTAAAGTTGCCTGAGTCAAGCAGATCAGTCCTTGGGTTTTGTAGGTTAAACTGGTATGTGGTCAGCTCTCTCAGGCTCTTCAACTTCAATTCTGACTCCATGATCCTATATTAGTTGCCTGAGGTAAATTTTACGTAAAAAACCCCCTGAAGAATGCTCCATAACGAATTAGTCCAGAGACCCTACTATATTTGCAGGCTCAGCGTGCTCATCTTGGACAACTGACTTTGCTTATACAACCAAGTCTGTATTTGGAGGACAGTAAGGAATACCTCCGTGTTGTCTGAAAATGGAAGCAAATGCCTATCCTAAAAGAAAGAGCTTGGGCCTAGGAGTCAGGAAACCTGGGTTCTAATCCCATCTTCCACTTGCCTTCTGTGTGACTTTGGGCAAGTCACTTTCTTTCTGCCTCAGTGTTCTCATCTGTAATATAGAGATTATTTACCTGCTCCCCCTCTTTTTTAGATTGTGAGTCCTCTGTGGGACAGGAACTGTGTCCTCCCTGATTATCTTGAATTTACTCCAGCACTTAGTAAAGTGCTTGGGATGTAGTAAATACTTAACATGCCACAGTTATTATTCTGTTTCCCTTACCAATTGATAGCCATCTGCCTCTCATTCAGTCAATCAGTGGTATTAATTGAGCGCTTACTGTGTGCAGCGCACTGTACTAACTACTTGAGAAGCAGCGTTGCTTAGTGGAAAGAGCCCGGGCTTGGGAGTCAGAGGTCATGGGTTCTAGTCCCGGCTCCGCCACTTGTCAGCTGTGTGACTTTGGGTAATAATAATAATAATAATAACAATAATAATAATAATAATAATGGCATTTGTTAAGCGCTTACTATGTGTGAAGCACTGTTCTAAGCGCTGGGGGAGATACAAGGTGATCAGTTTGTCCCACGTGGGGCTCACAGTCTTAATCCCCAATTTACAGATGAGGTAACTGAGGCTCAGAGAAGTTAAGTGACTTGCCCAAGGTCACACAGCAGACATGTGGCGGAGCTGGGATTAGAACCCATGACCTCTGACTCCCAAGCCCGTGCTCTTTCCACTGAGCCACGCTGCTCACTTCACTTCTCTGTGCCTCAATTTCCTCATCTGTTAAATGGGGATTAAGACTGCAAGCCCAACTTGGGACAGTCTTGATTACCTTGTATTCCCTCCAGCGCTTAGAACAGTGCTTGGCACATAGTTAGCGATTAACAAATGCCAACCTTATTATTATTATTACTGGGGAGAATATAATACGGTAGAGTTGGTAGACCCACTCCATGCCCGTGAAGTTCCTAAAAGCAATTTGAAATATCACCAAAAACCTCTAATCTCTAAGTATAAAATTGTGTGGGTTGGTAATTCTTCTAACTCCTATCTGTCAATCCTGCTATAGGTGTCTGGAATAGGAAAAGTTACTGAGAAAATGCTCAAGGCTCTTGGAATTATCACTTGTACTGATCTATATCTGCAGAGGGCATTGCTGTCTCTTCTGTTCTCTGAATCATCTTGGCATAATTTCCTTCACATTTCCCTTGGTCTGGGTTCAACACATTTGGAAAAGTAAGTCTCAGTGCATTGTTCTAACTTCCTTGGCATTTGCTGAATACACCAACGTGTGGCGGTCACAGTGTTTAGTAAAAATTCTGCAAATAAGGAACCTTGACTCTTGTAGTTATCGTGCAAAAAATAGTTGAGAATAGTTTAAGTGCTGCTGCTTGGAACACGTGTATCACCCATAAAAGGAACAACAAATATAAAATAAAATCTATTCATGCAAAACGGAAGGAACCAAGTTTTGATGTTCTTTAAGTAGGAACTTGTTTTTTAGCTGCCTTTCCTTTTTTAAAAACTAGGACTACCAAGATCCACAAAAATAATTTGTACATGTGTAGTTGTAGGAAAGAGGGGTGAAAGTCCTTATTCTCTCTCTCCTGTTAGTACACTGTTCACCTCAGAAGATTTGGAATTTAAGGGTTTTCTGGGGAGCCATAATGAGCTACTTAACACTGTTTTCGTTTTGAATTTTAACTGATTCATAACCACTTCCCAAATGTATGAGACATTGGAATGATGGATTAGCAGTAAAATGGAAATTTCTTGAGATCAATATAATGGGATAGTTCTTAATGCAAAATTCTTGTCTTCTTTGTATAAAATAAAAATGATGTCCAAACAGCATAGTGTTGTCTTCTAAACACCTGACTTGTATTCCATTTATGCCAGAATGATACTTGAATGTGATACTTCAAATAATGTACTTTGCATAATCAATTTTGAAAGCATATGTGTAATTGGCCAGGCAGATTTTGTCCACATAGTCGTAAAGATTTGATATCTTTATTTGCAGTCTAATAAAATAGCTATCCCTCATTTTTTGAAACCTTAAGAAATATTTATTCCTTGTAACTTAATAAGCCTGCTTCCCCAGTGTCGGAATGGTATTTTAAGTTCAAATCAGTGTGGTTGCAAAGAGTTTAAGTTTTTGCGTGTGGCTTTTTTTTTTTTTTTTCTGTAGGAACACAATGGATTTGGGGAAGCTCTAGCAATAGGGAAGGTGATAACCTCACAGAGGTGCCCAGTAACCTGATGACAATGAAGGCAGAGTCAGTAGAGAGTGAACATCTAGTGTAGTGAAAGGAAAAAGTTTGGGTGGTTTGTTTAGGCCACCATCCAACAGCTTTTAGGAGTCACACAGAATCAGCATGAGTATGCAACCTAATTCCCTTACCCTTTACCCTTTAACCAAATGTAGACCCAAAAGTCAAATTCCCTCCCTACTATATGGGCTTGGGGAAAACTGAGAGTATCTCCTTTGAGAATTGTTTGCTGTGTGATCTTGGGCAAACCACTTAACTTCCCTCTGCCTCAGTTACCTCATCTGTGAAATGGGAATGAAGACTGTGAGTCCCATGTGGGGTATGGCTTGTGTCCAACCTGATTACCTTGTGCCTCCTCCAGCACTTGGAACAGTGCCTGGCACATAGTAAGCACTTAACCAATGCCATTTTTAAAAAAGTGTCTTTTTTAAGTGTCTTGGCATCATGAATCAAATTTTTAAAGCCTAATGAGAGCCCCTATCACCAAAAACCCCTTTATTTACTCTTGTGATACGTTATAATAAACAATAAAAAGAAATGAATATTCTTATCTCATAGGAAAGTGTTTCCATAAGGTTGTAAATGGATTAAAGTTACATCTATAAAATTAAGTCAGACAGGATCCACCCAGATGGTTTTCTTTTTTCGTCAAAAATGTTAAAAAAAAACCCTTGGTAGTATTGCCGTATGTGCTGTTTACTCTTGGCCAGACAGGAATAGCCCTCTTAGTTCATACTCATCATTTTTCCTCTGTCTCCACCTCCTCCGTCAGGCCTTCAGGAATGGCTAAAAAGTAGCAGAATCAAGGAATTTGAGCTTTAATTCATCTTTCTTCCCTGTCCACTCTCTAGTTGAGGTGAAGAAGGCAGTAAAATGGATAACTGGCAAAATAAAGGAAAAAGGGCCTGGGAAATACATAAAATGGGTAGTCAGCTTCTGAGCTATTGAGACGTGACTAAATTATAAAAGGGACCACATGGCCCCTTAGAATTTAAAACTTGGATTTTGATATAGGTTTGATAAAGTACTTTGGAGACTGATGAATCTCTTAGATCTCAGTGAATAATCTGGCTCAAAAACCAATCACATTAACAGTCATAGTAAACCAAATGAAAAGTCTTTGATTCATGGCAGATTTCATTGTATGTGAAAGAAAAGCATTCTTGCTTTTCATTTCCCTATGGTATTATTTCCTTTTTTCTCAAATGTTATTTTTCAAAGGTAAAAAATAAAATATGCATGGGAAACCATTTGACTATATAAAGAGGAAGTAAAATTACTTGGAGAAAGATCATAAAAGTCACTAAATGTTTCTGTTTTTCTTTTTAAAGAGATGGAGAAAGGAAAAGTATGAGCATTGAAAGGTACTATGCTTTAATTCTCTATCATTAATGTGTCTGACGTTTCTCTCAAGTTCAGAAATTGTTAAAATGAATTTGATTGTAATATTGTTGCTGAAGCATTAAATATTTGACAGATCCTGACCCACCAGCCCACTGTATCGGTTTTATCCTTCACTCCTTATTGCTTTCCAATGACGCTCTTTCCTCCATGGCATTTGCAGAACCTGCCTCTACCTTTCCATCACATTTCCTCCAAGAGATGGATCTGCACTCAGTAGTTGCTCAATATATACCATTAATTGAATTACACTGTTGTAGTGTAGTTCACTTATGATCTGAAAAAGTAAATACCCCTCCCAACGTGCCTATCTTACTACCAGAGGATAATGTAAGGCCCTGAGTGAATTAGACTCTTTACTTCCTGGCATGGTGTGTGACTTGTCATGATTTATGTGGAGAGCAAATGTCTTCAAGGACATAGAACAACTATGTATGGAGAATTCTTTATACAGTAAGAAGGAATTCTGACACAGATCCCAGAAATATTTTGAATGTCCCAGAAATGATGTTTTGCATGTAAAAGTGTTGACACTCCCATAACACTTTTGTGCAAGTTAAGATTTACATAGGAGATGTAACTGTAAGATGGAAGATGGAACTGTAATATATAAAATTTAAATTTAATGTTCCACTGTCCAGAAATGGTTGTCTTGCCTCTGGGATTTTTACTGTGTGGCAACTTTTTTTTATTAGCACTCTACAGTGCAGAGAGTTATATAAAAATAACTCAGTGGACCCCATATCATGAGTAATTTGGAAAATAGCAATGATTTTTATGTTTGTGTTGGATTGACTCCCTTTTTATTGGGAAAATTACCTTTTGGAGATTAACTGATTTTGAAGTTAGTGCAGAGGTTTGTAAAAAAAAAACAAAACAAAAAACCAACAGACTATTTCAGTGTGTCTTTTCATTTCATGACTCACAAACCTCAAGAACTTGCTATTTTTACAGTCACAAATATATTTAAACTCTGGCTTTGGGAGTATAAGAACAAATTGTTTACAAAATTGGAGTAATCTTTTAGAACACAAGTGGACTTGCTTTCATCTTACCAGAGCTCACTTTTCATGAGAGCTGTCAGACTTTAACCCTGGCATTTTTTGTGCTATTAGCTAACTTGAAATCTTGTAGCACATTAATAGTCTAAGCAAGCTACATAAGCACATCCTAAAAAAGCTACTTCTGTTGGGCCACCAGAGAAAGACAGAATTCTCGAACTCCTTAGGAAATATGGTTCATTTTTCTCCAGCAAGAACGGTAACATGTCGTAGTGGTCTGCTGTCATTCATGTGGTGTATCCATTGTCCATTGGTGTATCTAAATCTTATTGATTTTGAAACATCGCATGGGGAGAAGTTTGTAAAAAATATCAACCTTCTATGAGTTTGGCAAAAAATGTGATGTGACTTTCTAGTATCTTTATTTTACAGTGTGGAAATTTTCATCATTTTATTCAATTTTATTCTAATCTGATCACTTCTACTGCACAACTGGGAATATATTTGAACTGAGGAATTTTGGAATGACATATCATCTCTGACATCCTTAAAATGATCTTTACTTAAAATACTGCAATCCCTCTTGTTTCTTTAGGACATTCAGTGAGATAAGTAAAGCGGAAGAACAATATAGCTTGTGCCAGGAACTTTGCAACGATCTTGCTCAGGACCTACAGAAGGAATTGCTTAAGGTATTTTAAATTGCTGTTATTGTTTTAGTGACATTTGTTAAGCACCTACTACGTGCCAGGCACTGTTCCAAGCTCTGGGGTGGATACAAGGTTGGACAAAGTCCATTTCCCACACGGGGCTCACAGTCTTAATTCCCATTTTACAGGTGAGGTAACTGAGTCCCAGAGAAGTCAAGTGACTTGCCCAAGGCCACACAGCAGACTGTTCTTATTTTAAAGGAAACTACAAAGCTTGGGTTGGATTAGGGATAGGACAAAGTATTGTCCTTCACCGAGCTCTACCAGTCTGTTCTACTGTACTCTTCCAAGTGCTTAGAATTTAGTACTCTTCCAAGTGCTCTGCACACAGTAAGTGCTCAATAAATGCAATTTATCAATTAATTGGGTATTGGTATTGAATTCCTAGTGGTAAAAACTCAATCCAGAAATTGTGGACCCAGTCTCTTGAGAGGCCCTGCAGAGGTCTAACCTGGTCCCAGATGGTTGTGGCTCAGAGATTCCTTGGCAAGCTGCATGTTTCTGAAATGACATAATTAGATTTGAAGTACATACATTGGTGCTCATTTTTAATTGTGAGTGTGGGGATAAATTGGAGGGAGGGATTTTGAGGGGATGGGAACTTGAAGGAGATAGCCTTCAGAGAGGACAAGAAGCCATCATTTTGGTCTTATCAGAGTCCTGCGATGAAAGAGGCTGGGATCCTTACTCAAAACCAATCAATAATCAATGGTATTTATTGAGCACTTACTGTGTGCAGAGCACTGTACTGAGCACTTGGGAGAGGACAATATAACAGCATAATAGACTGCCCACAGTGAGCTTACAGTCTAGAAGAAACTTCCTTCTAGGCAATTATCCCCATTGCCACCATGGATTTGGTGTATATATAAGTATAATATCATTGGGTAATAAACCCAAGAGTTCATTATTCTCCTTCCTTTTCCCCATCCCCTCCCCACCCCTGCCAAAATTGTCTGTTAATGTAAATGGTTGCAGAATAGTCTGGCTTCATCTGGAGTTAGAGAGATACAAATAGGCCTCCCCACACAAGCTCTCATATATATGCATTTATCGTTTTGATCAACCCAATTTATCGTGAGTGTTACTCTGATGTCAGACGCTGACCTGACAGTCTCTTATAGTCTGCTGATGACAGGCTTCCTGTGCCTTTCATGGGCCAGGTGAGCTCATAGGCATCCCTCCTGCATAGTGCCAAAGTAATATATTTAGTGCTGTTGATCCAAAGACGTTTAAACAATCTGCAGTCAACTATATCATCAAATTAATCACCCTCTGTTTGAGTCAGCATCTTGTTTCCCCAATATCCTATCCACTTCCCCCCAAATAAAGTTTGAACCTGCAAAAGAGTAACATATCCCTATTCATATCCTCTTCTGTTACCTCACCCTTCCAGCCACTCTCCTCCTGGGTACTACTGACCCATAGTAGCTGGCTTCTTTCCTATCTGCCAAACTGGTCAAAAACCTAGAGAACTCGAAAACTTGAATCCCATTCAGCCTTATCTTAGTCTCAGGCCCTCCCACCCCTGCAGGCTTTTTGTTGGCTGATTATTTTGGCCACCTGAGCCACCTTGCCCCAAAGTCAAAACATGCAATTAGGAAACCTGACTGTCCTTGGCCACCTAAGCTCCCAACAAGGCTCCTCTCCTTGATGATTTGGTAGATTCAGGAAGATTCAGCCTTCTTTCCCAAGGCTCCATAGTGAAAGCCTTTTGATACTATATTATGTAACTTTAGAGTGTGCCGTTTTTTCATACTCCATCCCTAATATGCCCCTTTGCCCAGGACCAGCCATTAAGCTTGTTTGTCAGATACCCATTTTATTAACCACACTGAGATACTACTGCAAACAAAATATAATTGCTCCTCCATTTTACCTGTATTACTCTCGGTTCAAAGACCCACCCAAACCTTGTCTTCCCCCCGGACTTTCCTAACACTGTAGACACCACCACCATCCTCCCCTACTCACAAGCCCACAACCTTGGCATTATCCTTGACTCACTCATTCAACCTGCACATTCAGTCAGTCACCAAGTCCTATCAGTTCTACCTTCATGACATCTCTAGAATCCACCCATTCCTCTCTGTCCTGCTACCACACTGGTCCAAGCACTTATATCCCACCCTCACTACTGCATCAGTCTCCTCCCTGCCTCTTGTCTTTCCCTGCTCCAGTCCATATTTGACTTTGTTGCCTGGATCATTTTTCTCAAAAATCATTCAGTCCACATCTCCTCATTTCTCAAAAACCTCCAATGTTATCCATCTACCTCTGTATCCAACAAAAACTCCTTACCATTGGTTTTAATCACTCAGTCAATCAATTTTATTTATTGAATGCTTACTGTGTGCAGAACACTATACTTAGCGCTTGGGAGAATACAGTATAACAGGGTTGGTGGACATGTAAGCTGCCCACAAGCATCTTACAGTCTAGAGGGGGAGACAGGCAGTAAAATAGATTTAGGATAGGTACATAAATGTTGTGAGGCTGAAGGTGGAGTGAATAAAGAGTACAAATCCAAGTTCAGGGGTAATGCAGAAGGGAGAGGGAGTAGAGGAAATAAGGGCTTAATGGGGGAAGGTCTCTTGGAGGAGGTGGGATTTTAACAAGGCTAAGAAGGTGAGAACAGTGATCGTCTGTCAGTTCCAGGCCAGAGGCAGGATGTGAGCGAGGGATTGACAGTGAGATAGATGAAATCAAGGTACAGTGAGTAGGTTGGCACACTCGGTCAACACTCACCCTCCTGCCTTTCCGTGCTGATCTACTGCAACCCAACCTGCGCACTTTGCTCCTCTAATGCCAACCTGTTCTCCGTATCTCGATCTCATCCGTGTCTCCACCGACCTTTTGCCTCGGTCCTCCTTCTGGCCTGGAACTCCCTCCCCCTTCATATCCGACAGACCACCACTCTCAAAGCCCTTTAAAATCACATCTCCTCCAAGAGGCCTTCCCCAGTTAAGCCTTCGTTTCCCCAACGCCCCCTCCCCTCCGTATCACCTATGCACTTGAACCCATACCCCTTAAGCACCTGATATTCATACCACGCCAGCCCCATATGCATTTGTGTACAAATGCTTACACTCTGCCATTTTCCCTGTCTGTGATTTATTTTAATGGCTGTCTTCCCTCGTAGCCTGTAAACACTTTTGGGCAGGGTTCATGTCTACCAACTCCGTTGTATCGTACTCACCCAAGCACCTAGTTCAGTGCATTTCACACAGTAAGAGCTCAATAAATGCCAGTGAGTGATTCCAGCTATATTGTACTGTCCCAAGCGCTTAGGACAGTGCTCTCTACATGCAGCTAGGCCTCAGTAAATATTATTGATTGAGACCCTAAAATGGAGATGATGATCAATTCTTTCATACATCAGAGCAGATCCTTCTGACTTGGTCAGCTCTCCTACTAGATAGCTGGAGCTTCATTTCCATTCAGCAGGGTACTGTTTTGATCCTACCTGCCTAATGGAAATAGCAGGGGCCTGGAAATCAGAGGTGCAAATTTCTAATTTAATCTAATCCTTCTGTATGATTTTGGGCAAGTCACTTAACTTCTCTATGTCTCTGTTTGTGTCTGGCATGTGAGCCACGCCTCTTTCTCTTGGAGCAAAAACAAAGGGTCTGATTTATAGCTAACAAAGGAAGCCCTGAGCCCGATAAGGAAAGGGATAAAAGCCAGATCCTTGTAATTCCGGATTGTGCTGGGCTTGGGGTTCTGGAAATGAGAGAGGAATCCATGTCAGGAAGGTGGGAAGACCCAGGAAATTCGAGAAGGGATCTGAGGCCTGGAGACGACTGTGGTGAGAGGAGTGGGCTACCTTATGCTTCTCCTCCCAGGATATTTAGTGTGAGGTATCTTTAAAGGCATTAAACCAAGTTACACTAAACTTGCATGTAATCCATTTATCTCAGATTATTGTTCTGCAAAATATTCAGTCCATGTTTTCCCTTTCCTAAAGAACCTCCAGTGGGTGCCCATCCACCTCCGCATGAAACAGAAACTCTTTACCATCTGCTTCAAAGCACTCAATCACCTTGCCCCCTTCTACCTCTCCTCACTACTCTCCTACTACAACCCAGCCCGCACACCTCGGTCCTCTAATGCCAACCTATTTGCTGTACCTCGATCTCGTCCATCTCTCTGCCGACCTCTTTCCTATGTCCTGCCTCTGGCCTGGAATGCTCTCCCTTTTCATATCTGACAGACAATTACCCTCCCCTCCTTCAAAGGCTTACTGCAAGCACATCTCCTCCAAGAGGCCTTTCCTGACTAAGCCCCCCTTTCCTCTTTTCCCGTTCCCTTCTGCATTGCCCTGACGTGGTCCCTTTGTGCACCATCTCCAACCCCACAGCATTTATGTACATATCCATAATTAATTTATATTAATATCTGTCTCCCACTCCAGACTGTAAGTTTGTTGTGGGCAGGAAATGTTTTTATATTTTTGTTTGAACTCTCCCATTCTCTAAGTACAGTGCCCTGCACACAGTAAGCCCTCAGTTAATACAAATAATTGATTGAATGATTGATAGATACATTACCATATAACTCTTGATAATTCAGGAGGTAATTTCCCAGGGCCTTCTGCTTCCCTTTCTCCCTCTTTCTGCTTGATTTATGTCCTTTCAGTGTTCATTAGCGGTTTCGTAGTAAATTTGAAGATGCTAATCGGCATTGCCATAAGGGGATAAAGGGGAGGACATAGATTTTGCTTCTTGTTCATGTCTGGTAAGTTTGGAATAATGTTTGGAAGAGGAGGAGGGCCAAAACCTGGTTAAGTTTCGGATTATCTGATGATAATCTTCATCACAGTTAATCTTGTCTTGACAGTTTCTGTATATATAATACGCTTATGATGTGGGTATTCTTCCTTCTTTATAAATGTATCTCTTCTGTTCAGGAAGGCCAAAAAAATGTATTTGTTTTGTGTATATTTCGTAGGGCAAAACAGTCACTCTTAAACTAAAGAATGTGAATTTTGAAGTAAGAACTCGAGCATCTACGGTTTCGTCTGGAGTTTCTACTGGAGAAGAAATCTACGCTATGGCTAAGGAATTGTTAAGGACAGAAATTGAGGCCGATTTTCCTCATCCTTTGAGATTAAGACTAATGGGTATTTATCATACTTCCTTTTGATTTTCCTATCTCTCCATTATTTCGGAAAAAGTGAAAGATGGGGGAGTGTTCCGACTTCCTACCACTTTCCTCTATCCCATTTAAATGGTATTTTATAGCCTTGAATAAAGATTTCTATGGTTAGGCTTATAGAAGCAATCATGCGGTATCCAGTGGAAATGATTCTATGGTACTCAGCCCTATAAAACAATTTATCAGTTGAAATATAAGAGATGAAAGTCTCATTTAAAACAGGTCTGTGTGCTTGATTACGAGTGTAATAGAATGCTATGGACCATTGTTATTGAGAAATATTTTGTACAACGCATTGGTCAGGTATTTTATTTAAACTGGACATTGGTTTTGTTCACCATATGTAGGTGTTCGAGTATCAGGCTTTCTCCTTGAAGACAAGAGGCACCAGCAAAGGAGCATCATTAGTTTCTTGCAATCTGAGAGCCAGGTTCCAACTAACACTGAGGTTGGTGTAGAGATAACTGACCAGGAAGAGCCAAAGCCTCAAGAAGTGGCACCTAAGGAAAGTTTTTTCAATAAAAAAAGAGCAGAACGGAAACAGAACTTCCAAGAGCGCTTGAAATATGAGGCTGCTCCTCAGCAAGATTTACAAACTTTGCGGGCAACTGCCATTTCTGAGAGAGGGACAAATGAAATTCCCAACTCTGAAAATTCAGGGGAATATCAAATGTTTACCTGTCCCATTTGTCTTAAAGTGCAAGGAAGCACCTGTCTGGAAACCTTTAATAGACATATTGATGGATGTCTCAGTGGAACCTTGGTGGATGGTGACTCAAACATTCCCCAGGAGCTCATGAATTCTGACCCTCCAGAAATAAGGAAAACTGAAAACACGGGTGACAATCTTTCACCCTGTGAAGAGATAGATTTTGAAATCTTTGAGAAGATGACAAAAAGCCGATCAGAAGAAGCCACTGCTAGAGCAAGTGTAGAAATACAGTCCAGAAGGGAACATGTGGAATCTTTTAGCAGAGAAACAGGTGACCAACACGTCATGGAGGAAAGTGCAGTGACATATAGTAACTCTTCAAATAGCAAAAGCTGTCATCCAAATTCACCCCCAATCACATCTCTGTCCCTAGGTAGGCGAGAAACCCTGCAGCCTTATTTACCTAGTATGATCAAAGACAAGAATCTGGTTTGCCCTGTTTGTAACATGGAACAAAAGACCTCTGACCTCTCACTGTTCAACAGACATGTGGATGTTTGCTTGAATAAAAGCCTTATCCAAGAAATGAGGAAGTACAAAGTTAGTCCTGATAAGAGTAGTAATCCAGGAAATTCCAAAACTGCAGGTAAGCCTGTCACGCCTTTTTTAAAATATATTTTATTGAATATGGATGTCTCCTAGGGGTTTGCGTTCTTAAGGTTGGACCCGAATCAGTAGTTAAGTCTTACAGTCCATTTTAAAGATAGTTTACATTATTTTTCCAACTGGGATAAGGTCATTCCTCTTTGCATGGTTTTTCCAATTGGAGAATTGGAATAATATTCCCAGTGGAATAAATTAGCTCTGTATAGAGGTTTAATGAAGAGTCTAATCAATTCAGAGATAAAATCCAGTTTTTTTTTTTTCAGAAACTCTCTTCATTTATCCAAAAGGGCTTTAATACATAGTAGCAAATTAGTCACAAATGATATGTTAAACCTTTTTTTGAATCCTCTTAAAAATCCATCTTTTTCCTAGTACTCTACTACTTTGGGCTATGTGGTTTAGGTCATATAAAAATTATTCTGCATTTGTATGGGTCTGTGCTAAAGAAGTGATACATAACGTAGTGTCTAAATATTGAGAAATGAAGTTAGTATTACAAGGGAATTGCATAGAAATTTGAATGTTATCTGAGTTTTCTCTGGTAATTATTCCTTTGAATTTATAGAATTCAGTTAGCTTTCTTCATTTTAGTAACCCCTTGTCAGGCATTTTTATTTTTCTGAATATTCGTTCAAACTTCCAACAAATGGTTTAATTTCATTATTTATAATTTGCTTAGTTTGACTTTCATGATGGCTTTCTTGTAGGGAACTTGGGCCAAACCCAGAAAATGAATGCCACCGTAGGAACAAAAAGGTACAAGTAATTCAAGCTTGAAAAATGTGGCTGCAAAACTACTGTAGCTCTTCAGGAAGTTTTTGAAGTTTTACTGTTAATTTTGTTGTCTAAACCAACTTCAGAACCCTCCTGAAATCATACATCCGTTAGAAAGTGTTCATGATTAAATTGTTAATTTGATTAATCTTTTTTAGTTTCTTCCCCTGGAATCCCCACAGCGAACTCAGCCCTCATGTTCTTACGACAACCTTGGCACTTAGGTCCATACTGATTTGTGTTTTCTACTATTTATTCACATATCCAACATTATCTACTCCTCACATCCTTATACTTTGTTCAAATTCTGATACCGGGTTGCTTCCCTCACCTATAATTGATTTAAATGTTCGTCTCCCTTGTTGAATTGTAAGTTCCTTGAGGGCAGGTATCGTGTCTACTAACTGTAGATTGTACTAATTCTCCCAAGCACTTTGTACTTAGTAAGCCCTCAAAAAAAATCCATTGACTTAATTGATTGTTATTGCCAGGTGGAACTGGTCTGCCTGACTCACTGGATAGATTGTAAGCTCCTTGAGGTCAGAGGTTATCTCTCTTATATCCACTATAGTCTCCTATATGCCTAATATAGTACTCTGGACACAGTAGGCACTCTTTAAGTAGTATTGATCAATAAACTCGTTAGTTAATATTGCAGAAGAACACTGTTTCTTCACTTCTATCTGACCATATTCTTTCTTCTTTCAGGCCAGGATTGTTGACACAGCATTCATCATCCAAGAAAGCCAAACCAAAGAATTCCAAATACACCATTGATTCATTTTTTAAATAAGCATTTAGTGTTTTGTACTAGAGGTGTTAATGCCTTAATTTCATAATCAGAATCCTAAAATCGCAGGTTTATTCACTGAAACAGAAGGAATCTTTGGGTTCTTTGTAGAACTTTCTGAGAAAAGTGGTCTTTTATTATTAAGGAAGGATAATTTAATATTTAAGTGTATTGTAATTCTAAGAAAATCACAATATGATTTGTGCTTATGAAGTAAACTGAATGGAATTATGCATATTAAATATTACTTATTTCAGGCACAGATAACTAATTTAATGGTCTTAAGCTAGTTGGCTTTATGGTACGGGAACTATAGCTTTTAGAAAAACTGTTAACAGAATGCTTTCCTCAAGCACTTACTTCACTTTAAAAATATTTAAGTCTATGATAGGGAAGCTGTTCCTTGAAGTAGTTATACACGTCTCACAGACAAACTCCCTGTGGAAAGAGAATGTCTATCGGCCAGAATCCAGTTCGCACCTTTGTGTCTCTGAGGTACTATGATTACAAAAAGAGCTATGGGAATTTGCGTTAGGTTTTATACATCGTGTGTACGCTAAAGGAGGAAATGTGCAATTGTCAAGATATTCATTACAATTTTAAAGTTATGTTTTTTAGAAAACCAACTTGCCATTTTATTGTATCATTTTTCTGTGTTAATTTTTATTTCTGAAATAAGATGAAGGCTCAATAATAGACACATATATTTAATCTCCAAGTATTTTTGAGCAACAATATACGGGTACCTCCATTGTCAGGAGAATAAAACAGTATATTGAAAAAAACTGAGTGTTTAAGATGTCTTTTTTTCTCCTATGTTTTATTTTACATGTTTTAAAGAGAGAGAATTTTCAGGGATAAGTTTCATTGGAGGGTACAGAATTGGGCATACAAAGCTTTTAGATTAAATCAGTGTTTAATATTTACCCATGGGGATAGCGGTCAGGGTGAAAAAGGAAATGGTTCCAATTCATGTTGCCATTCGTGTTTATAAATACAAGTTGAAATCTGGTATCCTTGAGAATTTTCATACCTGTTTTTTATTCAAGTAGTTTGACTGTGAACTTTACTCCCCAAAAATGTCTTTGAGCTAATGCAGGGTATGTTCATCTGCAGAGTGTGGCCCAGTGATCAGAACACCTTTGGTTTAAATGCAGTTTGTAATCTTATTGAAGACAACAAAATTAATGAAACTGAAATCCAAATTATTTATCAACAATCTGTTCCAAAACACATATTCCTTTTCAGATCTGTTAATTTGACATGGCTGGAGTCTGTCAAAGAGACTACTTCAGAATTTGTATGACAGGTTGAAAATTTCAGAGGTGGCTTATGTATTTCTTTGTAGGCTGCCAAAATTCTTTATCATGTCTAAGTTTATTCAGTCAGTCAGTCGTGTTTATTGAGTGCTTCCTGTGTGCGAAGCACTGTACTAAGTGCTTGGGGGGGTACAGTTTAACAGTAAACAGACACATTCCCTGCCCAGAACAAGTTTATGGTCTCCAGTGGGAGACAATTTACTAGTGAGAAGCAAAACAACTTTTGTGCTTATTTCTCTCAAGCCATAGAAATTTTTCTTATATATACAGCAGGTTCTTAAAATCAATGGAGCGAGCAATCAGAATGTATTGGACAGTGCTAGCATTTGTACTCTGGGGTAGATACAAATTAATCAGGTTGGACAAAGTCCCTGTCCCACATGGGACTCACACTCTTAATCCCCATTTTACAGATGAAGTAACCGAGGCCCAGAGAAGTTAAGTGACTTGTCCAAAGTCACACAGCAGACATGTAGCGGAGGCGGGATTAGAACCCAGATCCTTCTGACTTCCAAGCCCCCTGCTCTATCCACTAATCTACAAAAATGGTGAGTCATTTAGATGAAACCAAAAGAAAATGTTCTAGTTGAGCAAATACTCTGCAAAACCAGGTTTTCCATAACATGTTTGGAGTGTTTGATTGAGGTTGGTCTCAAACAACTTGAAATCAGAAAAACTGACCCTGTAGTCTTAAATCCCTGCTTTGGAGTGTAAGAAGAAAATATGTCAATGGACCAAAAATTATATCCTTTTATTAGTTGGTTAATTAGTGTGCATACTCCTATGTGGGAGGTAAAGTATCGAATAAAATAGCATAATGTTCCTCAGTGAAAATAGCATATGCTATCTTCAGTTTTTGTTGGTAATAGTGATAAGGCAAGGAGTGCAGTGGTCAACCAATCATATTTATTAATAATAATAATAATGGCATTTACTAAGCGCCTACTATGTGCAAAGCACTGTTCTAAGCGCTGGAGAGGTTACAGGGTGATCAGGTTGTCCCACAGGGGGCTCACAGTCTTAATCCCCATTTTTCAGATGAGGTAACTGAGGCACAGAGAAGTTGTGACTTGCCCAAAGTCACACAGGTGGAGCTGGGATTTGAACCCCTGACCTCTGACTCCAAAGCCCCGTGCTGTTTTCACTGAGCCAAGCTGTACTGAACATTTACTCTGCAGAGAGCACTATACTAACTGCTTGGGAGAATTAATGGGCAAGATCCCTGCCCTCAAGGAGCTGATAGTCTAGGAGGGGAGATGGACTCTAAAATAAACTACAGGTTGGAGGAAGCAACACGCTTTAAAGATGTGTACAAAAGCTATGGGGTGAGGGGGACCACCCATGTGCTTTGATGATGCTTAGTGCAATGCTCTGCACATTGTAAGTACTCATTAAATACCATTGATTGATTAGTTTATGATGCTGAGGTGGAAGCAGTAGGGGGAAATAGGGTGGGAAGATGAGTGATTAATCACATAAGGCCTCTTGAAGGAGATATGGGCAAACTTTAGTTTATTGAATATGAAGGCAGCAGAAAGTCCAGGAAGTGGGGAGGACGTGAGCAAGAGGTCAGCAGTAGGAGAGTTAGGAATGAGGTACTGTGCATAGTTTAGCTTGAGAGGAGTAAAGATTTTGAACTGGGGGAAGAAAGTGAAGAAGTAGGACTGGGAGGGATGATTTAGTACCTTAAAACCAGGAGTTTCTCTTTGATAAGAAGAGGAAAGGTGACCATTTTAGAAGTTTAGTGAAGAGTGGGGAGACGGGCAGAACAGCACTTTAGAAAAATGATCTGGGCAGCAGAGTGAAGTATGGATTGAAGGGGGGAGACAGTGAAGGTGGGAAGATCAGCAAGGAGGGGGCTGATGGCTAAGACTGATAGCCTTCTCTTGTCCTTGAGCCTTCCTTTGCCTTGTTCCAACCTTCTCCCTAATTCCCTCCCTTCTCCATGCCCACAATCGACAGGAAGAGAGTGGGAGAGAGGAATTATGGAGTGGTTTTAAGCCTTGACTGGTGAGCAATGAGAGGCATATTATTAATGAGAAGTTGGTGTTGGGCATTGATTTCTCTGCAAAAGGGGTTGAGGCAGAGAGGAAATGGGGACTCCGAGTCAATGATGCAATTAGAGGAAGGAAAACGATCGCCAGGGAGGAACGTAAAGAAGAGGAAAGAGGACTTGGGAAGGGCTTTGACTGGAGTGTTGAACCTCAGAGAGGCAAAAGATGGAGGGGAAGAGTTGATCTGTGAAGTTAGAATAATAATAATAATAATAATTGGCATTTGTTAAGCGCTTACTATGTGCAAAGCACTGTTCTAAGCGCTGGGGAGGATACAGGCTGATCAGGTTGTCCCACGTGGGGCTCACAGTCTTAATCCCCATTTTACAGATGAGGTAACTGAGGCCCAGAGAAGTTAAGTGACTTGCCCAAGATCACACAGCAGACATGTGGTGGAGTGGGGATTCGAACCCATGACCTCTGACTCCAAAGCCCGGGCTCTTCCCACTGAGCCACGCTGCTTCTCTGAGAAGCAGATGAGAAGAGATGGAGGTCAGAGGAAGAAGCCGGTACTTTCAGTAGGATGAAGAGAGTCAGTGAGTCTCAGGTGAGAGATCCAGTTCAGAGATGGAAATGGCCAGAAAAGTGCTGTTCATATTTCGTAATAGGTTTATCTTTCCCACCCCTAACTACATTCATTGTCAGTCATATTTATTGAGCACTTACTGTGTGCAGAGCACTGTACTAAGCGCTTGGGAAGTACAAGTTGGCAACACATAGAGCCAGTCCCTACACAACAACGGGCTCACAGTCTAGAAGGGGGAGATAGACCTTCCTCACTGCACTCCCTCCAGCTATACCCTGTTGAGTTGCTTTTTTCTGGCAGACAGTGTGAATAACTGTCGCTGGCACAAAGCCCCTTGCCTCTGTGCCACTGCTTCCTCCAGGACTCCCTTCCTTCTGCCCTCTCTGCCAAATGTCTCCGTCTCCAAAGTTGAAACATTTAAGCTCCTTGTGGGCACAGATTTTGTCTACCAAAATCCTGAGAAGCAGCATGGACCAGAAGGAAGGGCCCAGGCTTGGGAGTCAGAAGACCTGGCTTCTAATCCCACCTCTGACACTTGCCTGTTCTGTGACCTTGGATGAGTGAGTTGAATGCTCCGTGCCTCTGCTTTCTCATCTGTAAAATGGGAGTTCGGTAGCTGGCATCCCTCCTATTTAGACTGGTAGCCCCATGTGGGCCAAGGGCTTTGATATTTGACATGTACAAATTACATAATTACTGCCAACTCTTGTACTCAGGTGCTCAGTACAGTGCTCTGCACAGAGTAAGCTCTCAATAAATACGTAAGCTCTCAATAAATACTATTTTTAGTGGTATTTATTAAGCACTTATAAGCTCTCAATAAATACATAAGCTGTCAATAAATACTATTTTTAATGGTATTTATTAAGCACTTCTTGGAAGGGGGGGTGGCGAATAGAGGGTGGAAAATCCAAGTGCAAGGGTGATGAAGAAGGAAGTGGGAGAAGAGGAAATGTGGACTTATTGGGGAAGGCCTCTTGGAGGAGATGTGCTGAGAAGCAGCGTGGCTCAGTGGACAAGAGCCCGAGCTTTGGAGTCAGTGGTCATGGGTTCAAATCCTGGCTCTGTCAGCTGTGTGACTTTGGGTAAGTCACTTAACTTCTCTGTGCCTCAGTTCCCTCATCTGTAAAATGGGGATTGACTGTGAGCCCCCCTTGGGACAACCTGATCACCTTGTATCCCCCCAGTGCTTAGAACAGTGCTTTGCACATAGTAAGCACTTAATAAATGCTATTATTATTATTATTATTCAGGCTGAAGAAGTGATTTACAGAACTGAGGGAGTTGGAATGGCATGGCCAGACAAATGTTTTCACTCTTCTGTGCTGGCTTCATTCTTTCTGCACAAACTTCCTACAGTTATATCCTTACTGAAGTGATTTCAGATAGTAGGTAAGGTGTGTTTAAAATAGAAATATTGCCCAGGGCTAAATATAATTTTGCTTTGGAACACGTGCCCTGTTTGGAAAATCAGTAATGCACTTGAAGGTACTTAATGTTAAAAGGATTTTACTGAGTTTTACTAGGGGAAAATTACTTGTATCCCCTGGGGCTAGCGCTGTTCTCTTGTCAAATAATCACGGGATAATTATTATTGTGGTAATACACAATAGTGCCTGTTACCTCATCTGTAAAATGGGGATTAGGACTGTGAGCCCCAGGTGGGACAACCTGATTACCTTGTAACCTCCCCAGCACTCAGAACAGTGCTTTGCACATAAGTGCTTAACAAATGCCATTATTATTATTATTATTAGTCCTTTGCCAAAGTGGAAAATTCATTCATTTAATCTTATTTATTGAGTGCTTACTGTTTGCAGAGCACTATTCTAAGCGCTTGGGAGAGTACAATACAACAATAAACAGACACATTCCCTGCCCACAATGAGCCCTGTCTGCTGTGTCACCTTGGGCAAGTCACTTTACTTCTCTGGGCCTCAGTTTCCTCATCTGTAAAATGGGGATTGAGACTGTGAGCCCCATGTGGGACAGGGACTGTGTCCAACCCGATTTACTTGTATCTACCACAGTGTTTAGTACAGTGCCGGGTACATAGTAAGCGGTTAACAAATGCCATTATTATTATTAGAGGGGGAGACAGACATTAATACAAATACATAAAGTTACAGATGTGTACATAAGTGCCGGAGCTTATAGTACAGTGCTTGGCACATAGTAAGCACTTAACAAATACCACCAGTATCTCCCACAGCACCTGTATATATGTTTGTACATATTTATTACTCTATTTTACTTGTACATATCTATTCTATTTATTTTATTTTGTTAGTATGTTTGGTTTTGCTCTCTGTCTCCCCCTTTTAGACTGTGATCCCACTGTTGGGTAGGGACTGTCTCTATATGTTGCCAACTTGTACTTCCCAAGCGCTTAGTACAATGCTCTGCACACAGTAAGCGCTCAATAAATACGATTGATTGATTGATTGATGTGTTCATAGCTCAGCAGTGGGAAACTGGGTCCACTCCCTCATGTCTGAAGTAAAAACAATGAATCAGCAGCTGAAACCCCTGGAAGCAGATGAGCCAGGGACCACGGTCAGAGGACAGTGACACTTTCTGCTCTTCTCTCCCTTTCGTCTTTTTTCTCTTCCCCTTCCCCTTTGATTCTCTCTCCCTATCCCCACTAACTCTTCCGTAACTATATTTCTCTTCAGTTCCTTCTTCCTCCCTTTTTTTCCCTCTGCTGTCCCCAAC
This sequence comes from Tachyglossus aculeatus, assembly GCF_015852505.1. NCBI lineage: Eukaryota > Metazoa > Chordata > Mammalia > Monotremata > Tachyglossidae > Tachyglossus > Tachyglossus aculeatus. The sequence continues at coordinate 12,862,308 of NC_052088.1, read as the reverse complement.
CTCCCAAATCTGTCAAAACATCATGTGCCCTTAGAAAACCACATAGAGCAGAAACCAGCATCTGAGGTGCAAAAGAAACTTCACTAGTGAATAAGAAGAGCTAAACAGATGGTTTTCCTCACTGACCTTCCCCTCCCGCCCCAGACCCCATAGCCTGGAAGAAAACAATTGGAATTTGAAAGCTTCATTGCCACGTTTGAAGTAGTATCCAAGAAATTCTTCATTAGATTTTTTTCCCTTAGAATGGAAGGAGAGGAAAGTGCTATTGTTGTAACTGAAGGAAATTCATCTCTTTTTCCAAAGAGGAGGAAGCAAGATACGGGAATGATTAGCGGCCTAAGGTAGGTACCATTTAGGTTGGCTGAATTGCTTTTCTGACCTTAAGTGCTGTGTAACTTGGAGCCACTCACATAATGCCCCTTTCTCATCCCCAGTGTGAATTGAAGCTCTCCCCTGGCCCCCCATATGACAGGTATTATAGTGCCAACCTGAACGAACTCCAGGGCAGCAAAGCATCCTCTAATCCAGTTCTTCCTTGGGGGAAGTTTCCTAGCACAGCAGCACCTGGGCATCTTGGTTTATTTAACTTGCCCAGAAAAGGGATTTTCTTCCAGTGAGTAATTTACCAATCACATAAACTAGTGATTAATCTTCATGTTCTAAATCTATTCCTCCTGTATATAGTTCATAGATAGGATATGGATTAGTAAATATTTGTTAAGAACTTTGAGGTCCTTAGTTAAAAGTAAAGGGGGCAGAGGGGCACTTCTCATTTTGACTATATGTGAACACATTTATCATGCAGTGCCAGAAATGCTTTATAGAGGAAAAGATGCTTTATGAATGAAAATAATTTCAATTTAACAGCTAATGTAACAGGTAGGGAATGCACCTACTAAATCTATTGTATTATACTCTCTCAAGCACTTAGTAAAATGTTCTGCATACAGTAAGCATTCAATAAATATTGATTGGTAGAGGGACAATTATTAAATCTGTGCTGACAAGCAAATATACGCATATACTACAATCTTTCAGAAGTATTTTAACAAGAATACAGGAATTTTGAGTGGTATTTGTGCCTTTAGAACCTAACATTTTGCAGGGGGGTCGGAGGGAATGAACATAAAAGAGCCCAGTGGTGTGTACCAGCCTACATAATTCGAGAGAAGCATTTGAACTGGCAGGAGGTGAACGCTACAGAATAACTTAGAAAACGTTTTGTTTAGTCAGCGACACCTCATCCTTCCAAATGCCTTTTCCTGCTTTTCATTACTACCCCCACCTAGCTGGGCCTCAGATCAATAGTTCTAGAGGATGACCCCCAGAGCAGTTACCCCTGTAGACACAACCACTGCCACGGTGCCCCCCTGAGTGATGGTTGGGACCAAGAAGGGAGTTCCAAGGTGGAGACCTGTGGTCTCATCTGCCTCCATTCCCTCTCATCCCCACGCCCACCCACTCCTTTCCCCTTCCAAAACTGCATCCCCCAAAGGCCACCCCTCAGCATGGTTTCACTAGCCTTGTTAAACACTCTGCCTTGATTATTAGTCAATTTGGGGAAATCCACTTGAAGAACAGTGGATGAGGATGCCACATGAGAGGGATTGGTGAAAGAGACCACTTAACTAGTGCTGCAGTACATTAGTTAGCTTTTTGCTGTAGTGTGTTTTATTTTTTAAAAAAAGGATCTAAAGGTAATGCAGATATGCGGTAGGAATGGCTTGAGAATTGCATCCTAATTTCAAAATGTTCCTGTTAATGAGTGCAATAAGTTTGTGACTGGGACACTATGCAGTTCGTTGACTTGAGCTGAAGGAAAATAAGAAGTAATAATAATAATAATGTTGGTATTTGTTAAGCGCTTACTATGTGCCAAGCACTGTTCTAAGCTCTGGGGATGATACAAGGTAATCAAGGTTGTCCCACGAGGGGCTCACAGTCTTAAACCCCATTTTACAGATGAGGGAACTGAGGCACAGAGAAGTGAAGTGACTTGCTCAAAGTGGCAGAGACGGGATTAGGACCTATGACCTCTGACTCCCAAGCCTGGGCTCTTGCCACTGAGCCACGCTACTTCTCTAAGTACAAAATGCTCCAGTCAGAATGGGGACAGGTCTGATTATTTTAGCACAGGCCGATTAGAAAGCTCTGGTTTCCAAGGGCTAAACCCCCAAACTCCAGGTAGAATGGAGGCAGTGTGAAGTTTCAACCGATTTTTTCCATAGAGGTAAGAAGCAATGGAGCAGATATAATGGCTTTAGAGAGATGGTTATTCTGGGCTGGCCAGCTTCCAGTTTTAGCCCTTTTATATGTTGTCAACTTGTACTTCCCAAGCGCTTAGTACAGTGCTCTGCACACAGTAAGCACTCAATAAATACGATTGATTTTAGGGCTCTCACCTTTTGGTCTCTTCCCAACCGGGGAATGTGGGCCTACCTTTATGTTTAGCAGTAGCCATCAAAGCATAGCTGCCCCAGACCCTCCACCTTCAGTCTTCTGCACCCAGGTCTCCAGTTCCCCCTGCTCTTTTTATCTCTGGTGCTGCTTCTTATAATAATAGTAATAATCATGGTATTTAAGTGCTTCCTATGTACCAGGCATTGTACTAAGTGCTGGGATGGATACAAGGAAATTGGGTTGGACGCAGTCCCTGTCCCGCACAGGGCTCGTAGTCTTTATCCCCATTTTACAGATGAGGTAACTGAGGCACAGACAAGTGAAATGACTTGCCCAGTGCCACACAGCAGACAAATGACGGAGCCGGGATTAGAACCCGTGACCTTCTGACTCTCGGGCTTGTGCTCTATCCACTAAAACATCATTGTTACCATGGTTGTTGTTATCACTGTGGCATTTAAGCACTAAATCCAGCACTTAGAACAGTGCTTTGCACATAGTAAACGCTTAATAAATGCCATTATTATTATTATTAACTCTGTTAAGCACTGTTCTAAGCACCGGGGTAAATACAAGTTAATCAGGATGGACACAGTCTTCCTCCCATTCTAAAAATAACCCCAGCAGAGATGGGGAAGGGAGACTATACTCAAAGGTGGAGGTGAAGACAAGATCTAGGAAGAACAGGAGATGAGTTTGATTGCCTGAAATACTATTTTTTTTTTAAAAAAAAAACTGTGTTTAACTGGCCCTCAGTACTCTAACTTGTTATAAAGTTCCTCCGGCACACCTAAGAATGGACATGATTTGATTTAATCAGGCAAATTACTACTGTCTTGTTGAAGAAAAGGGACTGCTTTGTTGCTGAAGTTCTTAGTTCTTGATATATCATTAGAATTACAAAAATATTAAGCAGCCTGTGAGGCAGTGTGCCTAGTGGATGGAGCATGGACGTTGTTGTTTGCCCAAAGTCACACAGCTTTGTATATGTATATATGTTTGTACGTATTTATTACTCTATTTTATTTGTACATATTTATTCTATTTATTTTATTTTGTTAATACGTTTTGTTTTGTTGTCTGCCTCCCCCTTCTAGACTGTGAGCCCGCTGTTGGGTAGGGACCGTCTCTGTGTGTTGCCGACTTGTACTTCCCAAGCACTTAGTACAGTGCTCTGCACACAGTAAGCACTCAATAAATACGATTGATTGATTGTTGTTAGAAGGACCTGGGTTCTAATTCTGACTCCACCACTTGTCGGCTACCAGCGGGCAAGTGGGCAAATCACTTAACTTTTCTTTTCCTCAATTACCTCATCTGTAAAATGGGAATTAAGACTGAGCCTCATGTGGGACATGGACTATGTCCTAGCAGATTAGCTTGTATCTACCCCAGTACTTAGTACTGTGCCTGGCACATAGTAAACGCTCAACAAATTCCATTAGAAAGAAACAAAGACCTCTTTATAAAGCACTTAGAAACTTAGAGAAAGTGCCAAGAATACTGTATCAGACACAATCCCTGGCTCATAGATGACGGGTAGGGACTGTCTCTATATGTTTTTGACTTGTACTTTCCAAGCGCTTAGTACAGTACTCTGCATACAGTAAGCACTCAATAAATACGATTGAATGAAAGGACAGAGAGAAATAGGCAGGCATATTCAACAAAAGAAGCAACATCAGTGAGCGAACGTCTCCTGACTGAGTAGCTACAAATCCTTCTGTGCTGTATCTCTATAAGTATTACCCACCTGCAATATATAAATTATTTAAATATGCTCTTTGGTCATAAATTCAATATGTGTGTTTGAGTTTTAAAATATCTAATTATTTGATTCTGCTATATTAAAGATGTTCCTGCAGCCCTGGCATTGATTCAAGTGTTTGCTGATTGTTGTTTGAGTCTAGTTGGCTTGCATTCATGTCTAGATTCCTCCCATCGTACTCCAGTCCAAAGTGGTTGTAAATTATTGCCACTGAGAAATCAATAGCTATCGTATGACAGCTGAAAGCAGGGTAACTGACTATTGAAAAGCATGACCGATTTCAGGGTGGTACGGCTAACTGTGTCTTTCTTGTTGCTGTGAAAATTCTATTTTCCCCCATAAAACCTAATCTGGAGGAAAAAAAAACAAGCCTCAGCCACAGAAGGAAATGAAATTGTGTTCCCACGGCTCCTTAATGGAAAGCAAATAGCTTGTACAAAATATGAAACGAGATTCATGTAGCCTAAATTACAGGATGCGGGAAGAGTAAAGCCGTCATTTAAGTTTGCCTAAGTGACTTTAAGCTTATTATGTCTGTTTCCTTAATACCACAAATTCTTATGTCATGTCTGCTTTCCTGCAGAGCTGCCGAATGAGAAAAGCTTCAAAATGCTGCTAGAACGAACATTTTTGGAAATCACTAAGAGGCTCTTTGAGAAGAAAGTTAGAACCAGCGCAGTGGGCAATGTGAGTAAAAACTCCCCATCACAGGTGCCTGTTTAGAATTGATGCCTTGTGTTTTCCTAGGCCAGATGCAGTTTTATTAGTTACTTAGGTCGAGGGCCTGCTGGCCCTGATTCAGTAATCTAATCAAAATAAGAATTAAGGGAGCATCAGATGGTGTTCTGTGGAATATCAATGTATTTCCTTAGACTGTAAAATCCCATATGAGCAATGAACGTGTCTACCAACGCTGTTGTATTGTTCTCTCCCAAGCACTTAGTACAGCTCTCTGCACACAGTAAGCGCTCAAAGTGTGTTGTGTGTAGGGACTGTGTCTGCCAACTCCATTATATTGTACTCTCCCAAGTGCTTAGTACAGTGCTGGGCACACAGTGAGTGTTCAATAAATACAGTTGCTTGACTGATCAAATACCAGTGATTGGTGCCCACAGGGGAGCGAGTGACTGAGCGATGTCTGATTTTTTTTTTTTGAGGGTTAGCTAAGTAAATTGTGGGTGCTTGGTAAATCAGCAATCAAAAGGAAGAGCGAGGCCTTAGGACCAGGTTGTGTCTTCTTTACCTTTGTGTAATGACCAGGTTGTGTCTTTACCTTTGTGTAGTCCTACTCAGGCTGTGAGCCCTGTGGGGGATGGGAATTATGTCCGACCTGATGATCTGGTATCTACCCTAGTGCTTAGTACAGTGACTTGGCACATAGCAAGAGCGTAACAAATAACACAATTATTATTAGTCAACAGTTCTGGAATGTCTGAGCCTCTTTGGCTTCATGGTCAGGAATGTGATTCATTGGCTAGTTCTTGAGGCTTTGGAAAGTAAAATTTGGAGGAGGCTTTCTCTGACCCTAAGATGCATCAGTCTATGTACTTGAAACTCTAAAGCAATCATTTATATACAAGGACAAGGTGGCTTAGGAGTTTCTTGTTTGGTTAATAATTCCCCAGCTTTTGCAGGGTACCAACACAATATTAACTTTAGAAAGACTCTGGTAGTTGGCCAGAGAGCCAACTTCCAGATGCAGAGCTGTAGACTCCTGGAGGCTTTTCCTCTTTGGGAAGCCCTGTAGAGCTGAGCTTGTGGCACGTGGATGCATCCCCAAGAGGTTTCTGAGATTTGGGGAAAGCGGAAGATATTCGTAATTGAGGGAATATTTCTAGAAGACCAACTCTGCAGACCGGGTTGACAAGGGTGTGTGCGTTGGACTGTTCTTTTCCTATGAAGGACTTGGGACTCTCTGTGAAGATCTAGGTATTTTTTGTCTAAGGGAGCTGCCTTCTCTAGGTCTCCATACTATACTGACCCTTCCCCAGGATCCCTGGCTGGGTCATCAGTTTGGCTGACCCCTGAGGTCTCCCTGACATGGACACAGAATGGGACCACTGCCTAGCCCTGCCCTTCCGCCATCACAAATCCCCTGGTAGGAATGGTTGCCAGATGCGTTATTTACTGGGCCAACTTGGGAGCATACTTTATAGATAAAGAATGAGAAACCTCTGCTGAAACCTGTGCCTCAGTTACCTCATCTGAAAATTGGGGATTAGAACTGTGACCCCCCCATGTGGGAAATGGAGTATGTCCAACCTGATTAACTTGAATCTACTCCAGCACTGTACTAAGTGCTGGCACATAATAAGCTCTTAATAAATCCCATAAAAAGAGAGAGAAATAGAAGAATGCCTCATATGCACCTCAGAACTTCCCTTAAAAGAGAATTCTCAATACTGATCACAATCCTGAGCTAAGTAAAATATATGAGATGCATTGTTTGAAAAAAAAAAATGGAATATGTAGTATTGCAGGAATGAAGGAGAGGGCCCAAAGTGCATTTCGGCTCTTTCTAGGAGGGGCCTGGTTTTCCATCAGCCCCAGCTTTGTGGATGGCAAAGCACCTTGAGGTTGCTTAGTACTTGAGGCAGTCTGAATTCACTTGGAAATACTTTGTTCGGTCTTGTCATCGACAAGTGCAAGAAACAGCTGAATGCTGAAATCCGCAAGTGATTTCAAACCGTTGCCACTCCTGAAGAAGGAATATAAAAATGAGCAAATAATGTGGAACTTGGATTAGATGATCCTTTCAGTATTTCCCACCAAAGAAAACATATTCCCCATCTGGAGAAACCCATAATGTATATTTACCATCAGTTGCATTTACTTAAAGTCATAGCCTTGCATTTTGCTGCGGAAACCACTTTCTGCTGCACTGGATTTTCTCCTCAATCATGAAGCCGGGCAGGTTATTGCAGGCAAGGTAAGTTCATTTTCATTTCTGGGAATTGATTCTCTGTGGATGATCCATGCTCAGTAGTATAATTTTGGCTGAAGGAGAGCCGCAGCAGTTGAGAGACTTCTTTTCCCTACCTTCTGAAGGGTAAGTAGACATTTCTCTAGGAATGAACAGTTTTCTATTAAGCGCATATGGATGTGAAGGATATTACATAGTGATGTACTATGCTTGGATTTTGCCATTTCCCACAATACCGTAGACAGGGAGCCAGCTTGGGGCCCTTCTCTGGCCCCTCTCAGGCTTGGTTGTCCCCGCCGGGAAGTCCTCAGGCCTCGGGGACAGCTCTCCAAGCTTTGGGAAGGCAGTGGGCCTCCCAGGCTTGGTTTTACCCACCTGGGGTTCCCTAGGGTCCAGCAAATGGCATCTCGGAGCCCGACGGACCTGAGCCCCCACTACCCGTCGGCACAGAGAAAAAGCGTGGCGTGGAAGTCAGGAGGATCTGGGTTTTCATTCCAGCTCCGCCGTTTGTCTGCTGTGTAACCTTGGGAAAGTCACTTAACTTCTCTGTGCCTCAGTTCCCTCATTTGTAAAATGGGGATCAAGACTGTGAGCCCCAAGTGAGACAGGGACTGTGTCCAACCTGGTAACCTAGCATCTACCCCAGCACTTAGAACAGTGCTTGACACATAGTAAGCACTTCACAAATACCATCACCATCACAGAGGGTACCGAGGAGAGCAAGCAGCACCCAGGTTGTTAGCAGCCATGAGACCCTGTTCTGGGCACCCCTGGGGTGGGACTCCCAGGCAGCGAGCAGAGGGACGAAGCAGAAAGCAACGGTCTTCAGGCTGCAGAAGAGATTGACTAGGGAGGAGGGAAAAGGGCAGGCCCTGGAGTGGTAGTACTGGCAATTGGAGCCCCTCTTTCAGGAAGGACCTGGTAGATTCAAACCTGGAACGTCACTTGCTCCGCAGCCTGAGGTAGCCCAGCGCGTGAGTAGGGTTAGGGGGTCCAACTAAATCTGAAAATTGACATTTTATCACACTGTGAAGTAATGCAATTTGATCGGGTCATATCGTGTTTTCACCCATATGTGCATCACGGCATGGTACCTCCTGTCTTGTGAGAGTCAGTAGTTGGAACTCACGCCTCATAGTGCATGGCCAGCTAAGGCCAGCCCTGGCTCAGATGACCTTTGGTCATGAGGTTTTCTCTGTTTTCAGCACTCGAGGCCTTTTTCATATGCTTGTGGCTCAGTACTAGGGATCATTTGCAAACAGTAATGTTTAGTGAAATGGAGAGAAGGGAGAATGCCCACTCTGGGTGCTGGGCATCCTAACTCTAGGCCCTTTGTATTTGCAGTTAGCTGTCGTAGAGTTTTTGAAACTCTTTTATTCACCCTGCAATAGTCATTTCCCTATCATAATATGGTTTTGTAGTGATCCTGATCTTTTCCCCTATGTAAAACAATATTACATTCTTCTGTTCAGTTTGGAAGGTATTCCATTTTGCCAGCCAAAAGCTTTGTGGCCTCAATTTTTTTTTGTACTCGTTTTCTCATATTGACATATCTAAGTTGCATTATTTAAATAGCATGCTGGTGTTTAACACAATCAGAAGTCAATAGTTCCGTTAATAATGGGCAGATCCTTTCCCAGTGTGCTCTCTCGGAGGCATTTCCAAACATATATTTGTATTTTCCTACATCTGCAGCATATCACTGGCAAGCGCTTGCATCTCTTTGCTTGACGGAACGAAGCTGAATTGCTGTCTCGGGGAAAATACAGTTCAACAACCTCCATGTTTTCAGCTTTGCAATCTAAAACAGATTTCCAGCTGTCATGATTTTTATTGCTGATCTTTCTTAGACTGTTCATATATAAAGAAAATGGCCCCATGTTCTTTAATTTTTATTATGTTCAGTCCATTCTACCAGTGCTTTCTTTGGGGCTATGAGCTCTTTCTTTTTGCATGGATTAGGGAACGGGGTGGTCCTGGGGTCTACCTGCCATCCCGTGTTCACCATCCTTGGGGAGAATTATATTTTCACTTTCGATGAAGTGATCTAGTGGAAAACAAGAAATACTGATAATGTTAATGAGAGTTATCAAGTGCGCCTGGCATCTCCTTTAGATTCCTGTGCTCTCCACCATTTGGCCAGTACTGGAATCCTGGATAGTTTTTCTTCGTGATCTCTCTCTCCTTTCAGCGGCTCCTATAAGCAGGTGGCACAAAGCTGTATCAGGCTTCCCCATGCTTCTCCCTATCAGCTCAATCTCTTGCAGGTCATTCTTGTAACTCTGTTTCCCAGAACCTCTAACTGGGTGATTTGCTAATACCTAAAACTCAGCACTGTACCTTCCATCCGAGCCCACCTCCCTTATGACTAAGGGCTAGGCCATCTTCTCATTTGCCTCGCGACAACTGAAGCTGTCATTCATTCATTCATTCAATCGTATTTATTGAGCACTTCATGCAGAGCACTGCACTAAACACTTGGGAGAGTACGGTCCAACAATAAACAGACACCTGCCCTGCCCACAGTGAGTGTATTTATTGAGCACTTAATGCATGCAGAGCACTGCACTAAACACTTGGGAGAGTACGGTCCAACAATAAACAGACACCTGCCCTGCCCACAGTGAGCTTGTAGTCTAGAGTCTCAGAGCCATGTTCCTGTCAAGCCAGGATGACTTAAACACGCTGCAGAAATGGCAACTCCGTATTTACCAAACACATGCCCGGTTGCCCAGCCCTCCCTGACCTAGTTGGGAGCATTTTATGGCCTCTAGCTTTCCCTGGGGGCATCTGGAGGCTTCCGCACATTGGACCGGGCTGGGCCGGGCCATCTTGTGCATCCCTCCCTCTCCTTCTCTTCCTCTGCAGAATGGAGCTGCTGTTGATATAGGGCCACTGGGATCCTGGAGAAGCCAGATCAGAGGGACAGAATGAGTACCAGCCCTGCCCTATCAGGCTCCTGCCTCCCCACCCCCCTTCTCCCAGTGCTAATCCCAAACTGACATTATCTTAGAATGGCAAACCTTCCTCTGGTCTGAGATGTAAGGGCCTTACTTCTGCTGGGCCAGGACCAACTCTTTGGCAGAGAAATGCCCTTCCCTCTGACTGGCACCATCCCAGAGGTGCTGCATGGCAGCGCTTTTTCTTCTGTTCTCTTCTCACCTTCCTTTTTCAGCCAAGAACTCCATCTCCTCCTCAGACTCTGTCCTTTGCCTTTCCCACCCTTACAGTCTGCCATTACCCTGACTCTTCAAACCTACTTTTTTACCCATCAGATATCCTCCCATCAATGGATCATCCTATAAGCCCGGGCTGTTTGACAGCGTGGTTGATGCCCCTTCGACTGGACCTCAGATCGTCTCTCCTGTGATGATTGCCCATTTAGTTCAGCTTTTAGGTAAGATTAATTTTCCCAGTGCCACTCAGCATCTTCAGTGAGTGCTGAGCACATCGAAAGCATTTCTCATTGGCTTTTCTGTTGCACTGTGTGACAGTAAAAAAAAATATTGACCACTTGTACACTTACCAGCTACAACTTGTATTTGAAGAGTCTCTCAGGACAGATACATGACTTGTTTTAAAGTTTCTCCTGAAACATCTGCGTGAATAGTTTTTGATTTATCTGTCTCAGAGGATGGCTAAACCCATCTGGCCAAAATCTGAACTTGTGGTTTCAGAAAGTCCAGCTGTTTGCTATATTAATTCCATCTATTAATCTCCTTTTGGCTTGGGATTTTTATGGATCTATATTCTGAGGTTTTTTTATTTTGGCATCTTTAAATTTAGGGGTCATTTCTTGGAGCCTCCACCCTGCTTTCGACACAGTTCTGGGCTGTTTGGGGGCAGAATGCGGACCCAGAATCAAAGCTGGTTAGTTTAGTGCTGTGGTAAAAGAGATTCTGTGTTTCATCCCCAAAGCTACCCTCTTTGGTCACGTTCTCATAGAACCTCCTGTAAACCCAATCTGGACAGCTGAAGGAGTGTTTGCCAGCAAATCAATAACTCCTGAGTGTTGGTGGTAAAACTTTTCATCATGGACTTACCTGGAACATTTCCCATTTCAAGAAGGAAACTCAGTACTAAACTGTCCTGCAGCTGATGTGGAGAGAGGTTGAGTGTGAATCTGAAGGTCCGGATCCATTTCTAGGGTTAGGGATATTCAGGTTTCAGAAACGTCCAAGTGTCCAAAGCCTCTGGGCCCTTCAGCAGGAGTGCAGGTGGGTGTAAAATGTTGGCATTAAAGTGAAGGCTTCAGTCTCTCCTGACATATTTCATTGTCCTCTGCTGCAGTCTAACAGTTGCTTTCCCTGTGGCACCAGGTGTAGCCATTCCATTGGTAGAGGGGAACCGGCCAAAGAATGTTTTGCATCTCTGCAGACAGATACTTCATCTGGTGTATCATTGCACTGCAATTTGGGGTGACTCTTGGAAGCTCCGTATCTGGAAAGCATTATGCAGGGCCAGGGATAAGAGAGGCAGGATCCACCCATAAGCATTTTTTTTTGTTAATGGCATTTATTAAGCGCTTACTATGTGCAGGGTCCTTTTCCAAAGAGGCCCATGATGGGAAAGGTGATGGCAGAGGAACAAAGTAGAGCACGTCCCCGAGGGCCGTCTATCACCTATCTCTTATCTCTCAGCCTGAGTGCAGCTTCCAGGAAGAGGCCTGGTTCCCGGACAGGACCAGCCTCCTTCCCCACCACCCTGAACTCCCTCCATCCCCAGGCTCAGATTTGAAATTCTCTGTTGTATGGGCTTTATCTCCATCCATTCAAACAGGGCCTGTTTTTCCATAGAAGCTGTACCTTTGGGATGGCCGAGGTTTGGAGCAAGATCAGAAGTCGACCTTTGTCATCATGGTGCTGGAATAATAATAATAATGGCATTTGTTAAGCGCTTACTATGTGCAAAGCACTGTTCTAAGCACTGGGGGGATACAAGGTGATCAAGTTGTCCCACGTGGGGCTCAGTCTTAATCCCCATTTTACAGATGAGGTAACTGAGGCACAGAGAAGTTAAGTGACTTGCCCAAGGTCACACAGCAGACATGGAACTCGCTGGGCCTGCGTAAATAGCACAAGGGAATGCTGGAGTGATAATTCTGCTTTTCTTTTTATTGGTATTCTTCTTTCACACATGAGGTTTGGCAGTGACTCACCTTTCTTCTGCTCCTTAGGCCTAGAAATCATGCTGCTGCAGGTTACAGGTGATGAGAAAGTGAAGACTAGGTGCCATAGACACATTTTCAACCAGTCTCAGCCCCATTTGCAATAGGGAGGTTCTCCTCTCTACACAGTTTACATGTAGGATTTTCTGTAGGATGAAGTAAACATACCCCTACTAAGAATGCGAGGGTAATGGACTGTGGGCCCACTGTTGGGTAGGGACTGTCTCTATATGTTGCCAACTTGTACTTCCCAAGTGCTTAGTACAGTGCTGTGCACACAGTAAGTGCTCAATAAATATGATTGATTGATTGAGTATCTTATCCAGGATCTAGCTGTCCGTTGGCTCCAGGTCAGACTGTGGATCAAGGAGTCATGTGACCCAGATTCTAATCCCAGCTCTACCTCTGGCCTGCTGTGTGACTCTAGGCAAATCAGTCCACCTCTCTGGGACTTGGTTTCTCCATCTGCAAAATGGACAGGATATGTAGTCTTCCTATACTTTAGACTGTGAGCCCTGGGTGAGAAAGATCCTGGGTCTGATCTGGTTATCTTTTACCTACTCCGCCTCTTAGCACAGTGTTTGGCACATAGTAAGGGCTGAATAAATATCATTAGCGTTAAGAGCCGCACCTAAGGAACTAGGAATGAACCTAATGCAGTACATATTTTTATTTGGAAAGATGTTCTGGGCAGATTTTACTTTGGTCTTCTTCAGAAAAATATTCTTCCAGCCAGAACATAAATACAGGGCTCCCCAAGCAAGCCAGAGCAATCAAGTTAAGTTATTTTAGTTTGTCCAGATCCTCTGTAACTCCTCTAATCTAGTAAAATAGAATCCTTTATCGGGTCATTAGTTTGAGGGATTGCCAAGCAGTGAATCAATCAATCAATCAATCGTATTTATCGGGTTTGAATCCCGGCTCAATCAATCAATTGTATTTATTGAGCACTTACTGTGTGCAGAGCACTGTACTAAGCGCTTGGGAAGTGCAAGTTGGCAACATATAGAGACAGTCCCTACCCAACAGTGGGCTCACAGTCTAGAAGGGGGAGGAATGCATTGTACATAAACTATTCTTACATATGTTTCTGGACGATGCTAACCATAGGGAATTCCTAGGATGATGAGTAATTATATAAAAATCTTTTCAAATGTTGTGTTTCCATTTTCTGCAGTCTTAAAGGTAGTGGCTCTAACTTGTTTTTTCTCGATCTCAGTACCTGAAAAGCGGTTTTAAAAAGCAGCAGTCTTGAATTAGTACTTTCAGAATGCAGTAACCTCCAAGTAAATCCATCTGATTATTCTATCCAAACTCCATTTATTGTTGGGATAAAGATGTTCAATTAACACAATTGAGCCACCGCTGGAATAGGATTTTTCCTGCCATGTCATTTCCCTCGACAGGAGCACTCATGGACTTCATAAGTACCTTTCTCCACATATCCCTGGAGGGACTGTATTTTAATTCCCTCCTCATATAGCTGAGCAGGGAAATGTATAGTTGGGGCGGGGGGGGAGTCACTTTTACTGACCAGTAGACCAGCCAATCCAGATGACTCCTAGAGGTCCTGTACTTTTAAGAGTTATATTTAGAATTCCTTAATCTGTTCCTATATTGAGAGTAGAGTGTCCAAGGAAGAAAAGAGAGGGCTCTAGTTCCTGTCAGTGCTGTCTATTGGCATAGCCAGAAACCACTCCCCCTACTCATCCACCCTCTGCTAGTAGCAGGTTGACCAGGATTGAGGGAAATATCATCGTCATTGTCGTCATTTTCAATAGCATTTATTGTGTGTCATGCACCGTACGAGATATTTAGGGAATATACAAGATAATTAAATGACTGCCTAGCATACAGGCACGTACAAATTGCCAAACATCATCATCATCATCATCAATTGTATTTATTGAGCGCTTACGATGTGCAGAGCACTGTACTAAGCGCTTGGGAGTACAAATTGGCAACATATAGAGACAGTCCCTACCCAACAGTGGGCTCACAGTCTAAAAGGGGGAGACAGAGAACAAAACCAAACATACTAACAAAATAAAATAAATAGAATAGATATGTACAAATAAAATAAATAAATAAATAAATAGAGTAAAAAAATATGTACAAACATATATACATATATGCATTAGATAAAGAGTATTAGACTAGATGAAAATGATATAAACAAATAAATGAACATATATGAGTGTGAGGATGGCTTCCCTATTGAAAGCTCACCTCCACCAGAAGGTCTTCCCAGACCAAGCACCCCTTTTCCTCTGCTTTTCTTTCCCTCCCCATCACCCCGACTCCCTCCCTCTGCTCTACCCCCGTCTCCGCCCCACAGCACTTGTGTATATATGTACATATTTATTATTCTATTTATTGTATTAATGAAGTGTGTATATATGTATATATAATTCTATTTATTTATATTGATATTGATGCCTGTCTACTTGTTTTGTTTTGTTGTCCATCTCCCCCTTCTAGACTGTGAGCCCATTGTTGGGTAGGGATTGTCTCTATTTGTTGCCGAATTGTGCTTTCCAAGCGCTCAGTACAGTCCTCTGCACAAAGTAAGCGCTCAATAAATACGATTGAATGAATGGTGGACTGATTTGACCAGGAATTTGGAAAGTTAGCCAGGGAAGGCTTCCTGGAGGACTTGACACTTTAGAGCTCATTGAAGGAGAAGAGCGACCTGACCTGGAAAAGCAGAGTGGGAGAGCATTCCAGGCAGGGAGAAAGATATGAGCAATGGCTTGGAGTTGGAAGGATCACAAGTGAAGTAGCGTTAGGTTTGCTTGGGAGGAGTGAAGAACTCCAGCCGAGGTGTAATAGGAAAAGAGAACTGATAGATCAGAGGGAGGCAGCTGATGGAGAGCCTCGAGGCCGTAAGTTATGAAGTGTTTTATATGAGAAGAAATGGGGAGCCATGGGAGAAGCTCAAGGAGAGGAATGAGGAGAGAAGCAGCATGGCCTAGTGGATAGAGCACAGGCCTAGGAATCAGTAGGACCTGGGTTTTAATTCTGGCTCTGCCACTTGTCTGCTGTGTGATCTTAGGCAAGACACTTCCCTTCCTTGTACCTCAGTTCCCTCATCTGTATAGTGGGGACTAAGTCTGTGAGCCCGGGTGGGACATGGACTGCGTCCAAACTGATTTGCTTGTGTCTACCTCAATGCTTAGTACTGTGCCTTGCACTTAGTAAGCCCTTAAATGCCATGAAAAATGAATTAATTAATGATGTGTTCATATTGGTGTTCTAGAAATGCTAGGCATTGGGATCCCTTTGGAATTCCATGGTTCCTGAGGCTAACCCTGGAGGTAGGTCAAAGATGAGCACAGTGCTTCATTGCACAGTGTTGCACCTGTCTTTTCTTGCTGTCTCTGCCTGCCCCAGAGCAAAGCAAACTGCCCACATGGGAAAAACTCACCACAAAAGTCTGTTTTCTTGCTTCCAGGACCCTCCCTCTTGTTAGACCCTCTCATAAGTTCTGTCAAATGAGATTGGGATTGGCATGGGGGAAGAATCTCTTGTTGAGAATCCGGGGTTTGAAGAAGGAGTAGTTAAGTAGTAACAGTAATTATTAAGCTCTCACTATGCTAAGCACAAAGTCCAGAACCTTGTTGGGTGACTTGCTTTGTTCCCATTTAAAAAGACCCTAGTGTGCTGAATGCCTTATTTGTGGAATTCATCAGTTGGGAACAAACACTCTCCTGTAAACAAAAACAAGATTTAAAGCCGAGAATGTTACTTTTGTCCTGCAGAAGGAGAATAAAGGGTGGGATGGGAGGGAAGTTTCCATGCTGGACACTGGGGCTTGTTAACTGAGATGATCATGGGCACCCCGTCTCTGGCTCTCCTTCCAAACCGAGCAGAGCCTTTCACCTGGATGATTCTGTCGGACTGGGGGCCGCCTTTCAACTCCCCGATTTTATGAAGGAGCAATCGAGGGGACCGTTATAAGGGGAAATGTGCTGAGTCTCCTCCCCCTGTGAGGATGCCCACATGTGGATATGCTGATTCTGGGCACGGACCTTGTTTTTGAGATTCCAAAAAGGACATTCAACCCATGGGGTGATGACAAGTGTGAGGATGGCAATAGCAGCGTAGCTTAGTGGAAAGAGCATGGACTTGGGATTCATAAGTTGTGGGTTCTAATCCGACCTCTGTCACTTGTCAGCTGAGTGTCTTTGGGCAAGTCACTAAACTTCTCTGTGCCTCAGTTACCTCATCTGTAAAATGGGGAGTAAGACTTTGAGCCCCATGTGGGACAACCTGATTACCTTGTACCTACCCCAGTGCTTACAACAGTACTTGGCACATAGTAAGTGCGTAACAAATATCTTCATTATTATTATTATTACTTTTGCTTATATGGTAAGTCATTCAGTCAGTCAGTTATATTTATTAAGGACTTACTGTGTGTAAAGCACTGTACTAAGCACTTGAGAGAGTACAGTACCAACTTGTACTTCCCAAGCACTTAGTACAGTGCTCTGCACACAGTAAGCGCTCAATAAATACGATTGATGATGATGATACAGTACAAAAGACACATTCCCTGCTTATAACAAGCTTGCAGTCTAGAGGGGAGGGAGAGACAGACCTTTAATTTGATTCTTTTGCCAGAAGTCGTGGTTGTGGGAGAGTGGAGGGAGAGGGGGCAATGAGCATTAACGCTGTTAGTAAGAAAGCTGAGTTCTGTAGTCTTGCAGGTACCCCATTCAGGATGGCAGCATGCTTTAACCACAACTGTTTCTAATCCTTCCCAAAACCTTTTACTAGAGAATAAAGCCAGTTGTTCTGCTAGAGAACATTTGGAAGAACCAATAAGCAAAATTCAAGTGACTTCTGAGGTGTGATTCAAAAGAAGGATTCAAATATGAAATAGCTCTGTGTCTTTTTTAATTGCCTGTGTCTTTTTTTAATATGCAGGGAATTTGGGGCTGTGGCAAAATTGTATTAAGGGAAGGATGCCAGATCTTTTCATTGTTAGGTCAGTAAATAAAAAACTCCAGTTAGAAAGGGGAGAGGTCTGATCTGGGCATGTCAGGGGACACTCCAGAGAGCATTTTGCTTTGTATTTTCCTTTATTTATACTGCCCTATTTGTGCTTTTTTGATCTCAGATTGGACATCTTATTTTCTTTAAGAAGTATCTTTAGTTTGATTTCTTGGACAGTGGTTCTCTGGAAAGCTCAGATCCACACGAAAGAGATTGGTAATTAGTTGAGTGTGAAAGTGATAAACCTGGGAAAGTCCACAAACTACCCAGCACAAGAGCAATCTGGGAGGAATTCTTGTTTGGAATCCTTTGTGGCTCTCATGTTGAGGGTGACTGACTTCAGTGTTGTTGAAATCTTAATATTCATGCTCATGTGACTGCTATTTACGTAACCATGACTGGTTTTGATAGTTTTCCAGCGTAGATTTTAAGACCGAAAGATAATTATGCCCAGCATATTTCAGGCTTTGGGATTGTCACCTCTCTCCAGAGCTTTTTTTTAATGCCGTCGAGTCGTCTCCAACCCATAGCGACGCAATGGACACATCTCTCCCGGAATGCCCCACCTCCATCTGCAATCATTCTGGTAGTGTATCCAGAATTTTCTTGGTAAAAATACAGAAGTGGTTTACCATTGCCACCTTACATGCAGTAAACTTGAGTCTCCACCCTCGACTGTTTCCCATGGTGCTTCTGCCCCAGCGTCTAGAGTTTTACTGACTTTAAATAAAACCAAATCAACAAAAATGAAGATCTTGTTCCACCACTTTCTCCT